>NC_136418.1:60991573-61654073 GCF_052625555.1 Lactuca saligna | reverse complement strand
AGAGAGAGGGTTTTGATCTTAGTATCCCCGTAAGCAATCATCTTTTCCATCGTCTATTATATTACCAAAACATTGAGAAACTAAAGGTTAGTTTCATGGTTGCTTCTTATAGCGCCTACATTTGAGAGTCTTGTGACAATGAGGTTGAATCTTTTGAAAGAGTCACCAAGACTCTCACCAGAAAGAGCTTTGAAATTTTTAAAGTTGTTTAAAGTTGTGGTTAGCTTCTTCTTTTCACCTTGTTCAGTCCCTTCATATATATATTCTTGAGAATATCCTAGATTTCCTTTATCGATTTTCTGTTGATGATAATTTCATAAGTATCAGGTGGAACACCACATGATACTTCATAAAAGATTTCTCACCGTTTTCCATTTTATCAATATCACTATTGGTAGGTCTGGTCATGGTGGCTCTACTGCCAAGCCTGGTTTGGGTTTCATCAGTGATGTGTTTGAGGACAGGTACATGGGGTTCTTCTTTAACAAATCTCTAAACTTCTTTTCCAAATCTCCTTAAATATCTCTTCATTCTTTGAGACTAGTGGTGATATTCACTTGCAACAAGTACTAGAGATCGATTAAAGCCACCAATACTGTTAGACATCTTTAAAGAGTAATGTTGTGCCATTTTCCATAAGATAAGTTAAGTGATATAAAAGGCTCCTTAAATCAGAGTTTTTTTAAAAGACAAAAGAGTTTTTCAGAAAGATTAAAATGCAACTACTATGGCTCTGATACCAATTGTTAAGATAAGAAATTATGATTGAGATTATGGTGTAGAATAAAGTTAATCTCTTGGATCTTTAATTAGCTCAACAATAAATAGAAGCAAAAATTAGAAACAGTTCATGTTAGAAACATAACAACAAAATAACTAAATAAATATAAGCAAGTAATAAACTACTTTGTTTAATCGTAACATGGTTTTCATGCAAACACAAATTTAGTAAACGAAGAACAACAAAAGTATTAATGGAGATAGGAGACACATGTATTTCAGTGAAACGATTACAAGGAATATATGACGACCAGACAATTTTTTTTTTTAACATTAATCAGTACCCTTTATTTATAGCTAAACCTAATACAAGCTAATGGCTATATAATAGAAAGGTATGGTGGAAAGGTGGCCATGCTTGCCACACCAGTTTTGAGAAATGTAACAACCCGCTATTTCAAGTCAGTAAAAATCGAGTCCTGTAACCTCTTTGAGAAAGGAATTAGAATATCATCGAAAAATGAAGTATTCAAAAAACTCTATTTGGAGTACACTATGTGGTAGTTATCGTCTTAAGGTTTCCAAACATATAAATAACACAAAAATCCGAGTTATAACGAAGAAGTTATGATCATTCTAAGTTTTACGACAAAAACCGGCAATACGAAGTTGCGTAAAAACGCAAAGTTTCAATAAAACACTTTCCGACCTTAGGTGTCTAAATGAAAGTCGTAGATATCGTTAAACTACAAACATGCATAAAATGAACGCTCAAATCGGACATCGTATGAATAAGTTATGAATTTTTAAAGAAATTCCTTAATCACGTCATTTTAATAAATAAATAATAAAAATAATTCCGGAATTTGCCAACAGAATCTAAATGAAAGTTGTAGATCGTAGTCTCACGTTCGCGGGGATATAAAGAACGTCAAAAATGGAGTTCGTATGAAGGAGATATGAATTTTCGAAGTTTGATAAATAATTTATATATATTTTTTATTAAAACTTCGGTATTATCTGAAGGGGAGTCAGCGTCCTCATCCGAGGTACGCGCTGCGTACTCCTGTACGCCCCGCGTACCCGAGGAACTTGGCCTCAAACCGTCCACGTCGCCTAATGCGAGGCATCCGACCCGCCCGTCCGACCCGCTGTCCCATCCGACCCGACTGCCTGAGCCGTCCCATCCGAGGCCGAGGCAGTCGAGGCTTCGGTCACGCATGACGTACGCGTACGCGCTGCGTACGAGCGTACGCCCCGCGTACGAGGCCTCTCAGGCCCCCCTATAAATAGCATGCGAGGGTTCCCGGGAAAATGGCCAATTCTCTCTCCTTTTTCTTGCGTTTTACCTCGTTTTCCGTGCTCGCACTACCCCGAAGCCCTGGTCATTTTGTGCAAGTCCCGAAGGTCGATTTTTCTCCCGAGGAATCCCTAGATTTCCGAGGAAAATCCATTTCCCGAGACGAAACTCTGCCCGGTTTTCCATCTTGCTATCTTCAAACTTTCAAGTGAGTTCATACCCCTTTCAAACACACTTTAAATACGTTTTAAATGCTTTTATACTCTTTTAGGGGGGGGGGGGGAATACAAGTAAACATACGGTTATTATCGTGTATTTTATAAAGTTTCACTTCACTTGTTCTATCGAATAAATCACTTGGAACTCATTACTATTATGGAAAACTCTTGTCATACTTTGCGTGCATTAGACATTATACAAAGTATATAATGATTTCAAAGTAACTTTCATTGTTAAGTCGTTTTATACATTCTAAAAACTTATGATTTTGCGTTGTCAAAAATTGTGAAAAAGGATAAACTTTGCATAGAAAACTATCACTTTAATACGGGCTTAGTTGAGAATCCATGAGACGTGTATATCTTCAAACGTTACTTTTCTTTATTAGAAAGTAATGCTGCAAGTCCTGTCTATAACCAGAGTCTCCCGTTCGGAGAACGTGTCAAATGTGTATAGATCTATACGGGAAGTCATGATCCCGCGCCCTGACTGTTAGCTACAGTCCGTCTTTTGGGGTGACAGTTGTCATAACGCTGCGACGCCTGAAGAACGTCGTTACAGGCATATTATGTTTAGTATGGTTATAAAACTGATCGGATATACAATTATTATGGTATTATGCTTTTATGAACGAGTAGCTATTAAAACTATTCTTCATCTAATAAATGCGATCTTCGTATAGTTTTACTATATAAAACTATGACACAACTTTTGAGAACGTCGGTTTCTTGCGATTTTCGGTCTTAGAGACTGCCATTTATGTTAGGAAAATAAGGGTTTCTCCTGCATACAAACCAAACAACTAATAGGAAAATAAGGGATTTTCCTGGTGCAATTATTTACAACTTATAACACGAACATTTATATGCATTTCATACTTTTATAAGAAAATAAGGTTTTTTCTTGGAAAACACAACAACTCGTATCTCAACCATTAGGGAAAATATGGGATTTTCTGGATCTAATACATTCACTTTCAACACAACAAATCACAACTCTTTACATTTGAAATGCTACGTTTTCTGGAAAATATACACCCATTTTGGAATGGCATCCAATTTTTCTAAACTACTTATGAACTGACCAACTTAATTGTTGACACTTTTTCTTTGAAATAACTTGTATTCTCAGGGAACCGCTAAGCAGGTTTGGGAATCAACTTTTGGGATTAACGTGCTGGCGTTAAGTACTTCTTTTGGATGATGTTTATATATTTATCTTTTGAACATGTAATGAATACAATTATGTAAACATCTTGGAAACTTTAATATATATGGTGGTGTGTACTTTTCCTTTCTATGAACTGTTATGATACTGAATATGACGTCCTTCGCCCCCGAACGTTTCCGCCGTTCTGGTTTGGGGGTGTGACAAGAAATACCACTAAACACTCTTTTTCTGATCAAGCTGAGTGATGTACTTTACTTTGCAGCACATCGTTACAACATGAACTTTAACTCTTTACATAGACTCTTTATCTCCAATCTCCACACAATAGCTTTAAGTGCAATAATTCCTCGCCATACTTAAAAAGAACTTTATTGCATTAACACAAATACTCTTCGCATTGCCATCCAAAAAAGATATTCGAAGACTGTTAGAACTCTTTAGTAGCCTAGCATGACTTCATGTATCAACAATAAGGTTTGGAGCTTGATAAGCTTATAAAATCTTAATTTTAAAGGTATATAATTTTAATCCCAGACTTTGTCGTTTGCTACCGCTAGCTAGTTTTAAATGATAAGGCTTGTTTTGTATTTAAAACTATTTTACCATCTTATGATAAATGGTACATCTCATTAAAACCAAAATCTTTGCGATGTTATTTAGGTTCAAAATATTTTATACACGTGAAATAATTTAACAATAATAGCAGAATAACACCGTACAAGCATGCAAACCATATGTGCCTAAACCAACCATCTAGTGACATTTTTGCAGCCATCAAAAAATGTCAAGTCTATTCCTACAAGGACATAAGGGACCAAATACATCTTTTAATGTCTTCATGTGGTCCTACTTCCTTCGATACCTTGTAGCAAGTTTATAAAAACAATTTTATAAAGTTTGTGAAACCTTAATAAATCAAGTTTATAAAGTTTTCATCTTCAAAATGGCCATCATTTTCATTTTTGTCACATTTTCATAAAAATAAACTATTTCTAAAAATAATGTATTACTTACAAAATTAAACAAAAAGAAAACTATTTGTTTAGTTATTACATACCATATTGTTAAATAAATATTAAAACCATTTTAATAAATCAACAAAAATAAAAAGACAAGAGGTTCATGTTTAGCTTATAGAAATCATACACACACATACACACACACTATTATGGTATAATTTATTTCCCTAAATAAGCAGTCATATTTTTGGATTTCCCTAACTTCAAATTTCTAGGTAAACGATTGTGTTATGATATTTTTTTACTCATCCTACCGTAGTCTTATATCGTTTAAAAACAATCTCGCAACAATATTTTAATAGTCTGCCCTTTTCAAAATTAAAATTTATACATGTATTCATCAAACTTACATCTACAACAGATCAAGGATGATATGGATCTCTCAAAAAGCATTATGAATCTAGCAGACTCTATCTACCAACATTTACAATGCAAAAGAATTAGAGCTAATGAAAATTGTTTTCTCATGGCTTAATCATGTCCTATTAATTTGACTTTTTTTTTAGTTTTTCTTTAGTGCCTTTTTGTATGAGTAATCTTTCCAATCCAAATAAGTTCATGGAAGTACTCGTGTCTGCTCTTGATAGGATATCTAAATCACTCGAGGTATTTTTTGCTATTTTTTTGGAATTAACCCTTTTAAATTTTGGCTTAATGAAAGAAATAGAAACATACTTTCAATATTTGTTTGTTATAACTTTACTCTTCTGTTTTTTTATTACATCCTATAAGTAGATAAAAAGTATCATGAAGTATGATGAACCAGAAGTGATTGTCCAAAAAGTAAAAAAGCTTGAGTCAAATAACCAAGAGTGAATAGCAAACCGATGTAAACCTTACAGCATCCTAATTTTATGTCCCTCCTTTACAACACATTTGCATGTGTCCCTTTTTACGACTCTTATTTTGAAAAATGTTTGATTTTGTGATACTTATAACATTCTATTTTTTTCCCAAATTTACATCATGTCACATTATTTTGTGTTTTTGATTTGTTAAAACAACATGATTATATTTTAGATATTTTTCCTGAAAGTTCACAAAACTTTGGTATACTACCTCGATACTTAAATTAAATCAACATGTTTGGTGTACTACCTCGATACTGAAAGTTCATAAAACTTTGGTGTATTACGTCGATATTGAAAGTTCATAAAACTTTGGTGTAAACATTTTGATGCAGGTGTTGATGAGAAAGATGAACTGTAATCGAAATATGCCAAATGCTACCTGATAGATATTTGGGAGAGTCGATTCATTTTGCCCTTGATGTACAGGGGCAAGTGCAAAATCGACCAAGTCAAGGCTAAAACTGAATATACAAATTCAATTTCCACTCCTAGTAATGTCATTCATAAAAAAAAACCCTACATCATCATTGATGAACATGGGCTGCATTATCAAGGGCAAAATCATCCAAATCAAATCCAAAAATGAGATTTTATTTTAATTTCCACACAAGAATCAACCCTCAGCTTTTCTTTAGAATAATTTCAGCAGTGTACAGGGGCAAGTGCAAAATCGACCAAGTCAAGGCTAAAACTGAATATACAAATTCAATTTCCACTCCTAGTAATGTCATTCATAAAAAAAAAACCCTACATCATCATTGATGAACATGGGCTGCATTATCAAGGGCAAAATCATCCAAATCAAATCCAAAAATGAGATTTTATTTTAATTTCTACACAAGAATCAACCATTAGCTTTTCTTTAGAATAATTTCAGCAGCATCTAGTTTTGAGATTAAATTACACAACATCAACCATCTTAATTGCTTCAATTTCCTAGAAAGTGTATAATGAAACATGAACAACTCTTAAAATTAGTTTCAATCACTAGGACTATTGATTTATATGGTTCTTTACTATTTATTGATTTTCATTTATGTCTGTTATTTATACATAAAATTTACGGCTCTTAGATTTTTGATTTCTTTGGGAAATTTTATCATTCTATTAGTTTTCAAAAAAGTATCAAATTTTTGAAAGAATCATGTAATTTGTTAAATAATAGCAATGATAGAAATTTTTTAATAGAATAAAAAATAAGGAAATGACATACATGCTCTACAAAGTTTTTAGGGCTTGTCGATTTAATCCCTACGGTTATTTTATGGATTTATGGGGGTAGGTTAGGACCTGTTTTTTAGTCTATTTCAAATTTTAATAGACGATATACCATGCAACTGTGACCATTTAGACTAAAATAATCATATTATGCCCATATTAAGCCAAAAAAAAAAAAGTTTGACAATCATTTAAACAAAACTCATGAAATCAACTTCAATCTACACTTTTGTCCTTGATGGGAAAACCAACTCACATGAAAGGAGGCAATACTCACCAAGAGGAAGCAATACTCACTGGTGAGTTGGCTTTCTCATAAAGGACGGAAGTGTCGATTGAAGTCAATTCCTTGAGCTTTGTTTTAAATGATTCCAAACTTATTATTAGAGTTATAAGGCATAATATGAGTTTTTTTCTGTATAAATTGTCGTTGTTGCATGTTGTACTGGTTATTAAAGGTTGAAAGAGAATAAAAGAGCAGCTCGTAACGTACATTATATCCACATAAAGATAGAAAAATAAATTGATGACCGAATCGATCAACTATACAAATTTTATAGGACATTTTTGTCATTTACCGTTAAATATATAGTGGAATTTTGAATGACATGTTACTAACGTAGCTTTTCACATCCATCAATGTATACTTTTTTTTGTTTTGTATTTAATTTAAAAATTACATTAAAATAACAACGAAATCGCTTGAAGTATTATTTTTTCCCTAATAACGAACTATCTTTTCTTTTCCCTTTGCGGACTTCTTATAATTAAGTTTTGTGCCTATTCATTTCAGTTGTATACCGGATTTTTTTTAAGATAATTGATTTTATTTCAAATTAGTAAATTTGTTCCAAATAATTTCTTTATTTTAAATCGCATAAAAATATTTAAATATTTTAGGATATTGACCAATAAGATTTAATATTAGTATATTTAAATGATAGTTACGTGTACATTTGTTTATCAATGCCACAGACACAGCCACAATCATACAAATCAATCATATTATATTTTTGGACTTCTAAAAAACATCAATGCATCGTAATGGATGCTCTAAAAGGCATCAACGAATCGTAATGTATGCTCTTATCTAGTCAAGATCGCATCTTAAATTTTTTGGATATAATAAGTTGAGTCAAACAACGTCAACCACCTCTCAAATTTGCCTTTTTTCGCCTTTCCTAACACAACTTACTGCAATGATATGATTTAAATAGGATATTGCACGTACAACTTAATCGTAGTGCGGTTTGCACTTGTAGAACTTTCGATACAATCCATGATGTCTTCATCATAAACCAATAAAATATATCCGTCATCTTCATCATCCTTGCACATGAGCTTGAAACTCCCAGGATCCAACTTCAACTTATTGTCGATTTTCTTCTAAACAAGTTTAAATTTTACTCGTAAAAGTGGGAGATGAAATTTAATCGGAGTACTTTGATATTATGCTTTTATTGTCAGGGTAGCTCCATAACCTTTGAGAGAGATGAAATTTAATCGGAGTACTTTGATATGTGCTTTTAATGTTAGGGTAGCTGCAGTACCTTTGAGAGGCACTGGTCGAAGAAGTTTTCTGTTTCTTCACAATTGGAAAATAACCCTTTAATGACATACAATACATGTCATTAAAGTCCTTTCATAAAGGAAGATGGCATGCATTTGCATGTCATAAACTTATGACACATATTTTATAACACACAAAATGCATGTATCTTCCTTTATGACATGGGCTTTAATGACACGCATTTACGACAAACATTTATGATATATTTTACGACACAAATTTTGCGTGTTATAAATTTAAGCGTTTAAAAAAAGTATATATTTACTAATTTTCCAATTGAGTGAGAATTAATGTCGAATAAAAAATAAATAAATAAACACATATTTAGCAAAATAATCAATTTCATCCAATAATGTCATATATCAAAAAAGTTACAAAAACATTGTAGACTACATTTCAAATGCTAAAAACATTTCAAATTTAACAAAAATATCACCAAAAGTCTGTCGATAGAAAATATCACTGATAAATAAAGTCTACAACAAAAGACAACTATTCTTCACAGCTTCCATTGATATCAGAATATGTGTACTAAAGTTTGCCACCCCAACCTGTCACACCCTCCCGACCGATCACAAAAAATGCCAAGGGGTGACGGTATAAAGACTTCACAAATCACAAAGCAACAATCATTTACCTTTACTAAACGAAATCTATAAGTCTTCATGTCGATAATCCTTTCCTAACATTATCTCTTACTCTTTCCTAGGAACACATGTGATTTTTGAAATGTCAACATAATTTTGGTGAGTGCACAGGTTTTTAGAGTTTTCCGTTTTTATTTGGTTGTATTAGTTTAAGAATCTTTTTTTTCTTTTAGAAAAACATTTCCTAAAGTATTTTAGCAACCCTAGCTTACTATCTTTTAGGATATATAACGATCTTATCTTGTTATCGTTTAGGATGTCAAAGGATCCTATCTTATTATCTGATTAGGATATATTTTATTAGTCCTAATTTACTATCTTTGTAAGATATCTAACGATCCTAATGTATTTTGTCTACCCTTCCAAGGCGTCCCTAATGGTAGTCTGAACTCTAAGGTCATCTAATGTATTACCATGAGCCCCTATAATCGATGTAGTTTGAATAATAATTATGCCCTGCCAAGACGCTTCATCGGGCGTCAGATAGTGAATAATAAGAAAGTTATCATGTCGGGATTGTAGCTAGCAATCGCAGGTGGGGTTGTCAGACCCCGTATAGATCTATACATATTTTTCTAGCTCTCGTAATATTAACAATTATAGGTATATGGGGAATATCAAATTCATCAAGGTCTTTGAATGAATTAACAACTCAATAACGCATTGACCTTATGTATTTATCTTTTATCTTTTATCTTTTATCCTATATCTAAATCCTTCCTAGGGATTTCCTATAACTATCACAATATAAATCTTTTATCTTATATTTGATAATTATATCTTTTGATCTCATAATTTTGTATATAGTATGTATATTTTCTATTTTGCGATAAATATCTATATACCCTAATTATGGTTATTTGAAAATAGGATATTTGGGCAGAGTAACAACTAAGTATGGTGCATATATGTAAAACTCGTAAAAACTCATAAAAATTTAAACCTTTTCAACCAACCAAAAATCATAATTGTTTACATTGTTGTTTTCAAAATAGTTTAGACATTAGAGTTATTCCCAAAATCTTAAAACACAATATGAAGAGGTGTACGATCACGCCTTCTCCTTCCCACGATCCTCTGAGGTACTTGAAACATAATCCAAAACTATAAGCCCAAAGCTTAGTGAGTTCCCCCAAAATACTGATAATTAACAAACAACACAAATATAATAACAACATGCAATGGGTCCACAACTAATTGACTGGATTACCCCTAAGCCCACAAAATAAGCATGGCTTGCCCCATGGGCCCACAACTTATGTCTGGCTTGCTCTGTAGCCTGATCAGTCCTTGGACTGAATACCATTAACCCTTCAGTACAAGTTTGGCATGCCCTTCCCGGCCCTCATCTCGTATGTAGAATGCTCATGAGCCCTCTGTATGAGTCTGGCATGCCCTCCCTTGCCTTCCGCTCATAGCTGGTATGCTCCAGGGTTCGTTGGCTACAACACGGAGTAGTACAACCTCAACCTAACCCACATGATATGTTGACATATAACAAATAATATCTGTAACATCCCGAAATATCAAGAGTAGAGTTGAAGGGCTAAAAGAGTAAATTGGGAAAGAGCGACTCGGCGAGTCCATGTGTGGACTCGGCGAGTAGAGTCGCGAATTGGTCGCGTGTTAAGTGGCCGACTCGGCGAGTCAGTGTATTGGACTCGGCGAGTAGGTGCTGAGTGGAGAAAACCCTAATTCTCGGGGTTGAGCCTTATATAATGATCATTATGTCTTCCTCCCAGCCTCTTTATCACCCCCTTGAGCCCCAGAAAACCCTAAATCGCAGAGAAGCACCATTTTTGAGTGGATTGGAGCTTGGAGAAGTAATGGTTGGAGGAATTTTGGGAAGATTGAAGGCTTGGAGCAAGGGGCTTTGCTTGGATTCGAATTGCATTGCAGTTGGGGCATCACTTAGAGGTAGTATCTCGTTTTTGACCTGTTGATTATGTTGTTTCTTCATTTTGGGGTTTGTGAGAAATTGTCTATGGATGAAATGGGAAGTCTAGAGGTTAGATCTGAGGTTGCTACCTCAGATCTAGAAGGGAGAAGAATCAGAGAGCATGAAAGTCCCTGTGTTGGAGTGTTTAGTGAAGCTTACATGTCCCAAACCCTAGCCCCAATGTGCAAACGGCTTAGATCTCTTTGGATTCACGTAAAGTTTGCCACTTTACGTGATGGATGAGTGGTAGGAGACTAGATCTATGTTTTGGATCAATTGCATGGCCTGAGACGCTTCTGTATAGATTCAGACCGGTGGTACTCGACGAGTCACATGGGGCGACTCGACGAGTTGCTTGAAGATGGCCTGGAACTCGACGAGTTGGAAGAACAACTCGGCGAGTAGGTTGAAGATAGCCTTGGACTCGACGAGTCCATTTGGACTCGGCGAGTCTTGTCGAAGAGTCCCAAATATTTCCTGGTTGAGTCGAGAATCGGTGAGTCAAGGGATGACTCGGTGAGTTGGGTGTGAGTGGACTCAGAGTTGTGGGACTCGGCGAGTCTCGTGGTGACTCGACGAGTTGAGTCGCGATATGGGGAAGTTCTGATTATGGGAACTCGACGAGTCACAGGGTTGACTCGGCGAGTAGAGTCAGTCAAGGGTTGACTTAGACTGAGGACTTTGATTTCGACCAAGGGTTGGCCGTTGACTTTTAGGGTTTGGACAGCGATGTGGCCTTTGGGCCAAGAGAGAGGTAGAATAGTCTTTTACCCATAAGAGGGTGTTATGAGAGGATTTATTCTAGCCTCGAGAGTTATATTCATGAGAGTATTTGCCTTACGTGTTAGGCGGTGGCGACTTCGAGATTCAAGTGTGGGGATATCTGATTTCTGCTTGCCAGGTGAGTCTTCTCACTATACTTTACCTTGAGTAGGTAACCAGAGTTATGTGATTAGAGTATTTGTATGCTATATGTACGTGATGTGTTGTACTACATTATTTCTATGTGATTTATGCTGTGCATGTTTATAGAGTTGGAACCGGAAGGTTCCCAGAGTTAGAACCTGAGGGTTCACAGAGTTTGGGTGCACGGACCCATAGAGTTATAGCCTCGAGTGGCTAATATGTGTTATGTGTGGTATTTTGGGGAACTCACTAAGCTTCGTGCTTACAGTGTTTTGTTTGATGTTTTTCAGGTTTCTTTGAGTATCACGGGACGGCACCGGCTTGATTGTACACACCAGAGAAAGAGTCATATTTTGGAGGATCCTGGTTTTCTATGCAAGTGAAAAAGGAGTTATGTTTTGTAAATCGACTATGAATAAGATTTTAAACAAGTGTTTCTAAGAGTAAAATGATTATTTTAAATGAAAAAAATTGTCTTGAAATTTACGATGTTACAATATCATATGCGGATAAACAGACAATATCACAAGTAGTCCTACAGATATACCAAACTAGCATATCAAAACTAACATGCATATCTATTATATACTCATTGTATCCATAATATCAGGTTATCAACCAATGGGCTAACCTTGTTGCCTCCGACCCGAAAGCACAGTTAGGAAAACTCACCTCACAAGTGGCGCAAAATTTATAAGGCTTGACTCTGAATCTCTGCTTCTAAATTAAATGCCTACAACCATCAATTGACCGATCTCATTAAAACCTAGAATACCCAAAATACCCTCAAGGTTAACTTGGTAAAATTCAAAGTCAAAGTCAAGGTCAACGGCCTAGGTTGACCCAACACGTTGTGTTCCATGAACAATTCCACATACGGGAAATCTTCAGCCAACATGCCGTGTTGGCTTGCCAACACACCGTGTTCGTCAGATTCCCAACAACTTAATATATTCAACTTCCTTTTCGACCCTTAGAGCATCAATGCTCAGATCTGGACTAGAAATGAAGTTAGGAAGGATAAATTTTCCAACTTTATCCCTTGGGACCGTAAGAACATCCAAAAATCCAAACTACATGCTAAACCATGCAAGGGCCCAACCATAAAGTCCTCAATCCTAAAGATCCAAAGTCCCTTCCTTCCAGAAGTGGTTCAACCACATAAACCATTCCAAAGATTCATGATTTGTAAGACATGCATGTCCAATGCATGTCTTGAACCCATATTAGGTTAAAAAGGGAATTCATGACCTACTTTCTATGCATGGCATCAAAACTTTGGTTGGAACCATATCCGAGCCACTACAAGGTCTCCTTGACCCGAATTTTCATAAAGTTGCAAAATTTATGAGACCCCTCCATACATCAACCCATAACAAAGAGAAAAGGGTACATAACTCAAGATCTATTTGATGGGTTTTGAGCATTCTAACACTTCCTAAGTGTACATGCAACCCTAATAACCTTGGATCTATGTTTGTCTAATTGTCATGCAAAGTTGAATTCCAAGGTTATATTCCTATCTAGCATACATGGGGAACAATTTTAACATAAAGTATAGATAGAATAACTGACCTTGTTGTTGCTTGTGTTCCTTGAAACCTTGTGAGCCTAGCACCCCAAGTGTGATGCCTCAAATGCTTCACACAACACCAAATGCTCTTGGAAGAACTTATGAGAGAATACTCACTTCTTCAAAATCGGCCAAGCCCTCTTGATTCCTAGTGTAACCGATTTTGGGTGGAGAACATGTTACTTATATAGTGTTGACACATCTAGGGTTAAACCCTAACGTGTCATGACTCTTCATTTCCATGACCCATGGGTTTGTAACTCCCATGGAGCATCCATGGAGCATCCTATGGGTGGAACCCAACTTGATAGTCCATGGAGCCTTTTAGCCCACTATACAAGATATGGATGATTTACATAATCAACCCATATATTTAATTAGTTATCTTTTGATCACTTAATTAATTCTAAATTAATTCTTGATCAAACTAATCAAATAATATTATTAATATATTAGAACTTATAATATATTAATAATCTCCAAGTGTTATTTCTCTCATTTAGTCTATCCAATTGCATGGTGCCATGCAACCCAAATGGACCATGCCGGGTCGGGTCAAGTACATACCAGAAATAGTTATGGACTTAGACACCTTATCCAACAGTCTCCCACTTGGATAAGTCTAATAACTATTACTGCAAGTATGACTTCAGGAACCGATCGGCAATCGTAGCTCTTTTCAAGGTTTCTCGAAACTGAGAAGATGATGGTACGCCATTTAAGATAAGTGATCATATAATCCTCTATTCTAGATATCAGTCGGACAAATACATGGAACAATGTCTTACTTATTGTCCAACATTTCTTTCCCGATTTCCGATTTGTTTGACAAAGAACTTCATTGAACACATCAACTTAGTTCTGACCAGGCCCGGTACATAGGTCAAAACAAAATCATCGAGGGGCCCAGATATCAGCTTCTAATCCAAGAAGGAACAGATAAACTTCGACTCATATGTTTGTTCTACTACTCATTGAATTACACATAAGAGCGCGATTTTATAACATCGAGTTACCAATGCGTTTTTCGTACAATCAATGCATAACCAACTTGTAAGTAACAAATCATATCTCTAGCTTTAAAGACTTATATGATATTACCGTCTCACGATCACTCGAGATAGAATTCCATGAAGTGATTCCAGTGAGCGTGGGTTGAGTCCAATGCTCAGAACTTATGAGCACTCATGATTGTTGTAGCCTTGTCCCAGACCTCTACAACCAAACATGATAGTCTTGATTCATACCTACTTCCGACATATGACCGACTGTGGAGGTTTGAATAATATGTTATACCGAACAAAATTATTCTGGAAGTCAAAACATGCAAAAGAAATATAGTAAACGATTGACAAGAGATAGCAACACTTTACTCATAAATAAAACACTTTTATTCATCATCAAATGTCAATTACACTTTACAAATTTCGAGGTTATCTAACTACTAAATCTAATATCATCCTTCAGCCCTATGCTCCGAGCATGCTGGAGATGCTTAACCCGAGTCAGTCCCTTCGTGAGGGGATCTGCCGGATTCTCATCTGATGATACCCTTTTTGCCACGAGGAGTCCTTCTTCGATCCGATGTCTGATGAAATGGTATTTTCTGTCGATGTGTCTGGATCTCCCGTGATCCCTTGGTTCCTTGGCTAAGGCAACAGCACTTTCACTATCACAGAAAATTTCCATTGGCTCTTTAATAGCTGGTACAACTCCAAGGTCTCCAATGAAGTTCCTCAGCCATAACGCCTCCTTTGCCGCTTCGCTAGCTGCAATATACTCTGATTCACAAGTAGAATCTGCCACTGTCTCTTGCTTGGAACTCTTCCAAGAAATTGCTCCTCCATTTAGGGTAAAGACCCAGCCCATCTGAGAGCGGAAGTTATCCCTATCACTCTAGAAGCTAGCATCATTATACCCTACAACTCTCAAGTCATCACTGCCACCGAGGGTAAGGACCCAGTCCTTAGTCCTTCGTAGGTACTTGAGAATATTCTTTACCGCAATCTAGTGTGCCTTGCCAGGGTTCCCCTGAAACCTGCTAACCATGCTCAAGGCAAAGGCTACATCAGGTCGAGTACACGTCATAGCATACATGATCGATCCTACAGCCGAAGCATAAGGTACTCGACTCATTTCTGCTATCTCAGCCTCAGTGCTAGGGCTTTGTGTCTTACTCAACTTGGCGCTACTCTGGATGGGCAACTCTCCTTTCTTGGAGTCTTGCATTCTGAGTCTCTTCAGAACCTTCTCCAAGTAGGTACTTTGACTAAGTCCAATTAGTCTTTTACTCCGATCTCTCAAGATCCTTATTCCCAAAATATAGGCAGCTTCACCAAGGTCCTTCATAGCGAAACACTTTCCAAGCCAGGACTTTACTTCCTGCAGGGTTGGAATGTCATTTCCTATGAGTAGTATGTCATCCACATACAATACCAAAAAGCTAACTATACTCCCACTAGCCTTGACATATACACAAGATTCATCTTCACTCCTAGAAAAGCCAAATTCCTTGACCTTTTCATCAAAGCAAAGATTCCATCTGCGAGGTGCTTGCTTTAATCCATAAATGGATTTCTCAAGCTTACACACTCTATTAGGGTACTCGTTGCTAACAAAACCCTCTGGCTGACTCATGTAAACATCTTCAGCCAACTTCCCATTAAGGAAAGCGGTTTTGACATCCATTTCCCAAATTTCATAGTCATGAAATGCGGCTATGGCTTACAGAACCCGAATAGACTTAATCTTGGCTACCGCAGAAAAGGTCTCATCATAATCCACTCCAGGAATTTGAGAGAAGCCCTTTGCAACCAGTCTAGCCTTATAAGTGTGTACTTTACCATCCATGTCGGTCTTCTTCTTGAAGACCCGTTTGCACCCTACAGTCTTTCGACCTGGTACATTCTCAACGAAGTTCCAAACTTGATTGTCATACATGGATTGTATCTCGCTATCCATAGCCTCTTTCCATTTGGCAGACTCAGGGCCCACCATGGCTTCCTCGTAGCTGTTAGGGTCATCTTGACTTACTAGTGTCTCATCACTAATAAGTGTCTCACCTTCTGCAGTAATATGGAATCCATAGTAATGCTCAGATGCACTCCTAACTCTCGTGGAACGCCTCAGAGGTACAGATTCGTCAATTGGCTCAACAGGAGTTTCCTCCTCAAGTTGAGGGCTAGAGTTTGAAGTTCCTTCACCACTTGACTCTTGAATTTCTTCAAGATCAACTTGCCTCCCACTGTCTCCTTGGCTTATAAACTCTCTTTCTCGAAAGACTCCTCTTCTTGCTACAAAGACCACATTGTTACTAGGTCTGTAGAAGAGGTAACCAAAGGATTGCTGTGGGTAGCCGATGAAAATACACCTCTCGCTTCGGGGTTCGAGCTTATCATGAGTCTCGCGTCTCACGAAAGCCTCGCATCCCCAAATCTTGATGTGGTCTAGTTTAGGTACTTTACCAGTCCACATCTCGTGAGGAGTTTTGGCAACTTTCTTTGTAGGGACTAGATTAAGGATATGGGCGGCAGTCTCTAAGGCATACCCCCAGAATGAGATTGGTAGCGAAGCTCGACTCATAATGGAACGAACCATGTCCAACAAGGTTCGATTACGCCTCTCAGCCACACCATTCAACTGCGGTGTCCTGGGAGGTGTCAATTGTGAGACAATCCCACATTCCTTTAGATAGTCGAGGAACTCTGAACTAAGATACTCACCACCTCGATCGGATCGAAGCATCTTAATGTTCCTGCCCAATTGATTCTCGACTTCCTGTTTAAATTCCTTAAACTTCTCGAAAGTCTCTGACTTATGCTTGATTAAGTAGACATATCCATATCTACTGTAATCATCAGTAAAAGTCAAATAATAACGATTAGCATCTCTTGTGGCACGTTTGAATGGTCCACACACATCCGTGTGTATAAGGTCCAACAAACCTTCACCCCTTTCACACGAGCCTGTGAAGGGTGACTTTGTCATTTTTCCAAGTAAGCATGATTCGCAACTATCATTTGACTTTAGGTCAAACGACTCCAAGACTCCATCATTTTGGAGTTGGCCTATGCGTTTCTTGCTTATATGTCCAAGACGACAGTGCCATAATGATGCTTTATCCAAGTTATTATTATTAGGAGAATCAATACACAAAACATTATTTCCTGAGTTATCTACAATAGATACAGCTTCATACACACCATCACAAGGTAATGCTTTAAAATAAAGTACATTATTAAAGAAAACATTAATCGAACCAACTTCATTATCAAACGAAAAGGTGAAACCTTGTTTGTACAATGCATGAAAGGAAATAATATTTCTTGCCATTTCTGGCGAATAACAACATTTATTCAAATGTAAATTTAACCCACTACTTAGCGATAAAGTATAAACTCCAATCTTGGTGACAGGTGTAACTTTCCTATTCCCCATGATTAAGTTTATTCTTCCTTGCTCCACATTCTCACTTCTTCCTAGTCCCTGCAAGTCACAACAAATATGAATACCGCAACCGGTATCAAGGACCCAAGATTTCGAATGGGGTGAGTTATTAGAAATGATAGTGTAAATACCTGCATGGTTGGGTTTGACTTTCCCATCCTTTACATCCTGCTGGTACTTTGGGCAGTTCCGCTTCCAATGAGCTTTTTCATGGCAATAGAAGCATTCAGCCTCTTTTGGGTCAGAAGAAGGAGTAATGAAACCTTTCTTGGTTCCACTTGAAGAAGAGCCATCAAGGGTCCGAGCCTTGGTACCCTTTGAAGATCTCTTTCTCTTCCTCCCTCGACTTTGCCCAATTGCCAAGATCGGAGTTGAGTCTGGAGTAGGAGTGATAGCAACCGACTTCCCCTTAAGACCTGTTTCTGCGGTCTTGAGAAGTCCCTGAAGTTTGCTGAGCGTGACCTCTTCCTTGTTCATGTGATATGTCATGCGGAATTGATCATAACACGATGGTAAGGAGTGCAAAATGATATCTATTGCAAGCTCCTCAGGGAAGTTCAACTTGAGCTTCAGCAAACGATCCACATACCTTTGCATTTTCTGCATGTGGCTCGTGACGGACTCTCTGTCCTTCATCATGGTTGTTATCATGGAGCAGATGACTTCGTACCTCTCTTGTCGTGCACTTTGATGGTATCTTTCCATCAAATCTTGGTGCATTTCATAAGGGTAGAAATCTTCATAAGACTTTTGGAGTTCAGTTGTCATGGTGGCCAACATGATGCAAGCCACCTTGGTTGCATCTCTTTCATGAGTATGAAAGTCAGCGATCTCCTGGGGAGTTGCAGTGGACTCGTCAATTTCCTTAAGCTCCTTGTCAAGGACATATTCTTTTTCCTCGTAGCGGGTAATCATCCTGATGTTTCTGATCCACTTATTGATGTTGGATCCATCAAAGGTGACTTTCCCACACAAACTCATAAGAGTAAAGGAGCCATTAGGATTTGAGCCAGAAGCATTATTTGAAGACATCTGAAAGAGAAGAACGAATTTAGTTTAGATTTAAGAGAGTCCTTAATAAAACACCCAAATGTAATATTAAGGCTAGGATCCAATCACAATATAATATAGCTTAGAAGAGGTATGCCGTAATCTAAGCTATACCATATTTGAAAGGTAGGTGAATGACGATTCACCAATTTCCACCACGAAAACCGAAATATTAGATATTTAGTTTTTTTATTGGTTTTTAGAAATTCCTAGATTCTTTGAGATCCAATGAACTTTTCAAAGGCATGTTTCAATCTCGGGAGTGCCCTCCAGGTTTTGTGACTGGGATGCCGAGGATCACAAAACGAGGTGTGAAGTAACCATGCAAACCACTTGGTACCCTTAAAGTTTATCACTCAATCGATGTGCCGGTAAACCATACACGCTCCACCGATACTATAATAAACCTTAAGTCACCCTTTACCTACCTTGTTAAGTCCAAGTTAGTGTGCCGGTTAACCACACACGCTCCACCAACGACTTAGACAAAGTGTAAAGTGTAATTTCATGGATTAGCACCTTATTCACATTTTTCCTAAAGTAACTAAGATTGGGAATTTAATAAACATTTAGTTACTTTATTATATTCATCATACTTTGAATGAGAATTTATAAGTCCTTGTCTTACCCGTTCGCCTAACGACCCTCCACCAGTCAAGCAAGCGGTGGGTGAGAATATACACCCATTAAGTCACCATTTTATAGGCAACAACCTTATACCCACCTTATAGACCGGCTTCGTGAATGAGGCGTACTAGCGGTAAGACGACTTTATTCTTATACATATATATATAATTATTAAATTATCATAATATAAGTATAAGGGTTGAATTTTAACTTTTAAAATTCTAGGGGTTGGAACTTAAAGTTTTAACTTAACTTTACTTGTTCCAAAACTTGAGGGCAAGTTTTGTAACTTTCAAAACTTTTCATTTCTTGAAACTTATGAGTTTAATAGAGTAATAAAATGAAGACTCTTCATTTTTCTAACTCTTGTGTTTTCTTAATGGTTTTAACTCAAGTGTGACTCTTGGTTTTCCATAACTTAAGGATAAGTATGGACTCCATTAAAACACATTATGATCAAGAATTAAACTACCAAATAGGTTACAAATAATTCCTATGATCATCTAAAACATCATAAGAACAAGAACATGAATATGAACACAATCAAAAATTACATAAAACTTTGTAATTTTGATAACTAGTTGTTGTAAATGAATTAGCAAAGACATTACACCACCAAAAACAAGTTTTCAATTACCAAAACAGTTTAGGGTAATGTTTCTAATTCATTTCCAGCAGCTGAATCGAAAATCTGCACTCAGTCGACCCTACTCGCCGAGTGCATAAACTGACTCGTCGAGTTGGTTGAAGATACTCATGGACTCGACGAGTCCCCCCTATAGACTCGACGAGTCCATTCGCAGACAGCAAAATTTCCGATTCTGTTTTCAACTTTTAAGCACAAATAAGAACAAACAAGCCTAGGCTCTGATACCACTGATGGGTTTTGAGCATTCTAACACTTCCTAAGTGTACATGCAACCCTAATAACCTTGGATCTATGTTTGTCTAATTGTCATGCAAAGTTGAATTCCAAGGTTATATTCCTATCTAGCATACATGGGGAACAATTTTAACATAAAGTATAGATAGAATAACTTACCTTGTTGTTGCTTGTGTTCCTTGAAACCTTGTGAGGCTAGCACCCCAAGTGTGATGCCTCAAATGCTTCACACAACACAAAATGCTCTTGGAAGAACTTATGAGAGAATACTCACTTCTTCAAAATCGGCCAAGCCCTCTTGATTCCTAGTGTAACCGATTTTGGGTGGAGAACATGTTACTTATATAGTGTTGACACATCTAGGGTTAAACCCTAATGTGTCATGACTCTTCATTTCCATGACCCATGGGTTTGTAACTCCCATGGAGCATCCATGGAGCATCCTATGGGTGGAACCCAACTTGATAGTCCATGGAGCCTTTTAGCCCACTATACAAGATATGGATGATTTACATAATCAACCCATATATTTAATTAGTTATCTTTTGATCACTTAATTAATTCTAAATTAATTCTTGATCAAACTAATCAAATAATATTATTAATATATTAGAACTTATAATATATTAATAATCTCCAAGTGTTATTTCTCTCATTTAGTCTATCCAATTGCATGGTGCCATGCAACCCAAATGGACCATGCCGGGTCGGGTCAAGTACATACCAGAAATAGTTATGGACTTAGACACCTTATCCAACACTATTGACTAGGAATGGTAAAAGTCAAGACTTAAACACTTACAATGGTCTAGGAGAGTGCTACACAGAAGTATGATGCTTGATAGCAGAAAACTTGCTTCCTTATTTCACTTTCTTCCTTCAAAACAATAACCATGTTGAAAAATGGGAGAGGTAAAGATTAGGGTTTCTTCTTGAGTTTCAGAGGGCAGATGGAGGCCGAGGGTAGATAAACACTAGCCCCCATAATCCTTAAATAGGGGACTAAACCCCAGAATATTAGGGTTTCTCACATAGCGGTCAACATATCGTGCCCAGAGAGAAAACATTTCATGTTACTCAGCTAAAACACGTGTCTTTATTGTCTAGACACGCCGCGTTGGTGTCTCCAACACATCGTGTCTAAATCCGAAGATTGCAAGCACCAAACAATTTATCATGAAATGATGTAATTATAAGTACGTAAACATCAGAACAATTCTCTCCCACTTGAACTAGGCTTCAGACTTGAAGTTTGTTGTGGAAAACAAATATGAATAATACTCCCGCATCTCAGCCTTTTTCTCCCAGGTCCACTCGGAGCCCCTTCGATGATGCCATCGTACCGTTACCAAAGGTACTTCTTTGCTGTGAAAAACGTTTACCTTCCTCTACAGAATACCTACAGGCCTTTCCACATAGTTCAGATGCTCATCGAAGTAAACATCACGCATGGATACCACTGCATCTTCGTCTAATATGCACTTCCGTAACAGCGAAACAAGGAAAACGCTATGAATCTGACTGAGTTCCTCAGGAAGATCCAATCTGTAAGAAACCTTGTGAACCCTTGCAATAACTCAGAATGGCCCAATATATTAGGGACCCAATTTTCCCATCTTCCTGAAGAGAATCACACCTTTCCTAGTTGAGACCTTCAATAACACCATGTCGCCGACCTAAAAATCCAACTCGGATCGGTGCTGGTTGGCATAGATTTGCTGCCGACTCTGAGCAGTCTGCAATATCTGCCTGATCTGCTGAATCATCTTCATAGTTTGAAGTACCACCTCGGCCTACCCCATAACCTTGTGTCCAAACTCTCCCCAACAGACTAGGGTATGACATTGCCATCCATGCAAGAGCTTAAAAGGCGGAGCACCAATGCTGGAGTGAAAACTGTTGTTGTAGGAGAACTCCTCAAGAGGTAGGTAAGAGTCCCAACTCACTCCAAAATCAATGACAGAGGCTCACAACATATCCTCAAGAGTTTGTATCCTCCGGTCACTCTAGCCATCAGTCAGCGGATGATAAGTCGTGCTGAAGTGCAACCTCATGCCCAGTTCCTCATAGAACTCCTACCAAAAACGGGCGGTCAACCCAACATGACAGTCTGAAACAATCGAGACCAAAACCCCATGGTGAGAAACGATATCGCGAATATACACATCGACCAACTTCTCGGGCGTATAAATCTCCCTAATCTCTAAGAAGTTGGCACTCTTGGTGTAACATCCCGAATCCCAGGTATAAATTTAAATTATTTTATATTCATTTTGACAAGGGAACTCGACAAGTTGGAGGCCACATCTCATCGAGTAGAGATCGAGATGGCCGTGTGGATTTTAGAATCAACTCGACGAGTTTGAGGACCCCAACTCGATGAGTTGGAGCTGAGTATGAAAACCCTAATTTTCAGGTTTTGCACCCTATTTAAAGGACCTTAAGTCCTTTATCCTGCCTCCCTCATCACCTTATCACCCTAAGACAAACCCTAATCGAGCTATCTTCCATTGTAAGAGAGTGCGAGGGTAAGAGTGTGTGTTTTGGTGCATTCTTTGAAGAACTTGAGGAGTAAAAGGTTTGGAACAAGAAGGAGTCTTTGGATCCGGCATCCATTCAGTGTTAACGACCATATGGAGGTAAAAAGCCAAATCTTGGTCACTTGTTTATTAGATCTCTCTATTAGAGAGTTTACGGCGATTTTTAGCATTTTTTTGAGTCATTATTGGTTTTGAGCTTACCTTGAAGCTAAGACTTCAGATCTGGACGTTATTATGCCCTCTAGGCCTAAAGACTCAAGCTTTATCAAGTTTTGGCCAACTTCCATGCCTTAAACCCTTTGTTGAGCTTTTTGTTTTTTTTGGTAAACTTAGCCCTAGATTTACGTGGTATTCCAGCCTTAGAAGACTCGATATAGGGTTTGGGGCTTTAGTCTCTCTTAAAAGCATCTACATGAGAGAAAAGGATGAAGGAACTCGACGAGTTGGTTAGAGTTTCCCCAATGTTCTAAACATTGTACAAACTCGACGAGTTGGTGAGACAACTAGGCGAGTTGAAAGGAATTTTCCTGAGTTTTCTGAGAACAGAAGGTACTCAAGGAGTCGCATAGATGCACTCGACGAGTTGGGTCAACATGGGCTATAGACTTGAGCGTTGACTTTCGTTGACTTTTAGGGTTTGGTAAAGTTGTGGACTTTGGAGTTGTTATTATAAATTGTTAATTAGAGATGATTATGATATATGTACGAAGAGTCTAGACCGACAGTTGAGTACAAGACATATTTGCTTTACCTACGAGGTGATTCTTCTTGTAACGCCTGTTTCCTGGTACGTATTTATTTATAAACTATTCATTTTGGTAGAGCTACATGACGAGTTAGGAGCCCCACACTCGTCGAGTAGAAACGATATTGGACGTGGGGTTTTAAGCAGTGTACTCGACGAGTTGAGAGCCCTTAACTCGGAGAGTAGGTCTGCCAGAGTGAAACCCTAATTTTAGGGTTTTGTAGCCTATTTAAGCATCTAATCCTCACCTTATGGCCTCATTTCTAGCCTCCAAGTCCTAAACCCTAATCTATGAAACCCTAGAGCATTTTGTGAGTGTGTGAGCCATTTTTGAGTAATCTTTGTGTGTTCTTGAAGCTAGAAGAAGAAGAAGGAGCTAGAAGGCTTAAGGAGAAGATAGTAGATCCATAAACTTCCTTCCAACCTCATCATTTTCTGGTAATCAAGTCTCTATCTTGGCTATTGGTTCATTAGATCTCCACATGTCCATTTTATGAGGGTTTTGGTTCAAGAATCTTGATTTTTGGGACATGTACGTCCCAAGTCGTTTACCTTTTAAATCTAGGATCTAGAAAGGGGTTTCATGGCATAAAGGTGCAAAATTTATGACCATGGAAGCCCATGCAAGCTTAAAGACGTTATTATGGCATTTTAAGCCCCAAAAGGCCATGCATGGAAGTAAAGTCCGAAACTCTATGTGTTAATTGATGGGTTTTGGTCATAAGACATCCTATGTGCTCATACAAACCCTAATGCTTGGATCTAGGTTTCTCTATTGTACATGCTTTGAATCCAAGACTATAAACCCTAATTCTAGTATATGAAATCGATATTAACATATGAATGGGTTTAAGAACATACCTTGATTGTTATATAGCAATAACAATCCTAATTCCACCTTGAATTGACTTTGGAATGCTTAGAGTCACAAGTGTCACTACTCTAATGGCTTACAAACACCAAGAGCAAATGGAGAAGGTATAAAGAGAGAGGAGAGAGGTTAGAATTCGTCCTTGGGACTTCTTGGGATCAAGTACACGAATTCTAAGGCTTTAGGGTCTATATATAGGTGTAGAGATAGGGTTTCAGTCATTATCCTTATCTAGTTGCTTATCCACAAAGCAACCATAAGATAAGCCTTGAAAACCCTTATCCTTTATCCTTTGGATGATTTCAAGGATCCCTATCTCCTTGAATTCGTTCAACCCATATTTAGGATAACCATTACCATATTTTGTAACTATCACATAATTACAATTCAGCCCCTCTAGTTTAATCAATTACACTTGATCACAAAATTAATTCCTAATTAATTATTGACGAATATTAATTAAGCAAATATAATTTCTCCTTTAATATATTATTCTTATAACATATTAATAAATCATAATAACCTCTCTCTCTTTATTTATTTCTCCAATCAAGTTGCTTTGGTGAAGGCAACCCAAAAGGACCATGCACCATCGGGTCAAGTACATACCTAAATAGTTATGGACTTAGACACTAATCCAACAGTCTCCCACTTGGATAAGTCTAATAACTATTCTGCGTATGACTTCAGATCCTGATCTGCAATCGTAGCTTTCCAAAGCCGCTGTCAACTCTGTTGAAAAATGTTCTTATGTAACCTTGTATGTGACCATAACTGAAATAAGATGAACTGTTTTTATACAATCTAACAAATATTATCAGTTATTTTAGGTTGCATGAATGCGTGATAAAACGGAAAATACGAAAACACGCGAATGACGAAAACATATATGTGTGACTAAACAGTTTCAACAATATATATATATATATATATATATGTATATATATATATATATATATATATATATATATATATATTATACATATGTATGTATTATATATGTATATATGTATTATATATATAAGTTGTATATATATGTTGAATAGTCAAAGATGAAGAAGCCAAAAACCCTTCCCACGTTTTTTTTGCTCCTACTACTCTACATCAACTTGCATGACCAGCCATACTTTATCACTTAAACTCAAGTACACTAGATGAAGATATTTGTTTCAATGCATATATGTATACGTGAGTATGTAGTGTGTGTGTGAGTGTTCATTTTGTAATATTGTAACACTTCTACAAACTACAAACACTCCCAAGAACATCACAAATCTTCATCTTCCTCAAGAACAAAGACAAATCCCTGGAGCTAAATGAAGAACACCAAGATCAAACAAGAAGCTAAATGAAGAACACCAAGATCATCAACAATGAAATGAAGAACACCATCAACCATCTTCATCTTCTTCATTGAAACTAAAGGTTTTTCATCTTCACCACCTTTGATCATCACATCATACACCACCAAACACTTTCCTTACATCAAAACACCAAAACACAACCATGAAACAACCCAAAACCTTCTGCATCAAGATCAACCACAAAACCCATCACTATTCATCATCATCTTCATAAGAAATTTCACCACCTTTACCACCTTATATCAACCTCCTTCCAACCTCTAAACAACCTTGAAAACATCCTCAAAACACCATAACACCATTACCCTAGCCAAAACATCACAAACAAAACTTACCTTCAAATCACAAAAATCCCGAAATTGACTCTGACACGAACACACCCCGTGTTAAAAACCAAGGGAAAATCAACACACCCCGTGTTGCCCTCTGATTGCCTTCTTCATACTTCTGAACCTCAACACGCCCCGTGTTCAGCAAGACTAAATCAACATGCCCCGTGTCAGCATCAGCATCATGAACACGCCCCGTGTTCAGCAAGGCTAAATCAACACGCCCCGTGTCAGCATCATTCATCAAGAAAACCCTCCAAAACCCTCCTACATGACCCGTGTCACTTGTACCTTATCTTACACGACCCGTGTGCATGTTTTTACCCAAAAATACCTCAAATACAAATACATAAACCCATGCATTTTGTACCCTTTTGTAAACACTTGTTTTACATAAAATCGAGCTTTAAATGAACTTTTTGTTACTTATCCAATGCCGGATTGATCTTTGAACAAATATCGACCAGTCACTCCAAGAGTCCCAATATCGACCAGTCCATTCAAAGAACAAATATCGACCAGTCGCTCCAAGAGTCCCAATATCGACCAGTCCATTCAAAGAACAAATATCGACCAGTCGTTCCATGAGTCCTTTTCAGTCAATTTATTGACGAACCTACTTGATATATATTTATATATTTATATACTTTATTATAGCTTTACGTCATTTAAATATAGTCTTTTATATTATTTATAGCTTTATGTCATTTAAATACAGTCATTTATATTATTTATAGCTTAACGTCATTTATATACAGTCATTTATATTATTATAGCTTTCAGTCATTTACAGCTTTCATATTTATACTTATTCCGCAATTATTATTCTTTATATATATATATATATATATATATATATCTTATATCTTAAAATTATATATCTGTCACACAGTAACTGGTAACCGAGCCTTTTGTTGTGGTGATCAGATTGTTATATTTCCAACAAATCGGTATCTGAGCTGATATATAAAAGGAATAATATCTAACAATTGGTATCACAGCTTGTGTGATTTACCTTGAAATTTTTGTCGAAAAACTTTTGGTTATATCGTTTATAAACCTTCCATAAGCTTTTCTTTAAAAATTTCATTTCAATATCACTTGTTCAAAATCCTTTCAAAAAAATGTCTTTGGCAAATTACTCCAACATGAACTCTATCTCCATTGCAAATAGCTTAGGATCTGGTTCACGGGCACCCATACTTATTCCTGAAGAGTATAATTCATGGGTTGGCCGTATGAATCTTCATCTTAATGCTATAAATGAAGATGTCTGGAAGTGTGTAGAAGGAACATTTGTTACTCTAGAAAATATGGCTACTCTTGCTACAAATCAAGCCACTCAAGTCGAAATTACAAAAAAGTTGGAACTACAAGCCAAAAAGGAACTTGTTTCTGGAATACCTCACAGTATTCTAAGTCAAATGGATGACATTATACTGTTAACCGCAAATCAAATTTGGGAGAATTTGAAAAATCGTTTTTGTTGAAATAAAAGAATTATCGGAAACAAAAGAACATCTGTTTTGAATGAATTCGATAATTTCAAAATGCTTTCATCAGAAACCATCCATGATGCTCATGATAGGTTCAATCTGATTATGGTTAAAATGAACAATTTGGGTATCAAAAAGAGACAACACGAGATAAATCTCAAGTTTTTAAACAATCTTTTCGAAAGCTGGAAAATGGTTAAACTCATTATTCAGGGAAATCCAGCTATTCATACTGAAACTTTGTACAACTTGTATAGAGAACTTCAATCGTATGAATCCTCGATTGACCCACCAACCACTGCAGCTTTTGGAGGACCACTTGCACTTGTGTCCACAACTTCTCAAAACCAAACACCTTTCAATGATCAAAACTTTAATCATTTTAATCAGACTACATCTTTTCAAAACCAAGCCTTCCAGTCTGATTCAAATGATGAAGCAGATTATCAACAACTATGTGCGTTGGTTGCAAACACAAATCTCCAGAGATTTATCCCAAATCATGGTCAATCAAAATTTAGACCAAAATTTCAACCAAGACCATATTTTGCACAAAATAACTCAAGTTTTCAACCAAGACCATCTTTTGGTCAAAACAACTCAGGTTTTCAACCTAGACCTTACTTTGGACAAAATTCTCAAAGACCTTCTTTCCAAAATAACTCAAATCAAGGTTTTCAAAACCAGGGATTTCAAAACGATCCCAACTCAGGTCATAATCACAATCCAAACAACAGTTTTCAAAATCAAAACAGAGGTTTCCAAAATCAAGGTTACAACAATCAAAACAATGGTTTTCAAAACAACCAAAATTTTGGATTCCAACAAAACCATTCTCAACCTTCCCAACAAACCCAAAGTCAAACACCTGAAAGACTTCCGATTAAAAGTCAAAAGGATGATAGTGATGAAGAAGTGATCATTTGTCACAACTGCAAAGGAACAAATCACTATGCCAGAGAATGTCGAGCCACAAACAAAACCAAAATCAAAGACTCAACATACTATGCTCAAAGAGCTGATGAATTGAAGAAACTGCAAAACCAAGAAAAGAAAAGAGCATTGATGGCAATCCATGAACCAAGTGTGGAATACTGGCCAACTTCTGATGACGAAGCTAAACACTAACCAACAAAATCAAACTTCTGCTTCGTAGTTGGTGTTGAAATACCTTCAAGAGCTCCAAACGTCATAGAACATGTATGGTCTATGATCTCTGAACTCGGTTTTTCCAAAACAATTTTTGAGTCCCACATAACCAAAATTGAGACTAGTCTGGAAGTTGATCTCAAAACATATCATGACACAATGGTCAATTATGATATTTGCAAATCTGAGTTACAAACCTTGCAACTCAAATTTGGAGAATCAACAAGAACGAAAAGCAAATTGGAAAGAGACGTTGAAAGAAAATCAGAAGATTATAATCACGTCTTGGAACAATTAAATCAGACCCTAATTCAGAAAAGGGATTTGGAACTAAAAAATCAGTCAGTCATTTCTTCTGAAATAAAAGATGTTTTAGAAATGGAAATCCTTCAGTTGAAACAAGACTTTCAAGAATCAACTGACAAATACAATGTTTTAAATGAAAAGTTGACTGATTCTTTAAAACAAATCAATTCTCTTGAAACCGAGAATAAAAGACTGATATGGAATATGGATTCTATCAAAGTTGCCAGAAAACTAAGTGATGATATTTTCACCAAGGCAAACACCTTAGGAACTGGCAAAATTGATACAAATTATAGACTAGGAATTAGAAGAGAATCCTTTGAAATTGAACAAGCAAAACAGGAAAACATGACGAATTGTGAAAACTCTGAATCTACTCTACCTAATCTTTTCACATCTGTTAATGAGGAAGATTCAGATGACGAAACAGTTATCAACTGTAGTCCAGATGATACTGCTTTCAGTGTTTCCAAAAAGTCTTTCAAAAGAGTTGTAAATTGTGAAACAGACTCTGCAAGTTCTTTAACTCACCAAATCAAACATACCGATGGAACCACTAAACTCAAAAACTTTTTGAATGGTGAAAATTCCTCTTATGAGGATGGTAGTACTTCTAAACCAACTGCTTTTCCTACAACGACTTCATCAATTGTTGGAAAAACTAGTCTGGGGCAAAAATACTCCAAGAAACAACAAACAAGCAAAAAATCCATTCCAGTCACCAAAACCCCACTAATCAAACCAAACATTTTTGAAAAACAACCAAAGAAACCAGTTAAACCCTACGTCATACCTCATAAACAGGTTTCCAAACAAAAACCAAAATCTTTTCAAAAACCTTTTGAAAACCGCTTTCAAGATATTACTTTTAATCATTCAAGGAACTTTCAAAAACCATCACATCAGAAAGTTTCAAACCATCATCATCAAAAAGCTTTTCAAAATCGCCCATCACATCCCAGATATGAAGAAAACTTTTCAAACAAACCTTCACATCTAGGATATCTTTCACCAAATCACAGATCTTATCAACCCACAGGTTTTCAAAAACAAATCACATTTTGGGTAAAATTGATAGATCAAATCAAACCTCAACCATTCCATCGTTATAAACCAAACCATTACAATAATGTGAAGTCAAATGATAAAAGAAGTTCATTAAGAAAAGCACCCAAAATAACAACTAACAAACCAGGACCCATTCAAATTTGGGTACCTAAACTTTTTGTCTGATTGCAGGTACTTAATGCTGGAGAACCCAATGATGATACATGGTATATTGATAGTGGCTGCTCCAAGCATATGACACGGAACCGGAACTACTTACGTGACTTCAAACCTATACAAACCAATCAAGATATTACCTTCGGCAACAACATGAAAGCAAAAATCAAAGGTTATGGAAACATAACAAATGGTAATTTTACCATAAAGAAAGTTGCCTTCGTCGATGACCTGAAACACAATCTCATCAGTGTTTCTCAACTGTGTGATAACAATCTTGAAGTTCTTTTTACCAAACAACGAAGCTTGATCATGGACGCCAAAACCAAAGATGTTATAGTTGATTCTGACCGTGCTGGAAATATGTATCCACTTGACATGGATCTTATCTATGGTAAAACCGATATCTGTTTCTTATCTAAAGCCCCAACAGATATTAGTTGGTTATGGCACTGCCGCCTTTCCCATCTAAACTTTGGGTACATCAATAAATTAATCGGCGATGATCTTGTTTGAGGGCTACCACTTCTGAAGCTTGATAACGAAACTCTTTGTGCCACATGTGAAAAAGGAAAACTTTCCAAATCCACTCACAAAAGCATCTCAGAATCTAGTGTATCCGAACCACTAGAGTTGTTGCACATAGACCTTTGTGGCCCTGCCAAAACCCAAACCATACAAGGGAAAAAGTACATTCTTGTTGTCGTTGATGGTTTCTCGCGCTTTACTTGGGTCTTTTTCTTAAGACTAAAATCAAAAGAACCTGAAGAGATGATCAACTTCATCAAACAAATCGAGCTGAAGCTGTAACGACCTGTTCGAAGAATCCGAAATGATAATGGTTTAGAGTTCAAAAACAATACTCTAGATTCATTCCTCAAAGACAAAGGAATTGAACACAACTTCTCAGCCCCATACAATCCACAACAGAACGGTGTTGTCGAAAGAAGGAACCGAACTCTATGTGAAGCTGCAAGATCAATGCTTATCTTCGCTGATCTGCCACAATACTTCTGGGCAGAAGCAATAGCCACAGCTTGCTATACTCAAAATCGTTCCTTAATCCATAAACATCTTCGTAAAACACCATATGAAGTCAGTAACAACCGAAAACCAAACATCAAATTTTTCCATATTTTCGGTTGTCGATGCTTCGTAAAGAATAATAAAGATCACCTTTCAAAATTTGAATCAAGGTCGGACGAAGGAATTTTCCTTGGTTACTCATTTTCTTCAGCTGCTTATCGAGTACTGAATAAACGTACTAGAGTAATTGAAGAAAGTACCAATGTTCATTTCGATGAATTTTATGTTAGGAAATTGGATCGTGAACATTTTGGTTCAAAAATGATTGAAAATATTTTTCAAAATCCAATTCAACAAACACCTTTTCCTGACATAGACATTGAAATCGATCTTGATTTGCTTTTCAAACAACCAAAAACTGCTTACAATTCTGAACTTCTAACTACTTTAATTGACCCTACAGGAACACCCTGTGAAGTAATTCCACAAACAAACCAAAATGATGCAAATCAATTCAAGGGGGAACCACCAACACATACTTCCTCTTTGGAACAAACACCAAATCCTCCTTTAAACACCCCATCCCTAAATAGCCAAAACAATCCCGATGCATCATTTATGGGGGAACCTTCAAACCTATTCCAAGATGAAACGCCCGGAGAAGAACAATGGGATACTGAAACTCCAATTATTATAGCGGAAGAGAATCGCTTAATAAAGTGGACCAGAAATCATCCAACAGACCAAATCATCGGAGATCCCAACTTAGGCATTCAGACTAGAGGCGCATCCACAAATGAATGTTTATTTGGAGCCTTCTTATCCACGACTGAACCCAAAACCATACATTCTGCTATAAAAGATCCAGATTGGGTAAAAGCTATGCAAGAAGAGCTAGCAGAATTTGAAAGAAACGACGTATGGAATCTTGTTCCTACTCCACCCGATGTTACTGTTATAGGTTCAAGATGGGTATACAGAAACAAGACTGACGATCAAGGAATCATTTGTCGAAACAAGGCACGTCTTGTAGTCAAAGGATATTCACAACAAGAGGGAATCGACTACGATGAAACATATGCTCCAGTTGCCCGAATTGAAGCAATTCGCATCTTTCTTGCATATGTTGCACATAAGAATTTCAAAGTATTCCAAATGGATGTTAAATGTGCATTCCTACATGGAGAGATAGATCGCGAAGTATACATCCAACAACCACCAGGTTTCGAAGATCCCAAAATTCCAGATCACAGCTTTAAATTGCAGAACGCTGTCTACGGGTTGAAACAAGCACCTCGAGCTTGGTATGCCACGTTGTCAACCTTTCTCGAAGAATCAGGTTTTAAAATAGGTTCAATTGATCAAACCCTCTTTCGTAAAATCTTTAATAAACATCTGTTAATCATACAAATATATGTTGATGACATTATTTTCGTTTCTACTGATGAATCTTTAAGTGTTAAGTTTGCAGATCTAATGAAGAGCAAATTTGAAATTAGCATGATTGGGGAGATGACTACTTTTCTCGGACTTCAAATCAAACAGTCAAATGATGGCATTTTCATCAACCAAGAGAATTATGTCAAAAACCTACTCACTCGTTTTTCAATGGAAAAATCCAATACCGCAAAAACCCCAATGGCTTTTGGATACAAAATTGATGCAGACTTAAATGGAAAACCCGTTGACCAGAAAATATATCGTGGAATGATTGGATCACTCTTGTACCTCATTGCCAGCAGACATGACATCATGTTTTCTACATGTGTTTGTGCTAGATACCAAGCAAATCCTATGGAATCCCATGTAGTTGCTGTGAAACGCATCTTCAAATACCTTAAAGGCACTCCCAAACATGGCCTTTGGTATCCAGCTAAATCCGATTTTCAGCTGAACGCTTTCACTGTGACAACCTGATATTTCAACTCTTTGTAATGGCCTAATAGGTCAAGTATTGTAAACATTTTTGGGTTAATAAAATTAACTTTGATAATAAAATGTCCAAAAAGTTTCTATTTAAATTCTTCTATGTTTAAATCTCATTAAACCATGATCGTACGTAAAAAGAACGCCCAAATCCGACTTCGTATATTGAAGTTATGATTTTTCCAAGTTCAGCTTAGCAACAGACAGCTAAAAACTCGAAACGGAGATCGAGCGACATTTGGCCGGAATGACCTAAACGAGAATCGAAGGTCTCGACAATGGTATTTCAACGGTAAAAAGTTTGGCAAAAACCGACGTCAGATAAAGAAGTTATGAATTTTTAAAGAGATTCCTTAATCACGTCATTTTAAAATATAAATAATAAAAATAATTTCGGAATTTGCCAACGGAATCTAAACGAAAGTTGTAGATCGTAGTCTCACCTTCGCGGGGATATAAAGAACGTCGAAAACGGAGTTCGTATGAAGGAGATATGAAATTTTGAAGTTTGATAAATAATTTATATATAATTTTTATTAAAATTTCGGTATTATCCGAAGAGGAGTCAGCCTAGGGCCGAGGTACGCGCCGCGTACCCTCGTACGCCCCGCGTACTCGAGGGCACGGCCTCGGATCGTCCACATCACCCTATGCGAAGCTACCCGACCCGCTGTCCCATCCGACCCGCTCCATCCGAAATACGTAAGCGATGACGTACGGGTACGCGCTGCGTACGCTCGTACGCCCCGCGTTCGGAGGCGGTTCAGCACCCCTATAAAAGGGATGCGAGCCTTTCCGAAAATTTTGTTCGTTTTCTCTCTTTCTCTCACGATCTTGCCTCGATTTCCGTGCCCGTTCAAACCCGAAGCTCTGGTCTTTTTGCTCAAGTCCCGAGGGTCGATTTTACTCCCGAGATTCCCGAGAATCCCAAGAAAAATCCGTTTCCCGAGACGAAACTCTGCCCGGTTTTCGATCTCGCTATCTTCAAACTTCCAAGTGAGTTCATACCCCTTTATTCAACCTTTGAAATGCTTTTAAATGTTTTAAATACTTTATGGGGGGAATACAAGTTAAACACTTATAGTTATTGCTTCGATCACATGTGATTGCATTAATCACATGTGATTAATAACTAGGAAACCAATGATTTCATCACTGTTCAAACTGTTTTACTTCAAAATGTTTTACAAACTCTTTTACTTATCAAATGCTTTATTGTAAACCTTGTTTTACTACCTATAAATTTGCATGCCCATATATGTATAGCTGTATAAATAATGTTTAAAGGGCTTAGGAAAGCCACCTATCCTATTTCCTTTTCCTCGATTTGGATGTGGTCTGGTGGAATTTCGGGTGACCTCGTTAGTAAGTTACCATCGGGGTAACACAGGATCATACTACTAAAATTTCTAGATCAACGAGTCAGTTCATTCAGGAGTCAATACTCATTACTAAGAGAACATATACAACGATACTAGAATAAGTAACATTATATTGCATAAACACGAGTACATTAACAATTGTGATCCACTGTATGGGAGCATGTCTTAATTGACATGACCCGAGTTGTAGCCAGAGTCTCTTGGAGGGAGAGCGTGAGTTTGCGTATAGATCTATACTGGATTGACTATCCTACACCTCGCTGCTAGCTACAGTGGGACCGATAGGTCTGCGGGTGCCAAAATTCATACCTTATTTTTCGACTATACGTTGTTGATGTTACCAGTCGATAGTATGGTGCAATTTATCACATGATACCTTAATATAAACCCGGTTTAAGGTAGTTAGTACAACAGTAGTTCCTATAAAACAAAACTACAGTACTACAATAATTTACCCATTACATTTTGGTGATAACCTCACTTAAACTTTAATGTACAAACTATATTTTGTTAAATGATAGTTACACTTGGGAAATTACACACTTTTACATCAAACGAGCATACAAAACAGTTAAGCCTTGGTAAAGGGCTACTTTAACAGAAAATATAGGTTTTTCTGAGAGATTCAAACTTTTACAAACACTTACATACATTTACAACTCATACTTGCGACAGGTTCAAACGTTTTGATAATAAACCTCGACACTAAAATACTTATGAATTCACCAGCTTAATGCTGATAAACTCTTTCAAAATAACTTGTATTCTCAGGTCATCAGTAGACAGGTACCGATGCTAGCTTTTGAGAAGATGGAGCGCATTCAAGACTCATCATACTATTTTGATTTAAATTATATTTTTGGTGTCTAAAACTGTACGGAACACGCTTGTATTAAAATTTTATATTTAATGCAATGGATGATGTTGTTTGCTTATTTACATTTACTGTGTTGTGATACTTTACATGACGTCCTCTGCCCTAGAACGTTTCCGCCATTCTTGGTTTTGGGGTGTGACAGATTGGTATCAGAGCATTGTTTATAGTGAAGCAAGTATATCAACCCATAAAAGATATATTAAACTATAAACCCAGTTGGGATTAAAACACTCTGACCAAGAGTCTATACTTTAAATACTAAAATAGTTAATTAAGTATACTAGTCTGCATTCATACTAAAACCAGTGTCACAACAACAAGAACAAGAGTATTACGATTGTTAAATATCATAGGTAAGCTAGGGGATGTGTGGTCACTCCTGGGAATGGCATAGCCTGATCAATTATGCTGGTCCGAGGAGTGATTAGCATATGCCCTAGAATAGTTGTGATGTGTTAGCAAGTCTAAAAACTTACCAACAATGCCACAAAAAGATCAGTGGAACGTAAACTTAAAATACTATAGGTGTATTTTGTGCTATTAACTACATACATACTATATCTTTATACCTCTCTTCTCGCGTAGATTTAAATGGCTGGATTCCATCACGACGACCCGTACCTTCCAAATGAAGGCAACATAGGAATGCTCGAAGCAGAGTCTGACAATGAACACCAAATTCCGTTGAATGATCATCAAGTTGAAGGCTTCTCAGATGGATCAGACTTTGAGCATGAAGTCAACAACCTACTGCTCGTAGGTCAACCCCCGAACAACAACCCTCGACCAGCTTTTCCAGGTCCTACTCCCTTATGGGCAAACAACCTGAATCGTTGGAGTGATGAACAGGGTCAACCCTTACCATACTTTGGGGACCGAAGCTTTTACAACGTCAGCAATGGTGGCTCTGCTGACCGAGCCCTGCCTGTCATTATCCACAGAATAGCTCGTAATGTCGAGCAAGGTAGAGCAGCCATCGACCGGGTCATGGAGATTGATGCCAACTCAGGTGTCAACACAGTCCGCATCCGCCGTCTTGAAGAAGACATGGAACGGACCCGGAGAACCAATGAAACCCTACAGCAACATCTGGTTGCCTCTCAAGCTGAAGTCATGGAACTCCGAGCTCGTCAAAGTGCTCATGAGCAACACCTTCAAGAGGTGGTCCGTCAAATGAGAGACCTTAGGGTTCTCCCGAGGAATATTCATCGCCGTTAAATGATGTCTAGTACATCATTATCTTTAGGGTAAAGGATTAGCCTTTAACATCTATGCTTTAAGTAGCACTTGTCTGTAAAATATTCCTAACTTTCAGTACTCTAATTAGGAATCTAAGAACTGTCAAACTTTTCTATATGGTATGATGTAAGACCTACTGTTAGGTCGATTTTCCTTGAACTTATTACATCAGTAATACCAGTATTATTGAAATCTATCTAAATTGTGGGAAAATCTATACACTTGTGTTTTCCTACTAATATTTCTTGTTGTGATTTCAAACACTCATTCGACTGTTGGGCTATGGTTAGTTAGTCCATGTATCACTCTCACGTTGATTACAAAATGATTCTTACCATTTTTCTTACCTTTATAAACTTATAGCTGAAAGATGCCTCCTCGCAAATCTCCCAGGAAAAATCCTGCACCACCACCTCCTCCGCCTCCGGTCATCGATACTGCAGCCCTAAATGCTGCCGTAGCTGCAGCAGTGGCAACTGCCATGGCTCAGTATCACTCTTCTGATGCTAGCAGAGGTGGAACCCCTGTGGAATCAACCCCGGTTGAAACCCCTGTGCGCTCGAGAGAGTGCTCTTACAAGGATGTCACCAACTGCAAGCCGAAGTCCTTTCATGGGACCGGCGGAGTCATTGCCCTCTCGCAATGGTTCGAGAAGACTGAAACGGTCTTCGAAATATGTTCATGCCCTGCTGCGAGCAAAGTGAAATATGCCGCATGCACCTTTGAAGGAAAGGCCCTGCCGTGGTGGAACGGCCACGTTAAATCTCTAACTCTTGTCGTAGCCAACGACATAGGCTGGGAAACGATGAAAGACCTCATGATTGAGGAATACTGCCCGAGGGGCGAGGTTCAGAAACTAGAGCAGGAGCTTTGGAGCCTGACAATGAAGGGCACCAACATTGTCGCTTACACCGCTAGATTCAACGAACTGGTGGCCATCTGCCCTAATATGGTTCCCACTGAAGGGAAAAAGATCGAAAGATACATATGGGGGCTTGTGCCTCCGTATCAGGGGAGTGTTCTAGCATCAAACCCCGCTACCTTCGACAGTGCCAAACGATTGGCACAACGACTCATTGACCATGGAGTCAAAACTCCTGTAACCACAACCAGCCTAGCCATCCCGGAACTCTCCAAACCCACTGATACTAAGCGAAAATTCTGGGACTAAAAGAAGAAGCAACAGGCTGCCAAAAAGCAGCAAATTGTGGCAATACATGCTGCAATAACCCCTGCTGCTGCTACTACTACTGTAGCACCTGGTTTCCGGTATGTGAATTTTATTTGAGTATTGCCCTATTTTAGCCTTGGACTCGGCGAGTCACAAGGTCCGACTCGCCGAGTAGGGACGAGACACAGGACACGTTTAAGTTGGCGACTCGGCGAGTCCATATCTTGGACTCGGCGAGTCACCGCTGTTGGATGAAACCCTAAGTTTCAGGGGTTTGCTCCCTATTTAAACCTCATATCTGCCCCTTGCCAACCCCCATTCACCCCCCAGAGCTCCCAACCCTCGTCCTAAGCTTGTTTCTTGTGTAGTTGAGGCTCTTGTGTGCATTCTTGAAGGTTTTGAGGCAAGAAGGGGAAGGAGATCAAGAGAAAGGAGAGCCATCCAAGCATCATTGTGTTTTTCAGCTGTATCATTGAGGTATATCTCGTTTTTCCCCTGTTTCTATGCTTAAGATTTCATTTAAGGCACTCTTGAGCAATTCCTCAAGCTTGTTTGTGCTTAATGTTTTGTAATAAGTGGATTGGCCTTTAGATCTAGGCAAGATTGAGCACCAGGAGCTCAGATCTGTTAGCTTTATGGCCCCATGTGGCTTGTTCAACCTAGATCTACCCTTTTGAGGCATTTTGAACCCTAAAATCCATATTAGTGAGTATCTACACGTAAAGTTGGAAACTTTACGTGTGATTTGTGTCCTCGAAGTCCAGATCTATGAATGGCATGGACTGAAATCGAGTAAATCGGTGTATTTGGTGGATGCATGGCGACGACTCGGCGAGTCGTATAGGTGACTCGGCGAGTCTGGTCGCGAGTCACCGAATTGGTCCCTTCATGATGTATCGAGTTGAGCCGTGAGTCACAGGGGGTGACTCGGTGAGTTGGGAGCTGAACTCACCCATGTTAGGACTCGGCGAGTCAATGCCCTGACTCGGCGAGTCCAAGGCAATCTTCATAGATCAAGAACAGACTCGGCGAGTTGTTCATACAACTCGGCGAGTCTTAGCATAAGTGTTCTTCGGATGAAGATGAACTCGACGAGTTGTTCATACAACTCGGCGAGTAGGATGAAGAGGTTGAACGTCAGTCTAGAAGATGAACTCGTCGAGTCATAGCCTAACTCGACGAGTAGAAGCAGGGACTCCGGACAATCGTCTGATAGGGACTCGACGAGTTGGAGAGCCAACTCGGCGAGTCGGGTCAATTGAAAGTTGACTCTAACATTGACTTAGAGCTTGACCAGGGGTAAAATGGTCATTTTACCTAAAGGACAGTTAGCAGTGTTTGATTGAGTATGTTGTGGGAATTGCAGCCGGAGGACTCCCGGAGCAGCAGCAGTCAGTTAGTTCCCGATCAGTTCAGCAGCTACTTTGAGGTGAGTTACCTTCCAGTGGTGGTGGGTCTAAGGCCACAATGCCGGCCCACCAGTAGGAGACGTATGATAGATGATTGTCTTTGTGATATCATCTAGGTTTGGTATTACCTGTTATGTTATATGCTCTCATGATACGTTATATGCGATCGTAGTAGAGTTTGGTTGTTAGGACCACAGGGTAGTCAGACACCCCAGAATCATCTGACTGTATGTGATGGTATGCTTGTATGTTGGCCTGTTATGTTATGCGATAGAGGTAGTGGGAGGGGACCAGCCCCCGAGGATCGGTTGTTAGGACTGATGGGTAGTCAGCACCCCAGAATGGCTTGACATGGGTAGTCAGCACCCCAGAATGGCTTGACACGGGTAAGACGGCACCCCAGAATGGCCGTATGGGTAGGTCGGCACCCCAGAATGGCCGTACCGGGTAGTCAGGCACCCCAGAATAGCCTGGCAGTATTTATGTTATGAGTTTGTATGGTATGTGGTACGTTGGGGGAACTCACTAAGCTTTGTGCTTACGTTTACAGTTTTGTTTTCAGGTACCTCTGCACCGAAGGGGAAGGAGCCGGCGCGGTAGCGGCACGTCATACACACACTCTTCGGTTTCCGCATTTACGAGATTTACTGGGATTGTACTCTGATATTTGATGGGATGTATGGTTTGACTTTTATAACGTGGATTGCGATGTGTTATGGTGTAATCAAACAATGTTTTTATTTATTAATGTTCTCTAAAGTAATATTTTAAAATGAAATTTTTGAACATGAAAATTTGGGTCGTTACAAGTTGGTATCAGAGCCCTGGTTTGAGGGATTCGGACACGCCTTCGGTAGTGTCTGAACTCAAATCGAGGGATTGAAAGATTTTCCAAAAGAAATTGTTCTTTAAAACCCGGAAAAGAGTCATAAGAAAGAGCGAAGTGTGTGACGTGCGCGACCGGCCGAGCTCAAGTAAGTATTCCCCATAGTACCCATACAAGTTTATGTTATGTTTATCAGGTTACGTAGAACCGCATGCTAGAATAGGGCTAAGGATCTAGGAGTGATGCCTTATGTGTCTGCTTATGTGTTACAGCTTTATGAATATTACATGCTAGAATTGAGTAGACAGCAGTAGAATAGCCTGTTTAGGTTATGCCTGATAGTATGAGCTTAGCATCCTATGTTAAAGTGCCGTTTCTTGTTATAAGAATAGTTTTGGCTTGAGTCTGTTTCCCCTTATCCGAATGCTGCTTGCTTCGTGCTTGGTGGGGTTCTGAGTAATGGGAGTTAGCCACTAGGTAAACACGTCACACCACATGTGATCAGGGTTGAATAATCCCAAAGTATTGGAACTGGCCCTATTGCACAGCTCTCGTTTGAGTCCAACCGTTGTAGGGATGGATCTTTTACTTGAAGGATTATCTAATCCTCATCACATGTGATGGTGTTTGGGTGGTGGCTAACTGGCACTGTGAGGAGACCCACAGCAGCTGAGGACCAGTCGTGTTGAACTTGAAGTTTTCCCTAGGGCAAGCCTAGGATGAGAATAATAGAGAGTAGCAGTAGTAAAGGGGATCTGGTGGAGTCGAGGAATTCCTCAGAGAAGGTACGGATAGATGTGGAAGGTAGTATGGGCCCGTACTACTGAAAGCAGAGGATCCGTACCCGAGCCGAGGAAGGCCAAGACGAGACCAAGGAACCTGTAAGTAGTTGAGATCCCTCAGAAAGTAGCAGTATCACTAATGATTATTATGATGAATTGCAGAATGGTGGTACTTCGACCAAGACCGACAGATGGCGGGTCAGGAGAGGGGTCAGGTTCGGGATCAGGCACCGAGCCGATTGACAAGAGGCTACGTGAGTTCATCACGTCGGAGATTACCAGGGGCATCCTTGAGTCGACCCCCATCCTCTTTGGGTCGATCAAGGAAGGGATCATAGAGTTGATGGAGGATCGCCTACGGGCATTCAGGAGCGATTTAGCCTCTAGCCAGTCAGGATCTCGCACACTGTCCTTCAAGGACTTCAGGGGCAGTGGTGCGCCGGATTTCCATGGGGTGAAGGACCCCATTGTCGCCAGGCGGTGGATTGCGGATATCGAGTCCGCCCAGTTGACTAGCTTCTGCCCCGAGGGGTCGAAGGTGAGGTACGCAGCAGGGTGTTTACGGGACCGAGCCCGGGATTGGTGGGAGTCAGTGGGTGACTCGTTGGGAGCCTCGGCTATCGAGCCAATGACCTGGTCGGACTTTGTGGCTAGGTTCAGGGCAGAGTTTGCACCGGCGGTCGAGCTTCAGCAGCTGGCCAGGGAGTTTCTAGACATGAGGCAGACAACAGAGACCGTGGCGGAGATCACCGCCAAGTTTCGGGAGAGGGCTTTATTGGTGCCCCAGTATGCCGGTGACGAGGACATGAGGAGGACTCGTTACCATGATATGCTACGAGCTGACATCCGGGAGCATGTTAGTTTTTCGGCTTGCCCCACCCTGGACTCCATGATTGCCAGGGCTAGGGAGAGAGAGATAGATTTGGAGCACATCCGGAAACGGAAACTTGAGGACGGTCAGGCAGCAGGGGCTTCGGGGAAGAAGCCCAAGGGATCAGATGGGAGGCCGAAAGGCCAGTCGGGACCGAACCGCTGCAGGAGGTGCGGCAGGTCGCACGAGGGGGTGTGCAGGATGGGATCGTCCGGCTACTACAAGTGCGGCAAGTTTGGGCATATCAGCAGGGATTGCACTGCTCCTGCGACAGTTATTCAGACATCGGAGTGCTGTGTTTCCATTGCAACCAGAGGGGCCACAAGAAGGCCAATTGCCCCCAGTTGTCAGTTACAGCACCAATAAAGGCGCCGGCTCCAGCGACCCTGCGGATCACGAATGGTCGGCAGGGCAAGGCAGAGGCCCCAGTGGTGAGCAGTCGGGCATTTCAGTTGACTGCCGAGGAGGCACGCGCCGCGCCCGATGTGGTGACGGGTATGATTCTTTCCTTCTATCTTTTATTTTATGTTGTTATGATATTGATATGTGCTCCGTGTGTATACATGTGTGTTAGGATCGTTCCATGTGAACGAAATCCTGGTTCAGGTATTGTTCGACTCGGGTGCATCCCGATCGTTCGTTTCTCTTGCTCTTAGCAAGAGATTTCATGAGACTTCAGGCGAGTTAGATTGCCCGTTAGAGGTAGAGATTGCTGACGATCGATCGGTGCGAGTATCGATGGTGTTTCGAGATTGTGTTCTGCGACTGTTTGAGGAGCGTTACCTGGTATACTTGGTTCCCATTCCATTGCGTGGGAACAAGATGATTATTGGTATGGATTGGTTGAGCCCTAATGGGGCAGTGATAGATTGCGCGCAGCAGCTAGTGCGAGTCAGGACCCCAAGAGGGGGAGAGTTAGTGATTCATGGAGAGCGGCCGCAGTGTGGACCCACTGTATGTTCAGCAGCGAGGGCTAGGCGCTACCTTCAGCAGGGATGCGCGGGTTATGTCGCGTATGTGATGGATACCCGGGAGGCGGGTAAGGCGACCGTGAGCGAGGTTCCGGTGGTTCGAGATTTTGCTGATGTTTTCCCGGAGGAACTACCTGGGATACCTCCGGAGCGACAAGTGGAGTTCAGGATTGACCTCATTCCCGGTGCGGCTTCGATAGCCAAAGCACCATATCGGTTGGCTCCTCCCGAGATGCAGGAGTTGTCTACGCAGCTACAGGAGCTGCTGGACAAGGGATTTATTCGGCCGAGCAGTTCACCCTGGGGAGCCCCGATTCTGTTTGTAAGAAAGAAGGACGGGTCGCATCGGATGTGTATAGATTATCGGGAGCTGAACAAGGTAACGGTGAAGAACCGATACCCGCTTCCGAGGATTGACGACCTATTTGACCAGCTTTAGGGAGCATCTTGGTTCTCCAAGATTGACTTACGTTCGGGTTATCATCAGATGAGGGTCAGGGAGGAGGATATGCAGAAGACTGCGTTTCGGACGCGCTATGGTCATTACGAGTTCGTGGTGATGCCGTTTGGGCTCACCAATGCTCCTGCCGCGTTCATGGACCTCATGAACCGCGTGTGTAGACCGATGCTGGATCGGTCTGTGATAGTCTTTATCGATGATATCTTGGTCTATTCCAAGACTCGGGAGGAACACGAGGAGCATCTGAGGGAGGTATTGGAGACCCTGAGGAGGGAGAGCTTGTATGCCAAGTTCTCCAAGTGTGAGTTTTGGTTGCGCGAGGTGCAATTCCTTGGACACCTCGTCAACCAGAACGGGATTCTTGTTGATCCGACCAAGGTCGAGGCCGTGATGAGATGGGAGGTCCCGAAGTCTCCATCTGAGATTCGGAGCTTCCTGGGATTGGCAGGCTACTATCGGAGGTTTATCCAAGATTTCTCCAAGATAGCCGTACCCCTGACGCGACTGACGAAGAAAGTCGTGGTCTTTCGGTGGGGACCCGAGCAGCAGGCTGCGTTTGAGATGCTGAGACAGAAATTGTGTGAGGCGCCGATCCTAGCCCTGCCTGAGGGCGTTGAGGATTTTGTGGTTTACTGCGATGCATCCATTTCGGGGTTGGGCGCAGTTCTGATGCAGAGAGGGCACGTCATTGCCTACGCTTCACGGCAGCTCAAGGCTCACGAGGCAAATTACCCGACGCACGATTTGGAGTTGGGGGCGGTGGTCTTTGCCCTCAAGATTTGGCGACATTACCTCTACGCGGTTCGGTGTACCATCTACACGGACCACAAGAGTTTGAGGTACCTCATGGACCAGCCGAATCTGAATATGAAGCAGCGGCGGTGGTTGGACGTGGTGAAGGATTATGATTGCGAGATCCTTTACCACCTGGGGAAGGCCAATGTGGTGGCCGATGCGCTTAGCCGCAAGACGGTGCCGATCAGGGATGTTTGTTTGAGGATGACTGTGGTGACTCCCCTGTTGGAGCAGATTCGGGAGGCTCAACAGGAGGCTATCAAGGAGGAGCATCAGAAGAGCGAGCGTGTGGTGGGTCAGGTTTCCTCCTTTGATTATGATGGCAGAGGACTTTTGACATTACACCGTAGGGTGTGGGTGCCGTATCACGGTGGCGTGCGTCAGATTTTGATGGAGGAGGCGCACAAGTCCCGATTTTCTATTCATCCCGGGGCGACGAAGATGTATAGGGATCTTCGTCCGGATTATTGGTGGCCTTGCATGAAGCGGGATGTGGCATGGTACGTCGAGCGATGTTTGACCTGCAGGAAGGTCAAGGCCGAACATCAGAGACTGCATGGCAAGATGCAGCCGTTGGACATTCCACTGTGGAAATGGGAAGATATCACGATGGATTTTATCACAAAGCTTCCCAGGACCGCACATGGAGTGGATTCGATTTGGGTCATCGTGGATAGATTGACCAAGAGTGCTCACTTTATTCCAATTCAGGAGAGCATATCGGCCGAAAAATTGGCCGACATCTATATCAGGGAGATTGTGGCACGGCATGGGGTGCCAGTATCGGTGATCTCGGACAGGGATGTGCGTTTTACTTCCAGATTTTGGAAGAAATTCCATGACGAGTTGGGCACTCGTCTGCATTTTAGCACCGCCTTTCACCCGTAGACAGATGGTCAGAGTGATCGGACCATCCAAACTTTGGAGGACATGTTGCGGGCGTGTGTGTTGGATTTCGGTGGTAGCTGGGATACCTATCTTCCCTTGGCTGAGTTCTCCTACAACAACAGCTATCACGCGAGCATTGACCGACCACCGTTCGAGATGTTGTATGGGCGGAAGTGCAGAACCCCGATATGTTGGGGGGAGGTTGGCCAGAGAGTCATGGGAAGCACCGAGGTGGTGCTAGAGACGACCGAGAGGATCCAGCAGGTTCGGAGCAGACTTCAGACTGCACAGAGTCGGCAGAAAAACTACGCCGATAGACGTCGATCCGACTTGGAGTTCCAAGTCGGGGATATGGTCCTCCTGAAAGTGTCGCCTTGGAAAGGTGTCATTCGATTCAGGAAGCGGGGCAAGTTGGGCCCAAGGTTCATCGGGCCGTTCAGGGTTGCAGCCTGGGTGGGCAAGGTGGCGTATAGGCTGGACCTACCAGCTGAGCTCAGTCAGATCCACAGCACCTTTCATGTTTCGCAGCTGCGGAAGTGCTTGGTGGATGATTCAGTAGTAGTACCATTGGAGGATATTCAGGTTGACAACAGCTTGAATTACATTGAGCGCCCAGTCGCAATACTTGACAGAAAGACAAAGATGTTGAGAAACAAGAGGGTAGAACTAGTAAAGGTGCAATGGCAGCACCGCAAGGGTTCGGAATGGACTTGGGAACCGATGGACGAGATGATGGAGCATTACCCCGAGCTGTTTCAGGACCGGGCAGCAGACTTCGAGGACGAAGTCTAAAATAAGTGGGGGAGATTTGTAGCACCTGGTTTCCGGTATGTGAATTTTATTTGAGTATTGCCCTATTTTAGCCTTGGACTCGGCGAGTCACAAGGTCCGACTCGCCGAGTAGGGACGAGACACAGGACACGTTTAAGTTGGCGACTCGGCGAGTCCATATCCTGGACTCGGCGAGTCACCGCTGTTGGATGAAACCCTAAGTTTCAGGGGTTTGCTCCCTATTTAAACCTCATATCTGCCCCTTGCCAGCCCCCATTCACCCCCCAGAGCTCCCAACCCTCGTCCTAAGCATGTTTCTTGTTTAGTTGAGGCTCTTGTGTGCATTCTTGAAGGTTTTGAGGCAAGAAGGGGAAGGAGATCAAGAGAAAGGAGAGCCATCCAAGCATCATTGTGTTTTTCAGCTGTATCATTGAGGTATATCTTGTTTTTCCCCTGTTTCTATGCTTAAGATTTCATTTAAGGCACTCTTGAGCAATTCCTCAAGCTTGTTTGTGCTTAATGTTTCGTAATAAGTGGATTGGCCTTTAGATCTAGGCAAGATTGAGCTCCAGGAGCTCAGATCTGTTAGCTTTATGGCCCCATGTGGCTTGTTCAACCTAGATCTACCCTTTTGAGGTATTTTGAACCCTAAAATCCATATTAGTGAGTATCCACACGTAAAGTTGGAAACTTTACGTGTGATTTGTGTCCTAGAAGTCCAGATCTATGAATGGCATGGACTGAAATCGAGTAAATCGGTGTATTTGGTGGATGCATGGCGACGACTCGGCGAGTCGTATAGGTGACTCGGCGAGTCTGGTCGCGAGTCACCGAATTGGTCCCTTCATGATGTATCGAGTTGAGCCGTGAGTCACAGGGGGTGACTCGGTGAGTTGGGAGCTGAACTCACCCATGTTAGGACTCGGCGAGTCAATGCCCTGACTCGGCGAGTCCAAGGCAATCTTCATAGATCAAGAACAGACTCGGCGAGTTGTTCATACAACTCGGCGAGTCTTAGCATAAGTGTTCTTCGGATGAAGATGAACTCGACGAGTAGGATGAAGAGGTTGAACGTCAGTCTAGAAGATGAACTCGTCGAGTCATAGCCTAACTCGACGAGTAGAAGCAGGGACTCCGGACAATCGTCTGATAGGGACTCGACGAGTTGGAGAGCCAACTCGGCGAGTCGGGTCAATTGAAAGTTGACTCTAACATTGACTTAGAGCTTGACTAGGGGTAAAATGGTCATTTTACCTAAAGGACAGTTAGCAGTGTTTGATTGAGTATGTTGTGGGAATTGCAGCCGGAGGACTCCCGGAGCAGCAGCAGTCAGTTAGTTCCCGATCAGTTCAGCAACTACTTTGAGGTGAGTTACCTTCCAGTGGTGGTGGGTCTAAGGCCACAATGCCGGCCCACCAGTAGGAGACGTATGATAGATGATTGTCTTTGTGATATCATCTAGGTTTGCTATTACCTGTTATGTTATATGCTCTCATGATACGTTATATGCGATTGTAGTAGAGTTCGGTTGTTAGGACCGCAGGGTAGTCAGACACCACAGAATCATCTGACTGTATGTGATGGTATGCTTGTATGTTGGCCTGTTATGTTATGCGATAGAGGTAGTGGGAGGGGACCAGCCCCCGACGATCGGTTGTTAGGACCGATGGGTAGTCAGCACCCCAGAATGGCTTGACATGGGTAGTCAGCACCCCAGAATGGCTTGACACGGGTAAGACGGCACCCGAGAATGGCCGTATGGGTAAGTCGGCACCCCAGAATGGCCGTACCGGGTAGTCAGGCACCCCAGAATAGCCTGACAGTATTTATGTTATGAGTTTGTATGGTATGTGGTACGTTGGGGGAACTCACTAAGCTTTGTGCTTACGTTTACAGTTTTGTTTTCAGGTACCTCTGCACCGCAGGGGAAGGAGCCGGTGCGGTAGCGGCACGTCATACACACGCTCTTCGGTTTCCGTATTTACGAGATTTACTGGGATTGTACTCTGATATTTGATGGGATGTATGGTTTGACTTTTAAAACGTGGATTGCGATGTGTTATGGTGTAATCAAACAATGTTTTTATTTATTAATGTTCTCTAAAGTAATATTTTAAAATGAAATTTTTGAACATGAAAATTTGGGTCGTTACAACTACTCCGGTGGGTGGGTACGCTGGAAGTTCGCCCAAGTGCAACAAATGCAACTACCACCACAATGGCCCCTGCCATGACATGCAGTGCTCTAACTACCACAGGAGAGGACACACAGTCCGTTTCTGTAAATCTCCGGCGAGACCGATCGCCCAAGTCCCCGGCTCTGGCACGAGCCCGACCTGCTATGGATGTGGTGAAGCAGGCCACTATAAGAGGGAGTGCCCCAAGGCGAAAAATGCTGGCGGAGCAGGGAGGGTACTAGCTATAGGCCACGGAGAGGCAGTTGCTGACCCGACGGTGGTGACTAGTACATTCCTCCTCGATGACTCCTATGCATGCATTCTATTCGATAGTGGAGCGGAGCGAAGCTTCGTAAACCATAAATTTACTCACATGCTTAATCAACCACCGCACGCACTCAAACAACTATTCGCAGTAGAAATGGCTAATGGAAAAACTGAATGTACGAGTAGCATATACTTAGGTTGTACTCTAACTCTAGATAACCATTCATTCCCAATCGACCTCATGCCAGTCTCAATAAAGAGTTTCGACGTTATCGTTGGCATGGATTGGTTAAGCCTTCACCACGCCGACATCATGTGCTACGAGAAAGCAGTCCGTTTAAACCTTCCGTCTAACGAAACTCTTATAATCTACGGCGACAAACCCGATGCAAGTCTTCGCATCATATCAAGTATTCAAGCACAGAAGTATCTTCGTAAGGAATACCATGCATTCCTTGCTCACATCGTCGACACGATCCTCGAAATGAAAGAACTAAAGAACATCCTTGTAGTGAGCGACTTCCCCGACATCTTCCCAGAAGAACTACCCGGGTTACCTCCGCAACGACAGGTCGTGTAATAGCTCAAATTTTCAAATAAATTTTTCATTTAAAATAAAACTATTTTATTCAAACAAAAGTATTTATTCCAAGTTTCATTTCAAAATACAATTACAAGAATCCCCAAGATCTCCAACAATTGCAGTGTGTACGCGTCACGCCGGCGTCTTCGGTAGTACGGGCCCAATACCATGCATTCCTTACTTGGGTCTTCCACCGACCCGGTGTCTTCGGTAGTACGGGCCCAATACTACTGACCACACCGTATCATTATTCGTCCCAAATCTTCCTCCCCAAACCCCGAATAATGAGTACTCTACTTCTAGTATGCACTATCTACTAGCACGCTACCGAATATCTCATATAAGCAACCTCCCTAGACTAAGGCATCACAAAACAGGCCATTCTAGTCCTATCATGTATACCTAGTCTTCTAGCATGCATAACAATTCATAATTCAGTGCATAACATAACATTGTAAGGTATTCTGGGGATCTTTACCGTTCGGGCGCTGGCTGATCGTACACACTGCTCCGTTCTTGTTTACCGCTTTACCATTTATAAAATTTTACGTCTTTATTATTTTTAAAATACCTTTCCTCAAATCCTCGGTTTGAGTTCAGTTACACCCGAAGGTACACCCGAATCCCTCAAACCAAGGCTCTGATACCAATTGTAATAGCTCAAATTTTCAAATAAAATTTTCATTTAAAATAAAACTATTTTATTCAAACAAAAGTATTTATTCCAAGTTTCATTTCAAAATACAATTACAAGAATCCCCAAGATCTCCAACAATGGCAGTGTGTACGCGTCACGCCGGCGCCTTCCCACGGTCCTCGCTAGTACCTGAAACACATACATAACAACTTGTAAGCATAAATGCTTAGTGAGTTCCCCAGTATACCACTTACACATATACGCCTTTCCAGGCCCGGACCTTCCGGTCCACAGTACAATGCCTTCCGGCCCATAAAATAATTGCCTTCCGGCCCATAAGATAATTGTCTTCCGGCCCATAAGATAAATTGCCTTCCGGCCCATAAGATAATTGCCTTCCGGCCCATAACATGATTGCCTTCCGGCCCATAAACATATATAACACATAATAGATTTACTCTAACACATATATCACATATATCATAAATCATCACTGACCTTCCGGTCACATAATACATTGCCTTCCGGCCCATAGAAACATACATAGCATGCATAGCAACTATTCCTTTCAATTATAGCACATATAAAAGACATAGCATATCCGACCTTCCGGTCACACAGTCAAACCCTTCCGGGTGCAGTATAGTGAGAAGACTCACCTCGTAGTATGTAAGCTATAAACTCTTGAAACTACTCGCACTCGATCCGCCAATCTGCAGGCTCCCTATAATACCACATACCCTTATTAATGATCTTATCAAACAAGACAACTGACTCTACGAAATTACATGCAGGTCAACGGTCAACTTGATCGGACTCGTTGAGTGCAAGGGCGACTCGGCGAGTCTAGATGTCCTCCCCAACTTCCCAGTTGTTCCCCTTTCTACCCGTCGAGTATTCCCTCCTGACTCGATGAGATCCTCTTGGAAGAATCGCGGGGCCACCCCGACTCCACTCGCCGAGTCTAAAGAACGACTCGGCGAGTCCCAGTGAATCTTTAAGCTACGCGCCGAGTCTGAAGAACAACTCGGCGAGTCCCAGTGAACCTTCAAACTACTCGCCGAGTCTGAAGAACAACTCGGCGAGTCCCAGCGGATCTTCAAGCTACTCGCTGAGTCTGATCATTGGACTCGGCGAGTCCATGCCATGCAGTCGATCAACTGCCTCCTGTAATCCGCATGGTTCCGAAATATATAGACGTGGGACTTCCTGGACCTCTAAGCATACTACTACTGGGATTTAAACGCTTGGTAACAACATTATAATCTATCTAATCACTAAATGGGTTTCATAAACCCTATATTCGTGCTCACCATCAAAACAACAGAAATGGACCGAGTGTTACCTGAAAACGTGATCTCTGTGTCCCCAACCTCCAGAACTCAATCCTCTTGATCTTCCTTTGACCAAAATCTTGCCTCTTCTTGCCTAACAACCTCCTCAAGATCTCCAATAGCCTTCCCTTCTCCACTAGTCATCCATAGATGCTATGTTCTTCACAATCAGCCAAAAAAACGTACAGTGACGGCTTAAGAGGCTTTTTATACGTTCCAAACTAAACAGCTAGGGTTTCTGCTGAACAGCGTCGACTCGCCGAGTCCATATCTGGACTCATCGAGTCCAGTCGCGCATCCGCGACCAAGCTTGTGGTCCTACTCGGCGAGTCAGGCACCAACTCGCCGAGTCCCTCCCTAAATTCTCCCAAAAATAGTTTCAAAACAATACCTGAAATTTCGGGCTGTTACAACTCTCCCCCACTAGAACTAGACTTCGCCCTCGAAGTCTCTCTCTGCGAATAACTCCGGATGTTGCTCCCGCATTTCACGCTCCGGCTCCCAAGTCATCTCCGATCCCTTCCGGTGTTGCCACTGAACCAACACCAGAGGTACCTCCTTGTTCCGCAGAACCTTGATCTTCCGATCCCTGATAGTTGCTGGTCTCTCGGCGTAATTCAGGCTCGCATCCACCTGAATATCCTCTAACGGAACCACTGCCGATTCATCGGCTATACACTTCCTCAACTGTGATACGTGAAAGGTGTTGTGAATCTGACCCAACTCTGCTGGCAACTCCAATCGATAAGCTACCCGACCTACTCTTGCAATTACCCGAAACAGACCTATGAACCGGGGCCCTAATTTGCCCCTCTTTCTGAACCGGATCACTCCCTTCCAGGGAGAAACCTTCAGGAGAACGAAATCACCAACCTGGAATTCCAGCTCGGACCGGCGTCTGTCCGCATAACTCTTCTGTCGACTCTGGGCGGTCAATAACCTCTGCCTAACCTGCTGAATCTGCTCGGTCGTCTGAAGTACGATCTCTGTACTGCCCATCACTCTCTGTCCCACCTCTCCCCAGCAGATGGGAGTCCGACACGTCCTACCATACAACAACTCAAAAGGTGGCATACCAATGCTCGAATGATGGCTGTTGTTGTAGGAAAACTCAGCCAAAGGCAAATGCGCATCCCAGCTACCCCCGAAGTCTAACACACACGCTCTAAGCATGTCTTCCAATGTCTGAATCATCCGCTCGCTCTGACCGTCTGTCTGGGGATGGTATGCGGTACTAAAATGCAGTTTAGTACCCAGCTCCTCATGGAATTTCTTCCAGAACCTGGAAGTGAAGCGTACATCACGGTCTGAAACAATCGAGATCGGCACTCCATGCCGAGATACTATCTCTCTCACGTATAACTCCGCCAACTTCTCCGCTGATGAACTTTCGCTAATGGCAAGGAAGTGTGCACTCTTCGTCAACCTATCCACAATCACCCAAATTGCATCAACTCCTCTGGCAGTCCTCGGCAATTTGGTGATGAAATCCATCGTAATCTGTTCCCACTTCCACTCAGGAATCTCCAAGGGCTGCAACTTACCATGCGGTCTCTGGTGTTCGGCCTTAAACATCGGCAGGTCAAACACCTCTCAACGAACCAAGCGACGTCTCTCTTCATACAAGGCCACCAATATTCCTTTCTCAAATCCAAATACATCTTCGTAGCACCGGGATGGATCGAGAATTTCGATCTAAGAGCCTCCTCCATCAAAGTAGCACGCGTACCGCTCACAAATGGTACCCAAATCCGACCCTGAAACGTCAGAAGTCCTCGTCCATCCTTAACGAACTCTGAAATTAACCCAACGACTCTCTCTTTCTTCTGCATCTCGGATCTCACAACCTCGGCCTGCGCCCCACGAATAGCATCCAATATCGGGGTCATCACTGTCAGTCTCAAACATACGTCTCGCAATGGAGTGCTCTCCGCTCTACGACTCAATGCATCGGCTACCACATTAGCCTTGCCTGGGTGGTATAGGATCTCACAGTCATAATCCTTAACCACATCCAACCATCTCCTCTGACGCATATTTAGGTTGGGTTGATCCATCAAATACTTCAAACTCTTATGGTCCGTGTATATAGTACAACGAACCCCGTACAGGTAGTGACGCCAAATTTTGAGAGCAAACACCACTGCCCCCAACTCTAAGTCATGTGTGGGATACCTCGCCTCGTGAGGCTTCAGCTGTCTCGATGCATAAGCTATCACATGGCCCCTCTGCATCAACACTACACCCAGTCCCGAAATCGATGCGTCGCAATATACGACAAAGTCCTCCATCCCTTCCGGGAGAGCTAATACCGGGGCTTCGCACAGTCTCTGACAAAGTGTCTCGAAGGAAGTCTGCTGCTCGGGTCCCCATGAGAATGTAACACCCTTCCGGGTCAATCTGGTGAGCGGTACAGCGATCTTGGAGAAATCCCTAATAAACCTCCGATAGTACCCCGCCAACCCAAGGAAACTCCTGATCTCGGAAGGTGACTTCGGTGCCTCACAACTCATCACTACTTCCACCTTGGCCGGATCAACCAATATCCCTTCCTGATTAACAACATGTCCCAGAAATTGGACCTCCCGCAACCAGAAGTCACATTTGGAGAATTTCGCATATAACTTCTCCGACCTCAGTACCTCAAGGACCTCCCTCAAATGTCCCTCATGCTGCTCTCTAGACCGAGAATACACCAGGATGTCGTCGATAAATACAATCACAGACCGATCCAGCATCGGCCTGCATACCCTGTTCATGAGGTCCATGAACACTGCCGGGGCATTGGTGAGCCCAAAAGGCATCACCACGAACTCGTAATGCCCATATCGCATCCTAAATGCTGTCTTCTGGACGTCCTCATCCCGCACTCTTACCTGATGGTACCCTGATCTCAAATCAATCTTGGAAAACCAAGATGCCCCTTGCAACTGATCGAATAGATCATCGATCCTCGGTAACGGATAGCGGTTCTTGACCGTCACCTTGTTCAACTCCCGGTAATCAATACACATCCGGTGTGAACCATCCTTCTTCTTGACGAATAGAATCGGTGCTCCCCACGGCGAGCTACTCGGCCGAATAAATCCCTTCCCCAGCAACTCCTGGAGTTGCGAGGATAACTCTTGCATCTCTGGAGGTGCAAGACGATAAGGCACCTTCGCAATGGGCGCAGCCCCCGGAATCAGATCGATACCAAACTCCACTTGCCTCGCAGGAGGTACTCCCGGCAAATCCTCGGGAAAGACATCTGGAAACTCGCGCACCACTGGTACCTCCTCCACTGTCCTCGGTCTCTCGGAAGCCTCCCGCGTATCCACCACATACGCCACAAAACCTTTACATCCCTGCTGTAGACACTGCCTCGCCCTAGCGGCCGAACAAAAAGCTGATCCCGAACGGGTACCCTCGCCGTACACCGTAAGAACTCCCCCACTAGGGTCTCGTATAGTCACCAGCTGGCGCTCACAGTCGATGACAGCGCTGAATCGGCTCAACCAGTCCATGCCCACGATGACACAGACATCACCCATCGCAATAGGAATTAGATCAATCGGGAACGCAACCCCAAAAATCTCTAGCACGCATCCCCGAAAAACCTCAGTAGCACAAACCACCCTCTCGGCCACTATAGAAACGCTCAGAGGCCGACTTAACGACTCACGACTAATGTGGATATGCTAACTAAAGGCTAACGATACAAAAGATCTACTCGCACCCGAGTCAAATAACACTAGAGCAGGCATAGAGTTCACAAGAAAAGTACCTACACATACATTAACATAAGCATAACATTTCGACTTTTAAGTAAATACGTGAATGATAACATACCTACCACAACATCGGGCGCAGCGCGGACCTCCTCCGCAGTCAGCTGAAAGGCTCTCCCGCGAGCCCTCGGGGCCTCGACCTTCGTCGGTCGGGTCTCAGTAGTCCTGATAGTAGGTGTAGCTCCCTGACGAGGCTACGGGCACTCGGCCTTCCGATGGCCTGTCTGGTTGCAATGGAAGCAAACCATAAACCCCTTAGGACAATCCCTGGCAATGTGTCCTTCCTTGCCGCACTTGTAGCAACCACCCGCTCTACACGCCCCCTCATGACTCTTGCCGCACTTTCCACAAGTGCGGCCCTTCGGACCTCCCATCCTCGAATCAGCGGACTTGATCCGCTTGGCTGCCGGCTGAGACTGAGCCGGCCGCCGATCCACCTGCCGAGACTCGGCCTCCTCCCTCGCCTGAGTCTCCAACTCGATCTCGCGCTTCCTGGCGTTTGCCTGAAGCTCAGTGAAAGTACGATAGGTGGAGTTTGACACAAACTACCAGATATCCCTCCTCAGAACGCCCAAATACCGGCTCATCCGTGACTGCTCTGTAGATACCAGCTCAGGGCAGAACATCGCCCTCTCATGAAACTTCCGCGTGATCACTGCCACGGAATCAGTACCCTGCTTAAGGGTCAAGAACTCCTGAATCAATCGCTCCCTCTCCACCGGGGGAACGTACTCGTCCCTGAACATCTCAGTGAACCTCTCCCACGTCACCGCTGTAATCTCCGCCAGAGTGAAGTTTGCCGTCACGAACTTCCACCAATCCTTCGCTCCCAGTCGGAGCTGGTTCAAGGCGAACCGTACCCTCAGGTGCTCCGGGCATGAGCAAGTGTAGAAGCACCCCTCAATATCGGCGATCCACCTCATCGCAGCAATCGGATCCTGCATTCCATCGAACTCAGGGGGTTTCGTGTTGCTGAATTCTCGGAATAGCAACGAATCACCCCCTTGCGGCCTAGCAGCGACCACAGTTGCGGTAGCGGCAGCGACTGCAGCTTCAGTCAGTGCGGCGTACCGCTCCTCAAACTCCTCTATCAGGGTGGTCTTAATGGACCCAAACATCTCCGGGATCTCAGCCCGAACCGCCGCAGCTACCTCCTCCTGAATCATCTGACGAATCTCTTCGTCACTCATACTGCTCGAACTCGCTCCGTGGCGTGTCGTAACCATGATGTCTCTGAAATACAACATAAGATTATCAGAGACTCCATCAAGTACAATTGCACTCAATAACGCAACCCTACTCAGTCTCCGATATCCAGGGATTCTTACTTGGGTCTTCCACCGACCCGGTGTCTTCGGTAGTACGGGCCCAATACTACTGACCACACCGTATCAGTATTCGTCCCAAATCTTCCTCCCCAAACCCCGAATAATGAGTACTCTACTTCTAGTATGCACTATCTACTAGCACGCTACCGAATATCTCATATAAGCAACCTCCCTAGACTAAGGCATCACAAAACAGGCCATTCTAGTCCTATCATGTATACCTAGTCTTCTAGCATGGATAACAATTCATAATTCAGTGCATAACATAACATTGTAAGGTATTCTGGGGATCTTTACCGTTCGGGCGCTGGCTGATCGTACACACTGCTCCGTTCTTGTTTACCGCTTTACCATTTATAAAATTTTACGTCTTTATTATTTTTAAAAGATCTTTCCTCAAATCCTCGGTTTGAGTTCAGTTACACCCGAAGGTACACCCGAATCCCTCAAACCAAGGCTCTGATACCAATTGTAATAGCTCAAATTTTCAAATAAAATTTTCATTTAAAATAAAACTATTTTATTCAAAGAAAAGTATTTATTCCAAGTTTCATTTCAAAATACAATTACAAGAATCCCCAAGATCTCCAACAATGGCAGTGTGTACGCGTCACGCCGGCGCCTTCCCACGGTCCTCGCTAGTACCTGAAACACATACATAACAACTTGTAAGCATAAATGCTTAGTGAGTTCCCCAGTATACCACTTACACATATACGCCTTTCCAGGCCCGGACCTTCCGGTCCACAGTACAATGCCTTCCGGCCCGCCTTCCGGCCCATAAAATAATTGCCTTCCGGCCCATAAGATAATTGCCTTCCGGCCCATAAGATAAATTGCCTTCCGGCCCATAAGATAATTGCCTTCCGGCCCATAACATGATTGCCTTCCGGCCCATAAACATATATAACACATAATACATTTACTCTAACACATATATCACATATATCATAAATCATCACTGACCTTCCGGTCACATAATACATTGCGTTCCGGCCCATAGAAACATACATAGCATGCATAGCAACTATTCCTTTCAATTATAGCACATATAAAAGACATAGCATATCCGACCTTCCGGTCACACAGTCAAACCCTTCCGGGTGCAGTATAGTGAGAAGACTCACCTCGTAGTATGTAAGCTATAAACTCTTGAAACTACTCGCACTCGATCCGCCAATCTGCAGGCTCCCTATAATACCACATACCCTTATTAATGATCTTATCAAATAAGACAACTGACTCTACGAAATTACATGCAGGTCAACGGTCAACTTGACTGGACTCGTCGAGTGCAAGGGCGACTCGGCGAGTCTAGATGTCCTCCCCAACTTCCCAGTTGTTCCCCTTTCTACCCGTCGAGTATTCCCTCCTGACTCGACGAGATCCTCTTGGAAGAATCGCGGGGCCACCCCGACTCCACTCGCCGAGTCTAAAGAACGACTCGGCGAGTCCCAGTGAATCTTTAAGCTACTCACCGAGTCTGAAGAACAACTCGGCGAGTCCCAGTGAACCTTCAAACTACTCGCCGAGTCTGAAGAACAACTCGGCGAGTCCCAGCGGATCTTCAAGCTACTCGCCGAGTCTGATCATTGGACTCGGCGAGTCCATGCCATGCAGTCGATCAACTGCCTCCTGTAATCCGCATGGTTCCAAAATATATAGACGTGGGACTTCCTGGACCTCTAAGCATACTACTACTGGGATTTAAACGCTTGGTAACAACATTATAATCTATCTAATCACTAAATGGGTTTCATAAACCCTATATTCGTGCTCACCATCAAAACAACAGAAATGGACCGAGTGTTACCTGAAAACGTGATCTCTGTGTCCCTAACCTCCAGAACTCAATCCTCTTGATCTTCCTTTGACCAAAATCTTGCCTCTTCTTGCCTAACAACCTCCTCAAGATCTCCAATAGCCTTCCCTTCTCCACTAGTCGTCCACAGATGCTATGTTCTTCACAATCGGCCAAAAAAACGTACAGTGACGGCTTAAGAGGCTTTTTATACGTTCCAAACTAAACGGCTAGGGTTTCTGCTGAACAGCGTCGACTCGTCGAGTCCATATCTGGACTCGTCGAGTCCAGTCGCGCATCCGCGACCAAGCCTGTGGTCCTACTCGGTGAGTCAGGCACCAACTCGCCGAGTCCCTCCCTAAATTGTCCCAAAAATAGTTTCAAAACAATACCTGAAATTCCGGGCTGTTACAGGTCGAGTTCAGAATCGACTTAGTCCCAGGAGCTACCCCAGTAGCTAAGTCGCCCTACCGCTTAGCACCAGCTAAGATGTAGGAACTCTCTGGTCAACTTAACGAACTGCTCAGCAAGGGCTTTATAAGACCAAGTTTCTCACCTTGGGGAGCACCGGTCTTGTTCGTTAAGAAGAAAGACAGATCATTCCATATGTGTATTGACTACAGAGAACTCAACAAACTAACGGTCAAGAATCGTTACCCTCTGCCTCGCATAGACGATCTATTTGACCAACTGCAAAGGGCGAACTATTTTTCTAAGATTGATCTGAGATCCGGATATCACCAGTTACGAGTGCTAGAGGAGGATGTGCCGAAGACAGCCTTCCGAACTCGTTACGGACATTACGAGTTCGTGGTGATGCCATTCGGATTGACCAATGCGCCCGCAGTCTTCATGGATCTGATGAATAGAGTATGCCGACCTTATTTGGATCAGTTCGTCATCATTTTCATTGATGACATCATGATCTACTCCCGAAGTAAGAAAGAGCATGGCGATCACCTGCGACAAGTTCTAGCGACATTACGAAAAGAGAAGCTTTATGCGAAGTTCAAGAAATGTGAATTTTGGATCTGGAGAGTCGAATTCTTAGGACACGTGGTAAGCGAAGAGGGAATCCACGTGGACCCATCCAAAATTAAAGCCATTGAGAACTGGTCAGCACCTAAGACGCCTACAGAAATTCGCCAATTTCTAGGTCTCGCTGGCTACTACCGCAGATTCATTCAGAACTTCTCTCGAATAGCGAAACCTCTTACGACCCTGACCCAGAAAGGCGTGGCCTTTGATTGGGAAGAGAAACAAGAAAGAGCGTTCCAAACGCTCAAATGAGCCTTGTGCACCGCACCAATACTATCCCTTCCCGAAGGAATAGAAGACTTCGTAGTCTATTGCGATGAATCGAATCAAGGGCTCGGATGTGTCCTAATGCAACGAGGTAAGGTCATCGCCTATGCCTCGAGGCAGTTGAAGACACACGAGGTTAACTACACGACCCACGATCTTGAACTAGGAGCAGTGGTGTTTGCTCTGAAGATCTGGAGACATTACTTGTATGGAACGAAGAGCACTATCTTTACCGACCACAAGAGGTTACAACACATTTTCGATCAAAAGGAGCTCAACATGAGACAACGACGGTGGGTCGAGCTACTCAATGATTACGAATGTGATATTCGTTATCATCCGGGTAAAGCCAACGTAGTAGCAGACGCCCTAAGTCGGAAGGAATATTCTGATCGAAAAATCAAGTCATTGTCAATAACCATCCATTCACACTTGTCTAATCAAATTCAGACGGCCCAACTTGAAGCCATGAAACCTGAAAATGTGACAAGTGAATCCCTCAGAGGAATGGACAAGAATTTAGAAGCCAAGGGTGACGGAGCCTTATATTTCATGGATCGGATCTGGACACCGAAACACGGTGGTTTCCGAGACTTGGTCATGACCGAGGCGCACAACACTCGGTATTCCGTCCACCCAGGTTCAGATAAGATGTATCTGGATCTTAAAAAGCTATACTGGTGGCCTAATATGAAAGCAGAGATTGCTACCTTCGTTAGTAAATGCCTTACTTGCGCAAAGGTTAAGGTCGAGTACCAGAAGCCCTCTGGTTTATTGCAACAACCAGAGATCCCAGAATGGAAGTGGGAGCGGATCACTATGGATTTCATAACCAAGTTGCCCAAGACAACGGGTGGACTTGATACCATATGGGTCATCGTCGATAGATTGACCAAGTCTGCACACTTCCTACCTATCAAAGAAACCGACAAGATGGAGAAACTTACGAGAACATACATTAGGGAAATCGTACGTCTACATGGTGTACCTATGTCCATTATCTCCGATAGAGATAGTAGGTTTACCTCAAGATTTTGGAAATCACTACAACATTTCCTAGGAACAAGGCTAGACATGAGCACAGCCTACCGTCCTCAGACCGACGGACAGAGTGAGAGGACCATCCAAACACTGGAAGATATGTTGCGAGCCTGCGTGATTGACTTTGGGAAGGCATGGGATACTCATTTACCCCTTGTCAAGTTTTCCTATAATAACAGTTATCACACGAGCATCAAGGCTACTCCATTTGAAGCCCTCTACGGCCGAAAGTGCAGATCCCCTCTGTGTTGGGCTGAGGTGGGTGATACCCAACTAGCAAGGGGGCAAGCTTCCGACATTACTCTTACCGGTCCGGAAATCATCCGAGAAACGACAGAGAATATCGTTCAGATCCGTGAACGATTGAAAGCCTCTAGAGACCGACAGAAAAGCTACGCAGATAAATGAAGGAAACCTTTGGAATTTCAGGTGGGAGACCGAGTCCTTCTCAAAGTCTCACCCTGGAAGGGCTTGATATGCTTCGGCAAGCGTGGGAAGCTTAATCTGAGGTACATAGGGCCTTTCGAAATTCTTGCAAGAGTCGGCCTCGTAGCTTACAAACTCGATCTACCAGGCGCACTTCGTAACGTACATTCTACATTCCACGTATCTAACTTGAAAAAGTGTCTATCCGACGAGACTCTCGTAATCCCACTCGACGAGATCGAGATCAACGAGAGCCTCAATTTTGTGGAAGAACCAGTAGAAATCATGGACCGAGAGGTCAAGCAAACAAAACAAAGTCGCATACCCATCGTGAAGGTTTGCTGGAACGCTAAGCGGGGACCTGAATTCACATGGGAACGTGAAGATCAGATGCAACACAAGTACCCACATCTATTTCCCTAATCCACGAGTGTTCTCTTACTTTGAATTTCGGGACGAAATTCCCTCTAACGGGGGGATGATGTGACAACCCGATATTTCAACTCTTTGTAATGGCCTAATAGGTCAAGTATTGTAAACATTTTTGGGTTAATAAAATTAACTTTGATAATAAAATGTCAAAAAAGTTTCTATTTAAATTCTTCTCTGTTTAAATCTCATTAAACCATGATCGTACGTAAAAAGAACGCCCAAATCCGACTTCGTATATTGAAGTTATGATTTTTCCAAGTTCAGCTTAGCAACAGACAGCTAAAAACTCGAAACGGAGATCGAGCGACATTTGGCCGGAATGACCTAAACGAGAATCGAAGGTCTCGACAATGGTATTTCAACGGTAAAAACCGACGTCAGATAAAGACGTTATGAATTTTTAAAGAGATTCCTTAATCACGTCATTTTAATAAATAAATAATAAAAATAATTTCGGAATTTGCCAACGGAATCTAAACGAAAGTTGTAGATCGTAGTCTCACCTTCGCGGGGATATAAAGAACGTCGAAAACGGAGTTCGTATGAAGGAGATATGAAATTTTGAAGTTTGATAAATAATTTATATATAATTTTTATTAAAATTTCGGTATTATCCGAAGAGGAGTCAGCCTAGGGCCGAGGTACGCGCCGCGTACCCTCGTACGCCCCACGTACTCGAGGGCACGGCCTCGGATCATCCACGTCGCCCTATGTGAAGCTACCCGACCCGCCGTCCTATCCGACCCGCTCCATCCGAAATACGTAAGCGATGACGTACGGGTACGCGCCGCGTACGCCCGTACGCCCCGCGTTCGGAGGCGGTTCAGCACCCCTTTAAAAGGGATGCGAGCCTTTCCGAAAAATTTGTTCATTTTCTCTCTTTCTCTCACGATCTTGCCTCGATTTCCCTGCCCGTTCAAACCCGAAGCTCTGGTCTTTTTGCTCAAGTCCCGAGGGTCGATTTTACTCCCGAGATTCCCGAGAATCCCGAGAAAAATCCGTTTCCCGAGACGAAACTCTGCCCGGTTTTCGATCTCGCTATCTCCAAACTTCCAAGTGAGTTCATACCCCTTTATTCAACCTTTGAAATGCTTTTAAATGTTTTAAATACTTTATGGGGGGGGGGGGAATACAAGTTAAACACTTATAGTTATTGCTTCGATCACATGTGATTGCATTAATCACATGTGATTAATAACTAGGAAACCAATGATTTTATCACTGTTCAAACTGTTTTACTTCAAAATGTTTTACAAACTCTTTTACTTATCAAATGCTTTATTGTAAACCTTGTTTTACTACCTATAAATTTGCATGCCCATATATATATATACATATATATAGCTGTATAAATAATGTTTAAAGGGCTTAGGAAAGCCACCTATCCTATTTCCTTTTCCTCGATTTGGATGTGGTTTGGTGGAATTTTGGGTGACCATCCGAGGGTTGTTTCAATATTAGTTATATATCATATATACATGTATTAACATAAAAGTACTTCCATATTCATACTTATCAGCACCTCGTTAGTAAGTTACCATCGGGGTGACACGGGATCATACTACTAAAATTTCTAGATCAACGAGTCAGTTCATTCAGGAGTCAATACTCATTACTAAGAGAACATATACAACGATACTAGAATAAGTAACATTATATTGCATAAACACGAGTACGTTAACAATTGTGATCCACTGTATGGGAGCATGCCTTAATTGACATGACCCGAGTTGTAGCCAGAGTCTCTTGGAGGGAGAGCGTGAGTTTGCGTATAGATCTATACTGGATTGACTATCCTACACCTCACTGCTAGCTACAGTGGGACCAATAGGTCTGCGGGTGCCAAAATTCATACCTTATTTTTCGACTATACGTTGTTGATGTTACCAGTCGATAGTATGGTGCAATTTATCACATGATACCTTAATATAAACCCGGTTTAAGGTAGTTAGTACAACAGTAGTTCCTATAAAACAAAACTACAGTACTACAATAATTTACCCATTACATTTTGGTGATAACCTCACTTAAACTTTAATGTACAAACTATATTTTGTTAAATGATAGTTACACTTGGGAAATTACACACTTTTACATCAAATGAGCGTACAGAACAGTTAAGCCTTGGTAAAGGGCTACTTTAACAGAAAATATAGGTCTTTTTGAGAGATTCAAACTTTTACAAACACTTACATACATTTACAACTCATACTTGCGACAGGTTCAAACGTTTTGATAATAAACCTCGACACTAAAATACTTATGAATTCACCAGCTTAATGCTGATAAACTCTTTCAAAATAACTTGTATTCTCAGGTCATCAGTAGACAGGTACTGATGCTAGCTTTTGAGAAGATGGAGCGCATTCAAGACTCATCATACTATTTTGATTGAAATTATATTTTTGGTGTTTAAAACTGTACGGAACACGCTTGTATTAAAATTTTATATTTAATGCAATGGATGATGTTGTTTGCTTATTTACATTTACTGTGTTGTGATACTTTACATGACGTCCTCCGCCCTAGAACGTTTCCGCCATTCTTGGTTTTGGGGTGTGACATTCACCGACTCAGACTACGGAGGATGCAAGCTAGATAGGAAGAGTACATCTGGTAGCTATCAATTCCTAGGAGGTAGACTAGTGAGTTGGACTTCAAAGAAACAGACTTGTGTATCCACATCAACAGCAGAAGCTGAATATGTCGCTGCTGCCAGCTGTTGTTCACAAGTCATATGGATGCAAACTCAACTGCGTGACTATGGCTTCAAAATCTCACAAATTCCCATATTTTGTGACTCAACCAGTGCAATTGCCATTTCTCACAATCCCGTTCACCATTCCATGACAAAGCACATCGACATTCGATATCACTTTATCAAAGACAACATTCAAAAGGGTCATATCGAACTATGCTTCATCAACTCCGAAGATCAAATTGCCGATATCTTCACTAAGGCTCTCGATGAAACGAAGTTTCTATACTTCCTAGGCCGTCTAGGAATGTTAAATCCAGATAACATCCATCCTTAAACTTTTACTTTTTGTTTGTACAAAAATGTGTTTACTTTCACTCAAAATGAAAATTCAAAAACATTTGAAAACTGCTTTCTTTTCAAAAAAAAAAAAAAAAAAAAAACCAAAAACATTGAAATAACCAATATTTCCAAAAACATTCAGAAAAACAAATCTTCAAAAATATAATAAAAGACTTGTCGTAATAAGCTTTTATAGAACCTTGTGATTAATCGTCTTTTGACTTAATTTTCAGATGCTTATGCTCGATGAAGATTTTAAGTCATATTGATTCTCAATTGGAGTGAAGGCTCAAATCTCCTACTTTTCATAATGTACATAACTTTATTTCCTTCAATTTTATTTCATTATTGATGATTTTAAAAAGGGACATAAGGTTAGGAGGTTCAGATGAAAGCAAAATCCCATGTGAGAATTTGTGCCTCATCAATCTGAATCATTATGGAATTCATTTCTTGTGAGCTTAGGTGTGTCACTATTGCTTATAAGGTATATCCGATTATACCTTGTCACGGTCTCATTTTTGCTTAGATATCAAAATGACCAGGGACAATACATTCATTTCTTACATACTAGAAAAACTGTCTTTTATGCCACTAATCCCTACCTAGATATAAGCCAACCAAAATTGATGTCTTGAGATCCCGTGATCCATCAACAAGAAAAGACGAAACAAGATAAAGAAGAATCAACAAGAAAGCTAAATCATTCACCGAAGAAATACCAAACAAAACAAAAAAAACTCTACATTTGGTATTTTCAAACAAAGTTCAACCAAATGGTTATTTCAAAGCAAACATCAAAAGATCTCGTGATCTGTTTTTAACCATTTTTCACAAAAAGGGATATCTTAATCCCGCAAGATAGATACTCTCAAAAATCCCAATTTTCTAAAATGTAGCAAATTCTCGATGCTAAAACAAAATATCCTTTTACAACAAATAGATATTGATCAACGAAAAAGGATACCATCAAAGAAAAAGATGCAACGACAATGGATTTCCCGGGATACTGTAGCCTTCATCACTGAAGATTCTTAGTTGCAAACTGCACTATGAAAATTACTAAACCCCTTTACATGTATTTCCCGACGGAGAGAGAGAGAACTTAAATGGTATGAATGAAGAAACCCGTTGAGTAATGCCAAAACTAGTCTTATGTGATTGATTATCTAATAATGAGACTAAGTGACCTTTCGGGAAAAGCATAGTTGAACACCTCCAATATGAGTGTGAGTCGTCAGAGAGAGATATCACTCATTTTTAGTGATCATTAACTTGTTCTGTTGCAAGAACAACCAAACACCCAAGTGAAGTGTGAGCTATACCTATGAGCGTTCATCTGAATCGACCTGTTAGACCACTTGTCGTCATTAATAATGCTATAAAATCTTAAGAAATTTCTTTAGATACATATATGGCTACCCTTTGATAACCGAACCCGAGACTTTGATTCGGAAACAAATTTCTGAAAATCTTTTACATAAGATATGTTAAACCAAGTCACAAACTTTCAAATCAATTGCTATGGTTTTATATATATCTTATCTATTGACAAATCTTTTATCTCGAATCTTCAAAAGTTAAACTGTCATATGATTATATCATACCTGTCCTTATTTCAGCAATGATCACATAGGGGGAAATTGTTGAAAAATGTTCTTATGTAACCTTGTATGTGACCATAACTGAAATAAGATGAACTGTTTTTATACAATCTAACAAATACTATCAGTTATTTCAGGTTGCATGAATGCGTGATAAAATGGAAAATACGAAAACACGCGAATGACGAAAACACATATGTGTGACTAAATAGTTTCAACAATATATATATATATATATATATATATATATATATATATATATTATATACATATGTATGTACTATATATGTATTATATATATATATATATATATATATATATATATATATATATATATATAAGCTGTATATATGTTGAATAGTCAAAGATGAAGAAGCCAAAAACCCTTCCCACGTTTTTTTTGCTCCTACTACTCTACATCAATTTGCATGACCAGCCATACTCTATCACTTAAACTCAAGTACACTAGATGAAGATATTTGTTTCAATGCATATATGTATATGTGAGTAGGTAGTGTGTGTGTGTGAGTGTTCATTTTGTAATATTGTAACACTTCTACAAACTACAAACACTCCCAAGAACATCATAAATCTTCATCTTCCTCAAGAACAAAGACAAATCCCTGGAGCTAAATGAAGAACACCAAGATCAAACAAGAAGCTAAATGAAGAACACCAAGATCATCAATAATGAAATGAAGAACACCATCAAGCATCTTCATCTTCTTCATTGAAACTAAAGGTTTTTCATCTGCACCACCTTTGATCATCACATCATACACCACCAAACACTTTCCTTACATCAAAACACCAAAACACAACCATCAAACAACCCAAAACCTTCTCATCAAGATCAACCACAAAACCCATCACTATTCATCATCATCTTCATAAGAAATTTCACCACCTTTACCACCTTATATCAACCTCCTTCCAACCTCTAAACAACCTTGAAAACATCCTCAAAACACCATAACACCATTACCCTAGCCAAAACATCACAAACAAAACTTACCTTCAAATCACAAAAATCCCGAAATTGACTCTGACACGAACACGCCCCGTGTTAAAAACCAAGGCAAAATCAACACGCCCCGTGTTGCCCTCTGATTGCCTTCTTCATACTTCTGAACCTCAACACGCCCCGTGTTCAGCAAGGCTAAATCAACACGCCCTGTGTCAGCATCAACATCATGAACACGCCCCGTGTTCAGCAAGGCTAAATCAACACGCCACGTGTCAGCATCATTCATCAAGAAAACCCTCCAAAACCCTCCTACACGACCCGTGTCACTTGTACCTTATCTTACACGACCCGTGTGCATGTTTTTACCCAAAAATACCTCAAATACAAATACATAAACCCATGTATTTTGTACCCTTTTGTAAACACTTGTTTTACATAAAATCGAGCTTTAAATGAACTTTTTGTTACTTATCCAATGCCGGATTGATCTTTGAACAAATATCGACCAGTCGCTCCAAGAGTCCCAATATCGACCAGTCCATTCAAAGAACAAATATCGACCAGTCGCTCCATGAGTCTAGTTCAGTCAATTTATTGACGAACCTACTTGATATATATTTATATATTTATATACTTTATTATAGCTTTACGTCATTTAAATATAGTCATTTATATTATTTATAGCTTTATGTCATTTAAATACAGTCATTTATATTATTTATAGCTTAACGTCATTTAAATACAGTCATTTATATTATTATAGCTTTCAGTCATTTACAGCTTTCATATTTATACTTATTCCGCAATTATTATTCTTTATATATATATATATATATATATATATATATATATATATATATATATATATATATATATATATATATATATCTTATATCTTAAACTGATATATCTATCACACAGTAACTGGTAACCGAGCCTTTTGTTGTGGTGATCAGATTGTTATATTTCCAACAAATCGGTATCTGAGCTGATATATAAAAGGAATAATATCTAACAAACTCTGATCCTATCAGATACGCGTGTCCTTAGATAAGGGATCATATATTCCTCTATTCTAGATATTGTATGAGATATGATTTTAAATCATTCTCTTTATACTACTTCTCGATTTCCGATTTATGACGACAGACTAATTGAACAAATCAAATTAGCCCTAGCCCGGCCGAGCATTTACGTTTGTCATCACCAAACCATCGAGGGGCCCAAAGATATCGCTTTTATCCTTCTTTGGATAAAAGGAACGGATAAACTTTGATACAATGCTTGCTTGTACTCATTCACCGAATTACACACAACAATATGTTTTATAACACCAAGTTATTAGTGTGTTTACATATTATCAATGTGCAACCGATTCGCAAGATACAACTCACACATCTCAGTTTCAAGAATATAAGATGTTATCGTCTCACTAATCACTCGTGATACAATTCATGGAATGATCCAAGTGAGCGTGGGTTTAATCCAATGCTCAAATCATATTCATAAGCACTCATGAACGTTGCAACAAACATTTGCTTATGTCTAATACTCTTCTAGACAATCCACACACCAATTCACGACAGTCTTCATTCATATCTACTTCCAACATATGAATAACTGTGGCCCGTTCGAATAATTCGATTATTCTTAATAAACTCAATTATTCTGGAAGTCAAAACATGCAAATGTGAAACACAAGAATAATACTAATCACATATGGCCTCAAACCTTTGAGTATAAATAAAACGTCTTTTATTTATCACCATATTGATTACTCATTATTTGTCATTTCGGGTAATCAACTTCTTACTTGAATTATTACACTTGTCCCATGCACCTAGCATGCACACAATGTTAACCTATAGTTCTTACTTTTGTGAAATAGACAAATAGCACACATTTCCAATCATTCTCATTTCACAACTCCAAATCCATTTTCATAAGTGAAAGAATATCAAATTGTTTCTACTTATAGAATATGCTAAATTCTAACATCCTATGCAATGATTCTTTCGTAATGTCACTGCACCAAAGTCACAAAGACTATTGTCAATGATATTACAAAGTCCTCTATCGGAGATTGTTACAAGACAATTCCTTAGATATGATGTCTCTCACTCAAAGTACATTCCTTTGAACATCTTTTAGCATAAAAGTTTCTAATCTAGACATAGATTTTCAATATTTACTTCCTAATATGAACACGCTTCCATATTTTCCTCCTGACAACTCATTCTTAATAGAATCTTTTCTATTTGTAATGATGTTGATATGGTCCATCCAATATGGAAACATTTTTATATTTTCCAATATACTTCCAACTACTCACAAGCAACCAATCCTCATCGAACTTTGGATTGTCCTTTGATGGTTGTTTACTTATTTTAGTCAAAACCAATTCTAGTCCCTTTTCCCTCTAAATGCGCTAGACATTTGGAAAATTTTAGCATGGTCAAACATTAAAGCATTTGCAATCGATCCTATACCCGAAGCGTATGGGACACGATGCATAATGTTTTATTTGCTATGTTCTCAAAATTCGAATTGTGAAGAGGAATGCCGTAATCATAATCGAAATTTTAAGAACACACAATGTACCTTTGACTAAATTTATCAACATTTCTCAACCTAATCCTTTAGATTTGAAATGAAGCATAATATTCTCTCCCTTAATTATAGCAAAACAACTTTACAACCCTTACGACTTTGCAAGGTATAACTCTTGTTTTTCTATAATTAATATTGCTAACTTGCAATACTTTCTATAATAATCATACAATCATAACTTTTATGCTCCCACTATCATGATGATTACTATAAAACATAACACTATGCTCCCACTAGCTTCGACATGTATTCATAAACATCTTAACTTTCAGAAAGACAATACCTATTTAATTTCTTAAGTCCATGTTTCTAATACTTAGTGCTTTGATAATCTTTTATCAAGGCTTCTTGAACTTATACACCTTTGCCTTTAGATAGTTCATATGTGTGTCTCAACAATTAAGACTAATTACCAAACCTCACAATTCAAATTATGGAAAGGGATACCGTAACCATCATCGAATTCGAGAATGCAATTTTACAATCACTATCTTCTTAAAATCTTTATTAGTGAAAGCATTTCCTCACAATCATTTTCATGAAGGAGGAAATCTTATGACACTTAGATTTAAATGGTGTATTTGTTCCTATCCATGTGAATTTGTTAAAACCAAAGTTTACGACAAATTCAAATTCATATGGACCGAGCCTTTTTTAATCTTGATTTCTTGCCTTATGGTAGCACAGTTGCCCACCACTTCTTCCAAGTAGTTCAGCATCTCACCCTTTTCCTATTAATGTACCTTTCATTGATCAAGGTGATTTGCCTTTTATGCGTTCAAAATGAGTACTCATAGGACTCACATGCATAATTAACTCAATTGGAACAGCACAGAATCAAAATATCATCAACACGATAGGTTGTAAAACTCAACTCGTGTGCTAGTGATGATCGATAAGGTTTATTTGATTTGTTCTTGAAACTTTTCAAGACCATTAAGGCTCCCACTGAATCCTTGACATATAATATTCTCTTGTCAATAAACATTTGTTGACAACCAAATATTGAAGAGTTAGTGTAGCTTTTATCAAAACACTTCATAATTTGGTCGAAGTTGGTCTTTGTCTTATTCAAGACATCACAACTTTCCACATTTTATGAATGTTATAAACCTTTAATACTTTTCACTCATTGCCACAATCTTAATTTTAAGACATGTTATTGGAACGAAGTATGATAGACTTCTTGATTTAACCATTTCTTCAATCCTGGATTCCTCTTCTTAAACATACAATTGTACTGAGACTTACTTAGAGGATCAATTGAGACATGGTTCTTAGTCATTAAGACCCATTACAAAGCATAAAAGCTACTCTCCCTTCTTCTTAGAATGGAGAAACTTTTATCTTTCTACCTACTTGATTCTTCTTGTTCGTTCTACTATTGATCTAAACCCTTTAATCAATTCAGAATTACACTTAATCTTGTAAGTGTAATCATATTTACTAAGCCTTTAGTAAATCATGACAAATGTCTTTGTTACTCTTATGATGGACTTTGATCAACACGCAACTTTGTGTACTTGATCTCCTAGTCCTTCACTTGACACTTTGTCAATGAATTAGTCTAATTTCCAAAATATGAAATTTCTCATTCATCGTGCAACCAAGTTGCATGATTCCAAGTTTCTGTCCAATTAAAACTTGGGCGATGAGAAACTCTCCCTGTTTGGTAAATTCTCGACATTTCCATAAATAACGTAACTAAGAATCATATCCATTCGTTGTAGAAATATGCAAACATCAATTTTCATAACGATTTCATTGCAAGGAAGTAAACAAATAAATAAATAAGTCAAACAAAATTTATTTTATTTATAAAAGCAATGGAAAAACATTTTTCCTTACAATGCAAAATCTATTGAAAACTATGTAAAAGGAAAATTTCTAACAACTCTATCATAACTATCTAAGCTCAAAATCCAATCTTCAAGCCCATGCGATCAAGATCCATCTCTTGTGATTAGATTCATCTTGCTCTCTTATCAAGCTTCCTTTCTTTTCACCGATCCTTCAAAACATTCAAATGCAATCTTATCACATCATGTATTAATAATCAACGAATAGGAACTTAACGGAGTTAGATAGTGGATTTTACCTAAAGCATAGTCATACTCTTGACTCTCCCATCTCTTAGATCTCTTAGGTAAATAGGGTAACATCGTCTCCAATGCCCCTTCTCTTGGCAATAAAAGCAAATTGACTCTTTTGGAACAACACATGGAACTACTTCAGACATCGCCTTTCTCTTATGATAAATCTTTTCAATCATAGCATGTCTTTCGTTGCCGTTGTCTATATCCATAGAGGTCTTGAAAGCAGATTCACCAATCAACTTTGCTTTTCTATTGCGCCAAACCATTGATGATTCAACAGCAATAAGCATATAGGTGAGATCAATAAGGGTCACGTCGTGGTTCATCATATAGTACTCTCATACGAACTCACTATACGAGTTAAGAAGTGACTGAAGAACCCAATCAAGAGCCATCTCTTCACCGACAACGAATCCCATCATTCTTAACCTATCAATGTGTGAATTCATCCCTAAGACTTGTGCACACACCGACTTTCCTTCTTTATGTTTACTTGGCAAAAGGGATTGAGTGACACTAAACCTTCCAATTTTACAATCTTGTGGGTTAGGGAGAATAATTGGAGGAGGAGGAGGAAGTGAAGCATGATTTCTTGTTCCTCGATCGAATCGTGGAATATCATCTTCATGTGGAATGCTTGTTCCACGGGATTTGGGAAGACCATAGTTGTCAAACTTTGACATCTACAAAACGGGAGAAAACAAATTCAAGTTAGTTGATCGATTGAGTCCTTAGTAAATCACCCAAATGAGATACTAAGGCTAGAACCCAACACAATACGCTACAACCAAGAAAAGGGATGCCGTAATCTAGTTGCAGAATATTTGAAGGTAAGTGAATGACGATTCACTAATTTCCACCATGAAAAACGAAAAAGAATTTTAAGTTTTAAATCTATGAAATATCCTAGATCCTTTGAGATTCATTGAACTTTCAATGGCATGTTTAAATCTCGATATGCCCCTCTTGTTTGTGACTGGGATGCCGAAGATCACAAAGCGGGTGTGAATAACCATGCAAACTTACATGGTGCCCTCACATGTTACAATCACCCATTCGATGTGCCGGTAAACCACACACGCTCCACCAAACTATGACAAACATTGAGTCTCCCTTTGCAACCTTTGCTTAGAACCATTTAGTGTGCCGGTAAACCACACACGCTCCACTAACATCTTCGCAAGGGCACAAAGTGTAATTTCATGGAATTGCATCAACTCACTTTTGCCTAAGTAACTAAGATTGGGAATTAGAAAAACATTTGGTTACTTTGTATTTCATTATACTTATAATGGAAGGTTTCATCCTATCCTACCCGTTCGGCTAACGACCCTCCACTAGTCAAGAGTGCGGTGGGTAAGAGTGGATACCGATTCAATCGCCATTTTATAGGCAATTTCCTTAAACACCCCTTATAGACCAGCTTCGTGAATGAGGCCTACTAACGGTAAGACTGACTTTTACTCATACATATATAATGTTGGACTTTTAACGTTATATATAGTATAGGGTGCATTTTACACTTTTAAAATATTAGGTGATCAAATTTAACAATTATACTTTTAATTCAATTAAATTGTAAACCTAAACTTTTATGGATTTATTAAACTTCCTTTAATTATACACCTTAATTGATTAATAAAACCATAAGGGTGTGATTTGAACTTTTCAAAACATTACTAGGGTTTTAGAATTTAACATTCCTAATCAACTTTTAATCAACTTTTAAATTCCAAAACTTGAGGGCAAGTTTTGAAACATTTCAAAACAATTTAGTTTTAATCTATCTTAAAATTTCGAATTTATGACATTTAAATTTAAAATTTTAAATATTAAAACTCTTGATTTAATAATTATCTTAAATTAGAATATTAATTTAATTATTAAATCATAAGGGATTATCTAAATAATGAGGATAATTACCATTTATACATTTAAGTTATCCTAATCCCTTAAATATCTATATAGATTTCGAAAATATGGATGGATAATGCAAGATCTTTAATTACCATATATAACAATTAGAGGATAATTACAAGATATGGGATAATGCAAATCCCTAAAAATTAGGATCTTATCTTGGGGAGGAGACAAATTTCGGAAAACAAGGGATTATCACAAACCCTAGATTTCGAAATTTAAGGGTTTAAGGAAAGGATTTGAAGATCTTATTCAAACTCTTGCAAATTAGGGTTTGCAAACCCTAATCTCGAAAAACCCTATCCTCTTAGGGTTTATTGGCAATAAACCCTAATATATCAAGTTCATACAATTGAAACCAAACCAATGGCTCTGATACCACTGATGGGTTTTGGTCATAAGACATCCTATGTGCTCATACAAACCCTAATGCTTGGATCTAGGTTTCTCTATTATACATGCTTTGAATCCAAGACTATAAACCCTAATTCTAGTATATGAAATCGATATTAACATATGAATGGGTTTAAGAACATACCTTGATTGTTATATAGCAATAACAATCCTAATTCCACCTTGAATTGACTTTGGAATGCTTAGAGTCACAAGTGTCACTCCTCTAATGGCTTACAAACACCAAGAGCAAATGGAGAACGTATAAAGAGAGAGGAGAGAGGTTAGAATTCGTCCTTAGGACTTCTTGGGAACAAGTACACGAATTCTAGGGCCTTAGGGTCTTTATTTAGGTGTAGAGATAGGGTTTCAGTCATTATCCTTATCTAGTTGCTTATCCACAAAGCAACCATAAGATAAGCCTTGAAAACCCTTATCCTTTATCCTTTGGACGATTTCAAGGATCCTTATCTCCTTGAATTCGTTCAACCCATATTTAGAATAACCATTACCATATTTTGTAACTATCACATAATTAGAATTCAGCCCCTCTAGTTTAATTAATTACACTTGATCACAAAATTAATTCCTAATTAATTATTGACCAATATTAATTAAACAAATATGATTTCTCCTTTAATATATTATTCTTATAACATATTAATAAATCATAATAACCTCTCTCTCTATATATTTCTCTAACCAAGTTGCTTTGGTGAAGGCAACCCAAAAGGACCATCCACCATCGGGTCAAGTACATACCAAAATAGTTATGGACTTAGACACTAATCCAACAGTACTGTCGGATTAGTGTCTAAGTCCATAACTATTTTGGTATGTACTTGACCCGATGGTGCATGGACCTTTTGGGTTGCCTTCACCAAAGCAACTTGATTGGAGAAATAAATAAAGAGAGAGGGGTTATTATGATTTATTAATATGTTATAAGAATAATATATTAAAGGAGAAATCATATTTACTTAATTAATATTGGTCAATAATTAATTGGGAATTAATTTTGTGATCAAGTGTAATTAATTAAACTAGAGGGGCTGATTTGTAATTATGTGATAGTTACAAAATAAGGTAAGGATTATCTTATTATTAGGGTGAACGAATTTGAGGTGATAAGGCCATAGAATTCGACTATGATAAGGATTCAAAGATTATCTTATAGGTTGCTTTGTGGATAAGCATCTAGATAAGGATAATGACTAAAACCCTATCTGAACACCTATATAAACACCCCTTGGCACATGAATTCGTGTATCCCTTCCCAAGAAGTCCTAAGGACGAATTCTAACCTCTCTCCTCTCTCTTTATACCTTCTCCATTTGCTCTTGGTGTTTGTAAGCCATTAGAGGAGTGACACTTGTGACTCTAAGCATTCGAAAGTCAATTCAAGGAGATTTGGGATTGTTATTGCTACATAACAATCAAGGTAACATTATAAACTCATTCTTATGTTAGTATGATTACTTGAATGCTAGAATTAGGGTTTATAGTCTTGGATTCAAAGCATGTATAATAGAGAAACCTAGAATCAAGCATTAGGGTTTGTATGAGCACATAGGATGTCTTATGACCAAAACCCATCAGTGGTATCAGAGCCTAGGATGGTTTCAATTGTATTGATGCATTGTATATCTGAAAAATTCGATTTTTGGTGTTCTAGAGGTTGGACTCGCCGAGTCCATAGCTGAACTCGCCAAGTCCAGGGTGACTCGACGAGTCAACTCGTCAGATAGTGCTTATCTCGGGATTTCTTGCTGTTTTTGCATATGGATAGTTACCTTATCATGTTAGATCAATATTAATCCGATTATATGATATATTTGACTATATTTTTGATCTAAATGAAGATATTGATCAATTAATAAGATAATTGTTTCCTTATAAGATAATTGATTAATTATTTTGAGTAAATTGATAAATTGTTTTGCAAGAAATCATTAAACAAATCAAATATCGATAATTATGTAATTAAATGTTAGTTTAGATTATTTGTTATTTGATCCTTGTTGTTATGAAAAGTTTCATATTTTCCCCTTTAGGTTTTATGGTTTAAATTTGAACCCAAAAGTTTTGAAGTTTTGAAATTTTAATAGTTATAACCCTAATGTTTTGAAAAAGGTTATAAAACTTGCCCTCAAGTTTTGGAATTTAAAATTTGATTAATAGTTAATTAGGAATGTTAAATTCTAAAACCCTAGTAATGTTTTGAAAAGTTCAAATACACCCTTATGGTTTTATTAATTAATTAAGGAGTATAATTAAAAGAGATTTAATAAATCCATAAAAGTTTAGGTTAACCATTTAATTGAATTAAAAGTGTAATTGTTAAAGTTAACCACATAGTATTTTAAAAGTATAAAATGCACCCTATACTATATATAACATTAAAAGTCTAACATTATATATATGTATGAGTAAAATTCAGTCTTGCCGTTAGTAGGGATCATTCACGAAGCTGGTCTATAATGGGTGTTTAAGGAAATTGCTTATAAAATGGCAATTGAATGGGTATCCACTCTTACCCACCGCACTCTTTACTAGTGGAAGGTCGTTAGCCGAAGGGGTAGGATAGGACAAAACCTTCCATTATAAGTATAATGAAATACAAAGTAACTAAATGTTTTTCTAATTCCCAATCATAGTTACTTAGGCAAAAGTGAATTGATGCAATTCCATGAAATTACACTTTGGGCCCTTGCGAAGACGTTAGTGGAGCGTGTGTGGTTTACCGGCACACTAAATGGTTCTAAGCAAAGGTAGCAAAGGGTGACTCAATGTTTGTCATAGTTCGGTGGAGCGTGTGTGGTTTACCGGCACATCGAATAGGTGACTGAAACATGTGAGGGCACCATGTAGTTTGCATGGTTATTCACACCCGCTTTGTGATCCTCGGTATCTCAGTCACAAACAAGAGGGGCATATCGAGATTTAAACATGCCATTGAAAGTTCAATGAATCTTAAAGGATCTAGGAGTTTTCATAGATTTAAAACTTAAATTTCTTTTTCGTTTTTCATGGTGGAAATTAGTGAATCGTCATTCACTTACCTCCAAATATTCTGCAACTAGATTACGGCATCCCTATTATAGGTTGTAGCGTATTGTGTTGGGTTCTAGCCTTAGTATCTCATTTGGGTGATTTACTAAGGACTCAATCGATCAACTAACTTGAATTTGTTTTCTCCCGTTTTATAGATGTCAAAGTTTGACAACTATGGTCTTTCTAAATCCCGTGGAACAAGCATTCCACATGAAGATGGTATTCCACGATTCGATCGAGGAGCAAGAAATCATGCTTCACTTCCTCCTCCTCCTACAATTATTCTCCCTAACCCACAAGATTGTAAAATTGAAAGGTTCAATATCACTCAAGCCCTTTTTGCAAGTAAACATAAAGAAGGAAACTCGGTGTGTGCACACGTCTTAGGGATGAAGTCACACATTTATAGGTTAAGAATGATGGGATCCATTGTCGGTGAAGAGATGGATCTTGATTGGGTTCTTCAGTCACTTCCTAACTCGTATAGTGAGTTCGTAAGAGAGTACTATATGATGAACCACGATGTGACCCTTATTGATCTCACCTATATGCTTATTGCTGCTGAATCAGCAATGGTTCGGCGCAATAGAAAAGCAAAGTTGATTGGTGAATCTGCCTCCACGACCTCTATGGATATAGACAATGGCAATGAAAGACATGCAATTATCGAAAAGTTTGATCATAAGAGAAAGGCGATGTCTGAAGTAGTTCCATGTGTTGTTCCAAAAGAGTCAATTTGCTTTTATTGCCAAGAGAAGGGGCATTGGAGACGAAGTTGCCCTATTTACCTAAGAGATCTAAGAGATGGGAGAGTCAAAAGTACGACTACGCTTCAAGTAAAATCCACTATCTAACTCCGTTAAGTTCCTATTCATTTATTCTTAATACATGATGTGATAAGATTGCATTTGAATGTTTTGAAGGATCGATGAAAAGAAAGGAAGCTTGATAAGAGGGCAAGATGAATCTAATCACAAGAGATGGATCTTGATCGCATGGACTTGAAGATTGGATTTTGAGCTTAGATAGTTATGATAGAGTTGTTAGAAATTTTCCTTTTACATAGTTTTCAATAGATTTTGCATTGTAAGGACAAAAGTTTTTCCGCTGCTTTTAATAAATAAAATAAATTTTGTTTGACTTATTTATTTATTTGTTTACTTCCTTGCAATGAAATCGTTATGAAAATTGATGTTTGTATATTTCTACAACGAATGGATATGATTCTTAATTATGTTATTTATGGAAATGTCGAGAATTTACCAAATAGGGAGAGTTTCTCATCGCCCAAGTTTCAATTGGACAGAAACTTGGAATCATGCAACTTGGTTGCACGATGAATGAGAAATTTCATATTTTGGAAATTAGACTAATTCATTGACAAAGTGTCAAGTGAAGGACTAGGAGATCAAGTACACAAAGTTGCGTGTTGATCAAAGTCCACCATAAGAGTAACAAAGACATTCGTCATGATTTACTAAAGGTTTAGTAAATATGATTATGCTTATAAGATTAAGTGTAATTCTGAATTGATTGAAAATGTTTAAATCAATAGTAGAACGAATAAGAAGAATCAAGTAGGCAGAAAGATAAAAGTTTCTCCATTCTAAGAAGAAGGGAGAGTAGCTTTTATGCTTTATAATGGGTCTTAATGATTAAGAACCATATCTCAATAGATCCTCTAAGTGAGTCTCAGTACAATTGTATGTCTAGGAAGAGGAATCAAGAATTGAAGAAATGGTTAAATCAAGAAGTCAATCATACTTCGTTCCAAAACAAGTCTTAGAGTTAAGATTGTGACAATGAGTGAGAAGTATTACGAAGGTTTATATCATTCATCAAATGTGGAAAGTTGTGATGTCTTGGATAAGGCAAAGGCCAACTAGGACCAATTTATGAACTGTTTTGATAAAAACTACACTAACTCTTGAATATTTGTTTGTCAAGAAATGTTTATTGACAAAAGAATCTTATATGTCAAGGAGTGAGTGGGAGTCTTAATGGTCTGGAAGGGTTTCAACAACAAATCAAATAAACCTTATCGATCATCACTAGCACACGAGTTAAGGTTTACAACCTATCGTGTTGACATAATTTTGTTTATGTGCTACTCAAATTGAGTTAATTATGCATGTGAGTCCTATGAGTTCTCATTTTGAACGCATAAAAGGCAAGGAACCTTAATCAATGAAAGGTACATTGATAGGAAAAGGTGAGCTGCTTAACTACTTGGAAGACGTGGTGGGCAGTTGTGCTACCATAAGGCAAGAAATCAAGATTAAGAAAGTTCGGTCCATATGAGTTTGAATTTGTTGTAAACTTTGGTTTTAACAAATTCGCATGGATAGGAACAAATACACCATTTAAATCTAAGTGTCATAAGATTTCCTACTTCAAGAAAATGATTGTGAGGAAATGCTTTCACTAAGAAAGATTTTAAGAAGACAGTGATTGTAAAGTTTCATTCTCGAATTCAATTATGGTTACGGTATCCCTTTCCAAGATTTGAATTGTGAGGTTTGGCAATTAGTCTTAATATTTTAGACACACATATGAACTATTTAAGGCAAAGGTGTATAAGTTCAAGAAGCCTTGATAAAAGATTATCAAAGAACTAAGTATTAGAAACATTGACTTAAGAAATTCAATAGGTATTGTTTTCTGAAAGTTAAGCTGTATCTGAATACATGTCGAAGCTAGTGGGAGCATAAGTGTTATGTTTTATAATAATCATCATGATAGTGGGAGCATAAATGTTATGATTGTAGGATTATTAAGGCACGTATTACAAAGTTGGCAATATTAATTATAGAAAACAAGACTTAAACCTTGCAAAGTAGTAAGGGTTATAAAGTATTTTGCTATAATTAAGGGAGAGAATATTATGCTTAGTTTCAAATCTAAAGGATTAGGTTGTGGAATGTTAATAAATTTAGTCAAAGGTACATTGTGTGTTCTTAAAATTTCGATTATGATTACGACATTCCTCTTCACAATTCGAATTTTGAGAACATAGCAAATAAAACATTATGCGTCGTGTCCCATACGCTTCGGGTATAGGATCGATTGCAAATGCTTTAATGTTTGACCATTCTAAATTTTTCCAAATGTATAGCGCATTTAGAGGGAAAAGGGACTATAATTGTTTTTGACTAAAATAATTAAACAACTATCAAAGGACAATCCAAAGTTCGACGAGGATTGATCGCTTGTGAGTAGTTGGAAGTATAGTATTGGAAAATATAAAAATGTTTCCATATTGGATGGACCATATCGACATCATTACAAATAGAAAAGATTCTATTAAGAATGAGTTGTCATGAGGAAAATATTGAAGTGTGTTCATATTAGGAAGTAAATATTGAAAATCTATGACTAGATTAGAAATATTTATGCAAAAGGATGTTCAAAGAAATGTACTTTGAGTGAGAGACATCATATCTAAGGAATTGTCTTGTAACGATCTACGTTAGAGAACTTTGTAATATCATTGGCAATAGTCTTTGTGACTTTGATGTAGTGACATTACGAAAGGATCGTTGCATAAAGTTTTAGAATCTAGCATATTCTATAAGTAGCAAGAATTTGATATTCTTACACTTATGAAAAAGGATTTGGAGTTGTAAAATGAGAATGATTGGAAATGTGTTCAATTTGTCTATTTCACAAAAGTAAGAACCATAGGTAAGCATTGTGTGCATGCTAGGAGCATGGGACAAGTGTTGGAATTCAAGTAAGAAGTTGATTACCCGAAACGACAAATAATGAGTAATCGATATGGTGATAAATAGAAGGAGTTTTATTTATACTCAAAGGGTTGAGGCCATATGAGATTAGTATTATTCTTGTGTTTCACTTTGCATGTTTTGACTTCCAGAATAATTGACTTTATTAAGAATAATCGAATTATTCAAACGGGCCACAGTCGTTCATATGTTGGAAGTAGATATGAATGAAGACTGTCGTGAATTGGTGTGTGGATTATCTAGAAAAGTATTAGACATAAGCAAATGTTTGCTGCAACGTTCATGAGTGCTTATGAATATGATTTGAGCATTGGATTAAACTCATGCTCACTTGAATCACTCCATGAATTGTATTACGATTGATTGGTGAGACGATAACATCTTATATTCTTGAAACCGAGATGTGTGAGTTGTATCTTGCTAATTGGTTGCACATTGATAATATGAAAAGGCACTAGTAACTTGGTGTTATAAAACATATTGTGGTGTGTGATTCGGTGAGTGAGTGCAAGCAAGCATTGTATCAAAGTTTATCCGTTCCTTTTATTCAAAGAATAAAAGCGATATCTTTGTGCCCCTCGATGGTTTAGTGATGACAAACATAAATGCTCGGCCGGGCTAGGGCTAATTTGATTTGTTCAATTAGTCTGTTGTCATAAATCATAAATCGAGAAGTAGTACAAAGAGAATTATTTGAAATCGTATCTCATTCGATATCTAGAATGGAGGAATATATGATCCCTTATCAAAGGACACACGTATCTGATAGGATCAGAGTTGACAGCGGCTTTGGAAAGCTACGATTGCAGATCAGGATTTGAAGTCATACGCAGAATAGTTGTTAGACTTATCCAAGTGGGAGACTGTTGGATTAGTGTCTAAGTCCATAACTATTTTGGTATGTACTTGACCTGATGGTGCATGGTCCTTTTTGGTTGCCTTCACCAAAGCAACTTGATTGGAGAAATATATAGAGAGAGGTGTTATTATGATCTATTAATATGTTAAAAGAATAATATATTAAAGGAGAAATCATATTTGTTTAATTAATATTGGTCAATAATTAATTGGGAATTAATTTTGTGATCAAGTGTAATTAATTAAAATAGAGGGGCTGATTTGTAATTATGTGTGTTGGGTTTTGAGCATTCTAACACTCCTAAGTGTACATGCAACCCTAAATACCTTGGATCTATGTTTTCTCTATTATACACGCAAATATGAACATCCAAGGTATTATCCTAATCTAGCATACAAAATAATGGATATAACAAGATAGAATAAATACCTCTTTGATAGTGCTTGTCTTCATGAAGCTTGAGTGCTTAGTGCCCCAAGTGTGACACCTCAAATGGTTCACACAACACCAAATACTCTTGGAAGAACTTGAGAGAATTCTATACTTCATAAAATCGGCTAGCCCTCTCTAGAATAATCTAGTGACCGATTTTGGGAAGAATAATATCTTTATATAGTGTTACAATTAGGGTAAACCCTAATTGTCATGACATTCCATTTCCTTGGATCCATGGGTTCAAATACACCATGGAGTATCCATGGAGCATCATATGGGTTTTGGCCCAACTAGATAATCCATGGAGCATTAGCCCACTATATAAGTATGGATGATTTACACAATCAACCCATATATTTAATTAGTCTTCTTTTGATCACTTAATTAATCCTAGATTAATTCTTCATCAATACTAATTAAATAATCTTATTATTCTTATTATTAATATACTAGAACTTATAATATATTAATAACCATAAGTGTCTTATTTCTCTCATTATAGTCTATCCAAGTGCATGATGCCATGCAACCCAAATGGACCATGCCGGGTCGGGTCAAGTCTTACCAATTATAGTTATGGACTTAGACATTAATCCAACAGTCTCCCACTTGGATAAGTCTAAAACTATTATTGCGTATGACTTCAGGAACCAACTGGCAATCGTAGCTCTCAAAAGCTTTTGTCGAGCTCTGACCTTGTAGATGAACTCTGATCTTGTCAATGACTTGTCCATTACATAAGGGATCATATATTCCTCCATTCTAGATATCATATGGACTGAGACATGGATTATAATCATTCTCTCTGTCCATTAGTTGTTTCCCGATTTCCGATTTATGACGACTGACTAATTGAACAAATCAAATCAGTCCTGGCCCGGCCGAGCACTTCCATTTGTCATCATCAAATCATCGAGGGGCCCACAGATATCGCTTTCATCCCGAAGGTAAAAGGAATGGATAAACTTCGACTCATATGGCTTGTTCTACTACTTGTTGAATCATACACAAAGACACGTTTTATAACATCGAGTTAACAATGCGTTTCGTGTAATCAATGTACTATCAACTCATAGTAACAACTCATATCTCTAGGTTTGAAGAATATACGATATTATCATCTCATGATCACTCGTGATAAAATCCATGAAGTGATTCCAATGAGCGCGGGTTGAATCCAATACTCAGAACTTATGAGCACTCATGAGTGTTGTAGCCCTTTGTCCAACATCTTAGACCTCTACAAGCCAACCCATGACAGTCTTAATTCATATCTACTTCCAACATATGACCGACTGTGGATGGTTTGGATAACTTAGTCATTCCGGAAGAATAACCTAGTTTATTCGGGAAGTCAAAACATGCAAAGTGAAACACAATAATAATTGAATCCAATATGGTATCAAAACCTATGAACATAAATAAAACACCTTTTATTTATCACCATATGATTACACATTATTCATTGTATACTGTTTCAGCTATCAACTTTTATTCTTGAATTTAAAACAATAGTTGTCCCATGCTCCAAGCATGTACACTATGTTTTCTAAACACTAGTCATGCCATACACCAAGTATGCATACTATGTTTGTCTATGATCTTTACTTTGTGAAGTAGATCAATTGAACATAATCTTCAATGATTCTCTTTTCACACTCCCAAATCCTTACTGCAAATGCAAGAATTCCAAATTCATGTCATTTACTGAAATCTGTTAGATTCTAAACTTATATGCATCGATCCTCTTGTAATGATTATGCACAAAGTGAAAAAGACTTAACAACAATCATTACAGAGCATTCCAAAGGAGATCAAGTCCTTGGAACCATCCTTCTTGCATTAAGTTTCCTTAATCTTACACAGATTGAAAATTCTAACTTTGAAACATTTCCAGATTCCATTTCGACTATCACTTCTGAACAAGAGTTGCCTCCTTACAGATTATGTCAATATGGTCCTTCCAGAATTATCACTATACTTCCAACTGTCCTTGAGCAACCAATCTTTGGTAAACCTTAGATTTTCCTCGACAATTGTTTAATCCTTTTAGTCATATCCAGTTCTAAACCTTTTCCCTTCTTAATGCCCTAGGCATTTGGAAATTTTTTAGAAAGGATGAATATAGCACATGTAATCGATCCTATATCCGAAGCATATGGGACACGATTCATGATGTCTCACATAAAGACTAAACCAGTCTTTTGCTATAACATTTCCATTTCTATTTGCCAAGTTCTCATAATTCATATTATGAAAAGGGATGCCGTAATCATAATCGAATTTTAGAACGCAAATAATGGAACCATATACAGAATTTCCTTATGTTGAGCCATTCCAACATGAAATTCATATATATCCTTGACTAAATGATTAAAACCTCACGATCTAAGCTTATAGATTTGAGATGAAGTATAATTTCCTCTCCCTTAATTATAGCAAAACAACTTTTTCCCAATTGAAACCTTTTGTTTTCTATAATTAACATTGCTAGCTTGCAATACTTATCGTAATTATCATGCTCCCACTAACATGATGATCATTAGCATAACACTTATGCTCCCACTAGCTTTGACATATACTCAGAAAGCTCGACTTCTAGAAATCAATACTTTATTGACTTTGTTACCAAAGTTCAGATTTCTGATACTAGATTGTTTTGATAAGACTTTATCAAAAACATACACCTTCCCTTAGATAGCTCATGGGTGTGTCAAAACAATTTTAAGAACTATGAAAAGGGATGCCGTAATCATAGTCTTGATCGTTTTGACCTTTGCCATTTCTCACAAGTCCAAGTTAGTGTGCCGGTAAACCACACACGCTCCACTAACGACTTTGAGAATGCAAATATCACAATTGCTATCTAACTAAAATCTACTTAGTCAAAGTGTTTCCTCACCATCATTTTCATGAATCGGAGAGAAACCTTATGACACTTAGATTTAATGGTGTATGTGTTCTTATACATGTGAATTGTCATAACCATAGTCACAAGACAAGGATAATGACAAATCCAAAATCATATGGATTGAACTCAATCTTAATTTCTTGCCACCTGGCAGCTCAAGGGCCTACCATTGCTTCCAAGTTGTTGTGCAACCAATTGAGAACTCTAAGAACTCATATGCAAAGCCAACTTTAATTGGAATGGGCACAGAATATGTCAACAAGATAGGTTATAAACCTCAAGTCGTGTGCTAGTGAAGAACTTTAGGTTTTATTCTTGATTAGTTCTTGAGAATTTCAAGACCTTTAAGACTCCCACTGTCCTCTTGACCTATAAGACTTCCTTGTCAAACATCCAAGAGATAGTGCGGATTCTAATCAAGACAAACACTTCACACAATTGGCCTTAGTTGGTCTTTGTTTTATCCAAAACATCACAACTTACCAATTTCAAATGTACAAGAGTAGAAAACTTTTACTCTTACATTTGATAAGTGTTTTAAACCTTCTCTAAGACATGTCACTCAAATTACAATCTTGGAGTATGACTCTAAGACTTGTATTGGAACGAAGTACGACTCATCTTCTTGATTTAACCATTTCAACAATTCAAGATCCCTTCTTCTTAGTCACAAGAATGAACTAAGACTTCCTTAGAGAACTAATTTTGATATGGTTTCTTAATCATTAAGATGATCACAAAAATGATACTAAAGTACTCTCCCATCTTTTTAGATTTGAGAAACTTTTATCCTTCTGCCTAATTTGATTCTTCTTATCCGCTCTGCCATGCATTGAAACCTTTTCCAATGTCTCAGATTTACACTTAAGCTTGTAAGTATAATCATATTTACTGATCTTTAGTAAACTATGACGAATAGCCTTACATCTTTTGTGGTGGACTTAATCAGTGCACATGACTATGTGCTCGATCCCTTAGTCCATTACTTGACTCACACATCCATGTGAATAAGTAATTAGTCTTAATTTTCCAATACTTGAAAGTTCTCATTCATCATGCTATACAACTTGCATGATTCCAAGTCTCGGTCCAATTCAGACTTTGGATGATGAGAATCTTTCCTTATTTGGTAAATTTAGACATTACCACAAATGAAGGAATCAATTTCATATTTCCACTCTTGCTATTAATGGAATCATATAAGCAACAATTTTTCCTCAAATGCCATTGTAAGGATATTTTTTTTTAAAATAAATAAAATCAAAATTTTCTTTTTATTTTAAAACTATGCGGAAAAACTTATCCTTACAACCCATATGAAAACTTTTTGTTATCTATTCCTAAGCAATATCTCATAACTCCTAAGAAGTAGCTCAAGAATCCGATTTTTTTTCAAACTACGCGATAGAAATCCATCTACGCGATCAGATTCAGCATATTCTTTCTTTAAGTTCCTTTACTTTTCTGTGATTCTTAAAACATTACCATGTGACCCAGTCACATCATGCATCAAGAATCTCAGAATAGAAACTTAACAGAGTTAGATTAGTGGACTTTTACCTGAAGTAGAGTCAATCTTATTGACTTTAACATCCTTAGGTAAATTAGGCAGCTTCGCAACTAATGACCCTTACTTTGGCAATATAAACATATGGACCCTTTGATAATGATAAATAGGACTATCACAGACTTAGCTTTTCTCTTTACCATTTGTTCAACCGAGTTGACTATGGCCGATCCCTTTCCATTGGGAAGAGAATGCTTTTTCTGTATTTCCAGTGTCACCATTGTCAATGTCCATAAAGTTTCAGGAAGTTGATCTTAGCAAATAGATAAGATCATTAAGGGTCTTGTCATAGTCTATTTCATAGGTGTCCCAAAGGAACTCACTATGTGACTTAGAAAGTGATTGAACCACCAACTTTCTCAAGACTTTGACACCCAACTCTCCCGGCTTGTCAATATGTGACTACATCTCCAAGATGTGACCACACCAAGACCTTGCCTTGCCAATAGGGCTCGAGTGACTTTAAACTTTTAAAGAACTTGTGGGGTAGGGAGAATAATTGGAGGAGGAGAAAGAAGTATGATATCCATGGGACATCATCTTCATTAGGAGTGCTTGTTTCAAGAGATTTGGGAAGATCATAAATGTCTAAACCAGACATCTTTTGGGAGATATTCAAGATAGTTGATCTAAAGTCCTTAATATGACACCCAATATGAAATATTAAGGCTAGGACCCAACAAACTATTTTATAACTTAGAAGAGGTATGCCGTAATCCAAGCTATAAAACAATTTGAAGGTAGGTGAATGACGATTCACCAATTTCCACCAAGATAAACAAAATGTATTATTAGGTTTTAATTGGTTTTGAAACTCCTAGATCTTTTTAGATTCATTGAACTGTTCAATGGCATGTTTCAATCTCGAGTGTGCCCTTCAGGTTTTGTGACTGGGATGCCGAGGATCACAAAATAAGGTGTGAAGTAACCATGCAAATTACTTGGTACCCTTAAGTGTTTACCCCTCAATCGATGTGCCGGTTAACCACACACGCTCCATCGATACTATGAAAAACATTAAGTTACCCTTTTCCTACCTTGTTAAATACGAGTTAGTGTGCCGGTTAACCACACACGCTCCACTAACCAACTTAAACAAGGTGCAAAGTGTAATTTCATGGATTAGCACCTTATTCACATTTTCCTAAGTAACTAAGATTGGGAATTATTAAGAGTTTATTTACTTAGTATTTATCATTAATACTTTTAATGAAGGGAGAATTATAGTCCTGTCAAACCCGTTCGGCTAACGACCCTCCACCAGTCAAGCAAGCGGTGGGTGAGAGTGGACACCCATTAAGTTGCCATTTTATAGGCAACAACCTTATACCCACCTTATAGACCGGCTTCGTGAATGAGGTGTACTAGCGGTAAGATTGACTTTACTCTTATACATATATATATTATTAACTTATAATATTATAAAGTATAAGGGTTGAATTTTAACTTTTAAAATTCTAAGGGCTAACTTGGAATTAAAGTATTCATAAGAGAAAACTTTACAAATTCCAAAACTTGAGGGCAAGTTTTGAAACTATTCAAAACTAATTAATTCCATAACTTATGTATTTAAAGTAGTTTTAATCCAAAAACTCTTCAAGTTCCATAACTTGTGGACAAATTATGGAAGACTTTAAACTACTAAAGAATTAATCTTTTCTTTATTTTATAACTTATGGAATTAATTAAGGTTACATATTTTATTTATTTATTTATTAATGAAGTGACTCTTGAACCTCCATAACTTAAGGACAAGACTCTTCATCTTTTGTAACCATTGCCATCTTTTATGAGTTTTATGAGTCTTTAATGTGACTCTTCATGTAACTTAAGGATAAGTTACACAAACACATTTTATACTCAACTCTTAGATTAATTTGGATTGAAAACAACTTTTTCACTCAACTTTTCTATTAATCTAAGCAACTCATAAGAACAAGATAATTCAAATCAAACTTTTTCATGTAATTAGTCTAACCTTTAAACTAATACAAAACATGAATCTATTGACAATTATCTTTGAAAATGGATTAGCATGAACATTACCACATTAAAAAACAAGTTTATAAATTCAAAACAACTTAGGGTAATGTTCCTAGTCCATTTCTAGCAAAAAACCTCGAAGATATGTTGTCTGGGGTCCAACTCGTCGAGTGCATGAACACAAATCGGCGAGTTGGATGCATTTTTCCTTGGACTCGTCGAGTCCCTTCATGGACTCGGCGAGTCAGCTGGGCTGACAGCATCAAAACTCGATTTTTCAGCTTCTATTGCAGGTATAACAAGAAAACAAGCCTAGGCTCTGATACCACTGTTGGTTTTTGAGCATTCTAACACTCCTAAGTGTACATGCAACCCTAAATACCTTGGATCTATGTTTTCTCTATTATACATGCAAATATGAACATCCAAGGTATTATCCTAATCTAGCATACAAAATAATGGATATAACAAGATAGAATAAATACCTCTTTGATAGTGCTTGTCTTCATGAAGCTTGAGTGCTTAGTGCCCCAAGTGTCACACCTCAAATGGTTCACACAACACCAAATACTCTTGGAAGAACTTGAGAGAATTCTATACTTCATAAAATCGGCTAGCCCTCTCTAGAATAATCTAGTGACCGATTTTGGGAAGAATAATATCTTTATATAGTGTTACAATTAGGGTAAACCCTAATTGTCATGACTTTCCATTTCCTTGGATCCATGGGTTCAAATACACCATGGAGCATCCATGGAGCATCATATGGGTTTTGGCCCAACTAGATAATCCATGGAGCATTAGCCCACTATATAAGTATGGATGATTTACACAATCAACCCATATATTTAATTAGTCTTTTTTTGATCACTTAATTAATCCTAGATTAATTCTTGATCAATACTAATTAAATAATCTTATTATTCTTATTATTAATATACTAGAAATTATAATATATTAATAACCATAAGTGTCTTATTTCTCTCATTATAGTCTATCCAAGTGCATGATGCCATGCAACCCAAATGGACTATGCCGGGTCGGGTCAAGTCTTACCAATTATAGTTATGGACTTAGACATTAATCCAACAATGTGATAGTTACAAAATAAGGTAAGGATTATCTTATTATTAGGGTGAACGAATTTGAGGTGATAAGGCCTTAGAATTCGACTATGATAAGGATTCAAAGGTTATCTTATAGGTTGCTTTGTGGATAAGCATCTAGATAAGGATAATGACTGAAACCCTATCTGAATACCTATATAAACACCCCTTGGCACATGAATTCGTGTATCCCTTCCCAAGAAGTCCTAAGGACAAATTCTAACCTCTCTCCTCTCTCTTTATACCTTCTCCATTTGCTCTTGGTGTTTGTAAGCCATTAGAGGAGTGATACTTGTGACTCTAAGCATTCCAAAGTCAATTCAAGGAGATTTGGGATTGTTATTGCTACATAACAATCAAGGTAACATTATAAACTCATACTTATGTTAATATGATCACTTGAATGCTAGAACTAAGGTTTATAGTCTTGGATTCAAAGCATGTACAATAGAGAAACCTAGATCCAAGCATTAGGGTTTGTATGAGCACAAAGGATGTCTTATGACCAAAACCCATCAGTACTGTTGGATTAGTGTCTAAGTCCGTAACTATTTTGGTATGTACTTGACCCGATGGTGCATGGTCCTTTTGGGTTGTCTTCACCAAAGCAACTTAATTGGAGAAATAAATAAAGAGAGAGAGAGAGAGGTTATTATGATTTATTAATATGTTATAAGAATAATATATTAAAGGAGAAATCATATTTGCTTAATTAATATTGGTCAATAATTAATTAGGAATTAATTTTGTGATCAAGTGTAACTAATTAAACTAGAGGGGCTGAATTGTAATTATGTGATAGTTACAAAATATGGTAATGGTTATCCTAAATATAGGTTGAATGAATTCAAGGAGATAAGGATCCTTGAAATCATCCAAAGGATAAAGGATAAGGGTTTTCAAGGCTTATCTTATGGTTGCTTTGTGGATAAGCAACTAGATAAGGATAATGACTGAAACCTATCTCTACACCTATATAAAGACCCTAAGGCCTTATAATTCGTGTACTTGTTCCCAAGGAGTCCTAAGGACGAATTCTAACCTCTCTCCTCTCTCTTTATACCTTCTCCATTTGCTCTTGGTGTTTGTAAGCCATTAGAGGAGTGACACTTGTGACTCTAAGCATTCCAAAGTCAATTCAAGTAGATTTGGGATTGTTATTGCTACGTAACAATCAAGGTAACATTATAAACTCATTCTTATGTTAATATGATTACTTGAATGCTAGAATTAGGGTTTATAGTCTTGGATTCAAAGCATGTACAATAGAGAAACCTAGATCCAAGCATTAGGGTCTGTATGAGCACATAGGATGTCTTATGACCAAAACCCATCAGTGGTATCAGAGCCTAGGATGGTTTCAATTGTATTGATGCATTGTATATCTAAAAAATTCGATTTTTGGTGTTCTAGAGGTTGGACTCGCCGAGTCCAGGGTGACTCGACGAGTCAACTCGTCAGATAGTGCTTATCTCGGGATTTCTTGCTGTTTTTGCATATGGATAGTTACCTTATCATGTTAGATCAATATTAATCCGATTATATGATATATTTGACTATATTTTTGATCTAAATGAAGATATTGATCAATTAATAAGATAATTGTTTCCTTATAAGATAATTGGTATCTAGAACCCAGATCTTGGATTTCATGTTGTGGGTTGGAGTAATATGGCTTTTTGACAAAGATCTATGTTCTAAAGAACTAGGGTTTGAGCTAAACTTGTTAAAAAGGATTATAACCAGGAAAAGTTGGAAACTTTACCCTTAACAAGGCATTTCCAGTACGTAGAAGAGGTATGGAGTTTGGATCTGGAGAGTAGAGGATTAATCTATTAAGACGACCCAAACATACAGAGGAACTCATCGAGTCCATTGAGGAACTTTGTAACAACGTAAATTTTAAAACAAAATTTTCATTTTTGCAAACATCAAAACCATCGTTTAATATTCCGAATTCAAATGTGTAACAATGTTATCATAACAAAATACATCCCCTGATCATAAAAACAGTTCCTTCGTCAGTGTGTACAATCACGCCGGCGCCTTCCCACGGTCCTCACTAGTACCTGAAACACATAATACAACAACTGTAAGCATAAATGCTTAGTGAGTTCCCCAAAATACTACTTACGCACATACGCCTTTCCAGGCCCCGACCTTCCGGTCCATGTGTTTCAAGGGACTTCCGTCCCGACTCGGTAAACCTTCCGGTCCTAACTGCATCAACCTTACGGTTCACATCACAACGCCTTCCGACCCATAACATATACACCTTCCGACCCATAACATAATGCCTTCCGGCCTATATCAAGCATATCATACATATCACATATAACAATTAACTTATCATATACAATGCATATAACTCATAACATATCCGACCTTCCGGTCACACAATAAAAAAACCCTTCCGGGTACAGTATAGTGAGAAAACTCACCTCGTGGAAAGTCTAGAATCTCATGTACTCGCTATCTCCAAATCCCAACGACGACTCTACCTCGCCTAATCATAATAAATATCATTTTAATTATTATAGACTTCCACAACTAGACTTTAGCCCTTATCATCATTACTCCGAGGGTAAAAGATGATTTTACCCTTCCTTGACTCAAAGTGTACATGTTGACCAAAACCCTAAAAATCAACAAAAGTCAAACTTTTTGTTTTGAGTATGTGGGGCGTACAGCTTGATGTACGCGGGGCGTACATCGCCAACCCATGGATCGGGGTCTCCACCCAGTACGTTGCGCGTACTGGGAGTTACACCCAGTGTAACCATCAGACTTAAGCATTCAACATTTCTAGTCTTAATCGGTTAAGCCATTACTCCAACTTCTAGATCCGGCTTTATTTATGCATATTTACCCATAAAGTTGAAACCTTTAAGCCTTGGCATGGCTCTAAAGGCTCCTACATTCCTTAACATCTTTATATTCCAACTCAAGGATCTAGATCTCATGCTTGGGTACACATTCACGTCCAAGATTACATTTTTATGAGTCTACAACTCAAATAGAACAGAAATATGATGGATTTAAGCTAATGGAGACCATTTACTCATAAAGTCTCCACCTTTGGGACCAAAACCGTAGAAAATGGTACTTAAGGCATATCACAAGAACTATATGTCAAGATCCGAACTTTTTACCTTAGAATGAAGCTTCAACCTTTGCAAAGCTCGGATCCACACTTGAACACCACTTCTAGCCTTCCCAATGAACTCTTCTTCTCCTTTGCTACCTTGAAATGGCACCACCAAGCTTAGAACACTCACAAACAGCCTAAGAATGAAGGAACACTCTCTCTAGGGTTTCTTTTTGAGGGATGGTGGCTGAGAAGTTGAGCCACACATTCCTTTTATAGCCATCCAAAATAATTAGGGTTTTTAGGTCTGGACCGGTTACGCCCAGCGTACCCGAGGGTGAACGCGTTTAAATGAAGCGCGCGAGTACGCGCAGCGTACTCGCGTAACATGAAAAAACCTAAATGGAAACAAATCAAAGATGAAGGGTTAAATAGAAGGGTACCTGGATTTCGGGCTGTTACAATTCTCCCCCAGTAGAACCAGACTTCGTCCCCGAAGTCTCACACTAAAAACAATTCCGGATACTGATCCCGCATCTCAGACTCTGACCCCTTCCGATGTTGCCACTACACTTGTAACGAGGTTACTTCCTTGTTCCTCAGAACCATAACCTTTCGATCCCTGATCGCCACTGGTCTCTCAACATAGTTCAGGCCTGCATCCACCTGAATATCATCTAATGGCACCACTGCCGACTCGGCGGCAATACATTTCCTCAACTGTGAGACATGAAAGGTGTTGTGGATCTATCCCAACTCAGCAGGTAGATCCAACCAGTAGGCTACCCTGCCTACCTTAGCAATTACCCTGAAAGGTCTAATATATCGGTGTCCCAACTTGCCCCTCTTCCTGAATCGTATCACTCCTTTCCAAGTAGAGACCTTTAGGAGCACAAGGTCACCAACCTAAAACTCGAGCTCGGACTGACGCCTGTCCGCATAACTCTTCTGGCGACTCTGCGCGGTCAACAATCTTTGCCTAACCTACTGTATATGCTCAGTCGTTTGAAGTACAATCTCCGTGCTACCCATTACCCGTTGCCCACCTCTCCCCAGCAAATGGGGGTGCGACACCTCCTCCTATACAACAACTCAAAGGGTGGCATACCAATGCTCGAATGATGGCTGTTGTTGTACAAAAACTCTGCTAAGGATAAATAGGTGTCCCAACTCCCTCCGAAATTCAAAACACATGCTCGGAGCATATCCTCAAGTGTCTGAATCGTCCGCTCGCTCTGTCCGTCCGTCTGCGGGTGGTATGCGGTAATGAAATGCAGCCTCGTACCTAACTCCTCATGAAACTTCTTCCAAAACTTGGAAGTAAATCGTAGATCCCAATCTGAAACGATCGACATCGGAACCCCATGCCGCGATACCACCTCCCTCACATATAACTCTGCCAACTTCTCCGCAGAAGAGCTCTCACTGATGGCTAGAAAATAAGCGCTCTTCGTCAATCTATCCACAATCACCCAAATTGCATCGACCCCCTCGCAGTCCTTGGCAATTTGGTGATAAAATCCATGGTAATATGTTCCCACTTCCATTTGGGAATCTCCAGCGGCTGCAATTTACAGTGCGGACGCTGGTGTTCGGCCTTAACCCGACGACAAGTTAGGCACCTCTCGACGAACCATGCAACATCCCTTTTCATACAGGGCCACCAATACTCCTTCTTTAGGTCCAAATACATCTTAGTAGCCCCGGGATGGATTGAGAATTTCGATCGATGCGCTTCCTCCATCAAAATAGTACGCGTACCACCCACAAACGGCACCCAAATCCGACCCTGAAATGTCATAACTCCCCGACCATCGGTAACGAATTCCGATACCTGACCGACAACCAGCTCCCTCTTCTGGTTTTCCGGTCTCGCAGCCTCAACCTGGGCTCCTCGGATAGTGTCCGAAATCAAAGTCATCACCGTCAACCTCATACAAACGTCTAGGATCGGGGTGCTTTCCACCCTACGGCTCAACGCATCGGCCACTACATTAGCCTTGCCCGATGGTACAAGATCTCACAATCATAATCCTTCACCACATCCAACCATCTCCTCTGACGCATATTCAGATTTGGCTGATCCATCAAGTACTTCAGACTCTTGTGGTCCGTGTATATGGTACACCAAACCCCATAAAGATAGTGTCGCCAGATCTTAAGGGCAAACGCCATAGCCCCCAATTCCAGGTCGTGGGTGAGATATCTCGACTCATGAGGCTTCAGCAGCCTCGAAGCATACGCTATAACGTGCCCCCTCTGCATAAGCACCGCCCTAACCCAGATATAGATGCATCACAGTATAGCACAAAATCCTCCATCCTTTCCGGGAGTGCAAGCACCGGGGCCTCGCACAATTTCCAACGAAGGGTCTCGAATGAGGACTGCTGCTCCGGTCCCCATGAAAATGCAACACCCTTCCGGGTCATCTTAGTAAGTGGCACGACGATCTTGGAGAAATCCTTGATAAACCATCGATAATAGCCGGCCAATCCCAGAAAGCTCCTGATCTCAGTGGGCGATCTCGGCACTTCCCATCTCATCACCGCCTCGATCTTGGCCGGGTCGACCAATATCCCTTTCTGGTTAACAAGGTGCCCTAGGAACTGGACCTCTCGTAACCAGAAATCACACTTGGAGAATTTGGCATACAGCCTCTCCGATCTCAATACTCCAAGAATTTCCCTCAAATGCTCCTCATGCTGCTCCCTAGACCTCGAATATACCAAAATATCATCAATGAATACCATCACCGACCGATCCAGCATCAGCCTGCACACCCTGTTCATAAGATCCATGAACGCGGCCGGGGCATTGGTGAGCCCAAAAGGCATCACCACAAACTCGTAAAGTCCATAACGAGTTCTGAATGCAGTCGTCTGAATATCTTCATCCCTAACCCTCATCTGATGATAACCCGACCTCAAATCTATCTTATAGAACCAAGATGCCCCATGCAACTGATCGAACAGATCATCGATCCTAGGTAACGGATACCGGTGTTTAACCGTCAACTTGTTCAACTCCCGGTAATCGATACACATCCGGTGTGAACCATCCTTTTGCTTGACAAATAGAATCGGCGCTCCCCAAGGTGAGCTACTTAATCGAATGAACCCCTTTCCCAACAGCTCCTAAAGCTACGAGGATAACTCCTGCATTTCTGGTGGAGCGAGGCGATAAGGCGACTTGGCGATGGGCACCGCTCCCGGAACCAGATCGATACGGAACTCCACTTGCCTTTCCGGAGGCACACCTGGTAATTCTTCGGGAACCACATCCGAAAACTCGCATACTACTGGAACCTCGTCAACCGAATTTGGCCTCCCCGCAGCCACTCGAGTGTCCATCACATAGGCTATGAATCCACTGCTGCCCTGCTGCAAACTCTATCTTGCCCTAGCAGCCGAACAACATGCTGAACCACACTGGGTCCCCTCGCCATACACAGTAAGCACTCCCCTACTAGGGTCTCGTATAGTCACCAGCTGTCTCTCGCAGTCAATGACTGCCCCAATCTTACTCAACCAGTCCATGCCTACGATGACGCAGACATCTCCTATCGCTATAGGAACCAAGTCTATAGGGAACTTGACACCAAAAATCTCGAGCACACATCCTTGAATCACGTCAGTGGCGTATACCGCTTTCTCATCAGCTATAGAAACCCGCAGGGGTCGACTCATCACCTCCCGATCAATACCGATGTGCTGGCTAAAATCCAAAGATACAAAAGACTGACTCGCACCTGAGTCAAATAATACCAAGGCAGGTATAGAATTTACAAGAAAAGTACCTACGCATATCATAATATAAGCACAATATCTCAGCATAAAAGTAAATACACGAAAGAATACATACCAGCTACGACATCGGGTGCCGCGCGGACCTCCTCCGCAGTCAACTGAAAATCCCTCCCACGAGCCTTCGGAGCCTCGACTTTCACCGACCGAGTCTCGGTAACCCTAGTAGTAGGCGTAGATCCCTGGTGAAGCTGAGGGCACTTGGCCTTCCGGTGCCCGATCTGGTTGCAATGAAAGCAAACCATAAATCCCTTGGGGCAATCCCTAGCAATGTGCCCCTCGTTGCCACACTTGTAGCAAGCACCTGATCGACATGCCCCCTCATATCCCTTGTCATACTTTCCGCAAGTGAGGCCCTTTTGACCTCCCGTCCTCGAATCGGCGGACTTGGTCCGCTTGGCTGCCGGCTGGGACTGAGCCTGCCGCCGATCCACCCGTCGAGACTTGGCCTCCTCCCTGGCATGAGTCTCCGACTCGATCTCTCTCTTCCTGGCATTTGCTAGGAGCTCAACAAAGGTCTGGTATGACGAGTTCGGTACGAACTCCTGAATATCCCTCCTCAATACACCCAAATATCGGCTCATCCGAGCCTGCTCAGTGGACACCTGGTGAGGGAAAAACATAGCCCTCTCATGAAACTTCCGAGTGATCAAAGTAACCGAATCATTACCTTGCTTGAGGGTCAAGAACTCCTGAACCAACCGTCCCCTCTCAACCGGGGGAACATACTCGTCTCTGAACATACAAGTAAATATCTCCCAAGTCACAGCTGAAATCTCCGCAAGAGTGAAGTTCAACGTCACGAACTTCCACTAATCCTTTACTCCCAGGCGGAGCTGGTTCAAAGTGAACCGTACCCTCAGATGCTCCGGACATGAACATGTGTAGAAGCATCCCCCAATATCAGCAATCCATCTCATCGCAGCGATCGGGTCCTGCGTCCCGTCAAACTCGGGTGGCTTCGTGTTGCTGAACTCCCGGAATAGCAACGAGTCAGCTCCCTATGGTCTGGCAGCGGCCAGAGCTACGGTAGCTGCAGCGGCTGCAGCCTCAGTCACCGCAGCGTACTGCTCATCAAAAGTCTCCATCAGTGTGGTCTTGATAGACCCAAGCATCTCCGAAATCTTGGCCCGGATCGCCGCAGCCACCTCCGCGTGAATCATCTGACGAAGCTCCTCGTCACTCACACCGCTCGTACCAGGTCTATGGCATGGTCCAACCATAATGCCTCTGAAATACAACATAAAAATATCAGAGACTCCATCGAGCATAATCGCACTCGATCACGAAACCCTACTCGGCCTGCGATACCCAAGGATTCTTACTTGGGTTGCCCACTGACCCGGTGTCTTCAGTAGTACGGACCCAATACTACCGACTACACCACATCAGCATTCACCCCAAGTCCTCCTCCCCGGACCCCGGATCAAGAGTACTCTATTCTTGCTATGCACTAGCTACCTACTCGCTCTCAAAGCATCTCATAGCAGCAGGTTCCCCTAGACCAAGGCATCACAAATCAGGCTACTCTAGTCCTAATATGAATACCTAGTCTACTAGCATGCATATTATATCATAACATATCTCATAACACATATTATAAGGGTATTTTGGGGATTTTACAGTTCGGGCGCTGGCTGACCGTACACACTGCTTCTTCTTTGGTTATTACGAAATCTCTTATCAAACTTTCATTGATTTTATTAATTAAAAATTTTCCTCAAATCCCCGGTTTGAGTTCAGTTATGCCCGAAGGTGCATCCGAATCCCTCAAACCAAGGCTCTGATACCAACTTGTAACAACGTAAATTTTAAAACAAAATTTTCATTTTTGCAAACACCAAAACCATCGTTTAATATGCCGAATTCAAATGTGTAACAATGTTATCACAAAAAAAAATACATCCCATGGTCATAAAAACAGTTCCTTCGTCAGTGTGTACAATCATGCCGGCGCCTTCCCACGGTCCTTGCTAGTACTTGAAACACATAACACAACAACTGTAAGCATACATGCTTAGTGAGTTCCCCAAAATACTACTTACGCACATACGCCTTTCCAGGCCCTGACCTTCTGGTCCATGTGTCTCAGGGGACTTCCGTCCCGACTCGGTAAACCTTCCGGTCCTACCTGCATCAACCTTACCTTCCGGTCATTATGGACTTCCTCACTCAGCTTCCTAGGACCGTACGTGGAGTTGATTCGATATGGGTCATTATGGAACCATTGACCAAGAGTGCTCATTTGATCCCAATCAAGGAGAGAATATCGGCCGAGAAACAGGACAAGGTTTATGTGTGTAAGATAGTGGAACAACATGGAGTTCCTATCTCGATGGTGTCAGACTGAGATGTCCGTTTCATTTGTAGATTTTGGAAACGGTTTCACAACGATATTGGCACTTGTCTCCACTTCAGCACCGCTTTCCATCCCAGACGGACAGACTGAGCGAGAGTACGATTAAGAATCTCGAGTACATGCTACGTGCATGTGTTTTGGATTTCGGTGGTAGTTGGGATACGTATCTTTCGTTAGCGGAATTTTCTTATAACAATAGCTACCACGCCAACATACACCGACCTCCCCTTGAGATGCTATAAGGGAGGAAGTGTTGGACCCCAATCTGTTGGGGCGAGGTCGGTTAAAGAGTCATGGGGAGTACTAAGGTAGTACTCAAGACTACAGAGCAGATCCAACAGGTCCGGAGCAGGATCCAGATTACTCAGAGTCGGCAGAAGAGCTATGCCGACAAGGGAAATTCAGACTTGGAGTTTTAGGAGGGCGACATGGTCCTCCAGATGGTGCCACCTTGGAAATTTGTCGTCCGGTTCCAAAAGCAGGGCAAGATGGGACCTAGGTATATCGGCCCTTTCAGGTTTATAGCCCAGCTGGGGAAGGTGGCGTACTGATTAGATCTTCCCACATGAGGAGCACCTGAGGTGGGAGAGACTTTTTGCAAAGTTCTCTAAGTGTGAGTTCTGGTTGTGCGAGGTGCAGTTTCTTGGTCACCTTATCAAACAGAAGGGTATACTGGTGGATCCGGCCAAGATTGAGGTCGTGATGCAGTGGGAGATTCCGAGGTCTCCAACTAAGATTCAGAGTTTCCTTGGTCTAGCAGGTTATTACTGGAGATTCATTTAGGACTTCTCCAAGATCACCGTTTCTCTGACTCGACTGACCAAGAAGTCGGTGACCTTCTACTGGGGGCCTGAGCAGTAAGCAGCCTTCGAGACTCTCATATAGCGGTTATGCGAGGCACCGGTTCTGACTTTGTCGAAGGGGGTTGATGACTCCGTGGTTTACCGTGACGCTTTGATTACGGGAATGGGTATGGTATTGCTGTAGCGGGTTCACATGATAGCTTATGCTTCGAGGTAGTCGAAGCCTCATGAGGCTAACTATCCGATACATGATTTAGAGCTAGGGGATGTGGTTTTTTCCCTCAAGATTTGGCAACATTATGTCTTAGGGGTCCGTTCTATCATCTACACGGACTACAAGAGTTTGAGGTATCTCATGGATCAGCCGAACCTGAACATGAGGCAGCTTCGATAGTTAGATATGGTGAAGGATTACGAATGTGCGATCCTTTAGAACCTGGGGAAGGCCAATGTGGTGGCCGATGCCCTGAGCCGCAAGATGGTAGCGCCTTGATTCGAGACATTTGTCTGAGGATGATAGTGATTACTCCATTGCTGGAGCAGATCAGAGAGGCGTAGGTTGAAGGCCTGAAAGAGGGTGCCGAAAGTGCGAGACGATCATAAGCCAGGTGACCTCCTTTGATTAGGATGACCGTGGGTTTCTGAACTTGCATGCGAAGGTATGGGTTCCATAATGGGGTGGAGTACGACAGATTTTGATGGATGAGGCCCACAAGTCAAGAATTTCCATCCATCCCAGGGCGATGAGGATGTACAGTGATCTTCTTCCTGATTACTAGTGGCCCTGCATAAAGCGGGATGTAGCCTGGTACGTAGAGATGATTGACCTGTAGGAAGGTCAAGACAGAGCAACAGAGGGCCCATGACAAGATGCAGTCGTTAGACATTACCATGTGGAAGTAAGAAGATATCACTATGGACTTCATCACTAAGCTTCCCAGGACCGTAGGTGGAGTTGATTCAACATGGGTCATCGTGGATCGGTTGACCAAGAGTGCTCATTTTATCTTGATCAAGGAGAGAATATCGGTTAAGAACTGGCTGAGGTTTGTGTGCTTGAGATGGTGACATGACATGGAATGCGTGTCTCGGTGGTGTTAGACCGATATGTCCGTTTCACTTCCAGATTTTGGAAGTGGTTTCACGATGAGATTGGTACTCTTCTCCACTTCAGCACCACTTTCCAGACCCAGACGGATGGACAGAGTGAGAGGACGATTCATACTCTCGGGGACATGCAACATGCATGTGTTTTGAATTTAGGTGGCGGTTGGGATACGTATCTTCTGTTAGCAGAATTTTTGTATAACAACAGCTACCATGCCAGCATAGACTGAACTCCTTTTGAGATGCTATACAGGAGGAAGTGAGGACCTCAATATATTGGGGTGAGGTTGGTCAGAGAGTCATGGGGAGTACTGAGGTAGTACTCAAGACTACAGAGCACATCCAGCAGGTCCGGAGCAGGCTCCAGATTGCTTAGAGTCGACAGAAGAGCTACTCTGACAAGCAACGTTCAGAACTAGAGTTTTAGGTGGGTAACATGGTCCTCCTTAATTTGTCACCGTGAAAGGTGTCATCCGGTTCCGGAAGCGGGGAAATGTAGGCCCCAGGTATATCAACCCTTTTAGGGTTATAGCTCGGGTGGGCAAGGTGGCTTACGAATTCGATCTTCTAGTAGAGCTCAGCCAGATCCATATCACTTTTCTTGTTTCCCAGCTATGGATGAGCTTAATGGATGACTCAACGGTTTTACCTCTAGAGGATATTCAAGTTAATGACAGCCTGAATCACACTGATAGACCTGTAACTATTCTCTATAAGAAGACGAAGGACCTGAGGAATAAGAGGGTTGAGCTGGTAAAGGTACATTGGCAACATTGTAGGGGTTCAGAGTGGATTTGGGAGCCCGAGGAGGAGATGGGGGAGAACTACCCAGAGTTTTTTCAAGACGCAACAGAATTCGTGGGTGAAGTCTATGTCAGGTGCTGGAGAATTGTAACGCCTGTTTCTTGGTACACATTTATTTATAAATTATTCATTATTGTAGAGCTACTCGATGAGTTGGGAGCCCTACACTCATTGAGTAGAAACGAAATTCGACACAGGGTTTTAAGCAGTCTACTCGACGAGTTGAGAGACCTCAATTTGACGAGTAGGTATGCCGGAGTGAAACCCTAATTTTGGGGTTTTTCACCCTATTTAAGCATCTTAATCCCCACCTTATGGCCTTATTTCCAACCTCCAAGTCTCAAACCCTAATCCATGAAACCATAGAGCATTTTGTGAGAGTGTGAGCCATTTTTTGAGTAATCTTTGTATGTTCTTGAAGCTTGAAGAAGATGAAGGAGCTAGAAGGATCAAAGAAAAGGTAGTGGATCCAGAAGCTTCATTCTATCCTCATCATTTTCTTGTAATCAAGTATCTATCATGGCTATTAGTTCACTATATCTCCTTATGCCTATTTTATGAGGGTTTTGGTTCACAAATCTTGATCTTTGGGACATGGACGTCCCAAGTGGCTTACCTTTCAGATATGGGATTTAGAACGGGTTTCTATTGGGTTATGAGCATTCTAACACTCCTAAGTGTACATGCAACCCTAAATACCTTGGATCTATGTTTTCTCTATTATACATGCAAATATGAACATCCAAGGTATTATCCTAATCTAGCATACAAAACTATCAATATAACAAGATAGAATACATACCTCTTTGATGTAGAATGTTTTCATGTAGCTTGAGTGCCTAGTGCCCCAAGTGTGACACCTCAAATGGTTCACACAACACCAAATACACTTGGAATAACTTGAGAGAATTCTACACTTCATGAAAATCGGCTAGCCCTCTCTAGAATCATACTAGTGCCGATTTTGTCAAGAATAAGATCTTTATATAGTGTTACAATTAGGGTAAACCTTAATTGTCATGACTTTCCATTTCCTTGGATCCATGGGTTCAAATACACCATGGAGCATCCATGGACCATCCTATGGGTTTTAGCCCAACTTGATTATCCATGGAGCATTAGCCCACTATACAAGTATGGATGATTTATACAATCAACCCATATATTTAATTAGTCTTCTTTTGATCACTTAATTAATCCTAGATTAATTCTTGATCAATACTAATTAAATAATCTTATTATTCTTATTATTAATATAATAGAACTTATAATATATTAATAACCATAAGTGTCTTATTTCTCTCATTATAGTTTATCCAAGTGCATGATGCCATGCAACCCAAATGGACCATGCCGGGTCGGGTCAAGTCTTACCAATTATAGTTATGGGCTTAGACATTAATCCAACAGTCTCCCACTTGGATAAGTCTAAAACTAATATTGCGTATGACTTCAGGAACCGACTGGCAATCGTAACTCTCAAAAGCTTCTGTCGAACTCTTACCTTGTCGATAAACACTGACCTTTGTCAATGACTTGTCCATTAGATAAGGGATCATATATTCCTCCATTCTAGATATCATATGGACTGAGACATGAATTATAGTTATTCTCTCTATCCATTTGTTGTTTCCCGATTTCCGATTTCTGACGACTGACTAACTGAACAAATCAAATCAGTCCTAACCCGGCCGAGCACTTCCATTTGTCATCATCAAATCATCGAGGGGCCCACAAATATCGCTTTTATCCCGAAGGTAAAATGAATGGATAAACTTCGACTCATATGGCTTCTTCTACTACTTGTTGAATCATACACAAAGACACGTTTTATAACACCGAGTTACCAAATTCGGTTTCTTGCAATCAATGTACAACCAACTCATAGTAACAACTCATATCTCTAGGTTTGAAGAATATAAGATATTATCGTCTCATGATCACTCGTGATAAAATCCATGAAGCGATTCCAATGAGCGCGGGTTGAATCCGATACTCAGATCTTATGAGCACTCATGAGTGTTGTAGCCCTTTGTCCAACACCTTAGACCTCTACAAGCCAACCCCTGACATTCTTAATTCATATCTACTTCCAACATATGACCGACTGTGGATGGTTTGAATAACTTAGTCATTCCGGAAGAATAACCTAGTTTATTCGGGATTTCAAAACATGCAAAGTGAAACACAATAATAATTGAATCCAATATGGTATCAAAATGTATGAACATAAATAAAACACCTTATATTTATCACCATATGATTACACATTGTTCATTGTATACTGTTTCAGCTATCAACTTTATTCTTGAATTTAAAACAATAGTTGTCCCATGCTCCAAGCATGTACACTATGTTTTGTAAACACTAGTCATGCCACACACCAAGTATGCATACTATGTTTGTCTATGATCTTTACTTTGTGAACTAGATCAATTGAACATAACTTCAATGATTCTCTTTTTACACTCCCAAATCCTTACTGCAAATGCAAGAATTCCAAATTCATGCCATTTACTGAAATCTATTAAATTCTAAACTTATATGCATTAATCCTCTTGTAATGGTTATGCACAAAGTCATAAAGTCTTGACAACAACCATTACAGAGCATTCCAAAAGAGATCGGCTCCATGGAAACATCTTTCTTGCATTAAGTTTCCTAATCTTAAATAGATTGAAAATTCTAACTTTGAAACATTTCCAGATTCCATTTTGACGAACACTTCTGAACAAGAGTTGCCTCCTTACAGATTATTTCAATATGTTCCTTCCAGAATTATCACTATACTTCCAACTATCCTTGAGCAACCAATCTTTGGTAAACCTTAGATTGTCCTCGACAATTGTTTAATCCTTTTAGTCATATCCAGTTCTAAACCTTTTCCTCTCTTAATGCACCAGGCATTTGGAAACTTTTAGAAAGGATGAATATAGCACATGTAATCGATCCTATATTCGAAGCATATGGGACACGATTCATGATGTCTCACATAAAGACTAAACCAGTCTTTTGCTATAACATTTCCATTTCTATTTGCCAAGTTCTCATAATTCAGATTATGAAAAGGGACTCCGTAATCATAATCTAATTTAAGAACGCAAATAATGGACCCATATACAGAATTTCCTTATGTTGAGCCATTCCAACATGAAATTCATATATATCCTTGACTAAATGATTAAAACCTCTTCATCTAAGCTTATAGATTTGAGATGAAGTATAATTTCCTCTCCCTTAATTATAGCAAAACAACTCTTTCCCAATTGAAACCTTTTGTTTTCTATAATTAACATTGCTAACTTGCAATACGTATCATAATTATCATGCTCCCACTAACATGATGATTATTAGCATAACACTTATGCTCCCACTAGCTTTGACATGTACTCAGAAATCAGCTGACTTTCTTACCAAAGTTCAGATTTCTAATACTAGATTGTTTTGATAAAACTTTATCAAAAACATACACATTCCCTTAGATAGCACACTTGTGTGTCTAAACAATTATGAAGAGGGATGCCGTAATCATAATGATTAGACCTTTTTGCCACTTCTCAGAAGTTCAGGTTAGTGTGCCGGTAAACCACACACGCTCCACTAACGACTTTGAGAATGCAAATATCACAATTGCTATCTAACTAAAATCTACTTAGTGAAAGTGTTTCTTCACCATCATTTTCATGAATCAGAGAGAAACCTTATGACACTTAGATTTAATGATGTATGTGTTCTTATCCATGTGAATTATCAAAACCATAGTCACAAGACAAGGATAATGACATATCCAAACTCATATGGACTGAACTCAATCTTAACTTCTTGCCACCTGGCAGCTCAAGGGCCTGCCATTGCTTCCAAGTTGTTGTGCAACCGATTGAGAACTCTAAGAACTTATATGCAAAGCCAACTTTGATTGGAATGGGCACAGAATATGTCAACACGATATGCTATAAACCTTAAGTCGTGTGCTAGTGAAGAACTTTAGGTTCTATTCTTCATTAGTTCTTGTGAATTTCAAGACCTTTAAGACTCCCACTGTCCTCTTGACCTATAAGACTCCCTTGTCAAACATCCAAGAGATAGTGTGGATTCTAACCAAGACAAACACTTCACACAATTGGCTTAAGTTGGTCTTTGTTTTATCCAAAACATCACAACTTACCAATTTCAAATGTACAAGAGTAGAAACCTTTTACTCTTACATTTGACACGTGTTTTAGACCTTCTTAAAGACATGTCACTCAAATTACAATCTTGGAGTATGACTCTAAGACTTGTATTGGAACGAAGTATGACTCATCTTCTTGATTTAACCATTTCAACAATTCAAGTTCCTCTTCTTAGTCATAAGAATGCACTAAGATTTCCTTAGAGAACTAATTGTGCTATGGTGTTTTAATCATTAAGATGATCACAAAAACTGAAACTAAAGTACTCTCCCATTTTTCAGATTTGAGAAACTTTTATCCTTCTGCCTAATTTGATTCTTCTTATCCGCTCTGCCATGCATTGGAACCTTTTCCAATGTCTCAGAGTTACACTTAAGGTTGTAAGTATAATCATATTTACTGAGCTTTAGTAAACTATGACGAATAGCCTTATATCTTTTGTGGTGGACTTAATCAGTGCACATAACTATGTACTTGATCCCTTAGTCCATTACTTGACTCACACATCCATGTGAACAAGTAATTAATCTTATTTTTTCCAATACTTGAAGGTTCTCATTCATCATGCTATACAACTTGCATGATTCCAAGTCCCGGTCCAATTGAGACTTTGGATGATGAGAATCTTTCCTTATTTGGTAAATTTAGACATTACCACAAATGAAGGAATCAATTTCATATTTCCACTCTTGCTATTAATGGAATCATATAAGCAACAATTTTTCCTCAAATTCCATTGTAAGGATATTTTAAAATAAATAAAATCAAAAATTTTCTTTATTTTAAAACTATACGGAAAAACTTATCCTTACAATCCAGATGAAAACTTGTTGTTATCTATTCCTAAGCAATATCCCATAACTCCAAAGAAGTAGCTTAAGAATCTGATTTTCAAACTACGCGATAGAAATCCATCTATGCGATCAGATTCAGCATATTCTTTCTTTAAGTTCCTTCACTTTTCTTTGATTCTTAAAACATTACCATGTGACCCAGTCACATCATGTATCAGGAATCTCGGAATAGAAACTTAACAGAGTTAGATAGTGGACTTTACCTGAAGTAGAGTCAAACTTATTGACTTTAACATCCTTAGGTAAATTAGGCAGCTTCGCAACTAATGACCCTTACTTTGGCAATATAAACATATGGACCCTTTGATAATGGTACACAGGACTATTACAGACTTAGCCTTTTTCTCTTTACTATTTGGTCAACCTAGTTGACTATGGTCAATCCCTTTCCTTGGGAAGAGAATGCTTTTTCTGTATTTCCAGTGTCACCATTGTCAATGTCCATAAAGTTTCAGGAAGTTGATCTTAGCAAATAGATAAGATCATTAATGGTCTTGTCATAGTCTGTTTCATAGGTGTTCCAAAAGAACTCACTATGTGACTTAGAAAGTAGTTGAACCACCAACTTTCTCAAGACTTTGACACCCAACTCTCCCGGCTTGTCAATATGTGACTACATCTCCAAGATGTGATGACACCTAGACCTTGCCTTGCCAATAGGGCTTGAGTGACCTTAAACTTTTCAAGAACTTGTGGGTTAGGGATAATAATTGGAGGAGGTAAATGAAGTATGATTTCCATGGGACGTCATCTTCATTTAGGAAAGCTTGTTTCAAGAGATTTGGGAAGATCATAAATGTCTAAACCAGACATCTTTTGGGAGATATTCGAGATAGTTGATTTTAAAGTCCTTAATATGACACCCAATATGAAATATTAAGGCTAGGACCCAACAAACTATTTTATAACTTAGAAGTGGTATGCCGTAATCCAAGCTATAAAATACTTGAAGGTAAGTGAATGACGATTCACCAATTTCCACCAAGATAAACGAAATGTATTATTAGGTTTTAATTGGATTTGAAACTCCTAGATCTTTGAGATTCATTGAACTGTTCAATGGCATGTTTCAATCTCGAGTGTGCCCTTCAGGTAGTGTGACTGGGATGCCGAGGATCACAAAACAAGGTGTGAAGTGACCATGCAAATTACTTGGTACCCTTAATAAATTACCCCTCAATCGATGTGCCAGTTAACCACACACGCTCCACTAACAACTTAGACAAGGTGTAAAGTGTAATTTCATGGATTAGCACCTTATTCATATTTTCCTAAGTAACTAAGATTGGGTATTATTAAGAGTTTAGTTACTTAGTATTTTTTTCATTAATACTTTTAATGAAGGGAGAATTATAGTCCTGTCAAACCCGTTCGGCTAATGACCCTCCACCAGTCAAGCAAGCGGTGGGTGAGAGTGGACACCCATTAAGTTGCCATTTTATAGGCAACAACCTTATACCCACCTTATAGACTGACTTCGTGAATGAGGCGTACTAGCGGTAAGATTGACTTTACTCTTATACATATATATATATATATATATATATATATATATATATATATATATATATATATTATTAACTTATAATATTATAAAGTATAAGGGTTGAATTTTAACTTTTAAAATTCTAAGGGCTAACTTGGAATTAAAGTATTCATAAGAGAAAAGTTTACAAATTCCAAAACTTGAGGGAAAGTTTTGAAACCATTCAAAAATAATTAATTACATAACTTATGTGTTTAAAGTAGTTTTAATCCAAAAACTCTTCAAGTTCCATAACTTATGGAAGACTTTAAACTAATAAAAGAATTAACTTTTCTTTATTTTTATAACTTATGGAATTAATTAAGGTTACACTCTTACTCTTTAATGAAGTGACTCTTGAACTTCCACAACTTGAGGACAAGTTATGGAGTCATAAAAAAAAGTATTCAATGACACAAGACTCTTCATTTTGTAACCATTGCCAACTTTTATGAGTTTTATGAGTCTTTAATGTGACTCTTCATGTAACTTGAGGACAAGTTACACAAACACATTTTATACTCAACTCTTAGATTAAAATGGATTGAAAACAACTATTTCAATTAACTTTTCTATTAATCTAAGCAACTCATAAGAACAAGATAATTCAAATCAAACTTTTTCATGTAATTAGTCTAACCTTTAAACTAATACAAAACATGAATCTATTGACAATTATCTTTGAAAATGGATTAGCATGAACATTACCACATCAAAAAACAAGTTTATAAGTTCAAAACAACTTAGGGTAATGTTCCTAGTCCATTTCTAGCCAAAAACCTCAAAAATATGTTGTCTGGGGTCCAACTCGTCGAGTGCATGAACAAAACTCGGCGAGTTGGATGCATTTTGCCTTGGACTCGTCGAGTCCCTTCATGGACTCGGCGAGTCTGCTGGGCAGACAGCAACAAAACTCGATTTTTTCAGCTTCTATTGCAAGTATAACAAGAAAACAAGCCTAGGCTCTGATACCACTGTTGGGTTATGAGCATTCTAACACTCCTAAGTGTACATGCAACCCTAAATACCTTGGATCTATGTTTTCTCTATTATACATGCAAATATGAACATCCAAGGTATTATCCTAATCTAGCATACAAAACTATCAATATAACAAGATAAAATACATACCTCTTTGATGTAGAATGTCTTCATGTAGCTTGAGTGCCTAGTGCCCCAAGTGTGACACCTCAAATGGTTCACACAACACCAAATACACTTGGAATAACTTGAGAGAATTCTACACTTCATGAAAATCAGCTAGCCCTCTCTAGAATCATACTAGTGCCGATTTTGTCAAGAATAAGATCTTTATATAGTGTTACAATTAGGGTAAACCCTAATTGTCATGACTTTCCATTTCCTTGGATCCATGGGTTCAAATACACCATGGAGCATCCATGGACCATCCTATGGGTTTTAGCCCAACTTGATTATCCATGGAGCATTAGCCTAGTATACAAGTATGGATGATTTATACAATCAACCCATATATTTAATTAGTCTTCTTTTGATCACTTTATTAATCCTAGATTAATTCTTGATCAATACTAATTAAATAATCTTATTATTCTTATTATTAATATACTAGAACTTATAATATATTAATAACCATAAGTGTCTTATTTGTCTCATTATACTTTATCCAAGTGCATGATGCCATGCAACCCAAATGGACCATGTCGGGTCGAGTCAAGTCTTACCAATTATAGTTATGGGCTTAGACATTAATCCAACAGTTTCATGGTATAAAGGTGCAAACTTTATGACCATGGAAGCCACATGGAAGCATAAAGACATTATTATGTCCTTTTAAGCCCCAAAAGGCCATGCATGGAAGTAAAGTTCGAGACTCTACGTGTTCATTTGGTGTCTAGGACCTAGATCTTAGTTTTCATGCTTTGGGTTGGAGTAATAAGGCTTTTGGACAAAGATCTATGTCCTAAAGAACTAGGGTTTTAGCTAAACCTATGAAGAAGGACAATAAACGGGTAAAGTTGGAAACTTTACCCTTAAGAAGGCATTTCCATTACGTAGAAGAGGTTTGGAGTTTCGATCTGGAGAGCAGAGGCTTAATATGTGAAGATGGCCTAAACAGACAGAGGAACTCGTCGAGTCCATAGAGGAAATCGACGAGTGGGGTCGCGTTGTCCCGTTATCTGATTATGGTAGAACTCGACAAGTTTGAGGGTAACTCGACGAGTTTATTCGCCAAATCCCAACTATTGGTAGCTAGGGGAACTCGGCGAGTCAAGGGGTGACTTGACAAGTTAGATCACGATTTCAAGGTTCTGGGACGCGGCGAGTAGATGGACCAACTCAACATGTTGGGTCAACCCAACATGTTGACTTTAACTAGAATGTTGACTTTTACCATGGGTAAAATGGTCATTATAGATTTAGAAGGATTCTTAGTTTCATACTAAGTGATTATTGTGATAATGATAGTCGGGGAGTCGTTAGAGCAGCAGTTGGAGATTCTTCACACCAGATTTCACAGTTTGCATACAATGTGAGTTTCCTTCAGTGGGAAGGGGTCGAAGGCACCAATGCCGGCCCGTGTAGAATAACTAAGTGTAGGTTGGGACCGTATCTTAGAATTGTTTATGATTAGTAGCTGTCACACCCCAAAACCGAGACTGGCGGAAACATTCTGGGGCGGAGGACAACATGTAATGTATGACAACAATGCAAAGTAGTAAACAAGCAACAACATCATCCATTGCATTAATATTATAACTTTAAATACATGTGTGTTCTTTCATAGTATAAAGCAACATAATGAATAATCAAAATAAAAGATGAGTCTTAACTGCTCCGTCTTCACAAAACCTGGTCGTCGTACCTGTCTATTTGAGACCTGAGAATACAAGTTATTTTGAAAGTGAGTATCAGTAATAAAGCTGGTGAATTCATAAGTATTAATGTATCTTTGATTTGTAAAACTGTAAAGTAAGGACTTGAAAATTATTTGGAGAAAAGTTTGTATAAGTATGAAAATGTTTGTAAGTAATTGTTTATGATTGAAAACTCTAGAAAATCCCATATTTCCTACTAGTATAAAAAGTAGTCTTCTACCAAGACTCGATTGTTTTGAAAGTAGCCTTTTACCAAGACCCGACTGTTTTGAAAGTAGCCTGCTACCAAGACCTGACTGTTTTGAAAGTTTGAACCTCTACTTAAGTGAAGGTTTTTCCTTGTACAACTGTTATTATTAAAATCTAATCTACCTCATCGATTATGTGAATATTACACATCATAAAGGTATTAATAATATATTAACTAGAATTTTATCCTTTTGTAATTATCGTATGTAAAGTGTAAGTACTGTAGTATTTGTAATAAGTGACAACTATTGTACTAATTGCCTTAATTGATGGTTAAGGCATAATGTGATGGCTAGATCCTATACTAAACGCTACCCTGTCAAGAGATTCTGGGAACCAAACGCGACCCCTACAATGATTGCAAGCGGTGAACATCCACATTATTATGATCATGTATACTGTGACAACCCGTAATTTATTCCGTCACTGTAACCCGTTTCCGTGAATAAAGTCGTTACGTTCCAATTTTTCCATCAGCTTTGTTTTAAATTAATTTATTGAAACTTCTATTTAGGTTTCATAACTGTCGGGATACATTTTAAACATTAAAATATTTTTCATATTCGTTTGGAAAATATTTAGTTTCATCTAAGTCGTGATTACGGTAAGTTAATTGCATACGACCAAAACCCCGTTTAACGCTAGTATCGGGTAGATTTCCACCGGGCCATAAACTCAACCCCTATATAAGGGATTGAGTGACATCATTTTGAAGCTTTTTCTCTCTCTTACAACACTTTCTCTCACTAATCTCTCTCTAAAAATCCGATTTTGATCTAAAAACCCCCTTTCAAGCCTCAAATTGGTAAGCAATCTATCCTAACTTGTTGTTTAACTTGATTGGTATGCAAATTCATGTTTGAATCACTCAAAACACCCATGAACATGTGTTTACGGTTGGGAACACCTCCCAAAACCGTAAACACCTCTAAAGAAGGTTTTGAAGCCCTAAAACCCCTCCAAATCACTTCTAGTGCTTAGTTAAGACCTTTGGACTTGCAGGAATGGACTTAGAGCACCAAAATGTTACCATTTAGGGGGTAAACTTGATTTTACGGCCCAAGAAAATGCTTGGACTGTAAAACCTCATTCATGGACCATAAACACCATTTAAGGTGTTAGTTTGCCCCTAAACACCTCCAAAAAGCTTCCATGTGAGCATAGAGCCATATAATCCATCAAGAAATGCACCAAAACATACACAAATGGGTCAAACTTGAGTTTACGGCCCAAGAACATTCTTGGACCGTAAACACCCCTTCTTAGACCTTAAAATCCTCCAATGGGTGTTAAAGTGCCCTTAACACCTTGTATGGCTTAGAAATGGGTCTAGAACTTAGCATGCTTAACCTTCAACCACCAAATCACATGAATCATGGACAAACATGAGTTTACTTCCATAAACTCATGTGTTTAAGGTAGTAAAATTACCAAGAACATCTTCATAGACCGTAAACTCCTTTTACAAGGTCAATTCATGTCCCAATCACTTCCTAAGCCATGAAATCAACCCTAGGACCTTCCTTTGTGCATTGTATTTGACCTAGGACCACCAAAACACGTTAAGACATGGCACATAAGAGTTTACAACCGTAAACTCATAGTTTACTTTCGTAAAATCCTCAAATGGTTCTTAGGATGTTCAAATCACCTTCTAAAGCCTTGAAACCAAGTCTAGCATCACCCCTAAAGTGTTGTAAGGCCATTTAGCAACCAAGAGCACCCCCACCATGAGGTTATGGCCATAAAGTCATGGGGAGTTGGTCATATGGACCGTAAACTCCATTGGGAGTTTACTCTTGAAGAGTAAACTCCATATCCAAGCCATACTCGTCCGTAGATGCCACCCGGGTCATTCCAAACACTTGATTTGAAGTGTTTTTGCATCTTAGAGTGTGTATTCATATCTAATTAGTGGTTCAAAGTCTAATTAGATACAATTATGTATCATTTCATATTACATAGGAACCTCGCGAGTTATCAAGCCCCGAACTGACACTTAGCATCCAAACCACTTCGTTTCTCGACTGGTGAGGTCATACCCCTACGCCTTTTTTCTGTGTTTTTCAATGTTTTCAGAGGGGGGGGGGGAATACAAGCAAACTATAAATGTTTTCAAAACTTAAAACTGATGAAATTCTATAAATATCTGGCAAACTTTTAGATATCCTTACCCCTTATGTATTATGCCGAGCATAAGGGATGTGTTATCGAATATAGTCATGTGGATTTCAATTACAGTAAAGGAAACAATCAAACCAATCAAATTATTATAGGAATAATTTGGGATCTTTAGTTCTTGTTTTATGGACACAAGTTTCATTCAAAGTTAACAGATAAAGTATGTGTGATTCAATTTATCTCCGTTTAATTTAGAGTATCATGCCAGATATTTTCTTTGTATTCAATTGTTTTTACTGTATTATGTTGTAAAATGACTGTGATCTTTGATAACGACCGAGTACACCGTGAATAATTTAATACTATCTTGTGAGATTTATCTTCATTAAAACCTTCGGGTTATCAGTAAATCCTCCCCGAAAGTGTAACGAGAGTCTCCTGGAGGGAGAGCGTGGAATTTGTGAATAGATCTATTCGGGACTGACAATCCAACACCTAAACTGCTAGCTACAGTTAGGCGGGCACGTCTGGGGTGATAAATTCTGGATATCGTCCGACGCCTGAAAAACGTCAAGTAGGTCTCGTTGTCGTATTAGTATGGTTACCCGACTCACAATACGTATTAATATCAAAATATAAGTTTATTCATAGAATCTATATCTTCTCTTGATCTATAGTTTTACTGGATGGTATTGCCAGTGGTTTAAAATCTATAGTTTTATATATTAAAACTACCTACTGTTGTCCTGGATGGTATTCCCAGGGATCTTTCAATATATAGTTTTACGTATTAAACTATCTACTATTGTATCGAACGGAAATTCAGAACATTAACTAAACTGTCTTTATAAGAAAATATGGGATTTTCTTGGATATCAACTTTTTAGAAAACCAAAGTAAAGATGATCCTTTTACAAAAACAAACATCTTATGAACTCACCAGCTTTATGCGGATTTTCAAACTGCTTGTATTCTCAGGTCCACATTAGACGGGTACCCGCAATCTTTTGGAGAAGACGGAGCGTTTTAGAAGACACGTCTTACTTTTGTTCAAACTTTTGTATAGATAAACATGTATCACTTTACTTGTAAACAAATGTAATTATTCATATGTAATGTAATGTTTCGTGTTTACTATGCTTACTATGTACATTGGCTGTGATACTTACATGACGTCCTCCGCCCCGGAACGTTTCCGCCATCGGTTTCGGGGTGTGACATATTCCCAATATAACTATCACCTTTTGTTTAAAACAATTCGTTAGTGATTCATTGGTATTATTAGATCCTGTAATTGCTCCATGCTATAGCACCTTATTATGTTTGTTCTGTTATGGTGTATTGTATCTTCCTCCTTGTTTCTCTTTATTGTGTGTTATCTTATGTTATCGTGTATTGTAATTTTATTTTTGTAATTGTATCTCTTCATATAGTATATATTGTAATAGTATAGACTCATGAATGAACTGAATCTTGTGTGATTCCTTGTACTTGGAATGGTAAGTAATATCTCCTAACTATACCTATTATAGTTACTAGTAATGTACGTGTATAACCAAAAGTATGCCTTTGCTACCCAAAGGTACTGAACTGACTGATGGAACTTTTATGTCTATACAAGTATACATGATATATAACTAATATTTAGATGACATTCGGATGAGTAACCGATGCCCTAAGGCCACATCCCAACGAGGAAAAGGAAATAAAGCGAGCTAGCCGTCCTAAGTCCTTTAAACATTACTTATATAACTATACATATCTAGACATGCATTTGACAATATAAAAGTATAAAAGAAGTTTTGTAAAAGTTTTGAAAAGTTTAATAACTAAGAAATGATGACTTGATGTCAGCTTATAAAATGATTTGAAAGTAGTTTGTTTGATAAGACAATTTTAAATATAAGGAAAACCTTTGTTTGAAACACATTTGTAACAGAGTTTAAAAGGAAACAAACAGTATGTAAGACAGTTTGATAAAGAGTTTTAACATGTAAAAACGGTTGAGAAAGTCATTTGAAGTAATAAGTTTGGTAAAACAACTAAACGTATTGTAAATCCATTTGTATGCTAGTTATTAATCACATGTGATTGATATAATAACTAGCATGATTCAATTTGTATCCCCCCATAAAGCATTTATAAAAATTTAAAAACATTTAAAAGGTTAATTAAGGGGTATGAACTCACCTGATGTGAGTGGATCGTATGGAAGTGTCAGACAAGTGCTTGGTGTCAAGTGAAGATTTAAACACACACAATGATCCTAATAACATACGAAGACATATGTATGCATACAATTAGTGATTAAAACACTAATCAGATAAGTTAAGACATCCTAAGACATGAAAAAAACTTGATTTAAGTGCTAAAGTTCCTAAGGATTTCATCTAAGGGCTGTAGGACTTGGGTTTTGAGTTTAGGGTCCAAGGGTAAACTCCTTATGAGTTTACGGCCTTGGGACCAGCTCCCTTGGAGTTTACGATTGTAAACTCATGAGTTTACAGCCGTAAACTCATGGTACTTCTACCATTTTGTGTCTTGAAGCCTATTAGTCATAAAGAAGCATTCCTACTTCATGTCTAAGCCTTTAGAAGTGATTGTGGCATCAATTCACTCCATTGTGGAGTTTGCGGCCCATGGACCATTTCTCCATGTGATTACAGTCATAAACTCTCATGATTCACGGTCTTTTGATGTTTTAAGGTCCTATGTACATCAATTATATGATCTAAACAAGTATCCAATGCTTGGTTAGGGACTAGGGTGCATTTTGCCCCACTTATAGGGGTTTACGGTCCAAGAACATGTCTTGGCCATAATCTAATTTGATCACATGATTCTTTGTGATTTCTAAGCCCTAAACCTGTTAAACCCAGTGTACAACGAGTTGGAATAAGAGTACTTACGATCTAGGAGCTTGAATGGTCGGTTTTGGCCAAAAACACTAGTGTGTGTTCTTGGTGAAACTTGAAGATCTACAAAATGGAATGATTTCACAGATGAAATCATGTAAGATCACTAGATCATGTAAGATATCAACTAATTAGGACAAGAAGCTTACGAGTTTTAAATATTGTGGACGGAGATCGGGATGGTACTTGAGAGGATTTCAGCCAAGGGAAAGACTGAATGGAACAAATGGCCAAAATATCAACAAATAGGAGGAGTTACGGCCCACATGGCATTTACGGCTATAAACTCCAATGTGGTGGCCGTGAACTCCTTGTAAAGGGGATTTAGACTTGTTCTTTGTGCTATATCTTCATCAGATAAACCCCGACACTTATCCCTTAAGTGTACAAGGTTCAGAACGCTCCAATAAACTCATAATTATGCTGAAAGATAACAACAATGAGTTTGAATTTTAACGAAGTGTTTAACTGTATAGGATAGAAAATTTCAGGTTGTCACATCATCCCCCTGTTAGAGGGAATTTCGCCCCAAAATTAGAATTTAGGTAAAGGAGTAGGCATGAATGATCGAGCAAGGAGGTGGGGATACTTCCTATTCGATTGATTCTCATGCTCCCAAGTGAATTGAGGTCCTCGGTTGGCATACTAGTGAACCTTCACTAATGGGAAGCGGATTTGCTTTGTTCGCCTGACCTCTCGGCCCATGGTCACTATGGTTCTTTCACGAAGCTCAGGTTAGACTCCTGACGGAAAGGTACGCTTTCAAGTTTGAGGCGTAGAGGGTAAAATGTACATTTCTAAGTTTGCAGTGTAGGTTAGGTTTGTGAGTTATGGGGCCGGTTCTGGCAAGAATCTCGGAGGTCCGAACTATCTTGGATATTAGCTTTTCATGCTTTCCAAAGCGTATCAAGCCTTCTCAGAGTGAGACTTCCAATAGAATTTGGTCTCTAAATTGGAATTCCAAAGGTTTCTTCCTCTTGCTTCTCTTCCCAATCAAGGGCCACTCCCTTCAGGGTCAAAGTCGTATGAGGTTCTGAGATTCGTGAGGAGTTATAGATGAACTTTCGACAGTAGGTTAGGGAGACCTAGAATTTGGCGAATCCCCATAGGTGTCTTCGGTGCTGACAAATTCTCAATGGTTTTGATTTTTGGAAGGGTCTTCAATAATTCCAACATCACTAATAGTGTGTCTTAGGAACTCAACTCTTCAATTTCCAAAACTTGTATTTAGAGAACTTCGCGTAGAGCTTCTCTGATCGTAAAGTTTCCATGGTTTGTTGTAGATGCTCTTTATAATTTCCTTCTTACAACGAGAGTAGATAAGTAAGTCATTTACAAGGTCAATGACGAACTGATCCAAGTAAGAATGGCATACCCTATTCATTAAGTTCATGAAAACTACACGCGTATTGGTCCTATCCGACGGGTATCATTACGGACTCGTAATGTCTGCATCGAGTTTGGAAGATTATCCTCGGGACATCCTTCAATAACACTCATAACTGGTGATATTTGGATCTTAGGTCCATTTCTAAAAGGTACATTGTTCCTTGCGGTTGGTCAACCAATTCATCTATGCGAGGTAGAGGGTAATGATTTCTGATGGAAATCTTATCGAGGCCTCCATTAGTCGATGCTTCTACGAAACAATTCGTCTATCCTCTTGAAGAATAAGACTGGAGCTCTCCAGGGTGAGGAGTTTGGTCTTCCACTTCTATTGCTGAGTAGTCATTAAGTTGTCTGGGTGGTTCTTGTATCTCTGTGGGCATTAGACCGTAGGGCGATCTGGTTACAGGAGCAATATTGGGTTCAATGTTTGTTCGCATGATGATGCGATTACTCGTAGTCTAGGGCAGTCTCCATCCTGAAGTTCATATTAGAAGTCATATATTGTTCATCCATCACTGTCTCGTGTATACGAGTCGTATATAATTAAGATTGAAAAGGTAGTCGAAGGGTAAACTCCTTATGTGTTTACGACCTTGGTGTCAAGTGAAGACTTAAACACACACAATGATCCTAATAACATATGAAGACATATATATGCATACAGTTAGTGATTAAAACACTAATTAGATAAGTTAAGACATCCTACGACATACAAAACACTTGATTTAAGTGCTAAAAGTCCTAAGGATTTCATCTAAGGGTTGTAGGACTTGGGTTTTGAGTTTAGGGTCCAAGGGTAAACTCCTTATGATTTTACGGTCTTTGGACATGCTCCCTTGGAGTTTAGTGTTGTAAAGTCATGAGTTTACAGCTGTAAACTCATGGTACTTCTACCATTTTGTGTCTTGAAGCCTATAAGTCATAAATAAGCATTCCTACTTCACGTCTAAGCCTTTGGAAGTGATTGTGGCATTAATTCACTCCTTTGTGGAGTTTGCGGCCCATGGACCATTCCTCCATGTGATTACGGCCGTAAACTCTAATGATTCATGATCTTTTGATGTTTTAAGGTCCTAAGTACATCAAGGATATGATCTAGACAAGTATCCAAGGCTTGGTTAGGGACTAGGGTGCATTTTGCCCCACTTATAGGGGTTTACGGCCTAAGAACATGTCTTGGCTATAAACTCCTTTGATCACATGATTCTTTGTGATTTCTAAGCCCTAAACATGTTAAACCTAGTGGACAATGAGTTGGAACAAGATTACTTATGATCTAGGAGCTTAAATGGTCAGTTTTGGCCAAGAACACTAGTGTGTGTTCTTAGTGTTCTTGGTGAAACTTGAAGATCTAGAAAACGGAATGTTTCACGGATGAAATCATGTATCATCACTAGATCATGTAATATATCAACTAATTAGGACAAGAAGCTTACGAGTTTTGAAGATCGGGGACGAAGATCTGGATGGTACTTTAGAGGATTTCAGCCAAGGGAAAGAAAGAATGGAACAAATGGCCAAAATATCAATAAATAGGAGGAGTTTACGGCCCACATGGTGTTTACGGCCGTAAACTCCGATTTGGTGGCCGTGAACTCCTTGTAAAGGGGATTTAGACTTGTTCTTTGTGCTATATCTTCAGCAGATAAACCCCGACACTTATCCCTTAAGTGTACAAGGTTCAGGATGCTCCAATAAACTCCTAATTGTGCTAAAAGATAACAACAATGAGTTTGACTTTTAACGAAGAGTTTGACTGTACAGGATAGAAAATTTCAGATTGTCACAGTAGCTATGTGTGGGTTGATCCAATATCTTAGAATCATTATGTTTAGTAGCTAAGTGTGGGCTGGGCCCGTATCTTAGTATTACCTTAGTATGTTTATGAATGATAGATTATGTTATACTTGTTGTCTGTGTGATACTTGTATGTATGTTTACTTAGCATAGTGCGGGCGGGGGCCTATATCTCCTGGATAATGGAGCGTGGGCGAGGCCTGTACCTCCTAGCCAGCTGAGTGTGGGCAAAGGCCCATATCTCTTAGTTAGCAAAGTGTGGATGAGGCCCGTATCTTAGAGATCGCGGAGTGTGGGTGACACCTGTATCTCATAGCTGCATGTTATATGTTTTGTGTATGGTATGGGATAGTTTTGGGGACTCACTAAGCTTCGTGCTTACATTTTTTAGTTTTGGTTTTAGGTACTTCTGGTAGCAAAGGGATGAGATAGGGATGGTATTTATGGTTTTATTAATAATTTAAAAAAAAAAAAATTTGGACCGTATTTTTGGGATGTTTCACTTTTCACTATACTTACCTGAGTGGTAACTACTTTGCGACTGGAGGGTCTTATCTGAGTTATTGACCAGAGGGTCTTATGTGATGATACTGAGTTATGTGATATTATGCATTTTGTCTTTGTGAGTTATGTTGTATATTATTCTGTGCCTATTTGAGTTAGGACCAGAGGGTCCAACCCAAGCTGTGAGACCGGAGGGTCTTTGTCGAGATATATAGCAATGAGTGACTAATTATTTGTGTGTGATATTTTGAGGAACTCACTAAGCTTTATGCTAATAGTGTTGTGTGAAATGTGTTTCAGGTACATCTCAGGATCATGGGAAGGCGCCAGCATGATTGTACGCACCTTCTTGTTGATTGTCTTTTTGGGGGATTCTGTGATATTGTCAAACAATTTGTTGTTTTTTGTTGGGAACAACTTATAAATTTGGGTTTGAGAAATGTTAAACTGTCTTTTGTGTAGATTTAAAAATGAAAAACATTTATTTGAAAATTTAGAGTGTTACAAGTTGGTATCAGAGCCTTGGTTTGAGGGATTCAAATATATCCATGGGTATGTCTAGACTCAAACTGTGGATTTGAGAAATTTTTCTAAAAAGAAATGATTTTCTAAACTAGCAAAAGGTTTTAAGATGAAACGAGATGAATCAGTGTGTACAATCAGCCAGAGCCCGATCGATGATTTCCCAAAATACCCTTACTTGTTATATTATGAGATGATATACTTATGAGATATTATAGCTGCATTTTAGATCATAGGCTAGGTATTTTAGGAATTTAGAGTTAGAGCTTCTTGATTCATGATACCTTAGCCTAGGTTGTTGCTATTGATTGACATTATCTGCTATTTGCTCTGTGTGCTGAGTAGGGGTACATGGCAGGAATCTTTTGGAGAGAGTTCTGATTCAAGGAGTAATCTAGGAGAGATACCTAGATGTGAATTTTTTGAATCTACTGAGAGAGTAGCTTAATATCACTGAGGGATAGAGTACTTGTGAATTAGGAACCTAGTTGGAGGACTTGGGTCGTTTATGGGTTGATGTTGAAGGTAGTATTGGGCCCGTACTACTAAAAGCACCGAATCTGTATGTGACCCAAGTAAGAACCCTAGGATACTAAGGAACATGTAAAGGTGGGTAATTATGCGAAGATTTTAGTCAGTCCCTGATGATTTCTGTTTTGTGTTTTAGAGAGACTATAGTGATTACCCACAGCAGCCCCGGAGGGGGGAGTACTAGTGACGAGGAGATCTGCAGGATCATTACTGACGAGGTGGCCGCAACTATTAGGGAGGCCATTCTAGATATGTTTGGTTCTATTAAGCCCACGTTGATTGAGACTTTTGACAAGCGTTATGCTGCTGTCATAGAGGTTGATGCTACCGTAACCACCGCAACCCTTGTAGTTGCGAGGCCACTCGGGGTGATTTAGTGTTGTTACGAGAGTTTAGCAACACGAAACCACCAAATTTTGATGGGGCCCAGGACCCGATTTCTGATTTTAGATGGATTATTTACATCGAGGGATGTTTCTACACTTGGTCATGCCTGGATCACCTAAGGGTTCGATTTGTGCTGAACCAGCTTCGTTTGGGAGCGAAGGACTGGTGGATGTTTGTGACGACTAATTTTACTCCTTCAGACCATGCTACATTGTCTTGGGAGAGGTTTACCCAGCTATTCCAAGATGAGTATGTTCCATAAGTTGAGAGGGAATGATTGGCCCAGGAGTTTCTATCTCTCAAGCAGAAGACAGAAACAATATAAGAGATTACGAGGATGTTTCATGAGAGGGAGTTGTTCTGCCTTGGGCATGTGTCTATAGAGAAGTCACGTGTGAGCCGGTACTTGAGTATTTTGAGGAGATATATTTGGGAGTTCGTGGTGAACTCATCATATCAGACATTGGCTGAGTTACAAACCAATGCAAAGGGGGGGGGGGAGATTGAGCTGGAGATTCAGACCAGAGAGGAGTGAGAGTCTCAGGGGAGAGACAGGAGACCAGTGCAGTTGCAGCTGGCGACAAAGCGGGTTAAGCCTGCTGATACGAGAACAGGAGGCCAGAAGGGCCACAGTTGTGTCAAGTGCGGCAAGAGCCATGAGGGATCTTGCCGAGTAGGGATTTGCTAAAAACATAGCAATGAGGGACATATCGTGAAATACTTCCCCAAGGGATTTTTATTTTGCTTTCATTGCAAATAGACTGGCCACTGGATGGTTGAGTGTCCTCAGCTCCCTCAGGGACTAGCCCAGGCTTCTTCTCATACGTATTTGCGTGTTACTAATGCCTGGCCGGTGAAGGCCGACACTCCGAGCTTTCGTGGGAGGGATTCCAGCTGACTACAGAGGAGGTCCGCGCAACAGCTGGCATTGTAGCTGGTACATATCTCCTTATTCATGTTATTTTGAGATTTTTTTATGCTTATATTGTGTTTCATATAGGTACTTTTGTTGTGAATTTTGTGCCTATCTTGGTGTTATTTGAATCGGGTAGGAGTCGATCCTTATTGTCTTTATCCTTTAGTAATCACATTAGTGTTAGGCACGAGGCTTTGATTCGATCGCTGAGGGTTTCTATAGTCAAAAAGCATGTGGTTTTTGCCATTGGTGTGTTCCAATGATGTGTTTTAGTGATTTTCGGAGTTGAGTTTCCGATAGATTTGGTAGGATAGCGATGGGAGATGTGTGTGTAATAGTGGGCATAGATTGGTTGAGTCGGTTTGGAGCCATGATTGACTTTAAGCATCAAATGGTGACCATACGAGACCCTAGTGGGGGAGTACTTACTATTTATGGCCAGGGAACTAGATTGAGATCAACTTTCTGCTCTGACGTCAGGGCAAGGCAGAGTCTATAGCAGGTATGCATGGGCTTTTTACGTATGTGATGGATACGTGGGTTCCCACTGAGAGGACAATTTCTATTTCTAATGTTCCAGTAGTATGTGAGTTCCCGGATGTTTTCCCAGAGGAATTTCCAGGTGTGCCTCCTGAGAGACAGGTGGAGTTCTGGGTCGATTTGATTATGGGGGAGGTGCCTATTAGCAAGGTACCTTATCGCATTGCACCACCTGAGATGCATGAGTTGTCCTCGCAGCTCCAGGAGATGTTGGGGAAGGGTTTCATTAGACCGAGTAGCTCATCGTGGGGAGCGCCGATCCTTTTTGTCAAGAAAAAGGATGTTTCACACTGGATGTGTATCGACTACCAGGATTTGAACAAGCTAACTATCAAGAACCATTACCCACTACCAAGGTTCGATGATTTGTTTGATCGGTTGTAGGGGGCGTCTTGGTTTTCCAAGATTGATTTGCGATCCGGGTATCATCAGATGGTAGTCTGCGAGGAGGATATCCAGAATACAGCCTTTTGGACTCGTTATGGGAATTACGAGATTGTGGTGATGCCTTTCGGGATCACCAATGCACCGACACCATTAAAGGACCTCATGAACTGGGTGTGCAAGCCCATGTTGGATCGGTCGGTGACATGTTCATCGATGACATTTTGGTGTATTCGAGGTTTAGGGAACAACACGAGGAGCATCTTTGGGAGATTCCTGTGGTATTGAGGATGGATAGGCTTTATGCCAAATTCTCCAAGTGTGATTTCTGGTTATGAGTGGTCCAGTTATTGGGACACCTCCTTAAACAGAATGGGTGTAACATCCTGGAGACCTCGCTAAATAGAATGGGTGTAACATCCTGTTCCAGATTCTTTTGTGATTTAAATCCTGTGGGCCTGAATCCGAGTATGAGAAGGCTTTGAGGATCTGAAGGATAAAGGTTTAGGCCTTTTTGGGATATGGGTAAGGTAGGTTGTGTAATAAAAGAGTTCGGTTTAGGCTTTAGAGCCCAATTGTATTGTTAAAGGCATTGATGCGGGCTTTTCATGCATTTTCTATGTGAGTTCGAGTGGGCTTCAGGATGAATAAAGTTGATAGAAATGTAGGGCATCTCATTACCTGTTCGTGGATATAAGGATCGTCAGAAACGGATTTATAATGAATAAGTTATGGTGTTCAGAAGTTTTGCGGTTTCAAGCTTAGCCGAGTACGCTGCGCGTACACAAAGCGTACGCTGGGCGTACTAGTGAAAAAGGAAGTATGCTGGGTGTATTGACCAGGGGTGGTCGCAAATGTTCTTTGGAGTACGCTGGGTGTACCATATGTACGTTGGGTGTACGCTGATCAAACCTGAACCCTATTTTAGAGTCTTAGACCATATTTAAGCTCCTTATCTCATAACCTAACCCTAATATCTTCAGCCTCCATCCCTCTAGACCCTAAAAATCGATCCTAAGCCTCCAGTTGAGTGATTCTTGAGCATTTTTGTGATTTAGTAAGTTTTTGGTGCTTATGGTGGAAGAAGGAGTTCATTGAGGAAGCATTGCTTAGCTTGGAGCTTGTGGATCCAAGCCCTAATTAGGTTTATGTAGCTCTAGAAAGCATAAAGTTTGAATCATGGTGGTTTTCTCATGTGGATCTATTGGGGGTGGTGACTTGTTATGTTTGGCTTTTGAAGAAGAAGGAGCTTTGAAAGATAATAGCTTGAGCATCTAGCTTTTGGATCTATGTTCTTCTCTTGTTGGTGCATCTTCCAAAGGTATCAAATTTGAAACTTGCTTATTGTTGTGCTAGTTTTTGTTATGGGTCCATTTTAGGGGTTTTGGTCCCAAAGCTTGAATTTTTATGAGTTGTTGAACTCTAGAGCCTATTATATGTCCCTTTAAGTGTTTCTAGTGGAGAGGATTAATAGAAATTAGGTCTTGGATGTTGAAATCGAGCCACGCATGAGTTAGGAGCATTTTGACAAAAGAGAATGAGAGTTTTGGGTGTTTGTGACCTTATAAGCCATGCAAAGGCTTAAAGTCATTAACTTTATGGAGCAAGCACCTTTAGGGAGTTCAGATATGTGATATGAGTCAAGGTCTTAACTGATTAAGACCAAAAGAGTAGAAAAAGTAAATATAGTCCTATGCTGAGCATAAATCTAGTACGCCCCGCGTACTAGGTTGGTGTCCACGATAAGGGTTTGTGTACGCTGGAGTACGCTGGCCTTAAGTGTTGGGCTTGTTGTGCTAGAGATTTGGACCAGAGGACTATGTATATGTGCCTTAGGCCCTTGAGTTGGGCTTGTCTCATGGACTTGAGAGTTGGGCCTCGGGAGACCCATTTATTATTGGGCCTTGGTGGGCCCAATGGGTTTCTGGCTATTAATGGTCCGGTTTGTGGTTTTCCTTTAGACATAATGAGTGAGAGTCTAGACTTAGTTCCTGATTGGGTTAATTGTGGATTTCGATCAGAGTTAGAGTAGTTATATGCCCGTGTGGGGTAGAGTGCTTGAGTTCGGTGACACCTGTTGTGTGTGAATAGAGCAAGTGGATTTGTAACCTAGAGTGTTCGTACGTGTTGGTAGAGATTATTCGATGCCTGAATGCTATTTGCTTCGTGCTTTGTGGAACTCTTAATGATGGGAGTCAGCTACTAAGTGAATATGATGATATTCAGGAGGTAGATGATTGGCATCATAAGGAGTTTCTCGCATCTGATGGCAGAGAAGTGTGAGAACCTATGAAGAGCCTATGGAGAACCTTAGTAAGAAGAGTACCTTGATATAGGAGAGTATTCGCTGGAGAGCGACCAGGTGTATCGGGATTGGTGATTGAGAAGGTGGAGCAGCTACTTAGGAAACCAGGGATGGTCTGTGTGGAAAGTATGGGTAGATGTGGCAGGTAGTATGGGCTCGTACTACTGAAAGCAGAGGACCTATACTCGATATAGGGAGCATTCCATAGGTTCTAAGTTGCAGATCAAGAGGTGATCACATGGTTCGAGTACCATGATTCATAGCAGATCGAGCGGTGATCACATGGTTCGAGTACCATGATTTGTGGTGGTTAGTGCTTCTGGTTTTACCAGTTATCCTATTGTGATAGAATGTAGGGCCAAAGGGTCATGTGGAACAAGTTCCAGCAAAGCATCCCTTGTGAGGGAAGTCGAGATGATTCGAAGATATGTTTGGTGAGATGTCAGATGAAGTCGCAAGTCTTAGGGATGAGTAGAGATGGCGTATATGGAGGATTGCGACATGAGTTGAGTAATTAGCCAATAGTGGAGATGTCACCTTCTGTGACATGGGTGGTATTATTTACGTTTCCTGTGGCAAACATAAGAGGTGTTAAGATTTTGGTTTCTGAGCTTGGGGGTAAAACCTTGTGGGTTAGCAATGATGACAACCTTCCATCATAATATTTGGGCAGTATATCTGCCGAGGGGTAATGTTAGAGCATGAGCAAGTTGTCAGTGGGGACTGAGATGGTTAAGGACAAGGATACACCCTATTTGAGCATAGTTGGGCATGTATTAGCTGCAGCAGTTGGCGATTAAGAAGAGTAGATTGTCGCGGTGGCTCTTATTGTCTATGATGAGTATCGAGTGTGGTAATGAGGTCTCCGCTCTTATTACAACCCATGTGATGGAACGTTTGTTGAGGAGTCGAGGATCAAGATTTTGATATTTCTTTATTTTCAGATTAAGAGTCAGAGTTACTACTGGATAGTTGAGATGTCCGATAATGGGATGCTATGGGATTCTGTATGATTAGAGGCAATCATGATGATAAGTTTCTGAGGATTTCATCTGATATTCGGGCTATTTGGAGTTGCGGGGTCTCTCTCGGGGAGACCACTGAGCATTACATAGTACCTTCCAAGAGTAAGTGTGACGTTCCTGGTGGAAGTAGCCTGTGGAATAGATTATGGGTGTGCTAATTGGTGATGGTTCGAACTCTAAGTGGGGGAGAACCGGGTATTCTATCGAGAAGATCAGAGGTTTGCTCAAGAGCGGTTAGGGAGTTGGATGGAGACATGCACTATGGATTCATGAGACTAGGGTTATTGGTGGCTGAGGTGAGTTGTAGAGGGAGTTAATGCATGGTGTAAGCGTTCAAGAAAGGATGAGTGTCTGCACGGCAGGTGGCCGTTAGTCAGAGGCGTTGTGGTAGATAATAATTTTTCGAGGTGATTGGTTCGTAGGGATACTTCGTTTATTGGGAAATTTTGGTTCGATGAATGGATTATTTTATGCTCTTTGGAATGGGTAAGATATGATTGGGCATCCAATTTCCGGGTTGGCATGCGTAATCTCGCTTGGGTTTGAGCAATAGAGGAAGGAGTTTCGGAGGCTCATCTTCGTGTTCTAAGTCATTGGTGATTTCTCTTTGTTTCAGCTTATGAGATGGAGTATTCCGGGGTTACAAGTGGCACGAGAGAAAGATTGGTTACGAGATTCCGAGAAAGCAATGCAGTATCTGAGTATGATGCCATGAGTATGAGATCAGTGGTAGAGTTAAGAAACTGTGAGGTGATGTGATGGTGTACAAGGGTATCCGAGTTTAATGTCCTAAATCTCAGATTATTTTGAGTTTTGAGTTTGAGATGGAAAGGGGTGTATCACGTATCTACAGTTCTAATGGGGCCCCTTCAGCCAATTGACATCAAGCAAGATTATTTGAGAATGTGGATTACAGAAGGGAAAGGCGTTTTGTTATGGTAGATGACGTCAAAAATAGAAATGCATAATTTGGGTACGTGTGTACACCTATCTATGGTTGGTCCGCAGGGCATGAGTTAATGATCGCAGTGTGGCGTCGACCTGAGGATGAGATTGTAAAGTGGTAAGAGAAAATGCGGTAAGACCGCAGGGAGCTGCAGTCTCAATGAGTTAGTGCAAAGAGGTTGCGGTGGTGCTATGGGGAGCTGTGGTACTCACTTTTCAGTGAGAGGTTGTGGTGATGCTATGGGGAGCCATAGTACTCACTATTCAGTGAGTGGCTATGGTCATGCTACTGAGAGTCGTCGTACTCACTATTCAGTAAGTGGTTGTGGTGATGCTACGGGGAGCCGTAGTACTCACTATTCAGTGAAAGGTTGTTGTGATGCTACGAGGAGCCGTAGTACTCATTAGTCAGCGAGAGGGTGTTGTGATACTACGGGGAGCCATAGCACTCACTAGTTAGTGCATGACGCAGAAGGGTTTTAGGCTTGGGTAACCCTAATGATTAAGTTTTTGGAGCTTGGGGGTTCAACCAGGGGCGAGGCCGAGGTCTCCATATTTGTCAGAATCGCTATATTATGAGTTGAGTCGTGGTTATCGCAAATGAAGGGAATTGGAGAAGTGGTGTACACGTGGATTGCGAGTACTGGGTCATGAGTTGAGTACCATATTGGAATTTAGTGGACCCGATTCCGTTGTTGAATCTGACTCAGGAGCTTGAGTATGGATTCGTTCATGTGCTTAGTAGGCAAGATGAGGTTTCCGATTCGTAGATGGGTTCATTTTGAGAAGTATTGTTCTCCATCAGATGTATTAAACCAGAGTTAGTTAGCTTGTCGTTATGGAAAGAACCGCGAGGCGCATGGAATCAGTGGTTGGTAGATGGCAGAGGTCGAAGGTGAGACGATATCAGATAAAGTGTAGTATTTTCTTGGGATAAAGCAAACTATGTGACTTGTGCGCCACGATGAGATGAGGTAGCTATTGTGAACAGGAGGGTTGTAAAGTTATCATATTGCGTTTGTAAATTAAATAAATGAGATTTTATAAAATGTGTTATGAGAATTATGTGATCTAAAAATGAAAAATTTTATTTCAAAATTTACGGTGTTACAATGGGATTCTGGTCGACCCAGCCAAGATAAAGGCAGTTATGCGATGGGAGGTGCGAGATCCCCACCCGAGATCAGAAGTTTTCTGGGTTTGGTATGCTACTATCACAGACTTATCAGATATTTCTCCATGATTGTTGTTCCTCTGACCAGATTGAACAGGAAAGGTGTTACCTTTTCATTAGGGCCCGAGTAGCATGCATCATTTGAGACTCTTCGGCAGAGATTCTGCAAAGCTCCAATGTTAGCCCTTCCTGAGGGAGTAGAGGACTTCTTAGTCTATTGTGATGCACTTATATTGGGGATGGGTGTCGTGTTGATGCAGATGGTGCACGTGATAGCATATGCGTCGAGGTAGTTGAAGGCTCACGGGATGAGATATCCCACTCATGATTTGGAGCTAGGGGTGGTAGTGTTCGCCCTCAAGATTTAGCGCTACTATCTTTATTGTGTCCGATGTACCATATACATGGACCATAAGAGCTTGGAATACCTCATGAATCAGCCCAACCTGAATATGAGACAGAGGAGGTGGCTGGATGTAGTGAAAAACTATGACTGTGAGATTTTGTATCACCCTGGCAAGGCTAATGTGGTAGTCGATGCTCTGAGTCATATATTAGTGAGTGCTCCGATCCGATGTGTGTGTATGAGGATGAAGTTGATGACTCCAGTCTTAGATACCGTCCGAGAGGCCCAAGTGGTGGCTATGAGACTAGAGAACCGTAAGAAAGAGCATGTGATTGGGCAGATTTCTGAGTTTGAGTCTGATAGTTAGTGGCTTATGACCTTCCGTGGGCGGATATGGGTGCCATATACGGGTGGGGCCTGACGGATTTTGACGGAGGAGACCCATAGGTTGAGATTCTATATCCATCCTGAGGCCACCAAGATGTATTTGGACTTGAAAAAGTATTAATTGTGGCCCTGTATGAAGAGAGATATGGAATGGGTAGTCGAGAGATGTTAGACCTATCATCAGGTCGTGGCAAAGCACCAGCATCCCCATTGCCAGTTGCAGCCTTTGGAGATTCTCCTATGGAAGTGGGAACATATCTCCATGGATTTTATTACCATGTTATCAAGGATTGCGTGGGGTGTCGATACGATATAATGTTGTGGTTCGAAGGTTGTGATGTGTCGAAGGTGTATAAGTTGTGTTGTATTTTCGAACATTTGAATGTATTTTATTTTAAGGACATACATTTAAATTCGAAGCTTTAGTGTCGAATTTCCTTATACTTTTTGTGATTTTAGTTTTCCCTATAAATATGGGAAGGATACAGTTAGGGGTTAAGAACACTTCTCTGATTGTAATATTTTTCTGTCAACCTCTTGTATTCAACTGTCAAAGCAATAATATCGTGCCAAACAGATTATATTTAGATTTCTTGTTCACAATCATTTCATACTCTAATTCTAGTACAATAGTCGATCCAATCATCTCCTCAATTGGTATCAAAGCCATAATCAAATTGTTTGTGATCTAATTTTCACTTGTTTCAAAAGTATTTTGAATCTCATCCTTCGATTTAAAAGTTTCCACACTTTTGATACTAAAAATTTCTGTAGATCTTCAATTTTGATTGATTCTGCACTCCGATTGAACTTTCGAGTGTTTGTTGTTTAGTTATTGTTTGATTCATCTCATTAATCTCAAGTTTCTCAAGCTTTTTCCTAAATTCGTCTGTACATCCATGGCGAATTTCAACATGAATACAATGACATCTTTTCTTCATCTGCTAGGATCTTCAACAAATATTGCTATGCTTATTCCTGAGTATTATGATCAGTGGGATGATTGCATGGAAGATTAATTGAATGGACTCGATGAGGAGCTATGGAAGTGTATTAATGGAGATGTTCTTCCCCCATTGAATGTTCAATGTATTGGATCTTTTGCTTCAACTCCAAGTGTTAATGATCAAACTAAAAGGCTTAAGAATAATGAAAATAGATGCATGAGAGAGCTCCATGGTGCTCTTCCCCCACTAGTTTATAACTACGTGCGTAGTTGTAAATCTATAAGAGAGATCTGGAATGCTCTTAAGGAGAAGTTTCAAGGGAGTGAAAAGAAAAAGATCAACTCTGTGAAGCAATGTCTGGTGGAATTGAAAGAGTTCAAACAAAAGGAAGGTGAGTCTATTGAAATTTATTACGATATTTTTGAACGAACTTATTTACAAATGCAATCGTAATGAAATAACAAGGACAACCATGGACTTTAATCTCACTTTTATTATGCGATTACAAAAAGAATGGTGGAATGTGAATCTAATGGTGAAGACTCAGCAAAGCTTCGATACTTCTACTTTGAATGATCTTTATAATTTGCTGATAACTCATGAGCAACAAGTTATTGAAATAGCTGAAGAATCAAAGATAAGCTTGGGAGGTCCACTTGCATTAGTCTCCAAGGTAATTGAGAAAGAAGGAACCGAAAAGGAGAGATCTGATGAAGAAGGGTTGATTTTTAATTCAGATGATGAAGCAATTTGTTTTTACTCTAATAACAAAAGGAAGAAATTTTATAAAAAGCCTTTTGGTTCGAAATTAAGGACTGATGAAGCAAAAGTAAAATTTTCAGGAAAACTGAATGAGGAGAAGAAGTTTGAGAAGAAATAATAAAAGTCTGAAAATTCTAAAATCGAAAAGAAGCTCAAAGGTGACTTGGGTGTCGACTTTCACTATTTTTATGGTGAAAATCACATGTCAAGTGATTGTATGATTCGAAAGAAAGAGGATAAGAAAAGTAAGATCAAAGATGGAGCTTATTATGTCGAACGAATGGAAGAAGTGAGAGAAAAAGCTAAGGGGTTATCTTTGGTGGTGAGAGGAGAAGATGATGATGAAGGAAAGTATCAAGTTTGGTTATCAGGCTCTGATGATGACGAAATGCGTAACTCTACTCATGGAGCAATGTATGCTCAATTTAAGGAGTAAGAGGAATGGAACTTGACTGGTCGTTGTTTTGTCACAACTAAAGGCGACAAATCTACAATGACTACGAAGGTACGTTCTATACTTCCATCTTTTAATATTCATTTGAATGATTATGATTCTGAATTAACTACTTTTGATGATATGGTTGCTTATTTTGATAATTTGGTTATCTCTGCTAGCAATGAGGCTAAGAAATCTAGTACACAATTACTTGAGACACAAAAGCAGTTGGATTCGAGGAAAGTAAAAGTAGAATATCTAGAATTACAAATAACTAATCTCATGTGTGATAGGGATAATTTGAATAATGATGTTCGAATGTTGTTAGCACAATGAAACATTTATTGTAATTCAGCCAAGAGATTATATGCAAAGTTGACTGCCTTACATCATTCATCTGACATAAGCAAAGAACAAACTAGGAAGTTATTACCTTTCTTAGTTTTTGAAAGAGAAGAGGTTGATTGTGTATCCTATTATTGTGAAAAGACTATAACTGAATTCGATAGAGTTCCTGATAATAGGTTTGCTTATGTAATCGTAAAAATAGATGAATATTTGGCTGCTAGTGAATCAGTTGACATTGTGAATGAAACTTTGACTAAAAATGAACACATCAAGATTTTGAAAATAACTAAGAATTTGAAATCCGAATCTCAATCTAATTTTGCTAATCTCGAAGATAATTCTGATAATATTAGCGAAATCAGTGAAATTGAGGAAGAGGAATGTATCGATTTTTCTCAATTGTCTATTATTAATATCACTTCAATGGTTAAAGGCAAAGAAAAATGTAAAGATTTTGAGGTTAAAATTGACAATTACCAACCTTCAACTTCGAAAGCATTTTACTATGATCATGTGTCTGTTGAAGATAGTCAGACTGACAATGATGATGATGTCGAGGTTTCAAAGGAAATAATTGATCCAAATGTTTCGAAAGAAACAAAATTCCTCAAATGGTTTAAGATCATATGTATGATGAGACAGAGGAATTTGACAAAGTCATGAAATAAAAAGGTTATCACTATCTTGAATCTAATTCTATGGTTTATCCAAACTTCAAATGTTCGGATGATGTCATTTTTCCAAACCAAGTTTTTGTTACAATAGGTAATGGCGAAAATGTAAAACCCAAAATAAAAAAACGAGTTGCAGAGGATAATAAAAAAGCTTCAACGGAAGGATTCTTTTCGAATCAAAGCACTCTTGAAAATAACCTTACCAAAAACTCTTACACCTTTCAACATCAAAAACCAAGTCGAAATTGGACTATTAACAATGCCAAATCTCCAGTTGAAAAACAAACAAATGTCAAAGTTAATGAAAACCCTGAAAAATCAAAACAAGTTTGGGTTGAAAAATATGAAAAATCAAAAGAAGTTTCTAAGACAGATGGAGTTCTCTCTCAAAACGTGAAACTCAATTTTTAAGCTTTTAAAGATCAAGTTGACAAAGTTTCGAAAGATAACAACATTTCAAAGAGACAAGGTCAAAAGAAAGTGTTTTGGAATAACAGTAAGTCTCGAAAGAAACAAAGTGTTTTGCTTAACAAATCTACTGAAAATCATATGTCTAAAGGTGTTCAGACAACTTTTGAAAATAAACCAATAAATAAGCCAAATCACACTCAAACACCAAAGAATTAGTCTACTCAAAAATCTCAAAAATATTCTTTTACCAACAAGGAGCATGTTTAAAAAACGACCCCAAATTTTAATCCTCAAACATCTTTTCATGAGCACTATGTGAAAACTAACCAAACCAAGAATTTTCAAATGCATGCATCACATCAAAGGTTTTCAACAAATAATTTTCAACAAACTGATTTTCAATCAAATAACCAAATGAATTTTCATCAAGCTTCAGATTCAAATACCTTCATTAACTCTAAACAGTTTTTTCAAAGAAATAATGTTAGTTATCAAAATTGTTTTCGAAATTGTTATACTTTTCATGTCTCAACACGAAAACCAACAAGATACCTTGAGAAGTTACATAGTCAATGATGAAAATTCGATTCTTTCAAGCCTGCTCCAAATCATTTTCCAAATCCACCTTTGTAACAATCAGTCAAATCTTCATTTGTTAAAGGGAAAACAAATGTGAAGAATATTAATCACTGGTTGGATGGTAAAGGAAAGAAATTTCAATCTTCGAAATTATCTCAAGAAATAATTAAGGAGGAGTATGAGAAGTATTTGAATGACTTATCGGAAGGCAGTTTAGCTTCACAAGAGTCAAATATTTTTTTCAAACAATGGAAAGCTCTTCCAAAGGGAACGGTAATTGTGAAGCAAGAAAAGAAGGAAAAGGAAAAATTAAATGAAGATTTTAAATCAAAGAGTAATTACTTTTATGTGCCTTTAGCTAATGAAGTAGAATTATGTTGGAACCTAAAAGTGAACCTCTAGCAATCCTAAGTCCAAGTAATTATTCTGGAGTCAGCATCAGGTTCTAAATTGAAGAGTTGTCCAGAATTTTTCCGGACTTGGAGAGAAGTTGATTAGAACTTCAGGAGTGAAGACATTCCAGAATGGAATTCATGTCTGGAATGTGTGGTGATCCGGAGAAGCTATTTTGTCTTTTTCTGTATTAATTACTTTTGTCTCTTTGCATGATTAGACATTTCATAGGACTTATTATGTTGGTCAACTTAGACAATCAGAATGTAAGAATTGTTACTTTTATCCAGTCCTATGTATGTTTGTTGGTTTGTACCATGTTTCACATACTCATGTTTAAAGGAGCTATCAATGTAATTTTAAGAGACAGATCATTCACTCACTTTTGGCATTTTTGCTAATATATTTCAACTCTCTTTCAAGCATTCTTCTTGTTCTCCATTTATGAGCTTTACTTTGATCATTTATTCTCATTCATCTTTTATTACTTGATAATTTGTTGAATATATATTAACTTAGACTTGACTGGTCTATCCAGGCTTGACTAGAATATTTATTAGCAAGCAAACATTGATCTTAAGAATTCACTCAAGGTTTGAGTTTTCAAACCTTGTCCCCGCGCATCAGATCAATTTTGTTCTCTCAGTTGGTATCAGAGCTTGAGTGGTTGTCCTTTGAATCCATAAGATCAAATTATAGTTGGTTCGAAATTACCTTGGTATTTCAACCATTTTTTGTTAAGGATAAAAGTTCTTCTATATACTACTTTATCTTGAATATATTTTTGATGGGTTTTGAGCATTCTAACACTCCTATGGTGTACATGCAACCCTAGAAACCTTGGATCTATGTTTGACTAAGATACATGCAAATAATTATTTTTACATGGTTCTTATCCTATCTAGCATGGCATGGTGAACTTGAATCAAATAAAGCTAGTAGAATTACTTACCTTGTAGTTGTAGTTGATTACTTGGAGTTTCAGAGCCTAGCACCAATAGTGTGGATGCCTCAAATGGAAATCACAAATAACCACAAACTTTGGAACCTTGAGAGAATAGTCACAACTATCTTGAAATCAACCCTCTTACTTTACTCACCACAACTAGTGTGATTTCTAGAACCAAAGCCACCTTTATATAATGTGATGGATTAGGGTTACATCCATCTAAACCCTAATACCCATGTCTTTTCATTTCCATGAGATCCTTGTGTTAAAGCTCCATGGAGTATCCATGCACTTTCCATTCAAGACTAGCCCACACTATATAAATACAAGAGCCCATATTTAATTAGTCATACTTTTGATAACTAAATTAATACTAGATTAATTATAGATCAGTACTAATTAAATTAGATGATTTTATATTAATATATTAGAACTTATAATATATTAATAAATCATAACTTATACTATTCTAAAAAGATTATCTATAAATTGTTCGGGTGAAGTGCAACCCAAATGGACCATGCCGGGTTGGGTCAAGTACATACCAAATATAGTTATGGACTTAGACACTATATCCAATAGTCTCCCACTTGGATAAGTCCAATAACTATAGTTGCAAGTATGACTTCAGGAACCGATCATCAATCGTAGCTCTTTAAACTCTATTGAACTATTACGCGCCATTTTAGATAAGTGATCATATAATCCTCTATTCTAGATATTAGCCGGACAAATACATGGAACATGGTCTTGCTTATTGTCCAACATTTGTTTCCCGATTTCCGATTTGTTTGACATAGAACTTAACTGAACACATCAATCTAGTTCTGACCAGGCCCGACACATAGGTCAAAACAAAATCATCGAAGGGCCCATATACCAGCTTCTAATCCAAGAAGGAACATATAAACTTCAACTCATATGATTGTTCTACCACTAATTGAATTATACAGAAAAGCACATTTTATAACATTGATTTGCCAATGCGTTTACGTACAATCAATGCATAACCAACTCATAAGTAACAAATCATATCTCTAGGTTTGAAGACTTATATGATATTACTGTCTGACGATCACTCGAGATAAATTCCATGAATTGATTCCAATGAGTGGGGATTGAGTCCAATGCTCAGACCTTATGAGCACTCATGATTGTTGTAGCCATGTCCAACACCTTAGACCTCTGCAACCAATCATGACAGTCTTGATTCATACCTACTTCCGACATATGACCGACTGTGGAGGTTCGAATAATATGATATATCAAACATAATTATTCTAGAAGTCAAAACATGCAAAAGAAATATAGTAAACGATTGACAAGAGATAGCAAAACTTTACTCATAAATAACAGCTTTTATTTATCATCAAATGCAAAAGAAATATAGTAAACGATTGACAAGATATTTTCTGTCAATGTGTTTGGATCTCCCATGATCTCTTGTTTCCTTGATATGGCAACCGCATTATTGTTGTCACAGAAAATCTCCATTGGCTCCTTTATAGCGGGTACAACCCAAGGTCTCCGATGAAGTTCTTTAGCCATATAGCATCCTTTGCTGCCTCGCATGTTGCTATATACTCTGATTCACAAGTGGAATCAGCCACTGTCTCCTCATTGGAACTTTTCCAAGTAATTGCCCCTCTATTTAGGGTAAAGACCCAGCCTGACTGAGAGCGGAAATTATCCTTATCAGTCTGGAAGCTAGTATCACTATACCCTACAACTCTCAAGTCATCACTCCCACCGAGAGTAAGGACCCAGTCCTTAGTCGTCCATAGGTACTTGAGGATATTCTTTACCGCAGTCCAGAGTACCTTGCTGGGGTTCCCCTGATACCTACTAACGATGCTCAAATCAAAGGATACATCTGGTCGAGTACACGTCATAGCATACATGATCGATCCTACAGCTGAAGCATAAGGTATTCGACTCATTTATGCTATCTTAGTCTCAGTACTAGGGCTTTGTGTCTTACTTAATCTGGCATTACTCTGGATGGGTAATTCTCCTTTCATGGAGTTATGCATGTTGAACCTTTTCAACACTTTGTCCACATAGGTGCTTTGACTAAGTCCAATTAGTCTTTTACTCTTGTTTCTCAAAATCCTGATCCGTAGGATATAGGTAGCTTCTCCAAGGTCCTTCATAGCGAAACACTTCCCGAGCCAGGAGTTTACTTCCTGCAGGGTTGGGATGTCGTTTCCTATGAGTAGTATGTCATCCACATATAGTACCAAAAAGCAAACTATATGTAACACCGTAAAATTAAGACAAATTTTCACATTTCAAAACACATTTCCAAACACATTCATTAATAAAATCACATTGTATGATATCATTGTTCACGAAACATTTCCCAAGATCAAATCATAATAAACTCCGCGGGTGTGAGTACAGATCATGTCGGCGCCTTCCCACGATCAACACTGCTACCCGAAACACATAACACATAACACTGTAAGCATAAAGCTTAGTGAGTTCCCAAAAATACCACACATAACACATACTAGCCACTCGAGGCTATAACTCTGTGGGCCCTTGGGTCCAAACTCTGTGGACCCTCTGGTCTTAACTCTGTGAACCTTCCGGTTCTAACTCTGATATACACATGGCATACATCACATAGAAATAATGCAGTGCAACACATAACATAAATAGCATAAAATAGCTCTGTCATATAACTCTAATTACCACTCAAGGTAAAGTATAGTGAGAAGACTCACCTCATATGTCTCGGTAAATCCCTGACACGGTAGCAGTATAGTCTAGCCTCCGCCTAATCACATAAAATAAGATACACTCATAAATATAAGTGTCGAGACTAGACCCAACCCTCTCTTAGCATCCTCAGATGGGTAAAAGACCATTTACCCATCTCTTGACTCAAAGAACCCATTGTTGACCAATCCCTAAAAGTCAACAAAGTCAACAGTCAAACTTTGGCGTGACTCGTCGAGTGCACTTGGTTGACTCGACGAGTCTACACGTGTCCACTAACTCTCTAGCCTCTCATGACATGTCGAGCCTCCCCCCTGCTGGATGGGTTACATCTGGCATGAATCTCGGGGCCACCCCGACTAAACTCGTCGAGTTCAATTATAAAATCGGCGAGTTCGACCTGTAACCCTCTACCCCCTTATGACTCACTGAGTCATTCCCCCAACTCGACCAGTTACTTATTGAGTGACTTACGGGAAACCTTGACCCTACTCATCGAGTCTGTTCTTGGGATTCGGTGAGTTCATGCCATGCTCAAGTTCAAATGAGGTCCTGAGGTCAAATCTGTTCCTCTAACTCATAGATCTGGCCTCCTAAAGCAATAAAAACACTTAAAGTTTGGATCTTGATGCCCATGCGAGGACCCTATGGCTCTATTTCAAGAAATGGCCTTAATATGCCATCGAAAACTCATACCTCTCCAAAACACTCAATAAAGATCAAGGATTTAAAGGTCTCTAGACCTCTTTGGATCCACTTTCGAAGCCTTAACACAAGAAGGGACCAAATGCACTAACAATCGTACTCTAAATGGGCTAGAAACCCTAACTTTCAAGGATTAACATCCCAAACTGAAGAAGGATCGAATATGTACCTTAAGATGGAGTCCTTAGGCTCTAAAATCCACAGATTAGCTCCCTCTTCAGCTTCCTCTTGCCTTGGTCACCTTCTTCTTGCAAAATCACCCACACAAGGATCAATAATGGCTTCCTTTCTCTCTCAAAACACTCACACACTCTGGGGTATCTCTCTATCAACTGGTAGCCGCAAATGAAGGCCATAAGGGCCTTTAAATAGGTCTCAAACCCCGTAAATTAGGGTTTCATTAAACAGCGCGGACTCACCGAGTCCACTAGTCGAGTCGTTGAGTCCGGTCATTAACCCGAATGAAAATTCGCGACTCTACTCGGCGAGTGTAAGCATCAACTCGCCGAGTCTCTCTCAAAATCTCCAAAAATAATAATTAAATAATGTACTTAAAAATCCCGATGTTACAATTCTCCCCCACTAGAATCAGACTTTGCCCTCGAAGTCTTACTCTACAAATAGCTCTGGGTACTGCTCACGCATCTCACGCTCCGGCTCCCAAGTTAGCTTGGACCCTTTCCGATGCTGCCACTGGACCTGCACCAGTGGCACTTCCTTGTTTCTCAGAACCTTGATCTTCCGATCCCTAATCGCAACCAGTCTCTCAACATAGTTCAGGCTCGCATTCACCTGAATATCCTCTAATGGTACGACAACTGACTCATCGGTAATACACTTCCTCAGTTGCGACACGTGGAAGGTGTCATGAATCTGGCCCAACTCTCCAGGTAGCTCCAAGTGGTACGCTACCCTGCCCACCCTGGTGGTCACCCTGAAAGGGCCAATATACCGAGGTCCCAACTTGCCTCTCTTCCTGAATCGGATCACTCCTTTCCAAGGAGATACCTTCAGGAGCATGAAGCCACTGACCTGGGACTCGAGATCTGACCGTCATGTATCCACATAACTCTTCTGACGGCTCTGGGCCGTCAGTAACCTTTGTCTGACCTGCTAAATCTGCTCGGTCCTTTGAAGCACAATCTCGGTACTACCAATCACACGTTGCCCTACCTCTCCCCAGCAAATGGGGGTTCGACACCTCCTTCCATACAACAGGTCAAAGGGTTGCATACCGATGCTCGAATGATGGCTGTTGTTATAGGAAAACTTAGCCAAGGGTAAGTACATGTCCTAACTTCCTCCATAGTCCAATACACATGCCTGAAGCATGTCCTCGAGCGTCTGAATCGTCCCTCGCTCTACCCATCAGTCTGTGGGTGGTATGCGGTACTAAAATGCAGCCTCATACCCAATTCCTCATGAAACTTCTTCCAGAACCGGGATGTGAAATGCACATCTCGATCTGAAACAATCGAGACCGGTACTCCATGCCGCGATACCACCTCTCTCACGTACAACTCTGCCAGCCTCTCCATAGAAGAGCTCTCGCTAATATCAAGGAAGTGAGCGCTCTTCGTCAACCTGTCCACAATCACCCAAATTGCATCGGCACCCCTCGCAGTCCTCAACAATTTGATGATGAAATCCATGGTAATCTATTCCCATTTCCACTCGGGAATCTCTAACGGCTACAACTTACCATGTGGATGCTGGTGCTCGGCCTTAACCCTGCGACAGGTCAAGCACCTCTCAACGAACCATGCAACATCCCTCTTAATACAGGGTCACCAATACTCTTTCTTCAGGTCCAAATACATCTTAGTAGCCTCGGGATGGATCGAAAATTTTGATCTATGGGCCTCCTCCATTAAGATGGTGACGTTTCTCCCATGAACGACACCTAAATCCGTCCCTGGAAGGTCATAAGTGCTCGGCTATCGGTGATGAACTCTGATACCTACCCGATAACCCGCTCCCTCATACGGTTCTCTGGTCTCACGGCCTCAGCCTAGGCCCCTCGAATGGCATCAAATACGGGGTCATCACTGTTAGCCTCATACAAACATCCTGTATCGGGGCGCCCTCCGCCCTACGACTCAGGGAATCTGCTACAACGTTAGCCTTGCACTGGTGGTACAGGATCTCACAATCGTAATCCTTCACCACATCCAACCATCTCCTCTGTCGCATGTTCAGATTGGGATGATCCATTAAATACAGGCTCTTGTGGTCTGTGTATATGGTACACTGAACCCCATACAGATAGTAACGCTAGATCTTGAGGGCGAACACCACCGCCCCCTACTCCAGATCGTGGGTGGGGTACCTCATCTCATGAGGCTTCAGCTGCCTCGATGCGTATGCTATCACATACCCTCTATGCATAAGCACCACTCCTAACCTTGATATTGATGCGTCACAATACACCACGAAGTCATCCATCCCTTCTGGAAGGGCTAACACTGGAGCTTCGCGTAGTCTCTGGTGAAGTGTCTCGTAGGAGGTCTGCTGCTCTAGGCCCCATGAAAAAGCAACACTCTTCCGGGTCAACTTGGTGAGTGGTACGGAGATCTTGGAGAAATCTTTGATAAATCTCCGATAGTAACTAGCCAACACTAGAAAACTCCTGATCTCGGTAGCTGACCTCGGTACCTCCCAACTCATCACTGCCTCAATCTTGGCCGGATCGCGCAATATCCCTTTCTGGTTAACGAGGTGCCCTAGGAACTTGACCTCCCGTAACCAGAAATCATACTTGGAGAATTTGCCATAAAGCCTCTCCGATCTCAAAACTCCGAGGATTTCTCTCAAATGTTCCTCATGTTGCTCTCTGGATCTCGAATACACTAATATTTCATCAATGAACACGATCAGCGAGTGATCTAACATCAGCCTACACACTCTATTCATGAGATCCATGAACACCGTCGGTGCATTGGTGAGCCAGAAAGGCATCACCAAAAACTTGTAATGCCTGTAACGAGTCCTGAATGCTATCTTCTGGATGTCCTCATCTCGCACCCTCACCTGATGATATCCAGACCTGAAATCGATCTTGGAGAACCAAGATGCTCCCTGTAACTGATCGAACAAATCGTCAATCCTCAACAATGTGTAACGGTTCTTGACCGTTAGCTTGTTCAATTCCCAGTATTCAATGCACATCCGGTGTGAGCCATTCTTGTCTTAAAAAAAGGATAGGTGCTCCCCACGGCAAACTGCTCAACCGAATAAACCCCTTCCCCAGCAGCTCCTGAAGTTGTGAGGATAACTCCTGCATCTCTGGAGGCGCAAGGCGATAGGCGCAGCCCCCAGAACCAAATCGATACCGAACTCAACCTGCCTCTCGGGAGGCACACCCGGTAACTCCTCCAGAAATACATCTGGGAACACACGCATTATCGGAACCTCGTCTACTAACCTCGATCACTCTGAATCAACCCTTGTATCCATCACATACGCTATATATCCCTTATAGCCTTGCCGTAGACTCTACCTCGCTCTAGCGGCTGAACAAAATGCCGACCCAGAACGCGTACCCTCGCCATACACCGTAAGAACCCCCCACTAGGGTCTCGTATGGTCACCAGTTGTCTCTCACAGTCGATAACCGCTCCAAATTTCTCAACCAGTCCATGCCCACGATGACACAAACATCTCCTATCGCAATAGGGACTAGATCAATCGGAAACTCAACGCTGAAAATCTCGAGTACGCACCCTCGTATCACCTCGGTGGAATACACCACTCTCTCGTCAGCTATGGAAACTCTCAGGGGTCGACTCAACGACTCTCGACTAATACAGATGTGCTGACTAAAAGTGAAAGATACAAAAGACCGACTCGCCCCTGAGTCAAATAACACCAAGGTAGGTACAAAACTCACAAGAAAAGTACCTACGCATATCATAATATAAGCACAATATCTCAACATAAAAGTAAATACATGAAAGAATACATACCAGCCATGACATCGGGCGTTGCATGGACCTCTTCCGTAGACAACTGGAAAGCTCTCCCTCATGCCTTCGGTGCGTCAGCCTTTACGGGCCGACTATCTGTAGCTCTCACTGCAGCAGGGGCAGAACCCTAAGATGCTCCCTAAACTTTCCCTCGCAACTGTGGAGACTTTGCGTTCCGGTGTCCGGTCTGGTTGTAGTGAAAACATACTGCAAACCCCTTGGGGCAATCTTTGGCCGTATGCCCCTCCTTGACACATTTATAGCAAGACCCTGCTCTGCACACCCCATCGTGGCTCTTGCCGCACTTGCCACAAGTGCGGCCCTTCTGAATCCCAGATCTTGAATCAGCGGGCTTGGCCCGCTTGGCTACCGGCTCAGACTGCGCCGGTCGCCGATCCCTCCCCTGAGACTTAGCCTCCTCCCTAGCCTGGGTCTCCAGCTCTATCTCCCACTTCCGGGCATTTGTCTGAAGCTCAACAAATGTCCGGTACATCGAGTTCGCCACAAACTCCCGTATATCCATCCTCAAAATGCTCAGATAGCGGCTCATATATGCTTACTCAGAGGACACGTGCTTTGGGCAAAACATTGCCCGCTCATGGAACTTCCTCATAATCACTGTGACAGAATCAGTACCCTGCTTGATGGTCAGAAACTCCTAGGACAAACGCTCCCTCTTCACCTAGGGAACGTACTCATCTCGGAACATAATAGTGAACCTCTCCTAAGTCACTGCAGCAAGCTCAACAGGCGGATAATGCGTCGTCACAAACTTCCACCAGTCCTTCGCTCCCAAGCAAAGCTGGTTCAACGCGAACCGGACTCTCAAATTCTCTAGAGATTAGTAGGTGAAGAAACACCCCTCGATGCCTGAAATCCACCTCATCGCTGAAATCAGGACCTGGGTCCCATTAAACTCCGGTTGTTTTGTGTTGCTGAACTCCCATAACAGCAACGCATCACCACCATGCGGTCTAGCCGCAGCTACAGCTGCAGTGGGCGCAACAACAGCAGCATCAGAAAGAGCAGCATATCTCTCATCGAATTTCTCTATCAGGGTGGTCTTGGTAGACCCGAACATCTTAGGAATCTCATCGCGGATGGCAACAGCCACCTCATCATGAATAATCTGGCGGAGCTCCTCGTCGCTCACCAGCCCTCCACTGGTCCCTGGTCTGTGGCGTGTCCTTATCATGATGACTCTCTGAAATACAACACAAGATATCAGTAACTCGCTCGGGTGTACACACACTCAATATCCCAATCCTACTTGATCTCTGCTACCCTACGGATTCTTACTTGGCTTGCGCACTGAACCGATGCCTTCGGTAGTACGGGCCCAATACCACCAACCACACAGCGTCAACATTCATCCCAAGTCCTCCTCCGAAAGTCCTAAATTCCAAGCACTCTACTCTCTCAAATCTAATGTTACTCACTAGCTGATCTCTCATAAACTCCTCGTTGCTATCTAAACACTCTCAAGCATCCCTAGAAGCAAGGCTCCTAGACTACGACATCATATATCAGGCCACTCTAGTCCTAATAAGTATACCTAGTCTACTCTAGCATACATAATATAACTCATCATATAATCATAACAAAATATATCTCGTAACACTTATTACAAGGGTATTTTGGGAAATCACCGTTCAGGCGTTGGCTGATCATACACACGACTATGCTCTGATTTTCTCAAAACTCTTTTAAAAAACAATTGTTTTAATTTTTTTTCCAAATCCTCAGTTTGAGTTCAGATACGCCCGAATATGCATCCGAATCCCTCAAACCAAGGCCTTGATACCAACTTGTAACACCGTAAAATTATGACAATTTTTCATATTTTAAAACACATTTCGAAACACATTCATTAATAAAATCTCATTGTATCATATCATCATTCACAAAACATTTCCCAAGATCAAATCATAATAAACTTCGCGGGTGTGTGTACAGATCATGTCGGCGCCTTCCCGAGATCATCATTGGTACCTGAAACACATAAAACATAACATTGTAAGCATAAAGCTTAGTGAGTTCCCTAAAATACCACACATAACACATACTAGCCACTCGAGGCTATAACTCTACGGGCCCTTGGGCCCTAACTCTGTGGACCCTCTGGTCCTAGCTGTGTGAACCTTACGGTTCTAACTCTGATATACTCTGATATACACATGGCATAAATCACCTAGAAATAATGCAGTGAAACACATAACATATATAGCATACAATAACTCTGTCACATAACTCTAATTACCACTCAAGGTAAAGTACAGTGAGAAGACTCACCTCAGATGTCTCGGTAAATCCTTGACTCGGTAGCACTACAGTCTAGCCTCCGACTAATCACATAAAGTAAGATACGCTCATAAATATAATTCTCAAGACTAGACCCAACCCTCTCTTAGCATCCTCAAACGGGTAAAATACCACTTTACCCCTTTCTTGACTCACAGACCCCATTGTTGACCAATCTCTAAAATTCAACAAAGTCAACGGTCAAACTTTGACTTGACTCGTCGAGTGCACTTGGTCAACTCGGCGAGTCTACATGTGTCCACTAACTCTCTAGCCTCTCATGACACGTCGAGCCTCCCCCCTACTCGATGGGTTACACCTGGCATGAATCGCGTGGCCAACCCGACTCAACTCGTCAAGTTCAATTATGAACTCGGCGAGTTCCACCTATAACCCTCTACCCTATTCTGAATCACTAAGTCATTCCCCCAACTTGACAAGTTACTCACTGAGTGATTTACGGGAAACCCTAACCCTACTCGCCGAGTATGTTATTTGGACTCGGCGAGTTCATGCTATGCTCGAGCTCAAATGGGCTCTAGAGGTCAGATCCGTTCCTCCAACACATAGATCTGTCCTCCTAAAGCAATGAAAACACGTAAAGTTTGGATATTGATACCCATGCAAGGACCCCATAGCTCTACTTGAAGAAATTGCCTTAATATGCCGTCCAAAACTGATATATCTCCAAAACACTCAATAAAGATCAAGGATTTAAGTTCTCTGGACCTCTTTTGATTCACTTTCGAAGCTTTAACACAACAAGAGACCAAATGCACTAACAATCATACTCTAAATGGGCTAGAAACCCTAACTTTCAAGGATTAACACCCCAAACTGAAGAAGGATCAAATATGTACCTCAAGATGGATTCCTTAAGCTTTGAAATCCACAGATTAGCTCCCTCTTCAGCTTCCTCTTCCCTTGGTCACCTTCATCTTGCAAAATCACCCACACAAGGATCAAAAATGGCTTCCTTTCTCTCTCAAAACATTCACACACTCTGGGGTCTCTCTCTATCAACCGGTAGCCACAAATGAAGGCCATAAGGGCCTTGAAATAGGTCTCAAACCCCAAAATTAGGGTTTCATTAAACAGCGCGGACTCGCCGAGTCCACTAGTCGACTCGCCAAGTCCGGTCATTAACCCGGATGAAAATTCGCGACTCTACTCGGCGAGTCTAAGCATCAACTCGTCGAGTCTCTCTCAAAATTTCCAAAAATAATAATTAAATAATGTACCTAAAAATCCAGATGTTACACTATAGTCCCACTAGACTTGATATAGACACAAGGTTCATCTTCACTGCTTGAAAAACCAAATTCTTTGACTTTCTCATCAAAGCAAAGATTCCATCTACGACGTTCCTGTTTCAATCCATAAATGGATTTCTCGAGCTTACACACTCTATTAGGGTTTTCTGTACTTACGAAACCCTCTGGATGAACCATGTGAATATCTTCAGCCAACTTTCCATTAAGGAAAGAGGTTTTTACATCCATTTGCCATATTTCATAGTCATGAAATGCAGCAATGGCTAACAGAACCCTAATAGACTAAGTCTTGGCCACTGGTGAAAAGGTCTCATCATAATCAACTCCCGGAGTTTGAGAATAACCCTTTGCAACCAGTCGTGCCTTATAAGTTTGTACATTACCATCCATGTCAGTCTTCTTCTTGAAGATCCATTTTCACCCAAATATCTTACGATCAGGTACATTGTCAACCAAGTTACAAACTTGATTGTCATACGTGGACTGTATCTCGCTATCCATAGCCTCTTTCCATTTAGCAGCCTAAGGGCCTGCCATGGATTCTGTGTAGTTGTTAGGCTCATCCAGATTTACCAGTGTGTTATCACTGATAAGTGTCTAACCTTTTGCAGTAATATGGAAACCATAGTAATGCTCAGGTGCATTCCTAACTCTGGTGGAACGCCTTAGAGGTATAGATTCTTCAGTTGGCTCAACAGGAGTTTCCTCCTCAGGTTAAGGGCTAGGGTTTGAGGTTCCTTCACCACTTGAGTCTTGAATTTCCTCAAGGTCAATTTACCTCCCACTGTCTTCTTGTCTCATGAATTCTCTCTCTCGACAGAATCTTCTTCTTGCTACAAATACCACATTATCATTGGGTCTGTAGAAGATGTAACCAAAGGATTTCTGTGGGTAGCCGATGAAAATACACCTTTCTCTTCGGGGATCGAGCTTATCGTGAGTCTCGCGTCTAACGAAAGCCTCGCAACCCCAAATATTGATGTGGTCTAGATTGGGAACTTTTCCAGTCCACATATCGTGAGGTGTTTTGGCAACCTTCTTTGTAGGGATTGGATTAAGGATATAGGAGGCAGTCTCTAAGGCATACCCCCAAAATGAGATTGGTAGCGAATCTGGACTCATCATGGAATGAACCATGTCCAACAAGGTTCGATTGCACCTCTCAACTACACCATTCTATTGCGGGGTCCTAGGAAGTGTCAATTGTGAGACAAACCCACATTCCTTAAGACAGTCAAGGAACTCAGTACTAAAATAGTCACCACCACGATCGGATTGAAGCATCTTAATGTTCCTGCCCAATTGATTCTCCACTTCTTGCTTGAAATCTTTGAATTTCTCAGAGGTTTCTGACTTATGCTTGATTAAGTAGACATATCCATATCTACTAAAATCATCAGTAAAAGTCACATAGAAGCGATTAGCATCTCTTATGGCGGTTCTGAAGGGTCCACACACATCCGTGTGTATGAGGTCCAACAAACCTTCACCCCTAGCACAAGTGCCAGTAAAAGGTGACTTTGTCATTTTACCAAGAAAACAAGATTCACAACTATCATCTGACTTTAGGTCAAATGAATCCAAGACTCCATCCTTTTGGAGTTGGCCTATACGTTTCTTGCCTACATGTCCAAGATGAAAATGCCATAAAGATGTTTTATCTAAGCTAGTGGAAGAGTCAATACACAATACATTATTTCGAAGATTATCTACAATAGATACAGTTTCATACACGCCATAACAAGGTGATGCTTTAAAATAAAGAACATTATTAAAGAAAGCATCAATACTACCATTATTATTATCAAAATAAAAGGTAAAACCTTGTTTATACAATGCATGAAAGGAAATAACATTTCTTGCCATTTCTGGTGAATAACAACACTTATTCAAATCTAATGTAAACCCACTATTTAGCACTAAGGAATAAACTCCTATCTTGGTTTACAGGTGAAGCTTTCCTGTTTCTCATGATCAAGTTTATCTTTCCCTGCTCCAAATTCTCACTTCTTCTTAGTCCCTTCAAATCACAACATATGTGAATACCACAACCTGTGTCAAGGACCCAAGACTTAGAATGAGGTGAGTTATTAGACAATATAGTGTGTATACCTACATGGTTGGGTTTTAATTTCTCATCCTTCAAATCTTGCTGGTACTTTGGGATGCATTCAGCCTCATTAGGGTTAGCAGAAGGAGTGACAAAACCTTTCTTGGTTTTGCTTGAAGAGGAGCCTTCAAGGGTCTTACCCTTGGTACCCTTAGAAGGGTTCTTTCTATTCTTCCCTTTGCCATGCATGATTGCCAAGACATTAGCCGCAATTGGAGTAGGAGTAGGAGTAGTAACAACCGACTTACCCTTTAGACCACTTTCGACGGTCTTCAAGAGTCCTTGAAGTTTGCTGAGGGTGACTTCTTCCTTGTTCATGTGATATGTCGTGTGGAATTGATCATAACACGATGGAAAGGAGTGGAAAATGATATATATTGCTAGCTCCTCAGGGAATTTCAGATTCAACTTTAGTAAACGGTACACATACATTTTCATTTTCTGCATGTGGCCCGTGATGGTTTCACCATCCATCATTTGGGTTGTTATCATGGAGGAGATTATTTCATATCCCTCTTGACGAGCACTTTGATGGTAGCGGTCCATCAAGTCCTAGTGCATCTTAAAGGATAATAGTCCTCATAGGACTTTTGGAGCTCGTCTGTCATGGTTGCCATCATGATGCATGCCACTTTTGTAGCATCTCTCTCATGTACCTCATATTCAGCAAGCTCTTCAGGAGTAGAAGTTGGCTCAGGTACCTTCAGCTCCTTGTCGAGAACATATTCTTTGTTCTCATACCTGGTGACCATCCTGATGTTTCTAAACTAATCAGTAAAGTTGGATCCATCAAAGATGACTCTCCCACAAAGATTCATGAAAGAGAAGGAGTTAGTAGGGTTTGAGCCAGAAGCATTGTTATTGGAAGACATCTGAAAAGAAGAGCGAATAGATTAGATTATATCTAGAGATAGTCCTTAATAAAACACCCAAATGTAATATTAACGCTAGGACCCAACATAATATTTTATAACTTAGAAGAGGCATGTCGTAATCTAAGTTATAAGACATTTGAAGGTTGGTGAATGACGATTCACTAATTTCCACCATTAAAAACAAAAATATTTAATTAGGTTTTTAATTGGTTTAGAAAATCCTAGATTCATTGAGATTCATTGAACTTTCTTCAATGCCATGTTTCAATCTCGAGTCTGCCCTTCAAGTTTTGTGACTGTGATGCCGAGAATCACAAAACAAGGTGTGAAGTAACCATGAAAATTACTTGGTACCCTTAATGTATTACCCCTCAATCGATGTGCCGATTAACCACACACGCTCCATCAATACTATGATAAACGTTAACTCACCCTTTACCTAGCTTGCTAAGTTCAAGTTAGTGTGCCGGTTAACCACACACGCTCCACTAATGAATTAAACAAAGTGTAAAATGTAATTTCATGGATTAGCACCTTATTCACATTATCCTAAAATAAGTAAGATTGGGAATTCAATAAAGTTTAGTTACTTTAGTATTATCATTATACTTTTAATGAGATTTTATAAGTCCTTGTCCTACCCGTTCGGCTAAGGACCCTCCACCAATCAAGGAAGCAGTGGGTGAGAGTGGACACCCATTAAGTTGCATTTTATAGGGAACAACCTTATACCCCCCTTATAGACCGGCTTCGTGAATGAGGCGTACTAGCGGTAAAACGACTTGATCTTATATATATATATATATATATATATATATATATATATATATATATATATATATATATATATATATATATATATATATATATATATATATATATATATATATATTATTATTAACTTATAATATTATAAAGTATAAGGGTTGAATTTTAACTTTTAAAAATTCTAGGCGTTAGAACTAAAGTTTTAATCATGACTTACTTGTTCCAAAACTTGAGGGAAATTTTGTAAACTTTCAAAACTTTTCATTTCTTATAACTTATGAATTTAATTAAGTATTAAAATGAAGACTCTTCATTTTTCTAACTCTTGTGTTCTTTTAATGGATTTTATTAAAGTGTGACCTCTGGTTTTCCATAACTTGAGGACAAGTTATGGACTCAATTAAAAGACATTATGATCAAGAATTAAACTACCAAGTAGGTTACGAACAATTCCTATGATCATCTAATTTTCATAAGTTTCAAAGATTTTATGAACACATACAAAGCATGAAATTTTGATATAAGCTATTGTAAATGGATTAGAACAGCCATTACACCAACTAAAACAAGTTTTAAAACACCAAAACAGTTTAGGGTAATGTTTCTAGTCCATTTCCAGCAGCAAATGTCGAAAATATGCATTCTGAAGCTTCTACTCATCAAGTGCACGAACCAACTCGACGGGTAGGATGAATTTAGTCATGGACTTAGCGAGTCCCCCCATGGACTCGGCAAGTTCATCATGCAGACAGTAAGAAAATCGAATTTTTTCACTATTTTGCATCAAGTATCAAACAAACAAGCCTAGGCTCTGATACCACTAATGGATTTTGAGCATTCTAACACTCTTATGGTGTACATGCAACCCTAGAAACCTTGGATCTATGTTTGACTAAGATACATGCAAATAATTATTTTTCCAAGGTTCTTATCCTACCTAGCATGGCATGGGGAACTTGAATCAAAGAAAGCTAGTAGAATTACTTACCTTGTAATTGTAGTTGATCGCTTCGAGTTTTAGAGCCTGTGGATGCCTCAAATGCAAATAAAAAATCACCACAAACTTTGGAACCTTAAAAGAATAGTCACAACTATCTTGAAATCGGCCCTCTTACTTTACTCACCACAACTAGTGTGATTTCAGGAACCAAAGCCTCCTTTATATAGTGTGATGGATTAGGGTTACATCCATGTAAACCCTAATACCCATCTCTTTTCATTTCCATGAGATCCATGGGTTAAAGCTCCATGGAGTATCCATGGACTTTCCATGCAAGCCTAGCCCACACTATATAAATACTAGAGCCCATATTTAATTAGTCATAATTTTGATCACTAAATGAATCCTAGATTAATTATAGATCAATACCAATTAAATAATATGATTTTATATTAATATATTAGAACTTATAGTATATTAAAAAATCACAAGTTACACTATTCACAAAAGATTATCCATAAATTGTTCGGTTGAAGGGCAACCCAAATGGACCATGCCAAGTCGAGTCAAGTACATACCTAATATAGTTATGGACTTAGACACTATATCCAACAATCTTAACTTCAATGGCTGCTTCTAATCCTCAACAAATGATTTCAATGCAAATCGCAAATAGTGTGGGTGGCCCTATACATGCCCCATTACTAGTTGTAGAAGAATATGATTATTGGAAATTAGAATGGAAAGATTTTTACTGGCCAAAGATAAAGATGAAGAAATATGGAGATCCATCAAAAAAGGTCCTCATGTTTATGTGAGAACAAGTGTGAGAGATGCTTTTGCTTAGCTTACGGGTCAAGATGAAGCTCGTCCAGTTCTTTTAATTGTAGATGATATTGAGAAGCTGCATGCTGATCAATTTGCTTTCTCAGAAATGGTGTTTGGTGTTCCTCCTTCACTTTTCGAGCACCTAAATTTGTGCAAATCAGCCAAAGAGATTTGGGACACTCTTCAGGACTTGATTGAAGGTTCGGAAAATATGAAACACAAGCGCCTCACCTCAGTTGTAAATGACTTCGATACCTTCACTACCACTCTTGATGAATCAGTGGCCTCAACCTCCAACCGTTACCGAATCATGGTCAACAACATGACTGCTTTTGGGATTGTCTGAACTCCCTTAAAGTACAATCTCAAATTCATAAAAAGTCTCAACAAAGGATGAGGGAATGTGAAATATTGTCTCCAAAGTAATGGTTCTTTGAAAAGGTTAAAGCTCTATCAACATTTTGATGAACTTCAAGGACACGAGTCTAATGTTGCTCAAACCATTAAGGAACTCTTTGGAAGCTCTCTTTCCACTGTCAGTACTTTCGAACCAACCATTCTGACCATGTATACTTCGCACCCTTCAAACCCATTGTTCCATATGTTCAATCATCCGCACCCATCTTACCCATACAAAACTATCATGTTGATGATTCTGAAGCCATGCAATCCGAACCCCGTTTCCAACAGGAGTTTGCTCTACTTTCCATGAAATACAAACGTCCTTTCAGTACCTCTTACAAACCATACCAAAATCGATTCCATGCTCCTCATCATAACAATCCCCAACCATACTCATCTCCGGGACCTAAACCAAAATTCGGAAAATCCTCCCGCTTATAAACCGAACATCACTAAGCCTAACTTTACTCTGGAACCTTCACAGAGTTCGAAATCGGACAAACCAAAAATTGTATGTCTTAAGTGTGGACATGCAAACCATTTTGCTAAAGATTGTCTGGATGATGTCCCGCAGAAACCAAAAATCAAGGATTTTGATGACTATGTCCGAAAAGCTCAAGAGATGGTTGAAAGAGAAAAAGTCGTTGTAACAACGGTTTAAAGAGATGTTGAAGGATATTGGTCATCCGGGGATGATGATGACATGGTTACTAGAATAAATATGTGTTTGATAGCAAGACAAACTGTTGAATGTCATGAAGGGTATTGATCATCTGGGTTAGAAAATGAAGATGATGTTGCTGAACCTCACTATTGCTACATTGCCACCAACGAACCGCCAGGCCGAAGCATCGTTCAGTAGGTAAAATCTATGATCTCTGATAATAATTTTGATTTGTCTCTCTGGAAACCATCTATAAAGCCAATGATTTTTCCATAGAAGTGAGTGAGAAGAAGGAGTGTGAATTAAATCGTCTTCGATTATGTTTCGAGGATAAAAAATTGAAAATCGAGTCTCTAGAGCGTGAACTTGTAATGTCAAACGATGAATGTGTCATTTTAAAAGACAAAATGTGAAATCACATATTCTGAATGAAATGTTTTGATTTCTGATAACAAACGTCTCAATGCTAAGATAGATGCCTTGCATAATTCTATAGGCATGCTTGAAGCGAACAATCGGATGACTCATAATTTTAGTCATCCATGGTCTAAAGCACCTGTTCTTTGAAGCAAGTTTTCGAAACCAATTGCTCATCCCTTGAAGGAATTGCAAAATTTGACATTCATGGGAGAGGTTCAGAACATCAAACATTCGGACACCCTTGTTTCTCCCTTGTCACCACTTCATGAGACCATTGACCATTTTGAGTCCTTAATTTCTAAGTTCCAACCTATTGTTATCAAATGTCTCGATTCCACGCCTCTTCCGCCTCTGATAAACCTGGACCTGAATCGGACCACGGAACTTCATCACACTGTTTCAAATTTCATATATTATGTTCTCAGCCATAATCATCCGAACAACTATGTTGTTCAAAAAATCATTCCGGTGACAACAAAAATGGTTACCTCTGATCACTACTAAAAAAACAGCCTTTTACGACGCTCATTGCGCGTCGTAAAACGATCAGACGACGCGCAAATGCGCGTCAAGGAAGGCCCTGTCATAAAGAGACACGATGCGCTTTTGCACGTCGTCTATAGACGACGCGCATATACGACGCGCATTTATGACGCGCATTTACGCTGCGCAGTTATGACACACAATGCGTATCAAGGAAGGCCCTGTCATAATGGAAGACGACACACATTTGCGTGTTGTAACCTTACGACGCGCGTGTTTATGACACGCAATGCGTATCAAGGAAGCACCTGTCATGAAAGGCCATGTCATAAATGAAGACGACACACATTTTTGCGTATCGTAATTTTAATTTTTTTGTTTTTTTTAAATATTTATAGATTTAATGATTTTCAAATTCAATTTGCATTTCATGTCTCATAATAGAAAATAAAATACCATATACAAAAAATACAATACATTGCACAAAAGTTAATGTCATAAAAATAATCATTCCAATAGTAGACAAATATAATACATCAAATAATCATTCCAATAGTAGACAAATGTAACATTTCCACATTTTTTATATAATTAACTAAATTATTAGCCAAATTTCCTAAAATACCAACATACTTTTCTATGAAGAGCATTAACACTATTCTTTTCCATTAAAAACTTCAAAACCTGCATAATTAAATTAATGTGTAATTAGCTACAGGTCAATACAGTAGGTTTAAGCAAAAGAGTTTCATAATAGTAAGATTTTACTTTGAGTTTATTACAACTTTCAGCTCTTAATTTCTCATGACTTGTCTCATACAAATAAATTTTAGGATTAAGAGGTCTTACTTCAGGGCCAAGGTTGCCAACATAAACAGTTGTGTACTGTGGATTATTCTCAGGGGCATCACTATCACTTTGCTCTTTAGTATCCTCTGCAAAACAAAACAAAAAATATATATCAAAAAATGAAAATTTTTTATAGTATTGCATACCTGAAGATCCATTTGTTAGCTCTACAACACTTTTTGAATCTGAACCTTGTCTTTCATCACTAACACCAACACCTTTTGTAGCCCAATTACATCATATCTGCCTACTCCCAAGCCACTTCCCTAATATATATATATATATATATATATATATATATATATATATATATATATATATATATAAATCATGAAATCAAGTTAAATAAAAACACAATGCTAAAAATTTTAATTGAACATTATGGAAGAGATGCATAACAAATCCCTTTAATGAAGCAAAAAAAAGTACGTATATGTGTATATGAATGTACATATATGTATGTATGTATAAAGAGATGAAACATGTACTCACGAACAGCTAGAATAGACTCAGAAGCATGTCTACAGCACTTGTGTGAACAACTACACGAGGCCCACAGTTTGTTTTGGTTGAAATCCCTTCATTTTCTCTCTTCCTGAAAAAACATATAACAAAACTGGATATTTAAATAATTTTCTTTAAAAAACATATAACATTTCATTAACTTATTGTCTCTTGGATTCTGATAAAATGTCATTATTACTCTCACTTCGTGAAACAAAAGATTTCATGTTTCTTTTCTTTTATTGTTCCCTATGTTGTATTATTGGTGTTTGTTTTTTAATCAAGGGATCGTGTAAAAAGTCAGCAAACCCAAAGGAGAACCCCTACTTTTTTTAAACGCTTTTCCATGAAGATCGTGATAAAACAATATAATAATCAATCATCAATGCCACGTTCCACAAAAATAATTCTAAGCAAAATAGTTGTGCACGACGTTATTAAACTGTTTGCTTAAACAACAAAAGATTCCAAATAAAAATAGTAATGAAAGGGATGTGCATCCAGACAAGTTGTTGAGAAAATCAGGAAATTTGATAACACCAGAGTTGTTATAGAAGTACAAACGTTCCAAACTACAGAGGTTACCAAGATATTTGGGTATCCACCTAACATATTGCCAGAGAGATCAAGAGAAAGGAGGTTATTGGTGGTTAATGGGAACAACCAACGATACATGGATGAGGTCAGATTGTTGTTATTGAGATAAAGCTTAACAATAGATGAATAAGAAGAGTTGAGAAATGAAGAAGAATATGGATACATGACCTGTGACAGCTCACATCCCTGTAAACTTAACCATGAGAGTTTTGGGAGATTTGAAATTACATCTACCCAATGATTTGCTTTGGACAGGGAAACCCCATCAATTACAAGTACCTCCAACTGAGAGAGATGAGACAACCACTCTACCTTTTCCACTCTACACCTTCCAACAGAATCAAGATCAAGCTCTTGCAAGTTGGTGAGGTTTCCAAGCTCTGGAGGAATGGTTCCATAAAGAGAGTTCTCAGAAAGGTCAAGGTAAGTTAATTGACTCAAAGAACCAATGAAGGTGGGAATGGTTCCATTAAAAGAATTGAAGGAAAGAGCAAGATTATTCAACTAACTCAAGTAGGTTAAGTTAAGCAAGGAAGAGCTTATCTCACCTCCAAGGCCATAGAAATGCATATCAAGCCCTGTGACATGACCTGATTGTTTGTTGCACATGACCCCACTCCAATTGCAGCAGTCTTGGTCGTCAGCTGTCCATGTAGACAGAGTACCATGGGGGTCTCCTTATCCAAACACTGCTTCATATCATTTCCTCCTGCAGCTACCAATTGGCTGCCAGTTGTAGACAAGAGAAGTGACAAAATAATAAAAACACAGGGATTCATTATGTAAGTGTAAATCAAAATCTTGCTGATTTTTTTCGTTTTCGTATTGATTCCTATATGAACAGCCCCCATGAGGGTTTATATAGTCTCCACTGTCAAGAACTCAAGATAAATGATTCTAAGCTGGTGGCCATAAATTGCCCCAAATTAAACTTCAAAGACTTGCAAGTCTTGGCAATTTGTATTTATTATAGTAGATATCTTTTCCCATCTTGTCAATATGATATTGTTTCATATATGATATAAATCCCAAAGTATAAAACTAATGACATCATTCAGTCAAATACAAATCTACCAATGAAAATAGTAATGACATTATTTGGGTCTAAGAATCTAATCATGACTATGAAATGAAGTTTTGTCGCTTGCATTAACTAAGTCATGAACTTATATTGATGAAACCATGTTTATCCGTTACAGATTAATCCTGGCCGTTTCCATCCTTAAAAATGTTATTAAGTTAACACTACATTAGTAATAATACTATTTAAAACACATTAGGATGATAATTAATACAATTTTTGAAACGTTTTTGTCCCTGTTCCAAATAAAATGAGTATAATTAATATCAGATTGGGGACAAAATATAGTAATTTTAATTGAAACATGGACCAAAATGTTTCAAGAACCTCAAATAAGGACTAAAAATGAACATTTCAGCTATAGTCAAGGACCAAAAACGTGTTATTTTACTCAATATTTGGCTTTTGATTATAAAAAAGTCATCATTTTTATTGCACTTTACACGAACAGATCCACCTGCATGCATCAAGAAATATATGAGTTTGATCAGATTTCAAGAAAATTTGTCAACATCAAGTTTGCTTCGAATATGTTGAATTTGGGCATGCTTTGAGAAATCGAAACAGTATTAAAGTGCGACTAATTCAGATGTAAAGAAAAAGTTTAAAGCACTTTCTTGGGATTTTCTTGAAGACTCTAAAAGACAGCTTTTTGACTCCTATATAATTTATTATTTATATAATTCATCCATATGATCCTATGTTAACTGCACATGTAAAGCAAGATTAAAAAATGTAGACATTCGTTCTCCCACCCATCTGGAAATCAAGGGTATTTTAGTCTTTTTTTATATATAAAACATAACATGCTTCTAAAAAATGTAAAGATTTCACAAAATGAGAATCTTTTTCATTATAATATCATCATAAAAGATATGTATAGAAAGAACACATGAAAAAGAAAAAAACAGAGACAAATTGTCTTAACTTACAGATCATTAAGGTAAATATGCCCTAGAAGATGAACAGCAAACGACCATTCGTCTTGAAATGCAAGACCTTGTGAAGCAATCTACATGAAAAAAGGAAAAAGAAAGTAACAGTAAGATTGAAATCAAGCCAGCAGATATAAAATTAGGGTTTCAAATCTTAACCCAACACACAGTCAGTCTTAGTAGTAAGCCACGATTAGCGCACAACGATCATTACACAGATTCATATGTATGTTACCTGAAGCATAATTTGATTGCAGATATCAGCGACTTTGTCGTACGATCTTGATGCCATTGCATCTGTGAGTTGAGAGAAATCCAATGAAAAACATATATGAAAGGGGAAATTAAGATGAATAGAATTGAATAGCCAACAATCGATCGACACTACAATCGAGAGGAGTTGTAGTTGCCGAACCAGTTAGTGTGAGGATTGATGTGGAATAAATTGGACTACAGATCTGATTGCTTCACCTTTGCGATTTCATAGATGTGTTTTAGGGTTGTCGTAGTTGTCGATCGACGCTACAATCTAGGGCTTCCAATTTGTATTTATGGGTACAAGCGTTGACTTTGTATTGACCTACTACCGGTGGTCCAGATATTCCTCCGCCAACTGGGATGGCGAGACGGACTGTCGCCGCCACAAGCCGACGGCCAGATGCATTAGACATTACTTTAGGGACGCCATTTGACTAAAATCCATACCTGAACAAAAAAATTGGAACAGTAATATGAAAAAACCCTAATTCCTTAATTACAAGTGTAAGAAATTAAAGGAGAATGATAAGAGAGTGATGTATGTGCTTGTTCTAAAGTGTGAACGAATCAAAAAATCGATGGCATAACTGGTGGAAACAAGGGAGAAGAGAATGAGCGGGGTTTTTGATTTTTGGGATTTCATTTCCCTCCTTAGGTATACCTAGATGCTATATAGATGGAGACGCGCCTTTCATTAAAATTTTATAAAACGACAGGCCTAGACGTTACATTATTTATAAAAGGTGTCCTCCGTGTTTGTTTTTAACGCAAATTTTAGGGCACGCAAAAATCCGTGACCTCTATTCTTGAATTTTAGGAAAAGCCGACATTATTTTTTGGGCACTCATAAATGCGTATCGTAAATCACTGCGTGTCATTGTTTGCGCGTCATTAAAGGGCTGTTTTCTAGTAGTGGATTTTGCATGGGCATCCTTAGATGATAAAATTGAAAATTCAAGTTGTATCTCCTCTGATTCTTGCGAATCATATTCATTAGTCGTCTCAAAAACCAAATTGGCTCCCATTAATCCTGAGTTTAGTAATCCATCCGTAGGACAAACTTCAAAATCCTCATCTCAACCTAAGAGAAAATTTTCAATTAATGCACCTAATTCGAATTTGGATCCTCATCATAACCATTCTTAATCCGACCTGTTTCCCTTACCTATAGATACCCATCGAATACCCCTTTTACCTCTTTACGCGCCCAAACCTTCCAAAACCTTCGAATTCTCTCTTTGTTCATCGTGTTCTTCAAGCACTAATCTTTCTGCAACAATGGCTTCCCAACCTTCTCCACAAAAAATGCACCAATTGCCTCCATTCCTAGGAAGTCGATTGTAATGAATAATCCTTCAACGGGATCATTGTCTTCAACATCACTTGAACCCTTTCTTTGAGATACAACATAGTTATTCTCACTGAACCCTATGGATTATGATGAATTCATTAGAGTTATGATCGAGTTCATCACCAACCATCCCATTTCCATCCCTCTCACTAAAGTTCCTAAACCACCTCTTCCACTTCATCATCTCCACAGGGCTTTTACCAAAATCAAGGAACAGGACGGTGTACTAGAAACCAAAATCATTGGTGATTGAATAGTTCCAATCTACAAATCCACCTTCATAAAGGCGATAGGTGTTAAAGAAAACCCCAAGGGCTTTACTGTTTAAGAACCAACTGTTGAGGAATTCCAATTGTTCTTGAATCACATTGGGTACAATCAGGACTACCAGTTGAAAGACTCCAAGAAACCAATTGTTTCCAGACTCTGGACCGTGCTGATGCATCTGCTCATTAGAGGGCTGTCCGAAAAGCATGTAGGTACAGATACACTTAGCAATGACTGGTTGTATGTGGTTTACAGGATTTACTCAAGACGTAATAATGATTTTGATCTTCTAGAGGTACTATGGTAAGACTTCTACAAGTTCGCCATCAAAATATAGGAGAATAAAACTCCAAGTCCTAGGTTCTAGGCTCTAACTCTGCAACAACTCTTCAAAGAGCTTTCTGAACAATTTCCTTGTACTGGGATTCCTCTGGAGGTATGCATATCCTTCGAAACTGTTAAGTCCTATAGAATTCCGAACCAATCTTCTTTTGGTCCTCTCCAGAGGTTCCCTCAACAAATAATTAACATTATTCCTTCCGATTCTCTTAATTTGAAAAAAACATTTGGAGACTTCGACTATGTTCGACCCAACAAAGTTGTCTAAGTCCCCATTGACCCCATTTCGAATGTGGCCATGCCAACATCTTCCGGACCAAGGAAAACGAAGAAGTCCATCAAAAGGAAAACTTCCCCAACCAAGTCAAAGCCAAAAACGAGAACCAAAGTCGGCTCTTCCTCTCCAACGGAAGATGCTCATGACATTCAGACTGACTCTGGCCATCCGAACATCCCTCCTGCCCACTCATCTGAGGTACCTCTCAATGTTTCAATATCACAAGCACACACACACGGGGAGTCTCCACATCATCCACCATCACATTATCAAAAAGGTGATGCCGGTGTTGATCATAGTTCCTTGCACCCCCTGGAAGACACGCACGAGTTACTTTTAATATCCCACTCATTTCTACACGCACACACTCTGGAACCCATGTTCCCGACCATAAGCATTTCGAAGTCGGAGTTGTCCCTACCACTTCGGATGCCCCAATTGCTCTGATACCTGGAAAGGGTACATGACGACTAGGTGTTAACGATCATTTATGGGAAGACTATGTAAACATGGCACACTCCAGGCATCCAGATCTCACCAGATCTGAAGTGGAATCAACTCTCATTGCCATGAAGAAGAGAGCCATACAAAGAAACCTGCCCTACATCTCACCTACTGATGAGCTGGTTGATCTGGAATTCACATCCGGAGAAACTCCAAAACCTCCTCCTCAAGCTTCCAATCCTTCTGCTTTGGAAGATGAAATTTCATCAGAAGTGTTGCTGACTACCAATGCTGCAAATGTTGATAATACCCCTATGGTTTCTTCAGTTCAACTATACTTGAAGCCTTCCTCTTTAAATTCAGCATCTGATTTTGGATCGTCCTCTTCCACTCAACATGAATCTAAATCAACTCATAATCTTAATGATGATGTTGCCACTCATCCTAAGACTTCTATGAATCCCAAGTCGCAGCACTCTGATCCTAACACCGAATCCTGAGCTAGTGATTATACTGATCATTTTGCTCTTCTCGAAATTCAAACCAATGTGTTGGATACCATGAAGCAAGTCTCCTCAATCAAAACATCTGTAACAGAGCTCACCAAAAAAGGATGAAAAGGTTTTCGTACTTGATTCCAAACTTGATACCATCATTCAGTCTCTCTCAAATCAATCCGGACCTTCGGTTGTGTAACATTCATGTTCAGTTATCGTGTATTGTAAATTATAAAAGTGAATAATATTACAAAACATTATATAACCATTCTTAATCCGACCCGTTTCCCTTACCTATAGATACCCATCGAAAACCCCTTTTACCTCTTTACGCGCCCAAACCTTCCAAAACCCTCAAATTTTCTCTTTGTTCATCGTGTTCTTCAAGCACTAATCTTTCTGCAACAATGGCTTCCCAACCTTCTCCACAAAAAATGCACCAATTGCCTCCATTCCCAGGAAGTCGATTGTAATGAATAAACCTTCAACGGGATCATCGTCTTCAACATCACCTGAACCCTTTCTTTGAGATACAACATAGTTATTCTCACTGAACCCTATGGATTATGATGAATCCATTAGAGTTATGATCGAGTTCATCACCAACCATCCCATTTCCATCCCTCTCACTAAAGTTCCTAAACCACCTCTTCCACTGCATCATCTCCACAGGGCTTTTACCAAAATCAAGGAACAGGACGGTGTACTAGAAACCAAAATCATTGGTGATTGAATAGTTCCAATCTACAAATCCACCTTCATAAAGGCGATAGGTGTTAAAGAAAACCCCAAGGGCTTTACTGTTTAAGAACCAACTGTTGAGGAATTCCAACTGTTCTTGAATCACATTGGGTACAATCAGGACTACCAGTTGAAAGACTCCAAGAAACCAATTGTTTCCAGACTCTGGACCGTGCTGATGCATCTGCTCATTAGAGGGCTGTCCGAAAAGCATGTAGGTACGGATACACTTAGCAATGACTGGTTGTATGTGGTTTACAGGATTTACTCAAGACGTAATAATAATTTTGATCTTCTAGAGGTACTATGGTAAGACTTCTACAAGTTCGCCATCAAAATATAGGAGAATAAAACTCCAAGTCCTAGGTTCTAGGCTCTAACTCTGCAACAACTCTTCAAAGAGCTTTCTGAACAATTTCCTTGTGCTGGGATTCCTCTGGAGGTATGCATATCCTTCGAAACTGTTAAGTCCAATAGAATTCCGGACCAATCTTCTTTTGGTCCTCTCCAGAGGTTTACTCAACATATAATTGACATTATTCCTTCTAATTCTCTTAATTTGAGAAAAACATTTGGAGACTTCGACTATGTTCGACCCAACAAAGTTTGTCTAAGTCCCCATTGACCCCATTTCGAATGTGGCCATGCCAACATCTTCCGGACCAAGGAAAACGAAGAAGTCCATCAAAAGGAAAACTTCCCCTACCAAGTCAAAGCCAAAATCGAGAACCAAAGTCGGCTCTTCCTCTCCAACGGAAGATGCTCATGACATTCAGACTGACTCTGGCCATCCGAACATCCCTCCTGCCCACTCATCTGAGGTACCTCTCAATGTTTCAATATCACAAGCACACACACACGGGGAGTCTCCACATCATCCACCATCACATTATCAAAAAGGTGATGCCGGTGTTGATCATAGTTCCTTGCACCCCCTGGAAGACACGCACGAGTTACTTTTAATATCCCACTCATTTCTACACGCACACACTCTGGAACCCATGTTCCTGACCATAAGCATTTCGAAGTCAGAGTTGTCCCTACGACTTTGGATGCCCCAATTGGTCTGATACCTGGAAAGGGTACATGACGACTAGGTGTTAACGATCATTTATGGGAAGACTATGTAAACATGGCACACTCCAGGCATCCAGATCTCACCAGATCTCAAGTGGAATCACCTCTCATTGCCATGAAGAAGAGAGCCATACAAAGAAACCTGCCCTACATCTCACATACTGATGAGCTGGCTGATCTGGAATTCACATCCGGAGAAACTCCAAAACCTCCTCCTCAAGCTTCCAATCCTTCTGCTTTGGAAGATGAAATTTCGTCAGAAGTGTTGCTGACTACCAATGATGCAAATGTTGATAATACCCCTATGGTTTCTTCAGTTCAACTATACTTGAAGCCTTCCTCTTTAAAGTCAGCATCTGATTTTGGATCGTCCTCTTCCACTCAACATGAATCTAAATCAACTCACAATCTTAATGATGATGTTGCCACTCATCCTAAGACTTCTATGAATCCCAAGTCGCTGCACTCTGATCCTAACACCGAATCCTGAGCTAGTGATTATACTGATCATTTTGCTCTTCTCGAAATTCAAACCAATGTGTTGGATACCATGAAGCAAGTCTCCTCAATCAAAACATCTGTAACAGAGCTCACCAAAAAAAGGATGAAAAGGTTTTCGGACTTGATTCCAAACTTGATACCATCATTCAGTCTCTCTCAAATCAATCCGGACCTTCGGTTGTGTAACATTCATGTTCAGTTATCGTGTATTGTAAATTATAAAAGTGAATAATATTACAAAACATTATATAACCATTCTTAATCCGACCCGTTTCCCTTACCTATAGATACCCATCGAAAACCCCTTTTACCACTTTACGCGCCCAAACCTTCCAAAACCCTCAAATTCTCTCTTTGTTCATCGTGTTCTTCAAGCACTAATCTTTCTGCAACAATGGCTTCCCAACCTTCTCCACAAAAATGCACCAATTGCCTCCATTCCCAGGAAGTAGATTGTAATGAAGAAACATTCAAAGGGATCATCGTCTTCAACATCACCTGAACCCTTTCTTTGAGATACAACATAGTTATTCTCACTGAACCCTATGGATTATGATGAATCCATTAGAGTTATGATCGAGTTCATCACCAACCATCCCATTTCCATCCGTCTCACTAAAGTTACTAAACCACCTCTTCCACTTCATCATCTCCACAGGGCTTTTACCAGAATCAAGGAACAGGACGGTGTACTAGAAACCAAAATCATTGGTGATTGAATAGTTCCAATCTACAAATCCACCTTCATAAAGGCGATATGTGTTAAAGAAAACCCCAAGGGCTTTATTGTTCAAGAACCAACTGCTGAGGAATTCCAACTGTTCTTGAACCACATTGGGTACAATCAGGACTACCAGGTGAAAGACTCCAAGAAACCAACTGTTTCCAGACTCTGGACCGTGCTGATGCATATGCCCATTAGAGGGCTATCTGAAAAGCATGTAGGTACGGATACACTTAGGAAGGACTAGTTGTATGTGGCTTACAGCATTTACTCAGGACGTAATACTGCTTTTGATCTTCTAGAGGTACTATCGTAAGACTTCTGCAAGCTCGCCATCAAAAGATAGGAGAATAAAACCTCAAGTCCTAGGTTCTGGGCTCTAACTCTACAACTGTTGGGTTTTCAGCAATCTAACACTTCCTAGGTGTGCATGCAACACTAATAAACCTTGGATCTATGTTTGTCTGAATACATGCAAAATAATAATTTTTCCAAGGTTCATAACCTATCTAACATGGCATGGCGTACTTTTAAACATAAAAGAGTTAGAAGAGATTACATACCTTTTTTATGAGTTTGATTCTTAAGGAGTTTGAGGGCCAAGAACCAATAGTGTGAATGCCTCAAATGGAATCACAAATCACCACAAACTCTTGGAAAACTTTGAAAGAGTGTATACACACACTAATTTCGGCCACACACAAACACACACACTAGTGGCTATTTCATGCAGCATAAGCATGCGTATATAGTGTACATGATTAGGGTGAAACCCTAATAACCCATGACCTTTCCTTTTCCAAGGATCCATGGGTTAAAAGCTCCATGGATCATCCATGGACTTCCATACAAGCCTAGTCCATTAATAAATGGTTGTTAGCCCACACCATATAAAATCAATAGCCCACAATCTAATTAGTCTTCCTTTTAATCTCTAAATTAATTCATAATTAATTTAAGATTAAGACTAATTAAATAACATGACTTCATATTAATATATTATAACTTATAAAATATTAATAATATTATGTGTATAACTCTCATAAAATTATCCATAAATAGTTTGGATGAAATGCAACCCAAATGGACCATGCCGGGTCGGGTCAAGTATATACCAAATAAGTTATGGACTTAGACACCTTATCCAATAGACTCCCACTTGGATAAGTCTAATAACTGTATTTGCCTATTACTTCAGGAACCAACCAGCAATCGTAGCTCTCGAAAACTCTGTTGAACTATGAAGCGCCATTTTAAGATAAGTGATCATATAATCCTCTATTCTCATGAAATCAGCCGAACAAACACATGGAACTATGTCTTGCTTATTGTATGGCAGTTGTTTCTCGATTTCCGATTTGATTGACAAAGATCTCAACTGAACACATCAATTTAGTTCTGACTGGGCCCGATACATGGGTCAACACAGAATCATCGAGGGGCCGAGATATCGCTTCGATTTCTATCGCTTCGATTTCTAGAAGGGACAGATAAACTTCGACTCATATACTTGTTCTACTACTTGTTGAATTGTACACAAAGGCATGTTTTATAACATCAAGTTACTGATGCGTTTACGTGCAATCAATGCACAAGCAACTCATAGGTAACAACTCATATCTCTAGGTTTGAAGACTTATATGATATTACCGTCTCACGATTACTCGAGATAAATTCCATGAAGTGATACTTCTGAGCGTGGGTTTATTCCAATACTCATAACTTATGAGTACTCATGAACGTTGTAGCAACCATTGCCATGTCTAAACACCTTTAGCCATCTACAAACCCAATTCATGACAATGTTGATTCATACCTACTTCCGACGTATGACCGATTGTGGAGGTTTGAATAAATTAATTATTCTGGAAGTCAAAACATGCAAAGGTGAATCAATTGTAAATAATTCACAATGATAGCAACTCCTTACTCATAAATAAATCACAATTTTATTCATCATCAAATGTCGATTACATTTTACAAGTTTCATAGAATCTATCTAATCTGTAAAACTAATATCGTCCCTCAGCCCGATACGCCTCGCATGCTGAAAATGCTTAGCCCTCGTCAGTCCCTTTGTAAGGGGATCCGCAGGGTTCTCATCTGACGATATCCTCTTTGCCATGAGAAGTCCTTCTTCTATCTTTTGTCTTATGAAGTGATATTTTCTTTCAATGTGTCGGGATCTCCCATGATCTCTCGGTTCTTTAGCTAAAGCAACCGCACTATTGTTGTCACAGAAAATTTCCATAGGCTCCTTAATAGCTGGCACAACTCCAAGGTCTCCAATGAAGTTCTTCAGCCATATCGCCTCCTTCACTGCTTCACTCGCTGCTATATACTCTGATTCAAAAGTCGAATCAGCCACCGTCTCCTGCTTGGAACTCTTCCAAGCGATTGCCCGTCCATTTAAGGTAAAGAGCCAGCCTGACTGAGAGAGAAAGTTATCCCTATCAGTCTGAAAACTAGCATCACTATACCCTAATACTCTCAAGTCATCACTCCCACCAAGGGTAAGGATCCAATCCTTAGTCCTCCGCAGGTACTTGAGAATGTTCTTTACCGCAGTCCAATGAACTTTACCAGGGTTCCCCTGATACCTGCTGACCATGCTGAAAGCAAAGGCCACATCAGGGCGGGTACAAGTCATAACATACATGATCGAGCCAACAGCGGAAGCATACGGTAATTGTCTCATCTCAGCTATCTCCGCCTCTGTACTCAGACTCTGAGTCTTACTCAGCTTGGTATTGCTTTGGATCGGTAAATCTCCTTTCTTGGAATTCTGCATGTTGAACCTTTTCAACACCTTATCCAGGTAGGTACTCTGACTAAGTCCAATTAGTCTTTTACTCCTTTCTCTTAATATCCTTATCCCTAGGATATAGGCAGCTTCCCCTAGGTATCAGGGTTCCCCTGATACCTGCTGACCATGCTGAAAGCAAATGCCACATCAGGGCGGGTACAAGTCATAACATACATGATCGAGCCAACAGCGGAAGCATACGGTAATTGTCTCATCTCAGCTATCTCCGCCTCTGTACTCAGACTCTGAGTCTTACTCAGCTTGGTATTGCTTTGGATCGGTAAATCTCCTTTCTTGGAATTCTGCATGTTGAACCTTTTCAACACCTTATCCAAGTAGGTACTCTGACTAAGTCCAATTAGTCTTTTACTCCTTTCTCTTAATATCCTTATCCCTAGGATATAGGCAGCTTCCCCTAGGTCCTTCATAGCAAAGCACTTCCCAAGCCAGGACTTAACCTCCTGCAAGGTTGGGATGTCATTTCCTATAAGTAGTATGTCATCCACATACAGTACCAAGAAGCTAACTATACTCCTACTAACTCTGACATACACGCAAGACTCATCTTCACTTCTCGAGAAGCCAAACTCTTTGACCTTCTCATCGAAACAAAGATTCCAGCTATGAGATGCTTGTTTCAATCCATAAATGGATTTCTCAAGCTTGCATACTCTATTAGGGTACTCTGCACTGACAAAACCCTCTATCTGATTCATGTACACATCCTCAGCCAACTTTCCATTAAGAAAAGCGGTTTTGACATCCATTTTCCATATTTCATAATCATGAAATGCAACAATGGCTAGCATAGCCCTAATAGACTTAATCTTTTCTACCGACGAGAATGTTTCATCATAATCAATACCTTGAGTCTGAGTAAAACCCTTGGCAACCAGTTGAGCCTTATAAGTATGCACTTTTCCTTCCATATCGGTCTTCTTCTTGAAGATCCATTTGCACCCGACTGTTTCACGGCCTGGTACATTGTCAACCAAGTTCCAAACTTGATTGTTATACATGGACTGTATCTCGCTGTCCACAGCCTCCTTCCATTTAGCAGACTCCGGACCTACCATGGCTTCCTTAACACCGCTAGGTTCATCCAAATTTACCAGTGTACTATCACTGATAAATGTATCACCTTCCATAGTAATATGAAAACCATAATAAAACGCAGGTGTGTTCCTAACCCGTATGGAACGCCTCGGAGGTACAGACTCGTCAGCTGGCTCAACAGGAGTTTCCTCCTCAGGTTGATTGCTAGTGTCTGAGGTTCCTTCACCAATTTATTCTTGAATTTCTTCAAGATCGATTTGCCTCCCACTGTCTCCTTGGCTTATAAATTCTCTCTCACGAAAGACCCCTTTTCTTGCTACAAAGACCACATTCTCACTGGGTCTGTAGAAGAGGTAATCGAAGGAATTCTGTGGGTAGCCGATGAAAATACACGTTTCACTTCGGGGTTCAAGCTTATCATGAGTTTCACTCCTCACGAAAGCTTCGCAACCCCAAATTTTGATGTGGTCCCAATTGGGAACCTTCCTAGTCCACATCTCATGAGGTGTTTTGGTAACCTTCTTTGTAGGGACTAGATTGAGGATATGGGCGGCAGTCTCTAAGGCATACCCTCAAAAAGAGATTGGTAGCGAAACTCGACTCATCATAGAGCGAACCATGTCTAACAAGGTTCGATTACGCCTCTCATCTACACTATTTTGCTGTAGTGTCCTGGGAGGAGTCAATTGTGAGACAATCCCACACTCCTTAAGATAGTCAAGGAACTCAGTACTAAGATACTCACCACCTTGATCAGATCGAAGCATCTTAATGTTCTTACCTAATTGATTTTCTACTTCCTGTTTGAATTCCTTAAACCTTTCAAAGGTTTCTGACTTATGTTTGATTAAGTAGACATATCCATATCTACTAAAATCATCAATAAAAGTCACATAATACTGATTAGCATCCCTTGTGGCGGTTTTGAATGGTCCACATACATCAGTATGTATTAGGTCCAACAAACCCTCACCCCTTTCACAAGTTCCATGAAGGGTGATTTTGTCATCTTTCCAAGTAGACAAGATTCACAACTATCATCCGATTTAAAGTCGAATGATTCTAAGACTCCACTCTTTTAGAGTTGGCCTATGCGTTTCTTTTTTACATGTCCAAGACAACAATGCCACAATGATGCTTTATCTAGGCTAGTAGAAGAATCAATATACAACACATTATTTCCTAAGTTGTCTACAATCGACACAGTTTCATACACATCATCACAAGGTAATGCTTTAAAATAAAACACATTTTTAAAGAAAGCATTAATACCACCACATTCATTATCAAATGAAAAGGTAAAACCTTGTTTGTACAAAGCATGAAAGGAAATAATATTCCTCGCCATTTCAGACGAGTACACACATTTATTCAAATCTAATTTTAACCCATTATTCAGCAACAAAGTATAAACTCCAATCTTGGAAACAGGTGAAGCCTTCCTATTCCCCATTATCAAGTTTATCTTCCCGTGCTCCACATCCTCACTTCTTCTTAGGCCCTGCAAATGAAAACATATGTGAATACCACATCTTGTATCAAGAACCCAAGAGTTAGAATATGGTGAGTTATTAGACAATATTGTGTAAATACCTGCGTGGGTGGGTTTCACTTTCCCATCCTTTAGATCCTGCAAGTATTTAGAGTAGTTTCGCTTCCAGTGCCCTTTGTCCCGACAATAGTAGCAATCAGCATCCTTGGGAATGGCAGAAGGAGTGGTAGAACCGCTCTTGGTCCTTGATGAGGAGCCTTCAAGAGACTTTCCCTTGGTACCCTTCGAAGGGTGCTTCCTCTTTTTCCCTTTGCCTTGCCTGATAGCCATAACAGGGGTAGATGTTGGAGTAGGAGTAGTAGAGGTAACAACCGACTTGCCCTTAAGACCGGTTTCAGCGGTCTTCAAGAGTCCTTGAAGCTTGCTAAGGGTAACTTCCTCCTTGTTCATATGATATGTCATACGAAAATGGTCGTAACAAGAAGGTAAGGAGTGCAAAATGATGTCAATTTCCAACTCCCCAGGGAAGTTTACATTCAGCTTTAGCAAACGGCCCACATACCTTTGCATCTTTTGCATGTGGGCCGTGAAGGATTCACCGTCCTTCATGCGGGTTGTTATTATGGAGGAGATTATTTCATACCACTCTTGACGAGCACTCTGATGGTACCTTTCCATCAGGTCTTGGTGCATCTCAAAAGGGTAGAAGTCCTCATAGGACTTTTGGAGCTCGGCTGTCATCGTGGCCATCATGATGCATGCCACCTTAGTAGCATCTCTCTCATGTGTCCTGAATTCAGCGATCTCCTCAGCAATAGCAGTAGACTCATGAAGCTCTTTTAACTCCTTATCGAGGACATATTCCTTGTCCTCATAACGAGTTACCATCCTGATGTTCCTTATGCAGTCCATGAAGTTGGAACCATCAAAGATGACTCTCCCACAAAGATTCATGAGAGAGAAAGAACCAGTTGGGTTAGAGCCCGAAGCATTAATGTTGGAAGACATCTGAAAGAAGAAAGTAAGTTTAGATTAGATATATAGAGTCCTTAATAAGACACCCAAATGTAATATTAAGGCTAGGATCCAATCACAATATATTATACTTAGAAGAGGGATGACATAATCTAAGTAATAATATATTTGAAAGGTAGGTGAATGACGATTCACCAATTTCCGCAATGAAAACGAAATGATTTATTAGGTTTTAATTGGATTTGAAATTCCTAGATTCTTTTGAGATTCATTGAAGTTTTCAATGGCATGTTTCAATCTCGATTGTGCCCTTCAAGTTTTGTGACTGGGATGCCGAGGATCACAAAACAAGGTGTGAATAACCATGCCAATTCACTTGGTACCCTTAATATTATCACCTAATCAATGTTCTGGTTAACCACACACGCTCCATTGATCTATGACAAAGAGTAAGTCACCCTTCGTGATCCTTACTAGTCCAAGTTAGTGTGTCGGTTAACCACACACGCTCCACCAACGACTTGGTAAGGTACAAAGTGTGAATTCCATGGATTAGCACCATGTTCACATTTTTCCTAAAGTAACTAAGATTGGGAAATAAATAAAAGATTTAGTTACTTTATAATATTCATCATACATAATGAGAATTTATAAGTCTTTATCTTACCCGTTTGGCTAACGACCCTCCACCAGTCAAGCAAGCGGCGGGTGAGAGTATACACCCATTAAGTCGCCATTTTATAGGCAACAACCTTATACCCACCTTATAGACTGGCTTCGTGAATGAGGCCTACTAACTGTAAAACGACTTGTTATATATATATATATATATATATATATATATATATATATATATATATATATATATATATATATATATATATATAGTATAACTGTTGAATTTTAACCATTAATGTTATAAATAGTATAAGTGTTGAATTATAACTTTTAAAATTCTAAGTGTTGGAATTGAAGTTTATTAAAGTGTGTGAAACTTTTCCAAATTCCAAAACTTGAGGACAAGTTTTGTAACTCTTCAAAACTTTTCATTTCATAACTTATGAATTAAACGTTCATAAAATGAAGACTCTTCATTTTATGTAACTTATGTGTTTTTAATGTGTGTTAAAGAAATGTGACCTTTGGATATCCATAACTTGAGGAAAAATTATGGACTCCATTAAAACACATAAATGACCAAGAATTAATCCTAAACAATTCAACAAATAATCCTATCATCTTATAAATTCATAAGAACATGAACATGATTATCAAAGTTTCAAAAAATTATATGAAAATATACAAAGCATGAAATTTTGATATATGCTATTGTAAATGGATTAGAACAACCATTACACTACCTAAAATAAGTTTTAAAACATCAAAACAGTTTGGGGTAAAGTTTCTAGTCCATTTCCAGCAGTAAAAGTCGAAAATCTGCATGTTGAGTCTTCTACTCGTCGAGTGCACGAGCCTACTCGGCGAGTAGGTTGAATTTTGCCATGGACTCGGCGAGTCTCCCCATCGACTCGGCGAGTCCATCATGCAGACAGAAAAAATTTCGACTTTTTTCACTATTTTGCATCAAGTATCAAACAAGCAAGCCTAGGCTTTGATACCACTGTTGGGTTTTGAGCAATTTAACACTTCCTAAGTGTGCATGCAACCCTAATAAACCTTGGATCTATGTTTTTCTAAATACATGCAAAATAATAATTTTTCCAAGGTTCATAACCTATCTAACATGGCATGGGGTACTTTTAAACATAAAAGAGTTAGAAGAGATTACATATCTTTTCGATGAGTTTGATTCTTAAGGAGTTTGAGGGCCAAGCAACAATAGTGTGAATGCCTCAAATGGAATCAAAAATCACCACAAACTCTTGGAAAACTTTGAGAGAGTGTATACACACACTAATTTCGGCCACACACAACACACACACACTAGTGGCTATTTCATGCAACATAAGCATGCTTATATAGTGTACATGATTAGGGTGAAACCCTAATAACCCATGACCTTTCCTTTTCCAAGGATCCATGGGTTAAAAGTGATGGGTTTTGAGCATTCTAACACTACCTAAGTGTACATGCAACCCTAATAACCTTGGATCTATGTTTGTCTAATTGTCATGCAAAGTTGAATTCCAAGGTTATATTCCTATCTAGCATACATGGGGAACAATTTTAACATAAAGTATAGATAGAATAACTTACCTTGTTGTTGTTTGTGTTCCTTGAAACCTTGTGAGCCTAGCACCCCAAGTGTGATGCCTCAAATGCTTCACACAACACCAAATGCTCTTGGAAGAACTTATGAGAGAATACTCACTTCTTCAAAATTGGCCAAGCCCTCTTGTTTCTTAGTGTAGCCGAGTTTGGGAGGAGATCATGTTACTTATATAGTGTTGACACACCTAGGGTTAAACCCTAATGTGTCATGACTCTTCATTTCCATGAACCATGGGTTTGTAACTCCCATGGAGCATCCATGGAGCATCCTATGGGTGGAGCCCAACTTGATAGTCCATGGAGCCTTTTAGCCCACTATACAAGATATGGATGATTTACATAATCAACCCATATATTTAATTAGTTATCTTTTGATCACTTAATTAATTATAAATTAATTCTTGATCAAACTAATCAAATAATATTATTAATATATTAGAACTTATAATATATTAATAATCTCCAAGTGTTATTTCTCTCATTTAGTCTATCCAATTGCATGGTGCCATGCAACCCAAATGGACCATGCCGGGTCGGGTCAAGTACATACTAGAAATAGTTATGGACTTAGACACCTTATCCAACAAAAAGCTCCATGGATCATCCATGGACTTCCATACAAGCCTAGCCCATTAACAAATAGGTGTTAGCCCACACCATATAAAATCAATGGCCCACAATCTAATTAGTCTTCCTTTTAATCTCTAAATTAATTCATAATTAATTTAAGACTAAGACTAATTAAATAACATGACTTCATATTAATATATTATAACTTATAATATATTATTAATAATACGTGTATAACTCTCATAAAATTATCCATAAATAGTTTGGATGAAATGCAACCCAAATGGACCATGCCGGGTTGGGTCAAGTATATACCAAATAAGTTAAGGACTTAGACACCTTATCCAACAACAACAACTCTTCAAAGAGCTTTTTGAACAATTTCCTTGTGCTGGGATTCCTCCGGTGGTATGCATATCCTTCAAAACTGTTAAGTCCTATAGAATTTCGGACTAATCTTCTTTTGGTCCTCTCTAGAGGTTACCTCAACATATAATTGACATTATTCCTTCCGATTCTTTTAATTTGAAACAAAACATTTGGAGACTTCGATTGTGTTCGACCCAACAAAGTCTGTACAACTCCCCATTGACCCTATTTCGGATGTGGCCATGCCAACATCTTCCGGACCAAGGAAAACGAAGAAGTCCATTAAAAGGAAAATTCCCCTACCAAGTCAAAGACTAAAAAGAGAACCAAAGTCGGCTCTTCCTCTCCAAAGGAAGATGCTCATGACATTCAGACTAACTCTGGCCATCCGAACATCCCTCCTGCCCACTCATCTAAGGTACCTTTCAATGTTTCAATATCACAAGCACACACACATGGGGAGTATCCACATCATCCACCATCACATTCTCAAAAAGGTGATGCTGGTGTTGATCATAGTTCCTTGCACCCCCTGGAAGACATCCACGAGTTACTTTTAATATCCCACTCATTTCTACACGCACACACTCTAGAACCCATGTTCCCGACCATAAGCATTTCGAAGCTGGAGTTGTCCCTACGACTTCGGATGCCCCAATTGGTCTGATACCTGGAAAGGGTACAGGACGACCAGGTGTTAACGATCATTTATTGGAAGACTATGTAAATATGCCACACTCCAGGCATCCAGAGCTCACCAGATCTCAAGTGGAATCAACTCTCATTGCCATGAAGAAGAGAGCCATACAAAGAAACCTGCCCTACATCTCACCTACTGATGAGCTGGTTGATCTGGAATTCACATCTGGAGAAACTCCAAAACCTCCTCCTCAAGCTTCCAGTCCTTCTGCTTTGGAAGATGAAATTTCGTCAGAAGTGCTGCTGACTACCAAGGCTGCAAATATTGATAATACCCCTATGGTTTCTTCAGTTCAACTCTACTTGAAGCCTTCCTCTTTAACGTCAGCATCTGATTTTGGATCGTCCTCTTCCACTCAACATGAATCTGAATCAACTCACAAGCTTAATGATGATGTTGCCACTCATCATTAGACTTCTTTGAATCCCAAGTCGCAGCACTCCGATCCTAACACCGAATCCTGAGCTAGTGCTTATACTGATCATTTTGCTCTTCTCGAAATTCAAACCAATGTGTCGGACACCATGAAGCAAGTCTCCTCAATCAAAACATCCGTAACAGAGTTGGAAAAATGGATTAAAAGGTTTCTGAACTTGATTCCAAACTTGATACCATCATTCAATCTCTCTCAAATCAGTCGGGACCTTAGGTTGTGTAACATACATGTTCAGTTATCGTGTATTGTAAATTATAAAAGTGAATAATATTACGAAACATTATATAAAATTAAATTTTGAATTCTAATAGATGGTTTTTACTAAAAATTAACTAAAACTATGTTTAGAATCACTCATAAAATATTGGGAGTGTTATGAGATTCCAGTTAAAAGTCAAATAGTGAAAGTTAGCGAAAATATAAAATTTGAAATAAGTGAAATTTTATTATTTAGTTATATAGAATCTTGTTAGAAACATTTAGGCGAAAACCACATCGAAATCCGAGTTATAACGAAGAAGTTATGACAAATCGAAGATTCGCAACAAAACCGGCATGACACCGAATGTAACAACCCGAAATTTCCGTAACATTTTATTGTAACTCTTTCATAGTACAATTCGCGCAACCGATCGTCGTTCCGATTTCGATTTCCGATCTTCCGTTTAATTAAGTCATTATCTAGTACACATTTAAAATGACTTAATGGGTGTCTTAATACATTTAGAAATCATTTTAACACCTAACTCTAGTGATCAGAATATTTCTAGAAATTACCGTATCAGGTTACGGTAACTCAATCGGGTACGACCAAAAGCCTCGTCTAACACCGGTATCGGGTAGAATTCCACCGTGTCCAAAACTTAAACACTATATAAACGTGTTTAAGACTTCATTTGAAGCCTTTAGCCAATTTCTCACTAAACTCTTACAACCTCTCTCCTCAAGCTAGAATTAAGGTCCAAATCACAAGTTTAAGGCTTCAAATCTTTAAGGTAACCTCCCTAACATGTTATTCAACACCTTTAGCCTTCAAATTGATGAATTAATTGAGTTTTAGGACCAAAAACATGAGTTTACGGCCAAGGAACAAGCTTGGGCCGTAAACTCCATCTATTGGGGTTTTAAGCCCTTAAACTCCTTCCTAAACTCAATTGGACTTTAGATATGGCTATGGGACTTCAAGATATGGAGTTAGAACATTTAAAACTATGATTTTGAGCCATTTGAAGGAGTTTACGGCCAAGGCATAAGCTTGGGCCGTAAACTCATGTAAAAGGGGTTTTTCATGCCCTAAAACCCTTCCAAATCACTTCTATGGCTTAGATATGAATTATAGGACCTTAGTGTAAGCATTTGGACACTTGAAACATGAAATTTGGGGGAATTATGTGAGTTTACGGCCAAGGATAGTGCTTGGGCCGTAAACTCCCCAAAATGTGACATAAATCCAATTCTAAAGTGTTAGAAAGCCATCCAACACCACCAAAAGCCTTGGAATAAATCAAGGGACCAACCAAAAATACTTTAAGGGTCTAAAACACATCAATTGTGGGACTTATAAGAGTTTACGGCCAAGGCTTATTCTTGGGCGGTAAACTCCAAAACTTTTGGTGTTAGAACGCAAACTAAACACCCCTAAAGCCTTTAGATGAATTTTAGAAGCCCTTCTATGCAAGTTATAGACATTGAAACACCTTGTATGACCCTACATTAGAGTTTACGGCCATGAGGAGGGTCTCATGGGCCGTAAACTCCATAACACCCCTCAAATGTCCCATAAAACTCATGCTAAGTCTTGGAATAATTCTATTAATCACATGTGATTTGTTTTAACAACATTTAACACCATTTTCATGAAGATTAAGGAGTGTACGGCCAGGAGCCTATACTGGGCCGTAAAATCCCATATAATAATCATTTTGATGATTTAAATTCATTCCAAGTGTTCCAATGCAATTTAGATAATCCATTCTAGCAACCCCTATGTCCATTTGAGCCCCTAAAACATCAAAACCACACTCACATGAGTTTACGGCCGTAAACTCATGTACGTGTGTATTCCATAGTTGTAAACTCATTTAAATGTTTACTTATGGAGAGTAAACTCAAGTCCCAAGTCCCTAGTGCCATTACAAGTCCGAAGATGTCACCCGGGTCACTCCAAACACTCGTTTTGAGGTGTTTAACCTCATTGGAGTGCAATGTTCCATATGATTAGTGAATGTATCTCTAATTGTATATATATGGACATTATATCATTTTACATAGGGTCATCGCGAGTAATCAAACCCCGAACCGACGTATAGCATTCAAAACCGACACGTTTCCGAGTCCGGTGAGTTCATACCCCTACCCTTTTCACTGTTTTCACTGTTTTCAGGGGGGAACACAAGCAAAGTACAAGGGAACTCTTGTACTCAAATCATGTTTTCAAATGTGTGTTTCTTACTCGTATGCTTTTATTACTGACTACCGTATCCGATAACTACTTGAATATACAGGTCACGTAACATATAATTGTGAAATAGATCTTTAAACTAGTATGTTTTGCCTATATTTCACAAATGGTGTTTCCACATTTTATCAGTTAAAAGCATGACATTAAAACATTTGAACATAATACCTGTACACTGTTTTGTCCTCGGTAACACTCCCCACACTATTACGAGTGGAGGACTTTCATATTATTACTAGTAAATTTGTTATTCCTGTATGATTGGAGACACGTCCTCGGAGAACACTCCACCTGGATTACGCGAGTGGAGGACTACACCCATAACCAGAATCTCTGGGATTTAGAGAGCGTGACTTGAGTGTATAGATCTATACGGGGCTGACTACCCCACACCTGGCTGCTAGCTACAGCCGAACCGAAATGGTTCAAGGGTGACGAAAGTCATAAGTATGTGGACGACTTATTGCCACATGTGGACTACTTATTGCCATAGGTTTCAGTCTATTGTATGGTTATGGAACTCGCAATTAGGATAACAGAGATTTACTTACAGTAATAATGGATTACTTTATACATCGTTTACATCTTTTACATCTTTTACTTACTGTGACTAACATTCAGGAAAGTACGGGACTTTCCTGGGGAAAACATGGAACCTATTCATGATTACATTTCTACATCTTTAACATCGTTTACATTAGATACATACATGCAGGAAAGCATGGGGCTTTCCTGGGTAATACCCACATAACTAGAAAGAGTATCAAACTGGATAACATTACATCTTTTACAATCTGTAACATACAATAAGGAAAGTATGGGACTTTCCTGGTAACATACGTTAAGTAAACAGAACAGTTTAACCAGTCAGATAACCAACTATACATTTTCACATGAGTAAACATGTTTTCAGTGTACAAACTTACTATACTTTACATTCGTGAAACAATAACCAACTTTTAAGAAAATACGGGATTTTCTTGGTGTACATAACATTTCAGAAACAGAAAGGAAACCGATATATTTTTGTAAAACAAAACCGCTTATGAACTCACCAGCTTTATGCTGATTTTCAAACCACTTGTGTTCTCAGGTCAGCGTTAGAACAGGTACCCGAAGATCCTTTTGCTCAAAGACGGAGTACACGAAGATCCGTTTCATTTTGTTTATATATATTATGTATCACAACTGTACAAACTTTACTTTTGAAACAACTGTAAAACTTTTATTATGTAATGTAATGGTTGCTTTACTTTACTTAATATGTGCATTGGATTTGATACTTAACGTGGTAGTCAACCCCGGAAATGTATTCCGCCTTCGGTTTTCGGGGTGTGACAGATTGGTATCAGAGCCCTTGTTTATAGTGAATGAAGTATACCAAACCTTACATGGTATAAAACTATAAACACTAAAGGGCCTAAGTGCTCTGAATTAAAAGTATCTTCAAAACTACAAGTATTTTCAAAAAGTATACAAGTATACCGAACCGTCGTCATCCGTAACCACAAGTAGAATAGAGCATAAGTAAATGGATGTTGTGTACTACGGTTAAACCTGGGCAGTTATGTAGTCGTGTCTAGGATCAATATAGCCTGGCCAACTATATTCATTCGAGACACGGCCAACATGTGCTTGGGAGTGACTGCGGTATGTGGCATGCCTAAAAACTTACCCTAATATCCCAAACATCGAATCATTGTCGTAAACAATTCATGAAATACTATGGGAGTATTTCTCGATCCCGATCCTCTGTAGTAATCCTTATTCAAGTGGTTTTCTGTGATCACTCTTAGCGATAAATTATCTGTTCGATAACTCTTTCCTGCTTTATCGCTTACTCGAATCATATAACTGTCATATCTATCGATTCAATGTAGAGGACTTACCATCCTCTTTTCCTTGATCTTATTAGATCAAGATGCCTCCCCGAAAGAGACCTAGATCAAAGAACAACAACAATCCTTCCTCGCCGCCACCTCCTCCCCAGTTCGATCTAACATCGCTCCAGACGATGATGACCGCTGCGATGGTAGCAGCTATGTCACAAATGAACCCTAGTGGTTCAGGTGGTGGTACTCAATCTCAAAACCCTGAGGGTAGCCAGGGACACCAAAGAGGGGGTTCCTACAAGGATTTCATGAATGCGAAACCAACATCATTTAATGGCGCTGGAGGTGTCATTTCCTTATCTCGATGGTTCGAGAAAATTGAGTCCATCTTTGAAATCTGTGCTTGTGCGGAGTCCGATAAAGTCAAATTTGCAGCCTATACCTTCGTTGATAAGGCCTTGACTTGGTGGAATGGCCGAGTCAAATCTCTGACCTTACCTGTAGCCAATGCCATGGGCTGGGAAGCCATGAAGGAACTTCTCATTGCTGAGTATTGCCCCCGTGGTGAAATGCAGAAATTACAGCACGAGCTCTGGAACCTGAAGATGAAAGGTTCCGACATTGCTGCATATACTTCCCGATTTGATGATCTTGCACTTCTCTGCCCGGGATTAGTCACTCTTGAAAACAAAAAGATCGAAAGGTTCGTGTGGGGATTATCTCAACCAATAAAGAGTCACGTTTTGGCTGCTCGTCCGGATACCTACGATAGTGCCAAGACCTTAGCACAAATTCTGATTGATCACAACGACGATGTTAAGGAAATCACTACCACTTCTGAGCCGACTCAAAGGAGTGGTGAAAAGAGGAAATTCTGGAAGAAGAAGAAGGGTCAATCTTCTCAAGGATCATCCAAGAAACAACAGACGGTAGCAGTCCATGCTGCTACTACTACTCCTGTTGTTGCTGTTTCTGCCATGGGATCCACTGCCTCAACTCCTACCAGTAAATATGTTGGTAACCTTCCTCTGTGTGACAAGTGTAAATACCATCATCATCCCGGTCCCTGTCGAGAATTGTCTTGCACCAACTGTGGTAAGAAAGGGCACACAGTTCGATACTGCAGAACTCCTACCCAATCAGCCAACCAATCATCGGGAGCAGGTGTTAGTGAAGCCTGCTACAACTGTGGAGAAGTTGGACACTTTAAAAGGAACTGTCCCAAGAAGTCAACTGTTGATAACACTGGAAGGGTTCTAACCATGGGACGGGAGGAAGCAGTTGTTGATCCCACTGTTGTTTCGGGTACGTTCCTTCTCGACAACTCATATGCTAGTATTCTTTTCGATTCGGGTGCTGAAAGGACTTTTGTTAGTCATGCATTCAAACATAATCTAAAACCAAATCCTCAACCACTAACTGAAACGTTTACCGTCGAGATGGCTAATGGTGAGAAAGAAAGCGCTAACGATGTATTCATAAGTTGTACGCTTACCCTAAATGATCACTCATTTCCTATAGACCTCATGCCCGTTTCCATTAAGAGCTTTGATGTTATCGTTGGCATGGATTGGTTGAGTCCCAATCATGCTGACATTCTTTGTTACGAAAAAGCTATCCGTCTCAATCTTCCTTCGGATCAAACTCTCATAATCTATGGCGATAAACCCAGTTCCAACCTTCATATCATTTCTTGCATCAAAGCTCGAAAGCTCCTTCGAAAGGAGTGTATCGCATTCTTTGCTCATGTGATCAACGAGAAACAAGAAGTTAGAGACCTCGTGAGCATCCCCGAAGTCTGTAACTTCCCTGATGTGTTTCCCGAAGAACTTCCAGGAATTCCTCCTAAACGACAAGTCGAGTTCCGTATTGACCTAATTCCTAGAGCTACTCCCGTAGCAAAATCCCCATATCGCTTAGCTCCGGCAGAAATGCAGGAGTTATCCAGTCAACTTAATGAGTTGCTCAGTAAAGGATTCATTAGACCGAGTTCCTCACCCTGGGGAGCTCCGATTCTGTTTGTCAAAAAGAAAGATGGATCCTTTCGGATGTGTATCGACTATCGTGAACTGAACAAGTTGACCGTTAAGAACCGATATCCTCTTCCAAGAATAGACGACCTCTTCGATCAACTGCAGGGAGCCAGCTACTTTTCTAAGATAGACCTTCGGTCAGGGTACCATCAGTTACGAGTCCAGGAGAATGATGTTTCCAAGACAGCTTTTAGGACTCGGTATGGACATTACGAATTCGTAGTGATGCCCTTCGGTCTAACCAATGCACCGGTTGTGTTCATGGATCTGATGAACCGGGTGTGCCGTCCTTTCTTAGACAAATTCATCATCGTGTTCATTGATGACATCCTCGTATACTCCCGAAGCGAAGAAGACCACAAGCAACACTTGAGACTAGTGTTGGAGACTCTTAGATCCGACAAGCTATACGCGAAATTTTCCAAATGTGAATTCTGGATACGGAAGGTAACTTTCCTCGGTCACGTGGTAAGCGAGGAGGGTATTCATGTAGATCCTTCCAAGATTAAAGCGATAGAGAATTGGTCGGCACCGAAAACACCCACAGAAATTCGTCAATTCTTGGGTCTCGCCGGCTACTATCGACGATTCATTCAGATCTTTTCCAAAATCGCCAAACCTTTAACCACTCTAACACAGAAAGGTGTACCCTTTTGTTGGAGTGATAAACAAGAAACCGCATTCCAAACATTGAAGAAAGCCTTATGCAGCGCACCTGTCCTGTCTCTCCCGAAGGAACAGAGGATTTCGTTGTCTACTGCGATGCGTCTAATCAAGGTTTAGGCTGTGTGCTTATGCAAAGAGGAAAGGTGATTGCCTATGCCTCTAGACAGCTGAAAGCACACGAGGTCAACTATACCACACATGACTTGGAACTAGGAGCAGTAGTCTTCGCATTGAAGATTTGGAGACATTATCTCTACGGAATCAAGTGCACAATCTTCACTGATCACAAGAGTCTGCAACATATCTTTAATCAGAAAGACTTAAACATGAGGCAACGACGATGGGTAGAGTTACTCAGTGATTATGAGTGTGAAATCCGTTACCACCCCGGCAAGGCCAATGTGGTAGCAGTTGCCCTTAGCCGAAAGGATAGTGCAGGCCACAAAGTGAAGAACCAAACGATGACCATCCATTCCAATCTACCTACGCAAATCCGAGAAGATCAGTATGCAGCTCTCAAACCCGAGAACGTGTCAGATGAAACCTTGAGAGGAATGGAAAAGAAACTTGAGATCAGAGGTGACGGAGTTCACTGTTTCATGAATCGGAACTGGATTCCCAAATCCGGTGGATTCAGGGAAATAGTCATGGAGGAAGCACACAGAACCAAATACTCTGTTCACCCGGGTTCGGACAAGATGTACCTGGATCTCAAGAAACAGTACTGGTGGCCAAACATGAAAGATGAGATAGCTACATTTGTGGGCAAGTGTCTGACTTGCGCCAAAGTCAAAGTCGAACATTAGAAACCTTCAGGTCTGCTCCAACAACCCGAAATCCCCGAGTGGAAATGGGAGATGATTACCATGGACTTCATCACCAAACTACCCAAGTGTGCTAGTAGGTACGATACTATTTGGGTAATCGTCGATCGTTTGACAAAATCCGCTCACTTCATTCCTATCAAGGAATCATACAAGATGGAGAGACTCGCGCAAATCTACATCCAGGAGGTAGTACGTCTTCACGGTGTACCCGTATCCATTATCTCTGATCGAGATAGTAGGTTTACCTCCAGATTCTGGCAATCTCTTCAGAAAGCCCTTGGAACCAAACTATATATGAGCACGGCGTATCATCCTCAGACCGATGGACAGAGTGAGAGAACAATCCAAACCCTGGAGGACATGCTTCGGGCATGTGTCATTGACTTTGGAAAGTCGTGGGATACACACCTATCCTTGATCGAGTTCTCGTACAACAACAGTTACCACACCAACATTAGGGTTGCTCCGTTCGAAGCCCTATATGGTCGTAAGTGCAGATCTCCTCTGTGCTGGGCCGAGGTGGGGGATACACAGTTAGCTGGGAGTCGAGTCCCCGACAGTGCTCTCACTGGTCCTGAAATCATCCGCGAAACCACCGAAAAGATCATTCAAATCCGTAACCGACTGAAAGCCTTACGTGATCGTCAAAAGAGTTACGCTGATAATCGTCGGAAACCACTAGAATTCCAGGTTGGAGACCGTGTCCTGTTAAAAGTCTCGCCCTGGAAAGGCACTGTACGCTTTGGTAAGCGTGGGAAACTTAATCCAAGGTACATTGGACCCTTTGAGATCCTGTCCAGGGTCGGTCCAGTTGCCTATAAACTCCATTTACCTCATGAACTCAGTAACATTCATCCTGTCTTCCATGTTTCAAATCTCAAAAAGTGCCTATCCGATGAAACCCTAACTATTTCTTTAGACGAGATCGAGATCAACGAAAACCTCAACTTTGTGGAGGAACCGATCGAAATCATGGATCGAGAAGTTAAACGTACAAAACAAAGTCACATCCCGTTAGTGAAGGTTCGCTGGAATGCCAAGCGGGGACCGGAATTCACTTGGGAACGGGAAGACTCAATGAAACAGAAGTATCCACAACTCTTTTCTTATCCATGATTTGTATCTTGTCTTATGTTCTAAACTTGAATTTCGGGACGAAATTCCCTTTAACGGGGGGATAATGTAACAACCCGAAATTTCCGTAACATTTTATTGTAACTCTTTCATAGTACAATTCGCGCAACCGATCGTCGTTCCGATTTCGATTTCCAATCTTCCGTTTAATTAAGTCATTATCTAGTACACATTTAAAATGACTTAATGGGTGTCTTAATACATTTAGAAATCATTTTAACACCTAAATCTAGTGATCAGAATATTTCTAGAAATTACCGTATCGGGTTACGGTAACTCAATCGGGTACAACCAAAAGCCTCGTCTAACACCGGTATCGGGTAGAATTCCACCGTGTCCAAAACTTAAACACTATATAAACGTGTTTAAGACTTCATTTGAAGCCTTTGGCCAATTTCTCACTAAACTCTTACAACCTCTCTCCTCAAGCTAGAATTAAGGTCCAAATCACAAGTTTAAGGCTTCAAATCTTTAAGGTAACCTCCCTAACATGTTATTCAACACCTTTAGCCTTCAAATTGATGAATTAATTGAGTTTTAGGACCAAAAACATGAGTTTACGGCCAAGGAACAAGCTTGGGCCGTAAACTCCATCTATTGGGGTTTTAAGCCCTTAAACTCCTTCCTAAACTCAATTGGACTTTAGATATGGCTATGGGACTTCAAGATATGGACTTAGAACATTTAAAACTATGATTTTGAGCCATTTGAAGGAGTTTACGGCCAAGGCATAAGCTTGGGCCGTAAACTCATGTAAAAGGGGTTTTTCATGCCCTAAAACCCTTCCAAATCACTTCTATGGCTTAGATATGAATTATAGGACCTTAGTGTAAGCATTTGGACACTTGAAACATGAAATTTGGGGGAATTATGTGAGTTTACGGCCAAGGATAGTGCTTGGGCCGTAAACTCCCCAAAATGTGACATAAATCCAATTCTAAAGTGTTAGAAAGCCATCCAACACCACCAAAAGCCTTGGAATAAATCAAGGGACCAACCAAAAATACTTTAAGGGTCTAAAACACATCAATTGTGGGACTTATAAGAGTTTACGGCCAAGGCTTATTCTTGGGCGGTAAACTCCAAAACTTTTGGTGTTAGAACGCAAACTAAACACCCCTAAAGCCTTTAGATGAATTTTAGAAGCCCTTCTATGCAAGTTATAGACCTTGAAACACCTTGTATGACCCTACATTAGAGTTTACGGCCATGAGGAGGGTCTCATGGGCCGTAAACTCCATAACACCCCTCAAATGTCCCATAAAACTCATGCTAAGTCTTGGAATAATTCTATTAATCACATGTGATTTGTTTTAACAACATTTGACACCATTTTCATGAAGATTAAGGTGTTTACGGCCAGGAGCCTATACTGGGCCGTAAACTCCCATATAATAATGATTTTGATGATTTAAATTCATTCCAAGTGTTCTAATGCAATTTAGATAATCCATTCTAGCAACCCCTATGTCCATTTGAGCCCCTAAACCATCAAAACCACACTCACATGAGTTTACAGCCGTAAACTCATGTATGTGTGTATTCAATAGTTGTAAACTCATTTAAATGTTTACTTATGGAGAGTAAACTCAAGTCCCAAGTCCCTAGTGCCATTACAAGTCCGAAGATGTCACCCGGGTCACTCCAAACACTCGTTTTGAGGTGTTTAACCTCATTGGAGTGCAATGTTCCATATGATTAGTGAATGTATCTCTAATTGTATATATATGGACATTATATCATTTTACATAGGGTCATCGCGAGTAATCAAACCCCGAACCGACGTATAGCATTCAAAACCGACACGTTTCCGAGTCCGGTGAGTTCATACCCCTACCCTTTTTCACTGTTTTCACTGTTTTCAGGGGGGAACACAAGCAAAGTACAAGGGAACTCTTGTATTCAAATCATGTTTTCAAATGTGTGTTTCGTACTCATATGCTTTTATTACCGACTACCGTATCCGATAACTACTTGAACATACAGGTCACGTAACATATAATTGTGAAATAGATCTTTAAACTAGTATGTTTTGCCTATATTTCACAAATGGTGTTTCCTAATTTTATCAGTTAAAAGCATGACATTAAAACATTTGAACATAATACCTGTACACTGTTTTGTCCTCGGTAACACTCCCCACACTTTTACGAGTGGAGGACTTTCATATTATTACTAGTAAATTTGTTATTCCTGTATGATTGGAGACACGTCCTCGAAGAACACTCCACCTGGATTACGCGAGTGGAGGACTACACCCATAACCAGAATCTCTGGGATTTAGAGAGCGTGACTTGAGTGTATAGATCTATACGGGGCTGACTACCCCACACCTGGCTGCTAGCTACAGCCGAACCGAAATGGTTCAAGGGTGACGAAAGTCATAAGTATGTGGACGACTTATTGCCACATGTGGACTACTTATTGCCACAGGTTTCAGTCTATTGTATGGTTATGGAACTCGCAATTAGGATAACATAGATTTACTTACAGTAATAATGGATTACTTTATACATCGTTTACATCTTTTACATCTTTTACTTACTGTGACTAACATTCAGGAAAGTACGGGACTTTCCTGGGGAAAACATGGAACCTATTCATGATTACATTTCTACATCTTTAACATCGTTTACATTAGATACATACATGCAGGAAAGCATGGGGCTTTCCTGGGTAATACCCACATAACTAGAAAGAGTATCAAACTGGATAACATTACATCTTTTACAATCTGTAACATACAATAAGGAAAGTATGGGACTTTCCTGGTAACATACGTTAAGTAAACAGAACAGTTTAACCAGTCAGATAACCAACTATACATTTTCACATGAGTAAACATGTTTTCAGTGTACAAACTTACTATACTTTACATTCGTGAAACAATAACCAACTTTTAAGAAAATACGGGATTTTCTTGGTGTACATAACATTTCAGAAACAGAAAGGAAACCGATACATTTTCGTAAAACAAAACCGCTTATGAACTCACCAGCTTTATGCTGATTTTCAAACCGCTTGTGTTCTCAGGTCAGCGTTAGAACAGGTACCCGAAGAACCTTTTGCTCAAAGACGGAGTACACGAAGATCCGTTTCATTTTGTTTATATATATTATGTATCACAACTGTACAAACTTTACTTTTCAAACAACTGTAAAACTTTTATTATGTAATGTAATGGTTGCTTTACTTTACTTATTATGTGCATTGGATTTGATACTCAATGTGGTAGTCAACCCCGGAAATGTATTCCGCCTTCGGTTTTCGGGGTGTGACACCGAATGACGTAAAAACTAAGTTTCTGATAAACTACTTTTTAGCCTTACTAATATAAATGAAAGTCATAGTATTCGTTAAACCGAGAAGTTCGGCAAAAAGAACGCCAAAATCTAACTTCGTATGAGGAAATTATGATTTTTCTAAGTTTCAATTTAGCAATAGACACCTAAAAACTCAAATTTTAGATGGAGTGATTTTTAGCGAACACAACCTGAATGAGAATTGAAGGTCTAGTCATTAGTAGTACAACGGTGAAAACTCTAACGAAAACGTATGTCGGATGAAGAAGTTATGAATTTTTAAGGGATTTTCTTATTCAGGTCTGTTAAAAATAATAATATTAAAATTCAATTCAAAATTAGCCGACGAAGTCTAAACAAAAGTTGTAGAGGATAATTTTAAATACGCGTGCATATAAAGAACGTCAAAAATAGAGCTCGTATGCGAAAGTAATGGATTTTAGACAATTTGGGCTCAATTTTCGAGAAATTCACCTTGCATGAACAGTAGCCACATGTCACCTTCCGATTGGACCGAACTTCAGTCTGGTAAGCTTCAGACATGCCTTTTAGCGTCCTAAGGGACATCTAAGATGCCTCGTAAGACGTCTTGCTCCAACTACCGTGTGTACCGAGCCTCACAACTTCGCTGCCACTTACCTCTCCCTCCTTGCTTCGGATCCGAACCTCGGCCTCTATAAGGCCTGCGATACCTCCCGGCTAATGTTGTATTTTTAGCACTTTTTCACCTCTTATTCCATATTTTGGCTATCTCCACTTCCGCCGAAGCCCGATATCATTTTTAAAGCCCGAAACACGTCCCGAAGTGGCCGGAGAGCTCGAGAAATTTATCTTTTCGGTTTGAAGCTCTACCTTTGCAAGACCCGATTTTCAATAAATCTCCCGGTTTTCAACGAGGAAAGTTATATTTAGAGCCGAAGTGCTGCCCAAATTACTATTTTAACCCCCGGTTATTTCAAGGCGAGTTCAATATATATGAAAGATTGTATGTTATTTGTTATATGTGCTATGTGCTTTTCAGTGTTATTATTCCGGGTTATTTTCCCATGATATATGGTATTGACTTTGAGTCTTTGGCCCTGTAGAGCAAGTCTCGTATTGGTAATATACCTTTGATCATGTAGAGCATGTCTTGTAATAGTTTTGGTATTAGCTTTGTGCCTTTGACCATGTAAAGCATGACTCGTATAACTTTTGAAATTGGTAATGGGCTAGGTAGGGCTAAAAGCCTGTATATGCTAGCAAAATGATAATCAGAAATTTATATGTCTTCTATGCTGTTTGGGCTGAATTTTATTGATGTATATCAAGCATTGAAAAGTATATCTTTGAATAAAGTCTTTGGTTGACATGAACGCGTGTCACATGATTTCACATATGTCTTTGTTGTTCCTCTTTGCTTCTGCCATATTGATGTATATATATGGCATAACATTATATTGTATCTATTATTGAACTCACTAAGCGTCGCCGCTTACCCTCTTAATGTTTTAATATATTGCAGGCAATAAGCATCCGGTATAGCTTTATACTGTTGAAAGAATTAAAATAGTTTATACTATTACTTTTGTATTTATGTTTTAGTATGTATAAAATATATAATATCCTGGGTAGTTTTGTAATAAACTTAATATTAGTCGGTTTGTATCAAGCCGTTTGGAAAATAAATATTGATTGTGAATATGCATGCAACATGTTTTGGAGTAACAACTGTTTTAATATTATGAAAGTGTGGGTCTTTCAATCATGGTATCAAAGCTGTAGTTTACGTGAACTAAATTCTAAGGATTAGTATTTAGACTTAAACTATTGGAAGTTCAATATATGAACTAATTCATTGTTAGTATACAGATACAAACCATAGGAATGAATTAAATGAAGTATTAGGTTATAATAAATCATAATATTCTAAATTACTATATTACTCCCAAATTTTAGAGTAATGGCTGAAGCAGTAAGTAGTCATACACCAGAAGTGGGTGGGGATCATCATCTTGATGAAGCAGAAACTCCAGTATCCCCTTGTGAGGTGCGACTTATGGATAAACTTAATGGTGTTATCTGACAAACTCTCGAAGAACACAAGAAGGATAATAATAAAGGAAAAGAGAAAGCTGTTGGAGAATTTTTAGGAGAGAAGGCGAGACATCCCTCTTTCAAAACTGTTAAGAGCAGTGGAGCTACAGAGTTTGCTGGTGTCCTCAATCATATAGTTGTTCTTACTTGGATTCAGAACATAGAGAAAGTATTTCGTATTTCACATGTGGATAATGAAGACAAGGCTAATTATGCATCTGCAATGTTAGTTGATGAAGCCTTGGTCTGGTGGGAAGAAACATATGAAGCATTCAATGGTTATGAATAGGAGAACTTGTCCTGGGAGATGTTCAAGACTCGTCTGCTAGGGAAATATTGTCCTCTAGACATGAGGAGAAGGTTAGAGAGAGAATTCCTAGAGCTCAAACAAGAAGAGAAACATTGAATAAGTATGAGACTTGGTTCAATCAGCGAGCATGGTTAGCTGCAAAGTAGATACCAACTAAAGACGACAAAATTCAATTGTTCTTGGAAGGGTTACGATATGAAATCTGTGATTTTGTGATCAATCGGAATGGTCTATCGTTTGATAAAGCTGTAGAGTATGCTCGAAAGAGTGAGCATGACTTGGACATATGTGGTGCCACTCTTTCTGTTTCAAAACTGCCACATATTGAACGAAGTACTCTTGTTTCCTCTATGCCACCACCTCAACCTATTCGAGCCGATTCAAATTCAAGGATGCAATCTTAGAATGCATCCTGTGGCCGTGGTAGGTCATAATATTTTTCTCTTTATTCACCATTATGTACAATGTGCGGAAAGAATCACCAAGGCCAATGCTGAATAGATAAAGGATCGGTGATATGTTATGGATGTGGAGAAATGGGTCATGTAAAACCTGTTTTCCCGATGAAGAGCACTACATGCTATACTTGTGGTGTTATTAGCCACAAAAAACGTTTTGCCCTACTTTTACTAGTTAGATGAAGGGAAGTCAAGCTTCTGTTCAGCAACCGGCGAGAAGTCACATCCCTGTTCAACAATCAAAGGTTACTCTAACTAAAAAGGAGGAGGTGCCATAAGCTAAAGGTCGTGCATTCCAGATTACTACAGAAGAAGCACGCAAGGACCCAAACGTTGTGACGGGTACATTTCTTGTCAACTCTAGACCTGCTCACATCTTATTTGATTCCAGTGCTTCAGATTCTTTTATGTCTCATGAATTTGCGCATTCTTTTTCAAATATCTTGCTATGCAATTGCGCAAGCATTTCATGTAGATACTACGGGAAGTATATCATTACTTGCGGATAATGTTTATAGGGATTGTGTCATAGAAATTGAAGGCTATAATTTTCTTTCCAATCTGATTACTATCTCCTTGCCCAATTTCGATATTATTCTCGGCATGGATTGGTTGTCAAGGAATCATGTTGAACTCTTATGTTATGAAAAGATAGTATGTATTCCTATTGAACAGAAGAATCCTCTCTACTTCTACGGTGAACAAATACCTAAAAGCGTAAAAATAATCTCTTTCTTAAATGCTCGTATATTCATATCGAAGGGATGTTCTATCTATCTAGCCTATACAGTTGATACCTCGAAAGAGGAGAAGAAAACTGTAAATGAGGTTCTCGTTGTTAACGAGTATCCTGATGTTTTCCCTGATGATTTGCCGAGATTACCTCTGGACAGGAAAGTAGAATTCTGAATCGACCTTGTGCCTTGTGCTGCTCCGATTGCAAAGACCCTGTATCGTCTTGTGCCAGCTGAAATGAAGGAAATTATGATCCAACTGCAGGAATTACTTGAAAAAGGCTTTATTAGACCGAGTACCTCTCCCTGGGGTGCTCCAGTATTGTTTGTTAAAAAGAAGCATGGTTCGATGCAAATGTGTATTGATTACCGTGAGCATAATAAGGTGACTATTAAGAACAAGTATTCACTACCTCCCATTGATGATTTATTTGATCAACTTTAGGGTGTTAGTTATTTCTCGAAGATTGATTTGAGATTTGGGTATCATAAGTTGAAAGTTCAAGAGAGGATGTACCGAAGACTGCTTTTCGTACTCGATATGGGCATTATGAATTCCTTGTCATGCTGTTCGGTTTGACAAATGCTCCTGCTGTATTCATGGATAAGATGAATCGCGTATGTCACCCGATGCTTGATAAATCTGTCATCGTATTCATTGATGATATTCTAATCTATTCGAAGTCTGAATTTGATCATGTCATTTATATTCGTGCGGTATTGGAACTTCTTCGAAAGGAGAAATTATACGCTAAATTCTCGAAATGTGAATTTTGGCTTCGCCAAGTTCTATTTCTCGGCCATGTTATTTCTGGTGATGGTGTATCTGTAGATCCTATTAAAATCGAAGCTATTCAAAATTGGGAAGTGTCCCGTAATGCTTCTGAAATACGTAGTTTCTTGGGTCTTGCAGGATATTACCAGAGATTCATTAAATACTTTTCTTGTATAGTTTTACCTCTCACGAGTCTTATGTGGAAGGAAGTTAAGTTCGAACGGGGTAAAGCCCAAGAAAAAGCTTTCTCAACTTTAAAAGATCTTTTGACTCATGCTCCAATCTTATCACTCCTAGAAGGTGATGATGATTTCTCTGTATATATAGCGATGCTTCAAGATTGGGACTCAGTTGTGTGTTGATGCAAGGTGGAAAGGTGATAGCCTATGCTAAGACAAATGAAATAATATGAAAAGAATTATCCCACTCATGACCTTGAACTCGCTGCTGTCGTATTTGCCCTGAACCTTTAGAAACACTATCTTTTTGGTACGAAATGCCAATTGTTTACCGACCCCAAAAGTCTCATGTATATATTCAGCCAACAGACATTGAATATGAGATAGCAACGAGCCATGGAGATGATTATGGATTATGACTATGAAATCTTGTATCAACCTGGAAAAGCCAAGGTAGTTGCTGATGCTATTAGCAAAAAAGTTTATCGTAATAGTATGTGTTATACTATTACTCACACGATAGTAAATTTCAATAATCTTGATGAACTAGAGAAATGGCAAGTAGAAGCTTTGAAGCCAGGAAATATGAAGAAAGAAGGGATGGTATATTATGCTGATGGTTTACTTGATGATCCATGAGGATTGAAGGTATTTAAGAATTGACTATGGATTCCAAAGATTGGTAGATTACGACAGAAGATTTTAGATGAAGCTCATAAGCCAAAACTGTCAATACATCCTGGAACAAGTAAAATGTACTACGATATACGGACTAATTATTGGTGGCCAAGATTAAAGAAAGACATTGGAAGATATGTACAAGAATGCTTGATATGCTCACAAGTCAAAACAGAGCACCAAAATCCTTACGAAACCCCAGATAGTGCTAGTGTTCCTGTGTGGAAATGGGAATAACTATCTGTGGATTTTATTACGAAATTGCCAAAGATTGCTAGACAGCATGATAACATTTGGGTAATCATCGACCGCCTAACTAAAAGTGGACATTTTCTTGCCATGCGTGAAACGGCTCCAATGGAGAAATACGCACAAGTATACTTAGATGAAATTGTTGCGAGACATGGTGTGCCACTAAAGATCATTTCCGATCGTGATACTCGTTTTAATTCTCACTTTTGGGGGAGTATGCAATGTGAATTGGGATCTCGAGTTGGTCTCAGTATAACTTATCATCCCCAGATAGATGGTTAGACGGAGAGAAAAATTTAAACTGTAGAAGATATGCTTCGTGAATGTATCTTGGAATTTGGTGGTAACTTGGATAAGTACTTACCGCTTGTCGAAATTCCATATAATAACAATTATCACACTTCAATTAGAATGCCACCATATGAAGCATTATATGGTCGAAAATGTCGTACTCCATTATGTTGGCGTGAAGTGGGACAGAAAATCCTAGGAGGCCCTGAAATGATTCAAGATACCACCAACAAAATTCAAATCATACGTGAAAGAATGAAAGCGGCCCAGGATCAACAAAATGACTATACAAAAATGAGGAGACGACCCATAGAATTCCAGGTGGGTGATTTCGTTATGTTGAAGGTATCCGCATGGAAAGGTGTTATGCGATTTGGAAACAAAGGAAAACTAAGTCCCAGATTTGTTGGTCCTTTCAAAATCATCCAGATAATTGGTAAGCAAGCATACCGTTTGGAATTACCTGAACATTTTGGTGGTTATTCATTATGTCTTTCATGTGAGTTATCTGCGCAAATTCTTGAGCAACTATGATGAAACGGTTCCATTATCCGAGGTGAAATTGGATAATAAGTTAAGATATGTAGAAGAGCCTGAAGAGATCGTGAATGAAAGAACAAATAATCTACATAACAAAGAAGTGGAATTGGTGCTGGTCAAATGGAAACACCATCGAGGCCCAAATTATACGTGGGAAAATAAGAATGAAATAAAAGAAAAATATCCCCATTTGTTTTAATCGCTGTAATTTCGGGGACGAAATCCTCAAAAGGAGGAGGTATTTGTAACACACACATTCAGTTATCGTGTATTTTACATTTTAAAAGTGAATAATATTACGAAATATTATGTAAATTTGAATGTTGAGTTCTAACAGATGGTTTTTACGAGAAATAAAGTAACACTATGTTTACAATCACTCATAAAATATTGGGAGTCTTATGAGATTCCAATTAAAAGCCAAATAGTGAAATTTAGCAAAAATATAAAATTTGAAATAAGTGAAATATTATTCTTTATAGTTGTATAGAATCTTGTTAGAAACATTTAGGCGAAAACCTCATCGAAATCCGAGTTATAACGAAGAAGTTATGATGAATCGAAGATCCGCGACAAAACCAGCATGGCATCGAATAACGTAAAAAGTGAGTTTTTTTTTTTTAGACATAGTAATCGAAATGAAGGTCTTTGTATTCGTTAAACCGAGAGGTTCGATAAAAAGAACGCCAAAATCTGACTTCGTATGAGGAAGTTATGATTTTTCTAAGTTTCAGCCTAGCAGTAGACAGCTAAAAATTCAAATTTTAGATGGTGTAATTTTTAGCTAACACAACCTAAACGAGAATTGAAGGTCTCGTCATTAGTAGTACAATGGTAAAAAGTCTGACAAAAATGAATGTCGGATGAAGAACTTATGAATTTTTAACGGATTTTCCTGTTGTAACAACCATAAATTTTACGCCAAATTTGAACTTTTTCAATCATAAATAAAAACCAAATAGCATTGTTCACAAAATGTTTTCAAACCATTTTCCATCATAGTGTCCCAAAAATCATAACTTAAGGATGAGCAGCGGTACGGTCACGCCTTCTCCTTTCCATGATCTCCTGAAGTACCTGAAACAATAAACTGAAAATTGTAAGCCTGAGGGCTTAGTGAGCTAACCCCAAAATACCAATACCACACTTACAATACCATATCACAAATACTCAATCAATCAGCATGCATACTAGGCCATTGGCCTAACTGGACCGCCCTACTGGGCCTACAGTCTGTCTGGATCTATCCCGAGCCTTTGGCATGATTGGTGCGCCACATGGGCCTACAATCTCCTGAGACCGCTCATAGGGTATGTTGGCCTTTAGCATAAAGCAAGACCGCCTCAACCAACCAACAAGAAAATAAACATGTGCGCATAACTATCATATACTGACATATACAAACATAAAACATATTTATCTCACTGATCATCAATCATAGAATTCTCCTGTAACTAGAGTACCAACCTAGCAGGTCACTAACATACCAATCCCTACGGATCATAAGAGCATAACATACAGTCTACCCTGATTCTGATCTAACAGTTCATAACCACATGTAGCATATCATAACAATAACAACTAAAGGGCCGACCTTGGTGCCGTAGACCCTATCGATATAGTAAGGATAACTCACCTTGCAAATGTCGACTCGGAAGATACACTCCAACCCTCGGATCACCCGACACCAACACCACCACCTAAGATCATAGTACAATATACTCATAAGTCCTTAACCTTATAAGGTACCTCATAACTCACTTGTCAATCCCTGGTCAAGGTCAAAGTCCTCAGTCAAGGTCAACTTTCCATGTTGACCTCGACTCACCAAGTACCCTCGGCTACTCGTCGAGTTCCCTGAAGTACATTCCAACTCGCCGAGTCATCAGAGTGACTCGTCGAGTTCATTCGATTCTCGATCAAACTTTAAGTCCACCCATTAAGTTCCCTCCTTGCAACTCGACGGATACACACTCATACATATCCAAGAGAAAACTCATTCGACTCGTCGAGTTTATGGAAATCTTCATCGAACTCGCCGAGTTGTTCATCCAACTCGTCGAGTTCACGTCCATCTTCATGTGACTCCCCGAGTCAACCTTATGACTTGCTGAGTCCATTCAGTCCACTTTCCATATAGACTTTGTTTGAGCCATGCAGCAACTCCAAATCACAGATTCAAGCTTCTAGTGCATGCTTATCACGTAAAGTTGCAAACTTTACGTGCATGCACGGCTATAAAGGCTCTAAATGCCTAATCTAAGTTCTTAATGGGGCTTCATGCCCAAGAGGGAATTCAACCATAACAAAAACTGTGACTTTATGCTTCTAAAATCCAAGGAGGGTCCATATCTGAAGTTACAACTTCAGATCTTGCCCATAGCTCATCATACCAACTTGAAAATCCATAAAAAGCCCTAAAAACTCAACAAAAGGGAAAAGGGGAAGTAAGGATGGCACTTTGATACCTCCAAAGGATGCTAGCTGAGGTAAATCCTACTTCCCACACCTTGCTTTCTTCAATTCCTTTGCACTCCTAGATTTCTTCCTCCAAGATTCTCTTTCCAAGCTTTAAACACCACAGAAAGACACTCACCTCGCATATTAGGGTTTTAAGGGGCTCTCAAAGACTGCAAAGAGGGCAAAGGAGGCTAGGACTCCTTTAAATATAGGTGAAAACCCAGGGATTTAGGGTTTCATCTGTCAGCTCCTACTCACCGAGTCCCAATATGGACTCGCCGAGTAGGTCACTTAACACGCGATCTCATCTAGCTGCTACTTGACGAGTAGGTCAACCAACTCATCGAGTAGAGGTTAACCCAATAAATATTATTTAAGCAATACCTGAGAATCAGGGCGTTACAACTCTCCCCCACTTGAAATAGACTTTGCCCTCGACGTCCGCTGGAATAAACAATGTCGGGTAATGCTCGCGCATCTCCGCCTCCGGCTCCCATGTCCACTCGGATCTCTTTCGATGTTCCCACTGTACCTTTACTAAAGCTATTTGCTTGTTCTGCAGAATCTTCTTCTACATTTCCAAAATAGCCACAGGCCTCTCCACATAGTTCAGCCGCTCATTGACCAGAATGTCATCGAACAATACCACTGCCTCCTGGTCCATGATGTATTTTTGCAATTGTGAAACATGAAATGTGTTGTGGATTCGGCTAAGCTCCTTTGGAAGCTCTAGCCTATAAGCCACCCTGCCAACCCTGGCAACAATCTTGGATGGCCCAACTTAATGGGGGCCCAATTTTCCCTCTTCCTGAAACGGATCACACCCTTCTAGGTGTGACCTTTAGAAGAACCATGTCACCCACCTGAAATTCCAGCTCAGATTGGCTTCTATCGGCATAACTTTCCTGCTAGCTCTAAGCGGTCTGCAGTCGCTGTCTAATCTGTTGTATCATCTCGGTAGTTTGCAGAACTACCTCTGTCCGACCCATCACCCTGTGCCCAACCTCACCCCAGCAGACTAGGTCCTACACCTCCGCCCGTATAACAACTCGAAAGGCGGGGCGCCAATACTGGAATGAAAGCTGTTGTTGTAGGTGAATTCAGCAAGCAGTAGGTGGGAATCCCAACTCCCACCGAAATCAATGATGCCCCTCAACATGTCCTCGAGGGTCTGAATGGTCCGTTCACTCTACCCATCAGTCTGCAGATGGAATGTCGTACTAAAATGCAGTCTCGTACCCAATTCCTCGTGGAACTTCTTCCAAAAATGGGAAGTAAACCTGACATCTTGATCAGAAACGATAGAAACTGGAATCCCATGGTGAGAGACAATATCTCTGACGTACAGGTCGGCCAACTTCTTTGCCGACGAACTCTCCCGTATGGCTAGGAAATAGGCACTCTTGGTCAAGCGATCCATGATGACCCATATAGCATAGAACCCCCTTGTCGTCTTCAGCAACTTCGTGATGAAATCCATCGCCATCCGTTCCCATTTCCACATGGGAATCTACAGATGTTGCAGCTTACCATGCGCCCTCTGATGCTCGGCCTTGACCATCCTACAGGTCAAGAACCTCTCAACAAACCAAGCGATATCTCCCTTCATGCCAGGCCACCAATAACTCAAACTCAAATGAGGGTACATCTTGGTGGCTCCTGGGTGAATTGAAAAACAAGACTTATGAGCCTCCTCCATCACTGTCTGTGGGACCCCTCCGGACATCGGAACCCAAACCCAACCGTAACAGGTCAACAACATGCGGCTATCCTGAAGAAACCAAGTGCTTTCCCCCTTAATCCTCTCAATCTTCCAGTTCTTTGGTCTCATACCCTAAATCTGAGCATCCTTGACAAATCCCACCAGCAGGGAATCCACCGCTATCCTCATACACCTGGCTGGGGTCGAGGACCCAACCGACTTGCGGCTTAGAGCATCCACAACCATGTTCTCTTTACCAGGATGGTAAAGGATCTCACAATCATAGCCCTTGACCACATCAAGCCACCTGCGCTGCCTCCTGTTCAGGTTCGGCTGATCCGTGATATGTCTCAAACTCTTGTGATCTGTGTATATAGTACAACAGACCCCGTACAGATAGTTCCTCCAAATCTTTAGAGCGAAAACCACCGCTCCCAACTCGAGATCTTGCGTGGGGTATCTCGTCTCATGCAGATTTAGCTGCCGCGATGCATAGGCTATCACTCGTCCCCTCTGCATGAGGAATGCCCCCAAGCTCGTGAGGGATGCATCACAAAATACCAGAAAAATCCTCAACTCCCTCGGGGAGTGTCAACACCGGCGTCTCGCATAAACATCGACGAAGGGTCTCAAATCCCCTCTGCTGCTCAGGTCCCCACCGGAAATTAACCCCTTTCCTCGTTAGATGAGTGAGAGGTACGACAATCATGGAGAAATCATGAATGAATCTTCGATAATACCCTGATAAACCCAAGAAACTCTTGATATCCGAGGGAGATTTCGGAATCTCCCTCTGCATAACCACCTCCACCTTGTCCGGATCGACAAAAATCGCTTCCTGGTTAATGAGATGTCCGAGGAACTGGACCTCTCGTAACCAAAACTCACATTTCAAGAACTTGGCATACAACCGTTCTTGCCTCAGAACCCCCAGCAGCTCCCTGAGATGCTCCTCATGCTGCTCTCAAGTCTTGGAATACACCAAGATATCATCTATGAACACAATGACCGAGCGATAGAGCATCGATCTACAGACTCGGTTCATCAGATCCATGAACACCGTTGGCGCATTGGTGAGCCCAAACGGCATCACCACGAACTCGTAATGACCATAACGAGTCCGAAATGTGGTCTTCTCCACGTCCTCCTCCCTCACCCTAACCTGGTGATACCCTGATCTCAAATCAGTCTTGGAAAACCAAAATGCACCCTGCAGCTGATCAAAAAGATCATCTATCCTCTGGAGCAGGTAACAGTTCTTCACCGTTAACTTGTTCAGCTCCCTATAGTCAATGCACATCCTGTGCGAACCATCCTTCTTCCTGACGAAAAGGATCGGTGCTCCCCAGGGTGAACTACTCGGATTAATCCATTGCTTACCCAGCAGCTCCTGCAACTGAGATGATAGCTCCTGCATCTCAGGCGGTGCCAATCGGTATGGCACCTTGTTGATAGGGGTTGCACCTGGCACTAGGTCAATCCTGAACTCAACGTGCCTCTCCGGAGGCACTCTAGGTAACTCCTCCGGAAACACATCAGCAAACTCCCTCACCACCGGAACATCAGAAACTGAGAGCTGCTCTCTAACCCGCGTATCTAGCACATACACCAAATAACCGACACATCTGTGTTGAATGTACTGTCGAGCCCTAGCTGCTGAACAAAACCCTGCTCCCAACCTGGTGCCCTCACCATATATTAGAAGTTCTCCCCCACTTGGGGTTCGAACCACCACCCGTTATCCTTCACAGTCGATCATGGCGCCAAAATGGCTAAGCCAATCCATCCCCACAATCACGCATACATCCCCTATGGGGATAGGAATCAAATCTATTGGGAAGGACACCCCAAAAATCTCCAACTCACATCCCCGGTAGACCAAAGAAGTAGAAACCTCATGCTCGTTGGCGATCAAAACTCGCAACGGATACTCAAGATCATCTATCGGCACACTGAACCCTCTAGTGAAGGTCTGAGATACAAACGACCAACTCGCCACCTAGTCAAATAATACCAAAGAAGGCAAAGAATTCACTAAAAACGTACCAGTAACCACATCCAGTGCTGACTTGGCCTCCTTGGCCATGACTTGGAAGGTGCGACCCTGAGCCTTCGGTGGCTCCACCTTTACTGGTCTCCCATATCCAATCCTCATAGTAGTGGGCGCGGAACCCTTCGTTGGCTTGGCGGCGAGCTGCGGATAGTTGGTCTTCAGATGACCAACCTGATGACATTGGTACCAAATCCTCATATCTGCTAGAGGGGCAGACTGACAGCAGTCCCTGGCATAGTGCCCATCTTTGTCACATTTGTGGAACCAACCTCCTGCTCGACAAACTCCTAAATAAACACTGCCACACTTTCCACAAGTGTAGCTCTACTGACCCCCAGAACGTGTATCAACGGTCTTAGACTGCTTAGGCGTTGGATGAGACTGTGTCGGTGTCTGACGCTGCTCCTTCAGTTGCAACTCTATCTCCAACTCACGCCGCCTTGCGGCTTCCTAATGATCCCGGAGGGTATCACATTGTTGTGTAGACACAAACTATCGAATATTAGTCTTCAGAGTACTCAGATAACGAGTCATCTGAAACTGCTCTAAAGAAAACTCTAGACAAAACATATCCCTCTCCGTGAACATACGGGTAATCTCCATGAAAGACTCCCCATCTTGCCTCAATGTCAAAAACTCATGCGCAAGCAGCGCCCGTTCCACGCGCGGAACTTAGCGGGTGCGAAACATATCCTGAAACTGCTCCCAAGTAAGAGTAGCCCACTGATCATCAGTATACGACCCAGTCGTCAGCCTCCACCAGTCCTTTGCCCTAAGCCTTAGCAGGTTCAGGGCACAACTGACCTTCTGGTTAGAAGGACATGAGCATCTAAAGAAATAGCCCTCAACGTCAGACAACCACTTCATAGCCCTGATCGCATCCTGTGTACCATCAAATGTCAGGGGCTTCATATTATCGAAGTCCCAGTACTAGAAAGCCCTGCCAGCTCCTCTTCCAACCCATGCCGCAGTTACAGCCGAAGTGGCTGAAGTAGCAACTGTCTCGGCTAGAGCTGCATATCGCTTATCAAAGTACTCAATCATCGCGGTGTTAATCCACCCAAACATCTCTAGAAGTTGTGCTCGGAATGCAGCAGCAATCTCGTCGTGCATGATCTCCCAGATCATGGCATCCAACTCCTCGGTCCCTATCTGAATCCCAGGCTCAGGTGCTGCCGTCACCTCCAACCCTCCATCTCCCGACCATGATCCTGATCTTGATCCTGATCCAGATCCCGAAGCATCACGTCTCGTCACCACCATACTGAATATATATATATATATATATATATATATATATATATATATATATATATATATATGTACAAGTCATCAAATAAATAACATAATATCGGGAGATCAAAACTCACAAACCCTAAGGGTTGTGATTTCCTTGATACGCGTATGGGTCCTGTGCATTCAGTAGTACGGGCCCATACTACCTTCCACACCTACCCATATTTGTCTCAAGTATCACCACAATGCCCTAACAATACCAACCACATAGAAAATGCGATCAACCCTCACTTCTAGGGGAATAACAAATATCTCACATCTAGACTAACCACTTATCACGACTTACACATCAATGAAACTTCCATCATCCCTTGCAGTGCCAGTGCATGCTAGCTGCAAATAACACTGGACCTAATATACTTTCGAATATCTAATCCTACCCGAAGGTCAAATCAACATTCTCAGGCTATAAGGTCTTTATTATGCATAGCCGTGATGCATACACAAAACTCCTATAGTTAGATCTCAATTTCATGTACGAGAAACCCTAGGCTAATAGGCATCATGCGATCAGGCAAATCTATCATGCAATTCTTGAAGATCCCTAGCCTAGCACTAGCATGTTGTTCTAACATATTAGAATATCAAATAACCACATGGTATTTTGGGGTTTACTTATAGGCTCCGGCTGATCGTACCCTGTGCATCCTCCATCCTTTATTTTGAAAACCATTTTAAAACTTACTTTCCGAAAATCTCCTTGATTTAAGACTAGATTCACACGAGTGTTCCTCCAATTCACTTAAACCAAGGCTCTGATAACAACTTGTAACATCCATAAATTATATGGAAAATTAAAACTTTTTCAATCATAAATAAAAACCAAATAGCATTGTTTACAAAATGTTTTCAAATCATTTTCCATCAGAGTGTCCCAAAAATCATAACATAAGGATGAGGAGCGGTATGGTCATGCCTTCGCCTTTCCATGATCTCTTGAAGTACCTGAAACAATAAACAGAAAACTGTAACCCGAGGGCTGAGTGAGCTACCCCCAAAATACCAATACCACACTTACAATACCATATCAGAAATACTTAATCAATTAGCATGCATACTGGGCCATTGGCCTGACTGGCCCGCCCTACTGGGCCTACAGTTTGTCTGGATCTATCTCGAGCCTTTGGCATGATTGGTGCGCCACGTGAGCCTACAGTCTCCCCGGACCGCTCATAGGGTATGTTGGCCTTTAGCACAAAGCAGGACCGCCTCAACCCAATCAACAAGCAAAGAACCATATGTGCATAACTATCATATACTGACATATACAAACATAAAACATATTTATCTCACTGATCATCGATCACAGAATTCTCCTGTAACTAGAGTACCGACCTAGCAGGTCACTAACATACCAATCCCTACGGATCATAAGAGCATAACATACTGTCTACCCTGATTCCGATCTAACAGTTCATAACGACATGTAGCATATCATAACAATAACAACTAAAGGGCCAACCTTGGTGGCGTAGACCCTATCGATATAGTAAGGATAACTCACCTTGCAAATGTCGACTCGGAAGATACACTCCAACCTTCGGATCACCCGACACCAACACCACCACCTAAGATCATAGTACAATATACTCATAAGTCCTTAACCTTATAAGGTACCCGATAACCCACTAGTCAATCCCTGGTCAACGTCAAAGTCCTCAATCAAGGTCAATTGTCCATGTTGACCTCGGCTCACCGAGTATCCTCGGCTACTCATCGAATTCCCTGAAGTATATTCCAACTCGCCGAGTCATCAGAGTGACTCGTCGAGTTCCTTCGATTCTTGATCAAACTTTAAGTCCACCCGTTAAGTTCCCTCATTGCAACTCGACGGATACACACTCATACATATCCAAGAGAAAACTCATCCGACTCGCCGAGTGGTTCTTCAACTCGTCGAGTTTATGGAAATCTTCATCGAACTCGCCGAGTTGTTCATCCAACTCATCGAGTTCACGTCCATCTTCATGTGACTCGCCGAGTCAACCTTGCAACTCTCCGAGTCCATTCAGTCCACTTTCCTTACAGACTTCGTTTAAGCCATGCAACGACTCCAAATCACAGATCCAAGATTCTAGTGCATGCTTATCACGTAAAGTTGCAAACATTACGTGCATGCATGGCTATAAAGGCTCTAAATTCCTAATCTAAGTTCTTAATGGGGCTTCACGTTGAAGATGGAATTCAATCATAACCAAAACTGTGACTTTATGCTTCTAAAGTCTAAGGAGGGTCCAGATCTGAAGTTACAACTTCAGATATTGCCCATAGCTCATCATACCAACTTGAAAATCCATAAAAAGCCCTAAAAACTCAACAAAAGGGAAAAGGGGAAGTAAGGATGGCACTTTGATACCTCCAAAGGATGCTAGCTGAGGTGAATCCTGCTTCTCACGCCTTCCTTGCTTCAATTCCTTTGCACTCCTAGATTTCTTCCTCCAAGATTCTCTTTCCAAGCTTCAAACACCACACAAAGGCACTCACCTCGCGTATTAGGGTTTTAAGGGGCTCTTAAAGACTGCAAAGAGGACAAAGGAGTCTAGGACTCCTTTAAATAGAGGTGAAAACCCATGGATTTAGGGTTTCATCTGTCAGCTCTTACTCACCGAGTCCCAATATGGACTCGTCGAGTAGGTCACTTAACATGCGATCTCATCCAGCTGCTACTCGACGATTCGGTCAACCAACTCGTAGAGTAGAGTTTAACCCAATAAATCTTATTTAAGCAATACCTGAGAATTGTGGCGTTACACCTGTCCTGGTCTATTAAAAATAATAATATTAAAATTAAATTCAAAGTTAGCCGACGAAGTGTAAACGAAAGTTGTAGAGGATAATTTTAGCTACGCGTGCATACAAAGAACGTCAAAAACGGAGCTCGTATGCGAAATTTATGGATTTTAGAAGATTTGGGCTCAATTTCCGAGAAAATCGAATGGATAAGCCTTATTTGGCAGGCTTCCGACGCGCCTTTCAGCGTCCTAGGGGACGTCTAAGACGCCTCGCAAGACGTCTCGCTCCAACTCCCATGTGTACCGAGCCTCGCAGCTTCGCTGCCACCTGCCTCTCCCTCCTTGCTTCGGATCTGAACCTTGGTCCTATATAAGGCATGCGAGTCCTCCCAACTAATGTTGGGTTTTTAGCACTTTTTCACCTCTTATTCCATATTTTGTCTATTTACACTTCCTTCGAAGCCCCTGTATTAGTTTTAAAGCCCGAAACATGTCCCGAAGTGCCCAGAGAGCCCGAGAAATTTATCTTTTCGGTTTGAAGTTCTACCTTCTCAAGGCCCGATTTTCAATAAATCTCCCGGTTTTCAACGAGGAAAGTTATATTTAGAGCCAAAGTGCTGCCCAAATTACTATTTTAACCCCCGGTTATTTCAAGGTGAATTCAATATATAGGAATGATTGTATATTATCTGCTATATGTGTTATGTGCTTTTCAGTGTTATTATTCCGGGTTATTTTCCCATGATATTCTGGTATTGACTTTGAGTATTTGGCCCTGTAGAGCAAGTCTCGTATTGCTAATATACCTTTGATCATGTAGAGCATGTCTTGTAATAGTTTTGGTATTAGCTTTGTGCCTTTGACCATGTAAAGCATAACTCGTATAACTTTTGATATTGGTAATGGGCTAGGTAGGGCTAAAATCCTGTATATGCTAGCAAAATTATAATCAGAAATTTATATGTCTTCTATGCCATTTGGGCTGAACTTTATTGATGTATATCAAGCATTGAAAAGTATATATTGGAATAAAGTCTTTGATTGACATGAACGTGTGTCACATGATTTCACATATGTCTTTGTTGTTCCTCTTTGCTTCTGCCATATTGATGTATATATATGGCATAACATTATATTGTATCTATTATTGAACTCACTAAGTGTTGCCGCTTACCCTCTCAATGTTTTAATATATTGCAGGCAATAAGCATCTGATATAGCTTTATACTGTTGAAAGAATTAAAATAGTTTGTACTATTACTTTTGTATTTAAGTTTTTGTATGTATAAAATATACAATATCCTGGGTAGTTTTGTAATAAACTTAAACTTAGTCGGTTTGTATCCAGTCGTTTGTAAAATAAATTATCAATGTAAAATATTGTTTGTGAATATGCATGTAGTATGTTTTGGAGTAACAACTGTTTTAATATTATGAAAGTGTGGGTCTTTCAGGTTGTGGTAATAGAAGCTCAGTTGGATCAACTCATTTTTCTCCTGCTCAAGCACTCCATCGAAGAAGTTGAGGCCAAGTATGATGCCTCCGTTAAGAACTACCTGGAAGCCATAACCACCATGCTGAAGGTCCATGATGACTTGGTTTATGCTACCAACGATATTATTAAGCATACCCTTGTTCGTCATGAGATGCAAATTCAAAGGCTAGAAAAGGAAATCAAGAAGGATGAGATAAAACTCATAATTCAAAAAGTCCTCATTAAGCTACTTCGATCCACTTGGTACATCGTTGATGTTCCGAATCAAAAGTTTGATGAGATGTTAGCTGTTCTTGGCCATTTGTTCGATCATCTCGCTGCTTAGGATCTTACTTCTGAAGCATACGATACTCTCACTCGTCAACTCAATGCAGGCCTTCAGATAGTATTCTCCAAGTTTTAAGATTTAAAGGACTCTTTATTACTTGTATCGGTTCTGAAAACCACCGATGCAAAAGGGGGAGAAGGTCCTAGCTAACCATGGAAGCCCGCCTTGGTTTTTCAAATCCGAGATGAAGATTTGAATTCCGATGATGAAGTCCATGTTGTGTATGGACTTGTAGGAATTATCTCTAATAATGAAGAAGATAGTGATGAAGAGAAGTATGTCACCAAAGGAGTTCATGGCCTAAAGGCCCCGAAGAAGCTATTTACAAAGGTGATAACATAGGAAGAAAAGAGGAAATGGTCCGCAGTCTCTTGGCCATTCTCTTTACCACACGCTCTTCAAAGAGCCATTCAAATGGCCAAAGAAAAAACACTCCTCATAGCTCAAGCCTTCTGAGCCACTCCTTTAATGCTCCCACCTATTCCAGCTCCAAAAATTGATGCCATAGACAAGGGTTCTCCACTCCGGATCCTGATGACATTCTGAAAGATCCTCTTCCGAACCGCACTCCACAATATGTTATGGATGAGAATATACAGTTCATCATGGCTGCATTGAAAAGAGATGAAAGAACATAATTTGTGGTTTGAGCTAGGCATCATTTTATATAGATAACTATGTCATTTTGCAGTGTTTGTATGTTGTGGTCTGAACCTTTTGAAGTTAGATGCACTTGGATCTTCTGAGGGATTGTGAAAGGGGACTCTAGATAATTCTGCTAGATCAGTCTTTGTCCAGGAATTAAAATCATGAGTGCTTTTGTAACACTCAGATATTCCTGAGTTTCGCTTTACCACCCACAAATTAGTTTCTGGATCGAAAGCCCACATACGAATACCAGATCTGTCACCGTACTCATCGCCAAACTTTCTCTTTTTTTTTTTTTAAATCTGTTACAGTCAGGGCAGGTTCTTTTGCTTTGCGATTTTCATTTGAATTTTTCATAAACAAAAGTCCTTCGCATTGGTTTGCAGTCACAACTCTTTTGCCCTATCTAATTGTAATTCTGGCTCTACTTGCTTCTGGTTCCTTTTCAAATCTGTGTACAATGGTAGTTGTTCTTGGAGCAGGTGGGTCAACAGGTAGATCATCAGTTGCGGGAGGTGATTGAGCAGAAGGAGGATCAACTACTCCATGAGGCATGCTTAACAATTAACTTCATTTATATGATATAAATGTGTGCATTCTTGATTCAATTTCTTCTTCTTCTTAATCTAAATCTAATTGCAATTAACTTCATTGATTACTAAATTGGATCCTTAAATTTGGGGACTTACAAGAGACAAAGGCAAAATGCCAATGACTTCCGAACAATAAGCCTTCGACTCCGGACATCATCTCAAGCAAAAACAAGGATGGTCTTAGGAGGAAATCAACCAAGCACTAGAGAACAACATCCGAATCCAAGCTCTCAAGGATAATTCTGATCCAATGCGTGGGATATCTCCTATATGCCGTGAAGGCATTCTTTGTGATCATGAAATTGTTCCTTTCATGTATTACGATGTTCCCACCAACAAATCCGAACAAAGCGATCTACCTCTTTCTCCATATAGCAAATACTACATCATGTTTGTTCCTCATCACCCCAATGATGATCCAGAAGTGATCCTCCGGACGGAACGAGAAGGATTGAAACATTCTACTCCAAGAATGCGCAACTTCTGAAGGAAGTATGGACAAGAAAAAGAATTATCAAAGTCCATGGATTTGCAAGGAAAATCCTAGGGAAGTTCGAACTCAAGTGCCCACTATTTCGATTTCACGTCTTCCTGAACAAGCCAACTTACCAGACCATCACTGATACGGATATCCCTTCGATGAATCCGAACGACATTCTGACATTGGCTGCTCATTTCTGAGGAATGCAAGACAATGATATCAGCATGGGTGCTTTCCATTCTGCTCTAAGCTTACTTAAGGACTATGTTGCAGAGTTTTGTAGATGCAACTATGAGCTGGCCCATCTATATGGAACTGAAGACTTCATTGCGAAGATCACCTTTTTTCTACCGGAAGTTGAACTGGTTGAAGATGGTCCAATAGATGACCTGATTCTAGGGTTTGTCTACACAACCAGGAAGACAAACAAGAAGGACATTTTTTGTGTCCTTAACAAGCACTTAATTCCGACAAAAGCCCTTCAGAAGTTCATCTCTCGCGCATCCAAGTCTAAAGCACCAGAACAGGTCAAAGCAAAGTTTGTGAGTTAACTAACCTGGTGCATTGGAGTCAGAGAATGGTTGTCCCAAGCCTACACCTTCATTAAGGACAAAGCTATTTAATTGAATGGATTGCAAAGTTCACTTAGGGGGAGAATGTTGGAACCTGAAAGTGAACCTCTAGCAATCCTAAGTCCAAGTGATTATTCCGAAGTTAGCATCAGGTTCCAAAGTGAAGAGTAGTTCGGAAGTTGTCCGGACCTGGAGAGAAGTTGATTAGAAGTTTAGGAGTGAATACATTCCGGAATAGACTTTATGTCCGGAATGTGTGGTGATCTGGAGAGGCTATTTTGTCTTTTTCTGTATGAATTACTTTTGTCTCTTTGCATGATTAGACATTTCATAGGACTTACTATGTTGGTCAACATAGACAATCAGAATGTAAGAATTGTTCATTTTATGTAGTCCTATGTATGTTTGTTGGTTTGTACCATGTTTCACTTACTCCTATTTAAAGGAGCTTTGAATGAAATTTTAAGAAACGAATCATTCACTCACTTTTGGAATTTTACTAATATATTTCAACTCTCTTTGAAACATTCTTCTTGTTCTTCATTTATGAGCTTTACCTTGATCGTTTATTCTCATTCGTCATTTATTACTTGATCATTTATTGAATATATATTAACTTAGACTTGACTGGTCTATCCAGGCTTGACTAGAACATTTATTAGCAATCGGACATTGATCTTAAGCATTCACTCAAGGTTTAAGTTTTCAAACCTTCTCCCTACACATCAGATCTATTTTGGCCTCTCAACTTAGTTAATAGTCTCAAGTCTAAAGTTCGTAACTAGATTAAAGACTCCTTGTTTCACAATGTGTTTCAAGCTAATAACCAAGGACCCAAACAACCTTGGGGACCTAAATTCATTCAATAAATGCAGGTTCTCAGTGACGACAAATATGACGACAAATGGTATATTGATAGTGGTTTCTCTCGTTACATGACTGGAAGAAAGGAGAATCTTCGTGATTATAGGTCTTTGGAGAATGCTCGAGTAGTGAAGTTTGGAAACAACAAAAAATTTCATGTTCGAGGATACGGAACAGTCTCAAATGGGAAGTTCATTGTAAAATGAGTTGCATATGTCGAAAGTCTTCAACATAACTTAATAAGGTTTTTGCAACTTGTTATGGGCACTGGCAATCATGTTCTATTTAATGAAGAATGAAGCATAATTTCAAATGTTAACACAAAATAATTTTTGCATAAATCAAAAATACATGGTGATATGTTTACTCTTGACATCAAACTAATAGTGGAAATTCCATCAATGTGGTTACCGCTGAAAGCTTCATCTGATCTTAGCTGACTATGGCAGCGAAGGCTTTCTCATTTGAACATTCAAAATCTTAACAAATTAGAGATAAATGATAATGTTCGAGGTTTTCTTATCTTAAAATTTGATAATGATACTTTATGTGTAGCTTGTGAACAAGGGAAACAACTTCGCCAAGGTCATCCTGTTATCATTGATTCAAAAATTGTTGAACCATTTGAAGTTTTGTATATTGACCTCTATGGACCATCGAATGTTGAAACACTCAACAACAAAAGGTACATTTTGGTTATTATTGATGACTTTTCACAGTTTACTTGGGTTTGTTTTCTCAAGTTAAAATCTGATGTAGCTCAAACAATGATTGATTTCATCAAACATATTGAGACAAGTTTGAAGAAGAATGTTCGAAAGATTAAAAGTGATCATGGTCGGAATTTAAGAAAAATGTTTTGGATTCGTTCATAATTGATAAAGGGATTTCAGATAACTTTTCTTCACCATATACACCTCATCAGAATGGTGTTTTCAAAAGGAGAAATCATTCTCTTTGCAAAGCAGCAAGAATGATGCTCACATATGTAAATCTTCCTCAATATCTTTTGGCACAAGTAGTTTAAACTGCATGTTTTACACTAAATCGATCTTTCGTTCATCGTCGATTCAACATTACCCCTTATGAAATAATAAATAACTGAAACCTTAATGTCAAATTCTTTCATGTTTTTGGTTGCAGGTGTTTTATTATGAATCTCAAGGATAATCTTTTAAAATTTCAGTCAAAAGTTGACGAAGGAATTTTCTTGGGTTATTCTAATAATTTGGTTGCATATCAGGTGTTGAATAAAAGAACTTGAAAAATTGATGAAACTTTTAATCTTACTTTTCATGATTTTTACGTGAAAAAAGTCGAAAAATGTTTTGAACAAAAGCCAATCATTAATGAATAAAATGAAGTATCTAAAAGTTATGATTCGACAAATTTTGATTATGATTTAATTTTTGGTATTCATGATAAGGCAATTGATGCAGAAATGAATGACATTGGTAATCATGGGTCCGAAGCATTGGAACATATGGATGATTCCACTCTTACACCGGATAACCATGATTTGTTGTCTTCAACTAATTCTTTTCTACATAACGGCAATCTGCCAGAAAGGATGAATGTTCAAGTTGAGGGGGAGCATACTTTTGAGGGGAGAGAGAAAGCATGAATGTTGATGTTGAGAGGGATCATCTAAATGTTAATCCATTTGTTGAGGGGGAGCAAGTTGGAAATAATAAAAATGTTTCGAATGATCAAACTGATGCTTTACATGATATTAATGATAATTTTTCGAATACAGGTGATGGATCTGAAACTGAAGAAATGTTAGAAGATGCACGATTAGATTTTGATCCATTATATCCTCCAATGGATAAATGGATTAAAAGCCATCCTAAAGAAAAAATTTTAGGTGATCCGCATGAAGGAGTGCTTACAAGAGTTCAATTGCGTGGAAAGAATGAGGCACCTAATGTAAATCAAGTATTTTGCATGTACAATGTTTTTATTTCGAAAATTGAACCTAAATCAGTTAAAGATGCTATGGAACATCCTGATTGGGTTGTTTCTATGCAATATGAACTAGCTGAATTTGAAAGAAACAAGGTATGGAGATTAATTCCCAAACCAAAAGATGTTTCTATTGTGGGCTTAAAATGGATATTTAAAAACAAAACTAATAAAGATGGTAATATTGTATGAAATAAAGTTAGGCGTGTAGTTAAAGGTTATTTACAAAAATAAGGTATAGAATATGAGGAAACCTTTGACCCTGTTGCAATATGCAGCGCACAAGGACTTTGATGTCTATCAGATGGATGTAAAGTGTGCATTTTTGAATGGTGAACTCGAAGAGACTGCGTATGTAGAACAACCTCCATGTTTTATTATCGTAGAATATCCTAATCATTTTTATATCTTAGATAATGTTGTTTATGTGTTCAAATAAGCACCAGGAGCCTAGTATGCAACTCTTACCAACTTTTTGAAGATTTCAAAGTTTAAACTGGGATCAGTTGATCCCACTCTTTTTCGAAAGAAAGTCGGGAATCATTTAATGCTTGTTCAAATTTATGTTGATGATATTATTTTTGGCTCCACTGACCTTGCTTTGTCAAGAGATTTCGAAAATTTGATGAAAAGTAAATTCAAAATGAGCATGATGGGTAAAATCAACAACCTTATGGGTTTAAATATTCATCAAAGCAAAAAAGGAATATTCATAAATCAAGAGAAGTATACACGCAATCTTCTTGAAAAAATTGGCATGACGAATAACACAAAGCATAGAGTACTAATGGCGGTTGGAATGAAGTTGAGTCCTTCGTTCGATAAACCTGCTGTGGATATCACTTTATACCAAAGCATGATAGGTTCATTACTTTACCTTACAACAAGTCGACCTGATATCATATTTTATGTGTGCAATTGTGCCAGGTACCAGTCAAACCCCAGAGAACCACATCTTACTACAGTAAAGAATATTTTTCGATATCTCAAAGGAACATATTCATTGGGATTGTGGTATCCATAAAAAACAGGGTTCTTTATACAATCATTTTCAGATGCAGACTTAGGTGGTTGCAATCTAGATTGCAAAAGAAAAAGTGTGGATGTCAATTACTTGATGGGAAGCTTGTGAGTTGGCAATCAAAGAAACAAACATGTGTTTCGATTTCCATAGTAGAAGCATAGTATGTTGCTGCTGCATTTTGCACTTCATAAATCATATGGATTCAAAGCCAACTACATGATGATGCAATAAATATGAAGAAAATTTCGTTGTATTATGATTCATAAAGTGCCATACGCATCTGTCACAATCCTGTGCAACATTAAAAAACAAAGCACATTGCTCTTCGTTATCATTTTATAAAAGATCATGTCGAGGATGGAAATATTGAAGTTCACTATGTGAAAACTGTTGGATTAATGTCTAAGTCCATAACTATAATTGGTAAGACTTGACCCGACCCGGCATGGTCCATTTGGGTTGCATACCATCATGCACTTGGATAGACTATAATGAGAGAAATAAGACACTTGTGGTTATTAATATATTATAAGTTCTAGTATGTTAATAATAAGAATAATAAGATTATTTAATTAGTATTGATCAAGAATTAATCTAGGATTAATTAAGTGATCAAAAGAAGACTAATTAAATATATGGGTTGATTGTGTAAATCATCCATACTTATATAGTGGGCTAATGCTCCATGGATAATCAAGTTGGGCTAAAACCCATAGGATGGTCCATGGATGCTCCATGGTGTATTTGAACCCATGGATCCAAGGAAATGGAAAGCCATGACAATTAAGGATTTACCCTAATTGTAACACTATATAATGATATTATTCTTGACAAAAATCGGCCACTAGAGAGTGTAACAAAGGGCTAGCCGATTTCATGAAGTGTAGGACTCTCTCAAGTTATTCTAAGAGTTTTGATGATTGTGATTCCATTTGAGGCTTCCACACTATTGGGGCTAGGCACTCAAGCTTCATGAAGACTTTCTACATCAAATAGGTATGTATTCTATCTTGTTATATTCATGTTTTGTATGATAGAATAGGATAATACCTTGGATGTTCTTATTTGCATGTATAATAGAGAAAACATAGATCCAAGGTATTTAGGGTTGCATGTACACTTAGGAGTGTTAGAATGCTCAAAACTCAACAGTGGTATCAGAGCCTAGGCTTGTTTTCTTGTTATACCTGCAATAGAAGCTGAAAAATCGAGTTTTGATGCTGTCAGCCCAGCAGACTCGCCGAGTCCATGAAGGGACTCGACGAGTCCAAGGCAAAATGCATCCAACTCGCCGAGTTTCGTTCATGCACTCGACGAGTTGGACCCCAGACAACATATTTTCGAGGTTTTTGGCTATAAATGGACTAGGAACATTACCCTAAGTTGTTTTTGAACTTATAAACTTGTTTTTTAATGTGGTAATGTTCATGCTAATCCATTTTCAAAGATAATTGTCAATAGATTCATGTTTTGTATTAGTTTAAGGTTTAGACTAATTACATGAAGAAGTTTGATATGAATTATCTTGTTCTTATGAGTTGCTTAGATTAATAGAAAAGTTAATTGAAATAGTTGTTTTCAATCCATTTTAATCTAAGAGTTGAGTATAAAATGTGTTTGTGTAACTTGTCCTCAAGTTACATGAAGAGTCACATTAAAGACTCATAAAACTCATAAAAGTTGGTAATGGTTACAAAATGAAGAGTCTTGTGTCATTCAATTTTTTTTTATGACTCCATAACTTGTCCTCAAGTTATGGAAATTCAAGAGTCACTTCATTAATAAATAAATAAATAAAGTGTAACCTTAATTTATTCCATAAGTTATAAAAATAAAGAAAAGTTAATTCTTTTATTTGTTTAAAGTCTTCCATAAGTTATGGAACTTGAAGAGTTTTTGGATTAAAGCTACTTTAAACACATAAGTTATGGAATTAATTAGTTTTGAATAGTTTCAAAACTTGCCCTCAAGTTTTGGAATTTGAAAAGTTTTCACTTATGAATACTTTAATTCCAAGTTAGCCCTTAGAATTTTAAAAGAGTTAAAATTCAACACTTATACTATTTATAACATTAATGGTTAATTATTATATATATGTATAAGAACAAGTCGTTTTACCGTTAGTAGGCCTCATTCACGAAGCCGGTCTATAAGGTGGGTATAAGGTTGTTGCCTATAAAATGGCGACTTAATGGGTGTCTACTCTCACCCACCGCTTGCTTGATTGGTGGAGGGTCGTTAGCCGAACGGGTAGGACAATGACTTTAAATTCTCCCTTCATTAAAAGTATTAACGATAAATACTAAAGTAACTAAAATCTTAATAATTCCCAATCTTAGTTACTTTAGGAAAAATGTGAATTTGGTGCTAGCCCATGGAATTCACACTTTGTACCTTACCAAGTCGTTGGTGGAGCGTGTGTGGTTAACCGGCACACTAACTTGGACTAGTAAGGACCACGAAGGGTGACTTAATGTTTGTCATAGATCAATGGAGCGTGTGTGGTTAACCGGCACATTGATTAGGTGATAATATTAAGGGTACCAAGTGAATTGGTATGGTTATTCACACCTTGTTTTGTGATCCTCGGCATCCCAGTCACAAAATTTGAGAGGGCACACTCGAGATTGAAACATGCCATTGAAAAGTTCAATGAATCTCAAAAGATCTAGGAATTTCAAATCCAATTAAAACCTAATAAATTATTTCGTTTTTTCATGGTGGAAATTGGTGAATCGTCATTCGCCTACCTTCAAATATTTTATAGCTTGGATTACGGCATCCCTCTTCCAAATTACAAAATATTGTGTTGGGTCCTAGCCTTAATATTTCATATTGGGTGGCATATTAAGGACTTTAAATCAACTATCTTGAATATCTCCCAAAACATGTCTGGTTTAGACATTTGTGATCTTCCCAAATCTCTTGAAGATGATGTTCCTCAACATCATGCTTCACTTCCTCCTCCTCCAATTATTCTCCCTCACCCACAAGTTCTTGAAAAGTTTAAGGTCATTCGAGCCCTATTGGCAAGTTAAGGTCTTGGTGTGGTCACATCTTGGAGATGTAGTCAGATATTGACAAGACGGGAGAGTTGGGTGTCAAAGTCTCGTGAAAGTTGGATGTTCAATCACTTTCTTAGTAACATAGCGGGTCACTTTGGGACTACTATGAGACAGACTATGACACGAGCCTTAATGATCTTATCTATTTGCTTTGTGCTGTGGAATCAGCAATGATTTGGAACACTAGTAAAGCAAATTTTGTTAGAAGATCAACTTCCCAAACCTTAAATGGACATTGGCAATGGTAGCATTGGATATCTAGAAAAGCATTTCTCTTCCCAATGGAAAGGGATCGGCCATAGTCAACTCGGTTGACCAAATGGTAAAGAGAAAGGCTAAGTCTGAGATAGTCTCATGTGCCATTATCAAAGGGTCCATATGTTTATATTGTCAAAGGAAGGGGCATTGGTTGCGAAGCTGCCCTATTCACCTGAAAGGTCATAAGGTTGATGAAGTCAAGAGGTTCGACTCTACTTCAGGTAAAGTCCACTATCTAACTCTATTAAGTTTCTATTTGGAGATTCTTGATACATGATGTGACTGGGTCACATGGTGATGTTTTAAGAATCAAAGAAAAGGTAAAGAAACTTAAAGAAAGAATATGCTGAATCTGATCGCGTAGATGGATTTCTATCGCGTAGTTTGAAGATCGGATTCTTGAGCTACTTCTTAGGAGTTATAATATATTGCTTGAGAATAGATAACAACAAGGTTTTCATGTGGATTGTAAGGATAAGTTTTTCCGCAAAGTTTTAAAATAAAAGAAAAAAAGGTTTTTAATTTTATTTATTTTAAAAAATATCCTTACAATGGCATCGGTGGAAAATTGTTGCTTATATGTTTCCAGTAATAGCAATATTGGAAAGTGGATTTGATTCTTTCATTTGTGGTAGTGTCTGAATTTACCAAATGAAGAAATTTTTTCATCACCCAAGTTTCAATTGGACAGAAACTTGGAATCATACAAGTTGTATTGTATGATGAATGAGAATTTTCATCTTTGAAAAATTAAGACTAATTCTTTGATCACATGTATATGTGAGTCATTTGAAGGACTAAGGAATTAGATACACTGAGTGTCCACTAGTCAAGGTCCACCACAAAGATTGATTTGTCATGATTTACTAAAGATTAGTAAATATGATTATACTTATAAGGTTAAGTATAATTCTGTAACATTGGAAAGGATACAATGTATGATAAAACGAATAAGAAAAATCAAATTAGGCAGAAGGATAAAAGTTTCTCAAATCTGAAAAGATGGGAGAGGACTTTAGTATCAGTTTTATGATCATCTTAATGATTTAGAAACCATATTACAAATTCATACTCTAAGGACGTCTTAGTGCATTGTTATGGCTAAGAAGAGAGGTCATGAATTGTTGGATTGGTTAAAATCAAGAAGATGAGTCATACTTCGTTCCAAAACAATTCTTAGAGTCATACTCCAAGATTGTAACATTGAGTGACATAAAGTAAGGTATAAAACACTTATCAAATGTAAGAGTAAAATGTTTTCTACTCTTGTACATTTGAGATTGGTAAGTTGTGATGTCTTGGATGAGACAAAGACCAACTAAGACCAATTGTGTGAAGTGTTAGTCTTGATAAGAATCCGCACTATCCCTTGAATATTTATTTTGTCAAGGAATGGTTCTTGACTAGGAAAACTTATATGTCAAGAGAACAGTGGGAGCCTTAAAAATCCTGAAAGAGTTTCAAGATTTAATCAAGAGTGAAACCTGTAATTTATCACTAGCACACGACTTAAGATTTGCAACCTATCGTGTTGACATAATTATTATTTCTGTACCTACTTCGAATAAGTTGAATTTGCATGTGAGTTATCAGAGTTCAACTTGGAAGCATTGGTGGGCCTTGTGTTACCAAGGTGACAAGAAACTAAGATTGAATAAGTTTAATCCATGTAGGGCTGAATTTGTCACTAACCTTATCTTGTGAAATTCGCATGGATAGGAACTCATACACTATAAAATCTAAGTGTCATAAGGTTTCTCTCCAATTCATGAAAATGATGGTGAGGAAACGCTTTCACTAAATAGATTTTAAGTAGATATCAATTGTGTCATTTGCATTTTCAAAAGTCATTAGTGGAGCGCGTGTGGTTAACCGGCACACTAACATGGACTTGTGAGAAATGGCAAATGCCTAAGCAATTGAGACTATGATTACGGCATCCCTTTTCATAGTTCTGAAAATTGTTTGGACACACATGTGAGCTATCTAAGAAAGGATGTATGAATCTAAATTTTAGAAGTCCAGCAGATTTCTGAAAATATGTCAAAGCTAGTGGGAGCATAAGTGTTATGCTGATAATCATCATGTTAGTGGGAGCATGATTATTATGATTAGTATTGCAAGCTAGCAATGTTAATTATAGAAAACAAAGTTTCAATCCGTGAAGTTGCAGGGGTTGAAAAGTTGTTTTACTATAATTAAGGGAGAGGAAATTATACTTCCTTTCAATTCTAAAGCATAGATTGAGTTTTTAATCATCCTTAGTCAAGAATATATATAAGAATTTTATGTCTGAATGGTTCGACTTAAGAAAATTCTATATATATTGTGTTTTCAAAATTCGATTATGATTACGGCATCCCTCTTCATAGTTAAATTTTGAAAACATGGCAAACAAAAAATATTGTAGCAAAAGAATGGTTTAGTATCATGTCTTTATGTCAAACATCATGAATCGTGTCCCATATGCTTCGGATATAGGATCAATTTCACGTGCTATAATATTCATCCTTTCTAAATTTTCCAAATGCTTAAGGCATTTAGAAGGGAAAAGTCTAGAACTGGATATGACCAAAGTGATTAAGCAATTGTCGAGGACAATCTGAGGTTCGCCAAATATTGGTTGCTTAGGGACATTTGGAAGTCTAGTGTTAATTTTGGTAGGACCATATTGACATTTTCTGAAAAGAGGTAACTCTTGTTCGGAAGTGATAGTCAAATGGGACTATGGAAATGTCTCCATAGGTGGAAGTTATTCAATCTATGTAAGATTAGGAAACTTAATGCAAGAAGGATGTTCCCAAGGAGCTGATCTCCTTTGGAATGCTCTGTAATGGTTGTTGTCAAGTCTTTCTGACTTCGTGCATGATCATTACAAGAGGATCAATGCATATAAGTTTAGAATCTAACAGATTTCAGTAAATGACATGAATTTGGAATTCTTGCATTTACAATAAGGATTTGGGATTGTGAAATGAGCATCATTGGAATCATGTTCAATTGATCTACATTACAATGTAAGGATCATAGACAAACATAGTGTGCATACTTGGGGTATAGCATAACTATTGTTTAGAAAAACAAAGTGTACATGCTAGGAGCATGGGACGACTGTTGTTTTATTCAAGTCTTAAGTTGATTATTTGAAACATTGAATAATGTGTAATCAATATGGTGATAAATAAAAGGTGGTTTTATTTATATTCAAAAGGGTTCTGAGACCATATTAGATTCGATTACTACTGTGTTTCACTTTGCATGTTTTGACTTCCAAAATAGCTAGGTTATTCTTTCCGAATGACTAAGTTATTTAAATACTCCACAGTCGTTCATATGTTGGAAGTAGGTATGAATCAAGACTGTCATGAATCGGGTTTGTAGATGGCTAAATCGGGTTTGTTACCTATGAGTTGGTTGTGCATTGATTGCACGTAAACGCATCAGTAACTTGATGTTATAAAACGTGCCTTTGTGTACAATTCAACAAGTAGTAGAACAAGCATATGAGTCGAAGTTTATCTGTTCCTTCTAGAAATAGAAGCGATATCTGGGCCCCTCGATGATTTTGTTGTGACCTATGTACCGGCCGGTCAGAACTGAATTGATGTGTTCGATTAAGTTCTTTGTCAAACAAATCGAAAATCGGGAAACAAACTGCTGGACAATAAGTACGACGTTGTTCCATGTATTTGTCCGGCTGATATCATGAGAACAGAGGATTATATGATCCCTTATCTAATGGACAAGTCATTGACAAGATCAGAGTTCATCTACAAGGTCAGAGTTCGACAGAAGCTTTTGAGAGCTACGATTGCCGGTTGGTTCCTAAAGTCATACGCAATAATAGTTTTAGACTTATCCAAGTGGGAGACTGTTGGATTAATGTCTAAGTCCATAACTATAATTGGTAAGACTTGACCCGACCCGGCATGGTCCATTTGGGTTGCATACCATCATGCACTTGGATAGACTATAATGAGAGAAATAAGACACTTATGGTTATTAATATATTATAAGTTCTAGTATATTAATAATAAGAATAATAAGATTATTTAATTAGTATTGATCAAGAATTAATCTAGGATTAATTAAGTGATCAAAAGAAGACTAATTAAATATATGGGTTGATTGTGGAAATCATCCATACTTATCTAGTGGGCTAATGCTCCATGGATAATCAAGTTGGGCTAAAACCCATAGGATGGTCCATGGATGCTCCATGGTGTATTTGAACCCATGGATCCAAGGAAATGGAAAGCCATGACAATTAAGGATTTACCCTAATTGTAACACTATATAATGATATTATTCTTGAAAAAAATCGGCCACTAGAGAGTGTAACAAAGGGCTAGCCGATTTCATGAAGTGTAGGACTCTCTCAAGTTATTCTAAGAGTTTTGATGATTGTGATTCCATTTGAGGCTTCCACACTATTGGGGCTAGGCACTCAAGCTTCATGAAGATTTTCTACATCAAAGAGGTATGTATTCTATCTTGTTATATTCATGTTTTCTATGATAGAATAGGATAATACCTTGGATGTTCTTATTTGCATGTATAATAGAGAAAACATAGATCCAAGGTATTTAGGGTTGCATGTACACTTAGGAGTGTTAGAATGCTCAAAACCCAACAAAAACCACTAATCAGCTAGCTAATATTTTTACAAAGCCGTTAGATCAAAAGTCATTCATGAGAATTTTGTTGGCGCTAGGAATGATCGAAGGAAATTCAGTTCCTGGATTATTTTTGAAAGATTGATACAGTGAACAAGGAGGACAACTATCAAAGTCAATGGTTACAGTTCATAGTCAAAGCTTCAACATGCTTCGCTTTCGACATTGAGTATCACAGTTTGATAAAATCTTCATCATCTTATTTTAGCATTTAAAAAAAATAACAAAAATACCAATAAGATATTCTTATTTTTGTTCTTTTCTTTCTAAAAATACAAAACTCCAAAAATATTTTGTTTTGTGTTATTTTTTTGTAATCTTTAGCGAAGATTTTGGATAGATGATGCCTATTGCTGCTCCAAGGGAAGGTATATCTTCGATCAATTGGATTAGATAAGACTTCCCTAGAAGCATGTTGCAGCATGTCGAACCAAACCTCCAAGACTCAATGGGTTTCAAAGCCTTAATGAATTTCTCATTCTATGAATTCTTCCCAACTAGGATATATTCTCATTAGTCAATGAGCTACCATACTCTACTCAAATGACTTTAGAGTTATCTGCTTGGTCCATATATAACAGTGGTACTTTCGAATCTTTTACCCAATGTTTTTCGTCCCAAAACTCTATCACATTCACACACAATGACATATGTCTAAGAGATTTCAGGTAGAAACCAATCAGGATCTAGACATATCAAAACTTTGTGTTTATGATCTAACATCATGAGATCGTGATAAAAGTGAAACCCTAAGTGTCAAACCATATTAAGGAATTCATGAAGAACTTTGTTCTAGAATTAACGAATCCTTTGTTTCAGTACCTGTTTCCGGTACTCAAAATCATATTCTTTCATTTTATAGAAATTTTGATCAAATGTTCGAAACCTACGACATTTTTTACCCAACAAGATTTAGGACTAAGTTTGTTTACAAGAATATGATTTATGTCTGAGTATCATTTTCAACCTTCGTTACTTGATAAAAATTTCAAAGGTTACTTGTTACTGACTATACTAGCCAAACAGGTAATTTCGTTTAAAACTTATCACTCTTATGTTTAGTTGTGCATTGTAACGAAATTTTTATGCCACCTTCTAAACCATGCTAAAAGAAGCAATTCGATACTTCTTAGCAAGTAGTCGATTGTAATTCATGGAAAACCACTCAAGCAGTTTTACTTCTCTCTTGAAGTTAAATGAAGTGATCTTTGACTGAGATTTAACTGCCTTTGTGTCGGAACTGTTTTTGACATCATAGATCCAAAATTTTCTTAATTTGCTTCTTATCTTTTTCTTTGCAGCACATTGAGCTCACGAAGTCCTTGAGGTTCTGAGTAATACCAACTCAGGATGATGATTTCGACAGTCTGGCATATGACTTCACTTTTAAACCCAAAAGTTAAAAGCCTAACCTCCATTCTGAAGGTTTCTGACGGTTCTCATTCTTTTGGGGCATGTTAACAGACTGGGTGATGTAACATTTTTTATTCCAACCTGGGTTTCAAGGAAAATTGATGATCACATTCTCAGACATGGCTACTTTATTAGTGGACTGGTATAAATTTCAAGGAGACATGTCAACTATAATTAATGCCGAAACCACTTCAAATTCAAATTTATGGTCATCTATATAAAGGGTTTTTGGGGATCATTACAAATTTACGCTTTTTGAATATCCCCAAATCTTCAGAACTCTTTGTCATCTTCATTGTTGTTCAAACTCTAACAATGGCTACTCATAACACCACTGTTGACCCATCTCAAACCACTAATGATGTCACCTCGCAACCATTGATGTAGATTAAGAGCAGTAATTTCCAAGTTTAAATCGATGTTTCTGTGTATCCCGAGGAGTTGTAGATTCTTATTCTTGCTCTTCAACACTCTATTTTTTCCAAGGCGATGTTTGATGCCCTTCCTGTACCTATTTCATGGATATCTCTTGTCGGGTCTACTGCTACATACAACATAACTTTAAACATAGTTACTTTTTCCCTCCTGAAAGAGAAGAAGATTCATTTGTCGAAGAAGAAGTTTGCTCAAAGTCTTAGTATTCCCAATGTTGAACCTTTCTACAAGCTAACCAATGAGCAAATTCTTTAGATGTTTAATGAAATGGGTTATCAGCCTCCTCTCACCAAAATTAGTAACTTCAAGAAATCTGGGTTGCCAAGTTTATAGAACATTTTCTTTGGTATATACCTTCGGTGTCTAACTGTGGGGTTAGACAAGGGTAGATTGGAGGTGTATGCAATGGTAGCAGGGTTGTACTACCACTTACATGTGGATTATGCAACTCAGTTGTAGAATGTGTTTGTCAAAAGTTTTGGGAACACTAATGCCATAGGTGGAATCTCGTGTGCTCGATACTAGAGCATTATCTTAAACTTTTCATTAGAGAACGAGGGGATCGATGTTCCTAAGAATGAGGAGACTGCAACATTTTCAGTATTTCATTTTCCTAAAACAGTTGAGGGTGATGTTAATATTTTTCCGCGGTTGCTCGCATTCCTGATGCAATGCTTCGAAAAATCGATCCAGCTCATCCGGTGTTGGTAAACTACTTGAAGACTGTTAACCCAAATGTCGAAACTGGAGTGTTGTTACCTCCTACTGTTGGTCCTTCGAAGACAAAGAGAGGATCAAAGAAGCGTACTGATGAGAGTCCTTCGAAATAAACAGCTACCTAAGCTGCAAATGTTGTTAACCCTAAAATGCATGATCACAGTGAGCCACCTTCGGTTATTGCCAAGAAACCTAAAGTATCCCAACCAGAGACTACTGTTTTACCTTTGAAGTTTGGTTTTTTAAAGAAATTGAAAAAGATGGCTCACAAATAATCTTTTTCATCGAAAAAGTCACGAAGTTTTTCTCCTACGTACAAAGTCCAACCTTAGATTAAAAAAAAATTGGGTTTCATGCGATGATAAAATCGACATATATCGCTGAAAGAAAATTCAACGTACTTCCTGTCGATGCCAAAGACACTCGTGATGATTTAGGGTTTGTAGTGGGCTTTTGAGTTGCATAAATTTATTTAAGGAGTTGACATATATACAATTAATATGTGTTATACTACATTCTTCTCGAGAACTTGTGAGGGGTAACACCGACTACCCTACCTAACTAGTTCCACCCCTTGTCGTCATTGTGGTGAGGCTGATAGGCAATGTTGACCCAGTAATAAGGAGAATAACAACGAATGTGGGTCACTTGCCCAGTAAAAGAACCGTTGCTATTTTTTCTGCTTTTAGCTATACTTTAGCCTATTTAAATTACTTTGTTTAGTTGTTTTTATTTGTAACATTATCCAGTTTCGATCGTTAAATAAAGCAAGCATTAGGCTAACTATACTCTATCATACATATTCCATTTTTCTTGATAGCCAAAAATTGGTATCAGAGCTTTGAGGTTCTGATCATTTGTATACGCAAGATTATCAGATATGATACCATGACAATAGCTTCAACATCCAATTCATCCAAAGACAGACATATCCCCTCCAATGCCCGATGCTAACCTCTTCAAATCACAATACATGGTCGATCAAGATGGAAGCCATTATGGATGCCCATAGGTTGTGGGATGCCATTGAGCCAACAATCGGTACGGTTGTGGATGAGAAAAAGAGCAAGAAAGCTCAAGCTTTTATCTTCTAGTCGATCCCAGAAGAGATGCTTGCACAGGCTGCGAAGAAGAAGACAACCAAGGAGGTTTGGGACTCTCTAAGGTTATGGTATGTAGGTGTAGAGAGGGTCCAGAAGTCAAGTTTATATGTACTTAAGATTAAAATTGAAGCACTCCAGATGATAGAAATAGAGACCATAGATGATTATGCAGGGAAGATATCAACCATGATATCAAAGTTTGGAAGTGCAGGGGTAATATTGGAAGATGAAGAATTAGTGAGGAAACTGTTCGATACTGTCCCAGAAAGATTTATAAATCTTATGGCTTCAATTGAACAAAGTTTGGACATGGAGTCCATCCCATTCGAGGATGCAATTAGGCACTTAAAGGCTTATGAAGATCGACTTTGGCTCCGGAAGGCAAACTCAAGCGTTGAAAATGCCTTGTTCCTTGCAAAATCGGAGGGTTCCTTAAGTCATCGCAGTCTAAGAAAAATCGGGGGTCATGGGAGAGGTACAAGTAGTGACAGAGGAGGAAAAGGTGGTTCAGGGGTTCGGGGGTCAACTCATGGAAGAGGTGGATGTTATGGTCGATGTTCACGTCAAGAAGCAAATAATTCCTACCAGAAGCCATAGGACATAAACCACATAAAATGCTTCGAATTCTAAGAACTGGGCCATTTTGCTTCCAAATGTAAAGCCAAGAAGCAGCAGGATCAAGAGATGTACTTAGCTACATATGAAGATGGACCTGCATTGTTGGTAACTATACATGGAGACGAAAATACAAGTATGGTTCTCCTGAATGAGGAAAAGGTGTATCCGAACTAGTTAAAGGGAAGAGAATATAACAACATGTTGTACCTAGACAATGGGGCTAGTAACCACATGACTGGTTCTAAAGCTTTATTTGCAGAACTAGATGAAAAGGTAATTGGACCAGTAAGATTTAGAGATGGGTCTAAAGTTCCAATCAAGGGGAAAGATACTCTACTGTTTGATTGCAAAAATGGTGATCAATTTGTCATTCTAGATGTGTACTATATCCTAGCCTTGCATAGCAATATAATTAGCTTGGGAAAGATGACAGAGGAGGGATACGATATAGGAATGAAGAATGAATTTCTAAGGATGTATGATGAAGCTAGTTGTTTGATCATGAAGGTACAAAGGTCAAAAAATAGACTTTATAAGATAAAACTTACACCTGGGAAGCCTACATGTTTGTCTATGAATATAGATGATGACTCATGGCTATGACATGCACGTATGGGCCACACGAACTTTAGAATGTTGGGATAAATGACATGGAAGCATATGGTGATAGGTATACCCCTCATATGTCATCCAACACAGGTGTGTGAAGGATGTATAGTAGCTCAGCAACCTAGACAAAGTTGTCCAAAAACAGCCCAATGGAGAGCTAAGGAACCGCTCCAGCTGTTACATGCCAACTTATGTAGCCCCATTATACCTGCAACAAAGGGAGGTAATCATAACTTCCTACTGATAGTCGACGAATACTCATGATATATGTGGGTGTATTTAATCAAAACCAAAGACAAAGCGTTCACCATGTTCCAGGAATTCAAGTTATAGGCTGAAAAAGAAAGCGATTATAAGATCAAGATGTTAAGAACTGGCCCTGGGGGGGGGGGGTGTTTGAGTTTAACTACATTTAATTATTGAATTTTTGTGAAGAAGCTGGAATAAGACACCAATTGACGACACCACATACGACACAGCAAAATGGCATTGTGGAACGACGCAATCGGATGATCTTGGAGATGACAAGGTCTTTGCTCAAAGCCAAGATGATACCAAATCAGTTTTGGGGTCAAGTTGTGCATCACTGGGTGTACTTGCTGAAAGAACTGGAATAAAAGCACTCAAAGATGTAACTCCATACGAGCCTTGGAAGGGTTCAAGGCCATCGGTTGCATACCACAAGGTTTTTGGGTGTGTAGGTTTCATCAAGAAATTATGAGGCTTAACCAAGCTAAATGATTGAAGTGAGACTATGATTTACTTGGGGGTAGAAGAAGGAACAAAGGGGTATCGGTTGTAAAATCCTAGGAATCTCCGAATTGTAATTGAAAGGGATGTCGTGTTTGAAGAGTCGAAATTGTGGGCCTGGATTGAAGATACAATAGATGAGCCGCTTACTACACCTTACTGGACCAATAACATAGTTAATGTTATGGCCCAACCTCAACCGACCCAAGAATAAGTGGAAGCAGCTGACTGACAATCAAGTCCCTTGACGCTGTTACCAAACAACATGCATGAAGACTCATTCTTTGAAGGCTTTCCGTTGTCACCTGATAATGATCCCCGATCAATACCTCCAAGCCAATACCCCAATAACTATGAAGACCCACAGTCGGTAGCCTCATTTGATGATGACAAGGTACCAAGGCTGTATGAGCGAAATCAACCAACAATGTTTACCAGAATACACTCTGATGGATGATGATGAGGTACCGAGGCTGTATGAGCGAAATCAAGAATCATTGTTGATTGATGACGACCCACATCAATTGAAGAAGCTTCAACCAAAAGAAATTGAAGAGTAGTTATGGAAGTTGAACTCAAATCGATCGAGAAAAACAATACCTATTACCACCAAAATGAAAGGAAATAGGGTTAAAATGGGTATTCAAGGTGAAAAGAGATGTAGATAGAAACATGATTAAGCCTAATGCCCGACTAGTCGCTAAAGGGTACGTTCAAGAAAAGAGGGATCGATTTTGAAGATGCTTTTGCACCAGTGGCTCGTTTGGAAACTGTAATGCTAATCCTTGCTCTAGCCACAATAGAAAAGTGGATTGTACATTACTAAGATGTCAAGTCTACGTTTCTACACGATGAACTCAAGGAAAAGGTGTACGTCTCTCATCCACCTGAATTCTCAGTTAAAGGAAAGGAGAACATGTTCTATATGTTGGATCAATGTCTAAGCCCGTAACCATATTTGGTAAGTACTTGACCTAGTTGTGCATGGTCGTTTTGGGTTGCCTTCACCAAAGCAACTTGATTGGAGAAATAATAGAGAAAGAGTTTATTATGATTTATTAATATATTATAGGAATAATATATTAATAGGAGAAATCATATTTGTTTAATTAATATTGGTCAATAATTAATTAACAGTTAATTTTATGATCAAATGTAATTAATTAAATTGTAGGGACTAAATTGTAATTCTGTGATAGTTGCAAATTAGGTCAATGGATTCCCTATGGGAGAGGTGGACGAATTCAAGGGGATAAGGCCCTTGAAATCTTCCAAGGACAACGGTTATCAAGGCTTATTTTTTGGTTACTTGGTGGGCAAGCAACTAAATAAGGATAAGGACTGAAACCCTAATCTCTACCTGATATAAAGAACCCTAAGCCTAAGGAAATCGGCCACTTGATTCCCTAGGGTTCCTAGAGCCGATTTCATACTCTCTCTTGTCTTTCTCTATTACCTCTCCAATTGCTTGTGGTGTTTATGAGCCATTAGAGATACTACACTTGTGGTAATTGCTTTCAAGATGAAGAGATTGAAGCTTAGTGTTGTTATTGCAATATAACAACAAGAGGTATGTGATCTACACATCTATACAAATTTCGAAATATATACCTACTAGCTAGGGTTCTTAATGTGTTCATGAAATTGTGTATCTAATAGAGAAAACATAGATCCAAATCTAGGGTTGCATGCACACATAAGATTGTTTGTACAAAACCCATCAGTGGTATCAGAGACTTTGGTTGAATTGTTTTCAATTAGTATTATACAATTGTATGAATTTGACACTTTAGGGTTTATGGCCAATAAACCCTAGGAGGCTTGAATTTCGATTTGTAGGGTTTCTTGAACCCTTGTGTTCAAAATTTTGAAGGGTTTTTCAAACCCTTTCCTTGTTGCCCAAGATTTCAAAATCTAGGGTTTGCAAACCCTATATTTTTTAGATTATGCCTCCTCTCCAAGATAAGTCCCTAAAATCTAGGGATTTGGATAATCCCATATCTTGTAATTATCATTTAACTGTTAAATATGGTAATTATAGATTTTGAATTATCCCCTCCCTAATTTCAAAATTTAGTGGGATATAAGGGATTAGGATAAATTTAATTGTTTAATTTATAATAATCCTTTATGATTTAGTAATTAGAATTAATTGTTTAATTAAGATAATTATTAAATCAAGAGTATTAATATTTAAAATTTTAATTTAAAAGTGATAAATTTTGAAAATTTTAAATTGAGATTAAAACCCTAATATTTTTAAAATGTTTAAAATACACCCTATACTATTATATTATTACAAGATTAATATATACATATATATATATATATATATATATATATATATATATATATATATATATGTATGTATGTATAACTAAAATGCTAGTCTTACCGTTAGTAGGCCTCATTCACGAAGCCGATCTATAAAGGGGGTATATGGTTATGGCCTATAAAATGGTCGTTGAATGGGTATCCACTCTTACCCACCGCTTCCTTGATTGGTGGAGGCTCGTAAGCCGAACGGGTAGGATAGGGAAATCCTTTCTTCATTAATAAGTATAATGAAACTATATAAAGTAACTAAACGCTTTTACAAAATTCCCAATCCTAGTTACTTTAGGAAAAAGTGAATTGATGCAATCCCTTGAAATTACACTTTGCACCCTTTCTAAGAAGTTAGTGGAGCGTGTGTGGTTAACGACACACTAATTGGTTCTAAGCAAAGATGGCAAAGGGTGACTCATTGTTTGTCATAGTTCGATGGAGCGTGTGTGGCTAACCGGCATACCGAATAGGTGACAGTAACAATGAGGGCACCATGTATATTTGCATGGTTATTCACAACAGCTTTGTGATCCTCGACAACCCAGTCACAAACAAGAGGGCATATCGAGATTTAAACATGTCATTGAAAAGTTCAATGAATCTCAAGAAATTTGGAAATTCTCAATACATTAAAAACCTAAAGCCTTATGTTTTTCATGGTGATGAATTAGTGAATCGTCATTCACTTACCTCCAAATTATTTTCATGTTCGATTACGGCATCCCTTTTCTAATGTGAAAATAATGTTGTTGGATCCTAGCCCTAATTTCTCATTTTGGGTGTTTAATTAGGGATTCAGTTCTAATCAAACTTTTTCCTTTCTAATTGCAGATGTCTAACGCAAACGGAAACAACACTACTGTTGGTTCATTCTCGCTAATGAGCCTATGTCAAAATGTGACATTCGAGATTATGCCTCCTCTCCAAGATAAGTCCCTAAAATCTAGGGATTTGGATAATCCCATATCTTGTAATTATCTTTTAATTGTTAGATATGATAATTATAGATTTTGAATTATCCCCTCCCTAATTTCAAAATTTAGTAGGATATAAGGGATTAGGATAAATTTAATTGTTTAATTTATAATAATCCTTTATGATTTAGTAATTAGAATTAATTTTTTAATTTAGATAATTATTAAATCAAGAGTTTTAATATTTAAAATTTTAATTTAAAACTGATAAATTTTGAAAAGTTTAAATTCAGATTAAAACCTTAATATTTTTAAAATGTTTAAAATCCACCCTATACTATTATATTATTACAAGATTAATATATATATATATATATATATATATATATATATATATATATATACATATGTATGTATGTATAACTAAAATGCTAGTCTTACCATTAATAGGCCTCATTCACGAAGCTGATCTATAAAGGGGGTATATGGTTATGGCCTATAAAATGGCCGTTGAATGGGTATCCACTCTTACCCACCGCTTCCTTGATTGGTGGAGGGTCGTTAGCCGAACGGGTGGGATAGGGCAATCGTCTCTTCATTAATAAGTATAATGAAACTATATAAAGTAACTAAACGCTTTTACAAAATTCCCAATCCTCGTTACTTTAGGCAAAAGTGAATTGATGCAATACCGTGAAATTACACTTTTCACCCTTGCTAGGAAGTTAGTGGAGCGTGTGTGGTTAACGACACACTAATTGGTTCTAAGCAAAGGTGGGAAAGGGTGACTCATTGTTTGTCATAGTTCGATGGAGCGTGTGTGGCTAACCGGCATACCGAATAGGTGACAGTAACAATGAGGGCACCATGTATATTTGCATGGTTATTCACAACCACTTTGTGATCCTCGACATCCCAGTCACAAACAAGAGGGGCATATCGACATTTAAACATGTCGTTGAAAAGTTCATTGAATCTCAAGAAATTTGGAAATTCCCAATACATTTAAAAGCTAAATCCTTATGTTTTTCATGGTGAAGAATTAGTGAATCGTCATTCACTTACCTCCAAATTATTTTCATGTTCGATTACGGCATCCCTTTTCTAATGTGAAAATAATGTTGTTGGATCCTCGCCCTAATTTCTCATTTTGGGTGTTTAATTAGGGATTCAATTCTAATCAAACTTTTTCCTTTCTATTTGCAGATGTCTAACGCAAATGCAAACAACACTACTACTGGTTCATTCTCGCTAATGAGCCTATGTCAAAAGGTGACATTCGACGGATCGAATTTCAACAAATGGATAAGATACATTCGCATGATTGCCCGCTACGAGGACAAAGAATATGTCCTCGACAAGAAGCTTGAAAAGATTAATTCGGAAATCGCTACTCCCGAAGAAATGGCCATCTTTGAGACCTATGAGCGTGATGCAACGAAAGTCCATTGCATTATGCTGGCCACTATGAATCTTGAACTCCAAAAGTCCTATGAGGACATGTATCCCTATGAAATGCATGAAGATTTGCTGGAGAGGTACCACCAAAGCGCAAGGCAAGAGCGCTACGAGATCATCACTAACATGATCACCGCTAAGATGGGAAGTGGAGAATCCCTAACCTCGCATTTGCAAAAGATGCAAAGGTATGTTGATTGTCTTCGCAAGTTAAATGTTAACTTTGGGGAATATTTGGCCATCGACATCATTCTCCACTCCTTACCCTCGTGCTACAACCAATTTAGGATGACCTACCACATGAACAAAGAAGAAATCACCCTAAGCAAACTCCAAGAACTCCTAAGGACTGCTGAGAGAAACCTCAAGGAAAAATCTGTTGCACCAACTCCTACTCCACCTGCTACTACTGTTTTGGCCATTGGGCAAGGGAAGGGCAAAAAGAGGAAGGCTCCTTCAAAGAGCCGCCAAAAGGGAAAGCCCTAAGATGGTTCCTCTACTAGTGGAATGAAAGTTGGTCCCGCTAAGCCCAACTCAAACCCTAAGCAGGAAGAATGTCACCATTGCCACAAAATAGGACACTGGAAGAGAAGCTGCCTGGAATATCTGCAAGCCATCAAGGATGGGAAGATTAAGTCGGCTTTCGCAGGTATGTACACAATTAAATCTAGAGATTCATCACATAGTATTTCTTGGGTTCTTGATATAGGATGTGGTTTTCACATATGTTCTTATTTGCAGGGACTAAGAAGAAATAGAGATATGGAGCGTAGAAGAATAAATCTAATCATGGGAAATAGAAGATTGTCGTCTGTCACCAAGATTGGAGTGTATTCTTTAGCGCTTAGTAATGTCTTAGGTTTAGATTTAGATAATTGTTGCTATTTTCCAGATATGGAAGGAAACATCATTTCATTTCATGGTTTGTTTAGACAAGGATCTAGATATTCGTTTGATAATGAGAAAGGTTCCATTTATGCTTATCTAAATGGTGTCTTATATTTTGAAGCATTGCCTTGTAATGGAATTTATGAAACTGTTATGGTTGTGGATAACTTAGGAAATGATGTGTTGTGTGTGGATTCTTCCAATGGTTTGGATAAAGCATGTTGGGGGCACTATCGTCTTGGACATGTCAACAAGAAACGCATAGCCCAACTCCAAAAGGATGGAGTGTTAGAGTCATTCGACCTTTGGGACGAAGACGTTTCCGAGTGTTCTTTACTTGGAAAGATGACGAAGTCACCCTTCACTAGAACATGTGAAAGTGGCTAGGGTTTATTGGATCTCACCCTTCACTTGGAAAGATCCACCACAAGGGATGTGAACCGCTTCTACGTGACTTTCACCGATGATTATAGTAGATATGGGTATATTTACTTAATCAAGCAAAAGTCGGAAACCTTTGAAAAGTTCAAAGAGTTTAAATAAGAAGTGGAGAACCAATTGGGTAGGAAAATCAAGATGCTTCAATCCGATTGAGGAGGAGAGTACCTAAGTCTTGAATTCCATGACTATCTCAAGGAATGCGGAATAGTGTCGCAATTGACGTCGCCTAGGACACTGCACTTGAATGGTGTGGCTGAGAGGCATAATCGAACCTTGTTGGACATGGTTTATTCCATGATGAGTCATGTTTCACTACCTATCTCATTCTGGGGGTATGCCTTAGAGACTGCCACCCATATCCTTAGCTTAGTCCCTACAAAGAAGGTTACCAAAACACCTCACGAGATGCGGACAGGGAAAGATCCCTCATTGGTGCATATCAAGGTTTGGGGTTGCGAGGCTTTCGTAAGACGAGAGACTCACGACAAGCTCGAACCTCTTAGTGAGCGATGTATTTTCATCGGCTACCCGCAGAAATCCTTTGGGTATCTCTTCTATAGACCGAGTGACAATGTTGTCTTCGTTGCAAGGAGAGGGGTTTTCCGAGAGCGAGAACTCATAAACCAAGGAGACAGTGGGAGGCAAATCGATCTTGAAGAGATTCAAGAGTCGATCAATGAAGGAACCTCTAACGTTGGCGCTCAACCCGAGGAGGAAACTCCAGTTGAACCGATTGACCAATCCTTACCTCTTAGACATTCCGAAAGAGTTAGAGTTCAACCCCAATTGTATGGTTTTCATATTACTACCGAAAGGGAAACGTATATTAGTGATAGTACACTAGTAAATATAGAAGAACCTAACAGCTATAAGGAAGCCATGGCAGGCCCGGAGTCTACGAAATAGAAAGAGGCGATGGACAGCGAGATTCAGTCCATGTATGACAACCAAGTTTGATATTTGGCTGACAATGTACCCGGACGTAATATGGTTGGGTGCAAGTGGATCTTCAAGAAGAAGATGGACATGGATGGAAATGTACATACGTTGTAACGACCCAAAATTTAGGACCAAAAATTTATTTTAATAAATCATTACTTAAAGTAAAGTCATCATTCCAAAACATAATATGAGTATATGTTTTCAAAACACATGTTCATTATCAGAGTAAACATTCCCAGGCTGTCTAATCTATGGTGTGTTCCATGCGATCACCCCGAGCTCTTCCCTCCGCTACCGGAAGTACCTGAAACCAAAACTGAAAATCGTAAGCACAAAGCTTAGTGAGTTCCCCACCCTACCACATACCACGCATAACCACATATTGCACATACTGGGCCACACCCACTATCTTGGGCCTCGCCCCTACCTCGGGCCTCGCCCGCTACAACTTCCCCGCCGCTCCAGGCCCCGCCTGGCTTTGAGCCCCGCTCGGATACATATCTGTTTTACTTAGGCCTCGCCTGTCACAGGGCCTCGCCCGTCAACAAATAATAACACATAAACATTTCACAACACATAACTAACACATACAACTGGTTCTGTCCTAAGGCCTCGCCTATCCCGGGCCTCGCCCATGTCCTGCTACTGATGAGTCATGGGACCCCGTCCACGCTCCTAGTGGTAGTGAGGTACGGGCCTAACCCACTCTCACTCCTGTTCTAGTTTTGGCCTCACCTCTATTTTTCTACTAATGAGATATGGAATCCCATCCACACTCTGCTATTGGTGAGATACGCGACCTCGCCCCCACTCAACTCTCTACCAGGCACATACATGTATCACACAGACAACAAGTATAAACTATCATATAAATAATTCCTTGGGCACCCGCCCGCTATTACTGGACCTCGTCCTGAAAATAATACTAGCATATTGTGCCTAGGGCTAACCCCCGGGTCTTCTACTCATAACTACATGGGCCGGCATTGTGGCCTTAGACCCATTCACACAAAGGGAAACTCACCTGCACTGGCTTAACTTGCTGATGATCTCACTAGTTGCTGCCCGACAACTCACGGAACTCCTGCTCCCTTTGCTCCCCGAACTACCAATATCAATGCAACACTGAGTCTAACTGACCCCCGAAAGACAACCAAGTCCACCCTGGTCCAAGGTCAAAGTCATGGTCAATGTCAACCTTCCAGGTCAACCCTACTCGCCGAGTCACCCTACTGACTAGCCGAGTTCATAATGTTCAGATTCCTTCCATTCGCGACTCGACTCGCCGCGTCAGTCCATGACTCGCCGAGTCTACCAATTTCTGAGTCCAGACCTATCCAACTCACTGAGTCTCCACCCAACTCACTGATTCGAGTCTCAACTCGAAGGGTTTGGTGTTTCGCGACCTGACTCGCCGAGTCCAAGAACAGACTTGCCAGTCCAAGAACAGACTCGCCGAGTACAAGGCAGTCTTCATACGACTCGATGAGTTGTTCATCCCACTTGTCGAGTTTCTCCACAACTTCATGCTACTCGCCGAGTCCACTCAAAGGACTCGCCGAGTGCCTTCAGATTTCCTTACATGTAGAGGACATTTGAGTCATGCATGAACTCCAAACTATAGATCCACCCTTCCCAAGCCTTTTCCCCACGTAAAGTTGCAAACTTTACGTGTAGAGAAGGAGATCTAGGCAAAATATGCTATAAACTAGGGCTTACGGCAAAAAGGCTCCATGATCCACTCAAGGGCTGATACTTTACGGAATTCTAGACCAAAATAAGCATGGATCTGAGGTAGCAACCTCAGATCTGAACCTCAAGCTCAAAGGTTACTCTTAAGCCAAGAATGCCCAAAACACACACAAAGATCTAGGTGCAAATGAGGGCAGATAGTAGCTTGTTACCTCCAAGATGAACACCACTGAAGTAGATATCGGATCTACACCTCTTCCTTGCAGCAACCTACTTTCCCTTCATGTTCCTTTCCCCAAAGTTCCTTCCTCCAATCTTTAACTCTCAAAATGATGGAAGCTCTCACGAATTCAAGGGTGCACTGGCTCTCTAGGGTGATATGGGGGCTGAGGGAGGGACATAACACCCTTTAAATAGGATACAAATCCCGGGATTAGGGTTTTCCTTGTTCAAACCAGATTCGCCGAGTCACCATGGCCGTCTCGCTGAGTCGGTCGCTTACTCGTCGTCCCGGATCCCGCTCGGACTCGCCGAGTCCCTCCTTGGACTCTCCAAGTCTACCCTTAAATTAGGGCTTTTCTTTCCTTTCATGGCCTTCAAAACTTTGGGTGTTACAACTCTCCCCCACTTAAACTAAACTTCATCCTCGAAGTTTAATATACTCTACTGTCGGCGATCTGCCTCCAATGCCCGACCATCCATTCTAACACCAGCTGCCTAACTTTGCTGGCCTTCCGTTCTGTCATTCGGACTAACGCCAATCCTTACCGATAATAATCTCGGGTACATCCTGAGCCTGAAAATCCTGGAAACACAACTTACTCAACCGACAATCTTTCTGGTATTCTCCGAGTACTGCAACATAGGGGTTCACCCCTTCTTTCCTTGCGCGATTTCCTTGCCTTCCCAAGGCAACGCTCCATAACCATTTATCTCCTCTGCCACTGTGAAGACCCTGTCTTCACCCAATCTATTACTCCCGCTACTCAGTACGGGTCATCATTGCCAGTATCCACTTGGCGTTCTTTCTACTACCGTTCGGTGCCGAGCAACCCTCGACCAACTAACTGAATTCCACCATACTTTGCATCCCCGCACCACTACTGACTAGAAATTCTGTTATTCCTTATCTGGCTTCCGGATGAACTGAGACCATCCTGGTCCCTACCAACCTATCAATATCTGGATTACCGACTCTCACCGATTGCTGACCCAACACAACCACTAGTCGCTCCCAGCGACATTCGAAGAAACTCCCGCCACCTATACTTCTCAATCTATTCTACCAGGCTGGCATTCCAATATTCTGGGATCCTCGACCCCCCCCCCTTTCTAGACACTAAGATCCTTACCAGGTCCCACCTACACTGTTAAAACTCACGGGCCTCACCCACGGGTCTTACCCAACCATACTATTGAGCAACCCTACTTGCGGGTCTCACCTGTACTGCTATCTTCATACGGGCCTCGCCCACGGGTCTCACCCGACTATATCCTAGAGCGGCCTCTTCCAAGGTCTCATCTCTCAATGGCTATACAGGAAACTCCATACCATTCTCACCTATTCCCCATTCCCAATCCCTATCTGAATGCTAGGAGATAAGGGCCTCGCCCCAACTCCGCCAACGAAGCTACTACAGAATGCTACGGCTGCCCTGTAGTCTGACAACACTTCCACCACTGACTGCTAGTGAATGCTACGACCACCCCGTAGTGTTACATCACTTTCCACCACTGACTGCTAACACGAAAACATCTCATACTATCTGACCTCAAGATCTCCATTCCAACTCACACGAGTCCTACATGCGACCCCTTAACCTGAATCCAAACCACATACCCACCATTACCCTTTACATGCACGCACTGATGGGAAGTTCTCAAACTCCCAACCCTGAACTACTCAATCCGTCAAACGCTGAACTACCTCCTTTCCTTCTCAGAAATCATATACCCGATCTGGATTTACGTGCCCTTACCCTTATACACTCGGAGGATTCTCCCCCACTTTGATCCTGCTTGCACCTCGATGAAGAGAAATCCCAATCCTTGCTACCATAATCAATCCGCTGAGGAATCCCAAGCTTACCATAGCTAAGCTTCTAACCTGACCATTCTAAAACTTATACGGCTCCGAACTAGTGAGGCATACCGAGTCTCTCCAAGGCATGCTACAGATATTGCACCCTAAGTAACCTTCTTCGATACAACCCATCCCTTAATTACTAACCAATATCCAAGGTATGGAGATGGCATATAACTCGATCATAATCAATCCGCTCAAAAATAAAATACTCATACAGATAATGATGCAGAACCATAACAATATAATCATGCACAAAATAAAAGAACTGAAAACGGAAGTCGCATACCTGCAACGTCCGGCACTGCTCGCGTCTCCAAAGTAGCCATCTGAAAAGCCCTGCCTCTAACTGCAGGCGCGTCCACATGGCCCTGACGGCCGTCTGTGATCCTCAAAGTTGCAGGGGCAGGTGCCATCACCCGTCTTGCTGAAAGCAAACTGGGGCACTGGGCCTTCTTGTGGCCCCGCTGATTGCAGTGAAAACATATCAAGTATGATCCAGTGATGGTAGCCGTACAATCTCTGCTAAAATGACCAGTCTGACTGCACCTGAAACAGCCAGACTCACCACCACTACCACTCCTACACGCACCCCCGTGCGTCCTGCCACACCTTCCGCATCGACTGCGATCCTGATAAACCCTTGATGTCGACTCCGATCCCTTGGGCCTTTTGCCCGAACTTGCGGCTACCTGAACCTCATCCGACTTCCTCTTCCGGATCTGCTCCAAATCAATTTCCCTCTCCCTGGCCCGAGAAATCATATCCTCCAGCGTCTTACAATCGGACCTGCTCACGAACTCCCTGATGTCATCCCTCAGCATATCGTGATATCGTGCCTTCTTCATCTCCTCATCCGTGACATACTGCGGAACAAGAAGGGCTCTCTCTCTAAACTTGGCGGTGATCTCTGCCACAGTCTCAGTAGTCTGCGTCAAATCCTGAAACTCCCGGGCCAACTGTTGCACCTCAATAATCGGCGAAGACTCTGCTCTGAACCTAGCTGAGAAATCACTCCAAGTCATCGCGTCCAATGCGGCGTTATCACCCAAAGCATGACCAATCTCTTCCCACCAATCCCTCGCTCTATCCTTCAGAAGACAGGAAGCGAGTCTGACCTTGTCCTCCTCAGGACACCGGCTCGTAGGGAATACGTTGGCAACATCACCCAACCATCTACTGCTAGCGATGGGTTCCCTAGCCCCATGATAATCTGGTGCCCCGCAAGCCCTGAACTCCCGAAATGTCATGGTACGCGCTCCCAGCAAGGTCATCATTTCAGTACGGAAGGCTCCCAGCCTCTCATCCAAAATCTCCAATATACCCTCGTTGACCGTGCCAAAGATCACAGGAGTCTGAGCTAGAATACTGCGCGTCACCTCGGCTGATATCAACTCTCTCATCCGCTCCTCGAGCTTCTCGGCCCCTAAACCCGAGCCCAATCCCTCTCCGGTGCCTGATCCGCCCGCTTGTCCCTCTTGCAACATCACCATACTGAAACATATAACATAACCATTATCAGAATACTCCTCACTACCGCGAGACCAAAAATACTCACTACCAGGTTCCCGGTCTTGTCTCGGCCTTTCCCGAATCGAGTACGGATCCTCTGCTTTCAGTAGTACGGGCCCATACTACCTTCCACATCTATCTGTACTTTCCTCAAGAATTGCTTTGACTCCACCAGGTCCCTTTTCTACTATTACTACTCCCAGCACTACCTCATCCTAGGCTTACCCTAGGGAAACCTTTAACTCAACTCAAACCAGTCTTAAGCTGCTGAAGGCCTCCTCGCAATGCCAATTAGCCATCACCTGGATACCATCACATGTGACGAGGCTTAGATAATCCTTCAAGTATAAGACTCGTTCCTACAACGGTTGGAATCAAACAAGAGCTACGCACTAAGACCAAATCCAACACTCTGAGATTATTCAACCCTGATCACATATGACGTGACGTATCCACCTAATGGATAACTCCCATCATTTAGAATCCCACAATGCACAAAGCAAGCAGCATTCAGACAAAGGAAAATCCACCCATAACATACTCAAGCAATCATATCCACATAGCAAGAATCTGAACTAGCATGCAACACAACTCATAAACTCAGGCATAACCTAATCAGGCTATCCTAGTACTGACTATTCAGCACTATCATGCAGATCAAAAGCACATATAACAGACACATAAGGCATCCTCCTTAGATCCTTAGTCCTAATCTAGCATGTTGTTCTATTAACTGATAATCAAACCATAAACTTGTATGGGTATTTTGGGGTACTTACTTGAGCTCGGTTGATTGCATGCACCACACCTCTTTTCTCTTTTCAAAGTTCTTTTCTTTCTGAATTCTTTTTACTTTTCTAAAACCATTTTCTTTCTCAAAACTCTTATTACAAAACTGTCTTTCCATTTTGAAAACTTCCTTACCAATTCCTCAGTTTGAGTTCAGACACACCCGAGAGCATGTTCGAATCCCATAAACCAAGGCTCTGATACCAACTTGTAACGACCCAAAATTTAGGACCAAAAATTTCTTTTAATAAATCATTACTTAAAGTAAAGTCATCATTCCAAAACATAATATGAGTATAAGTTTCCAAAACATATGTTCATTATCAGAGTAAACATTCCTAGGCTGTCTAATCTATGGTGTGTGCCATGCGATCACCCCGAACTTTTCCCTCCGCTACCAGAAGTACCTAAAACCAAAACTGAAAACCGTAAGCACGAAGCTTAGTGAGTTCCCCACCCTACCACATACCACGCATAACCACATACTGCACATACTGGGCCACGCCCACTATCTTGGGCCTCGTCCCCTACCTCGGGCCTCGACCGTTACAACGGCCCCGCCGCTCTAGGCCCCACCTGGCTTCGAGCCCCGCTCGGGATACAAATCTGTTTTACATAGGCCTCGCCTATCACAGGGCCTCGCCCGTCAACAAATAATAACACATAAACATTTCACAACACATAACTAACACATACAACTGGTTCTGTCCTAAGGCCTCGCCTATCCTGGGCCTCGCCCATGTCCTGCTACTGATGAGTCATGGGACCCCGTCCCCACTCCTAATGGTAGTGAGGTACGGGCCTATCCTACTCTCACTCCTATTCTAGTTTGGGCCTCGCCCCTATTCTGCTACTAATGAGATATGGAACCCCATCCACACTCTGCTATTGGTGAGATACGGGACCTCACCCCCACTCACCTCCCTACCAGACACATACATGTATCACACAGACAACAAGTATAAATTATCATATAAACAATTCCTTGGGCACCCGCCCGCTATTACTGGACCTCGTCCTGAAAATAATACTAGCATACTGTGCCTAGGGCTAACCCCCGGGTCTTCTACTCATAACTACATGGGCCGATATTGTGGCCTTAGTCCCATTCACACAAAGTGAAACTCAACTGCACTGGCTGAACTTACTGATGATCTCACTAGTTGCTACCCAACAACTCACGGAACTCCTGCTCCCTTTGCTCCCCGAACTACCAATATCAATGCAACACTAAGTCTAATTGACCCCCGAAAGACAACCAAGTCCACCCTGGTCTAAGGTCAAAGTCCTGGTCAAAGTCAACCTTCCAAGTCAAACCTAATCACCGAGTCACCCTACTGACTCGCCGAGTTCATAATGTTCAGATGCCTTCAATTCGCGACTCGACTCGCCGAGTCAGTCCATGACTCGTCGAGTCTACCGATTTCTGAGTCCAGATCTATCCAACTCACTGAGTCTCCACCCGACTCACGGATTCGAGTTTCAACTCAAAGGGTTTGGGGTTTCACGACCTGACTCGCCGAGTCCAAGAACAGACTCGCCGAGTACAAGGCAGTCTTCATACGACTCGATGAGTTGTTCATCCCACTTGTCGAGTTTCTCCACAACTTCATGCTACTCGCCGAGTCCACTCAAAGGACTCGCCGAGTGCCTTCAGATTTCCTTACATGCAGAGGACATTTGAGTCATGCATGAACTCCAAACTATAGATCCACCCTTCCCAAGCCTTTTCCCCACGTAAAGTTGCAAACTTTACGTGTAGAGAAGGAGATCTAGGCAAAATATGCTATAAACTAGGGCTTACGGCAAAAAGGCTCCATGATCCACTCAAGGGCTGATACTTTACGGAATTCTAGACCAAAATAAGCATGGATCTGAGGTAGCAACCTCAGATCTGAACCTCAAGCTCAAAGGTTACTCTTAAGCCAAGAATGCCCAAAACACACACAAAGATCTAGGTGCAAATGAGGGGAGATAGCAGCTTGTTACCTCCAAGATGAACACCACTGAAGTAGATCTCGGATCTACACCTCCTCCTTGCAGCAACCTACTTTCGCTTCATGTTCCTTTCCCCAAAGTTCCTTCCTCCAATCTTTAACTCTCAAAATGATGGAAGCTCTCACGAATTCAAGGGTGCACTGGCTCTCTAGGGTGATATGGGGGCTGAGGGAGGGACATAACACCCTTTAAATAGGATACAACTCCCGGGATTAGGGTTTTCCTCATTCAGACCAGACTCGCCGAGTCGGTCGCTTACTCGTCGACCCAGATCCCGCTCGGACTCGCCGAGTCCCTCCTTGGACTCGCCGAGTCTACCCTTAAATTAGGGCTTTTCTTTCCTTTCTTGGCCTTCGAAACTTTGGGTGTTACATACGTGTAAGGCGCGATTGGTTGCGAAGGGCTTTACTCAAACTCCTAGAGTTGACTACGATGAGACCTTCTCACCAGTTGCTAAAATTTAGTCTATTAGGGAGATGCTACCCATTGTTGCATTTCATGATTATGAAATATGGCAAATAGATTTCAAAACCGCTTTCCTTAATGGGAAGTTGGCTGAGGATGTGTACATGGCTCAGCCAGAGGGTTTTGTCAATGTGAAGCATCCCAATAGAGTGTGCAAGCTTGAGAAGTCTATTTATGGACTTAAACAAGCATCTCGCAGATGGAATCTTTTCTTTGATGAGAAAGTCAAAGACTTTGGATTTGTACGAAGCGAAGATGAATCATGTGTATATGTCAAAGCCAGTGGGAGTATAGTTAGCTTTCTCGTGTTATATGTTGATGACATATTACTCATAGGAAATGACATCCCGACACTACAGGAATTAAAGTCCTGACTCATGAAGTGTTTCACTATGAAGGACCTCGGAGAGGCTTCCTATATTTTAGGAATAAGGATAGTGAGAGACTGAAGTAAGAGACTAATAGGACTTAGTCAGAATACTTACTTGGACAAGGTACTAAAACATTTTAGTATGGAGACCTCGAAGAAGGACAATTATCGATCCAAAGTAATGCCAATTTGAGTAAGACTCAAAGTCCGAGTACCGAAGCCGAGATAGCTGAGATAAGCCAAGTACCTTACGCTTTCGCATTTGGCTCACATGTATGCTATGACTTGTACTCGCCCTAATGTGGCCTTCACTTTGAGCATGGTCAGTAGATATCAAGGGTACCCAGGCAGAGAACATTGGACCGCAGTCAAGAATATCCTTAAGTACCTTCGGAGGACTAAGGAATGGTTTCTGGTTCTCGAAGGGAGTGATGACTTAAAGGTGCGAGGTTATAGTGACACCAGCTTCCAGACCGACAATGACAACTACCGTTCGCAGTCGGGCTGGGTCTTTACCCTTAATGCAGGAACAGTGACTTGGAAAAGTTCCAAGCAAGAAATTGTAGCTGATTCAACGTACAAATCAGACTACATCGCAGCGAGTGAAGCATCAAAGGAGGCAATATGGCTGAAGAACTACATTGGAGACCTTTGAGTTGTAGCTGCCATAACAGAGCCTATGGAAATTTTTTGTGATAATGAAGGATCGGTTGCCTTGACCAAGGAACCGACGGATCATGGTAGATCTCGACATATCGATAGAAAATATCACTTTATTAGACATCGGGTAGAAGAAGGAATCCTCGTAGTCAGAAGGATATCGTCAGAGGAGAACCTAGCAGATCCGCTTACGAAGGGATTGAGTAGGGTTAAGCATTTGGAGCACGCTAGGAGCATTGAGCTGCAGGACGATGTTAGTTTAGATTAGATAGTTTAGAATTGAGTAATAGATATTGGTAATTGACATTTGATGATTAAATAAAGGAGTGTTATTTATTAGTATAGTTACTGTCTTATGTTAATTGGTTGACTATTATTTTGCATTGCATGTATTAACTTCCTGAATAATTGAGTTAATTAAGAATAATCGAATTATTTAAATGATCCACAGTCATACATATGTTGGAAGTAGGTATGAATGAAGAATGTCATTAATTGGTGTCTAGATTGTTTGAATGGTATTAGACATAACAAAGGTTTGTTACAACATTCATGAGTGCCTATAAATAAGTTTTGAGCATTGGAATAAACCCACACTTGCTGGAATCACTTCATGGAATCTATCACGAGTGATCGCAAGATGATAATATCATATGGTCTTAAAACCAAGATATATGGTTTATTGTTTGCTAATTGATTATACATTGATAATGCGAAACCGCATCATTAAATTGATGTCATAAAACACATTGTTGTGTATAATTTTATTATTGAGTAGTAAATGCATATAAGTCGAAGTTTATCTGTTTCTTTTATCCTTAGAGGGTAAAAGCGATATCAGGGCCCCTCGATGATTTTGATTTGAGTTATGTGCCAGGCCCGGTCAGGACTGAATTGATGTGTTCAATTAAGTTCTATGAAAAATGAATCTGAGATCGAGAAACTAGATGCAGGACAATGAGTATGAATGTGTTCCATGAGAATATCCGCACGATATCTAAAATGGAGGACTATACGATCCCTTATCTAAAGGACAGTTTACTGATAAGATTAGAGTTCGACAGCGTCTTTGAGAGCTACGATTGCTAATCGAGTTATACTTACATTTGTGGTTACTAGACTTATCTAAGTGGGAGGCTGTTAGATGAGTCTCTAAGCCCGTAACCATATTTGGTAAGTACTTGACCCGGTTATGCATGGTCCTTTTGGGTTTCCTTTACCAAAACAACTTGAATGGAGAAATAATAAAGAAAGAGGTTATTATGATTTATTAATAATAGCAATAATATATTAATAGGATAAATCATATTTGTTTAATTAATATTGGTCAATAATTAATTAAGAGTTAATTTTATGATCAAATGTAATTAATTAAACTGCATGGACTGAATTATAATTATGTGATAGTTGCAAATTAGGGCATTGGATGCCCTATGCAAGCGGTGGACGAATTCAAGGGGATGAGGCCCTTGAAATCATCCAAGGATAAGGGTTATCAAGGCTTATCTTTTGGTTACTTGGTGGGTAAGCAACTAAATAAGGATAAGGACTGAAACCCTAATCTCTACCCTGTATAAAGACCCCTAAGCCTAAGGAAATCGACCACTTGATTCGTTAGGGTTCCTAGAGACGATTTCATACTCTTTCCTCTCTCTCTCTCTCTCTCTCTCTCTCTCTCTTGCCTCTCCAATTTCTTGTTGCGTTTGTGAGCCATTAGAGGTACTACACTTGTGGTACTTGCTTTCAAGACTATGAGATTGAAGATTAGTGTTGTTATTGCAATATAACAACAAGAGGTATGTGATCTACTCATCTATACAAATCCCGAAATATATACTTGCTAGCTAGGCTTCTTAATGTGTTCATAAAGTTGTGTATCTAATAGAGAAAACATAGATCCAAATCTAGGGTTGCATGCATACATAGGATTGTTTGTACAAAACCCATCACTATCATCTTCGGAAGGCTCTGTACGGGTTAAGATAGGCTCGAAGAGCTTGGAACGTGATGCTAGACCAGTCACTCAAAGGACTAGGATTCACCAGATGTGCTCAAGAACAAGCAGTTTATAAGGTACACAAAACCAACTTAATCCTCATCGTAAGGGTATATGTGGATGACCTTATAGTTACTGGCTAAAGTAAAAAAGGAATTCTAGAATTCAAGAAAAGAATGAAACAGGTGTTTGCATGAGTGACTTGGGACTTCTATCCTATTACATAGGAACAGAAGTGCTTCAAAGGAAGGATGACATTATGCTCACACAATATTGGTATGCAAGGAAATTCTTAAAGATGGCAAGAATGGAAGCTAAGCTAAAGCTAACAAAGGATGAAGAGAGAGAACCTGTGAATGCAACAAATTATAGGAAATTGGTTAACAGTTTGAGATGCCTAGTACATAAAATACCTGATCTGAACTTCAACATGTGAGTTGTGAGCTGATATATGCAGAACCCAAAACATAGCCACTATGTAGCCATAAAATGTATCCTGAGATATGTAAAAGGAACAACCGGATATGGACTAATGTATCACATAGGAGGTGATGGTAAGTTAGTAGGATATGATGATAGCAGCTACATTGATGATAGAGAGGATGGAAGAAGAACCACAAGTGTGGCATATTAATTCTCAGGAAATCTAATAACATGGGCTTCACAAAAGCAACAAGTTGTTTCTCTAAGCTCATATGAGGCAGAATATATGGCTACAACCTGTAACACCGAAAATTTTCAAAACAAATTTTTCAATTTTTATAAAACATAATTCCTTTGATATTCATTAAACAACCATTTTAATTATCCAAACAAGACAATACAAAATCCCAAGATCATGATATCAAGCTCCGAATGTGTGTGTGTACGGATCAAGCCGGCGCCTTCCCGCGGTCGTCACTAGTACCTGAAACAATAACATCAACACTGTAAGCACAAAGCTTAGTGAGTTCCCCAAAATACTACATATAACACATATTAGCCACTCGAGGCTATAACTCTGTGGGTCCGTGCACCCAAACTCTGTGAACCCTCGGGTTCTAACTCTGTGAACCTTCCGGTTCTAACTCTGTAAACATGCACAACATCAAGCACATAGAAGTAATGCAGTACAACACATAACATACATAGCATACAAATACTCTATCACATAACTCTGGTTACCTACTCAAGGTAAAGTATAGTGAGAAGACTCACCTCACGTGTCTCGGTAAATCGTAAACCTGAAATCGCTAATCACTCGACCTGTCGAGCTGTCGTCCCCCCTATAGCACAATACACCTCTAATTAACACTTTCCCCACTGGGGTTGACCACACTATAACAAGTCAATCTAGGTCAACGCTGGTCAATGGTCAACGGTCAACTTTGACCGGACTCGGCGAGTACCCAGGCGACTCGGCGAGTCTAGGCGTGTACACCAATTTCCCTGGAATCCTCCCTTGACACGTCGAGCATTCCCTCAACTCGACGAGTTCCACCTGGCACGAGTTGTGGGGCCACCACAACTCAACTCGCCGAGTCTCAAGAACAACTCGGCGAGTCCAGCTAGACTCAGTCCACCTGTCCATTCTAACTCCCCCTTGACTCACTGAGTCCACCTTTTCCAACTCGGCGAGGCTACTCACAGAGTGGTCGGGCAACATTCATGCTACTCGCCGAGTCTGTTCTTCGGACTCGGCGAGTCCATGCCATGCACTGACTCAATCTTGCTCTAAAGGTCAGATCCAGTTCATTAATCCATAGATCCAGTCCCTCCAAGCTCATTTAGCACGTAAAGTTACAATCTTGATGCACATACAACCTTTATATGACCATATATGATGTTTATGACTCAAATACTACAACACAAGGCCAAAGACTCTATAGTCACTCATAAAGCTTGATGAGTGAGGCTCTCTGGACCTCTATGGATCCAGATCCATGGCCTCAACTCAAAGAGGGAACCAATGGGCATCAAATCATCCCATAAATGACCACCACAAGCCCTAAATTGCATCATGCTTCACTAAACAGAAAATGGTCCGAGATAATACCTCTAGAGTGATGATCTAAGCTCCAAATCCACGAAATAGCAACCTCCTTTGCTTGCTCTTGCCTAGAGTCTCCTTCTTCTTGCTAGAACACACACACAAGATCAAGAATGGCTCCTTTCTCTTCACAAATAGCTCAAGAACACAAGGGCCACTCACTGAGGGTTGGGTGAGCACAAATGACGGCCATAAGGCCCTTTAAATAGGCCTCAAACCCGGAGATTTAGGGTTTCATTACACAGCGCAGACTCGCCGAGTCCATATCCTGGACTCGCCGAGTCCAGGCGCGCACCAATGTTCAATTTCGCGTCTCTACTCGGCGAGTCTGAGCTCCAACTCACCGAGTCCCTCTCACAACATGACAAAATTAGATTTACAAGATACCTGGTAAAATCCAGATGTTACAACTCTCCCCCACTAGAACTAGACTTCTCCCTCGAAGTCTCGCTCTAAAATAGCTCCGGATGCTACTCCCGCATCATACCCTCCGGTTCCCAGGTCATTTCTGATCCCTTCCGATGTTGCCACTGCACCAATACCAGAGGTACCTCCTTGTTCCTCAAAATCTTGATCTTCCGATCCCTAATAGCCACTGGCCTCTCAGCATAATTCAGGCTTGCATCTACCTGAATATCCTCTAATGGAACCACTGCCGACTCGTCGGCTATACATTTCCTCAACTGCGATACATGAAAAGTGTTGTGAATCTGCCCCAACTCTGCTGGTAACTCCAGCCGATAGGCTACCCGTCCTACCCTTTTGATCACACGAAACGGACCTATAAACTGGGGCCCCAATTTGCCCCTCTTCCTGAACCGGATCACTCCTTTCCAAGGAGAGACCTTCAGGAGAACAAAGTCGCCGACCTGAAATTCCAGCTCGGACCGGCGTCTATCCGCGTAACTCTTTTGTCGGCTCTGAGCGGTCAATAACCTCTGTCTGACCATCTATATCTGCTCTGTCGTCTGATTCATGATCTCCGTACTGCCCATTACCCTTTGCCCAACCTCTCCCCAACATATGGGAGTCCGACACCTCCTACCATACAACAGCTCAAAGGGCGGCATACCGATGCTCGAATGATGGCTGTTATTGTAGGAAAACTCCGCTAAAGGCAAATACATATCCCAACTACCCCCAAAGTCCAATACACATGCCCGAAGCATGTCCTCAAGTGTCTGAATCGTCCGCTCACTCTGGCCGTCGGTCTGGGGGTGGTATGCGGTACTAAAATGCAGCTTAGTACCCAACTCCTCATGAAATTTCTTCCAGAAGCGGGAGGTGAAACGCACATCGCGGTCTGAAATGATCGAGATCGGCACCCCATGCCGAGATACAACCTCCCTCACATAAATCTCCGCCAGCTTCTCCGCTGAAGAACTCTCACTGATGGCAAGGAAGTGAGCGCTCTTCGTCAACCTATCCACAATCACCCAAATTGCATCGACTCCTCTGGCAGTCCTCGGCAATTTGGTGATGAAATCCATAGTGATCTGTTCCCACTTCCATTCGGGAACCTCCAATGGCTGCAACTTGCCATGCGGTCTCTGGTGTTCGGCCTTTACCCTTCGACAGGTCAAACACCTCTCGACAAACGATGCGACATCCCTCTTCATACAAGGCCACCAATACTCCTTCCTTAGGTCCAAATACATCTTTGTAGCCCCGGGATGGATCGAAAATTTCGATCTATGAGCCTCCTCCATCAATATAGTACGTGTACCGCCTACAAACGGTAGCCAGATCCGGCCCTGATAAGTCATAAGGCCTCGACTCTCCGATACGAACTCCGAAACCAACCCAACGACCCGCTCTCTCTTCTGCATCTTCGGACGCACAGCCTCGGCCTGTGCCCTACGAATGGCGTCCAGAACTGGAGCTATCACAGTCAGTCGCAAACATACATTTCGCAGTGGAGCACTCTCCGCCCTGCGACTCAATGCGTCGGCTACCACATTAGCCTTGCCCGGGTGGTACAAAATCTCGCAACCATAATCCTTGACCACATCTAACCACCTTCTTTGCCGCATGTTTAGGTTAGGCTGATCCATCAGGTACTTCAAGCTCTTATGGTCCGTGTAAATCATACATCGAACCCCATACAAGTAGTGCCGCCAAATCTTGAGGGCGAACACCACTGCCCCCAACTCCAGATCATGTGTGGGGTACCTCGTCTCGTGAGGCTTCAACTGCCTCGATGCATATGCTATCACATGTCCCTTCTGCATCAGTACCGCTCCCAGTCCTAAAATCGATGCATCACAGAATACCACAAAACCCTCCATCCCTTCCGGAAGAGCTAATACCGGGGCTTCACACAACCTCTGGCGAAGCGTCTCAAAGGAGGTCTGCTGCTCGGGACCCCATAGAAATGTAACACCCTTCCGGGTCAATCTGGTGAGTGGAACCGCAATCTTGGAGAAATCCTTAATAAACCTCCGATAATACCCTGCCAACCCAAGGAAACTCCGGATCTCAGAAGGTGACCTTGGCACCTCCCACCTTATCACTGCGTCAACCTTGGCCGGATCGACCAATATCCCCTTCTGGTTAACGAGATGTCCCAGAAACTGGACCTCCCGCAACCAAAAATCGCACTTGGAAAACTTTGCATAAAGTTTCTCCGATCTCAAAACTCCAAGAACCTCCCTCAAATGCTCCTCGTGCTGCTCTCTAGATCTCGAATATACCAGAATATCATCAATGAACACAATCACCGACCGATCCAACATCGGCCGACATACCCTGTTCATGAGGTCCATGAATACAGCCGGGGCATTGGTGAGCCCAAAAGGCATCACCACAAACTCATAATGCCCATAACGCATCCTGAATGCTGTCTTCTGGACGTCCTCGTCCCGTACTCTCACCTGATGATAGCCCGACCTCAAATCAATCTTGGAGAACCAAGATGCTCCCTGTAACTGATCGAATAAATCGTCGATCCTCGGCAACGGGTAACGGTTCTTGACTGTCAACTTATTCAGTTCCCGATAATCAATACACATGCGATGCGAGCCATCTTTCTTCTTCACAAACAGGATGGGTGCTCCCCATGGCGAGCTACTCGGCCGAATAAACCCCTTCCCCAGCAACTCCTGAAGTTGCGAGGATAACTCTTGCATTTCTGGAGGCGCAAGGCGATACGGCACCTTAGCGATAGGCGCGGCTCGCGGAACCAAATCGATACCAAACTCCACTTGCCTCACGGGAGGCACACCTGGTAATTCTTCGGGAAAGACATCTGGAAACTCACGCACCACCGGAACTTCATCCACCGAACTCGGTCTCTCGGAGGTCACTCGCGTATCCATCACATACGCCACAAAACCCTTACAGCCCTGTTGTAAACACTGCCTCGCCCTAGCAGCCGAACAAAAGGCTGATCCAGAACGTGTACCCTCGCTGTAAACCGAAAGAACTCCCCCACTAGGATCTCGTATAGTCACCAGCTGACGCTCGCAATCGATAACCGCGCCGAATCGGCTCAACCAGTCCATGCCCACTATAACACAGACATCACCCATTGCAATAGGAATCAGGTCGATCGGGAACTCAACCCCAAAAATCTCCAATACACATCCCCAGAGGACCTCCGTGGCACAAATCACTCTGTCGGCGGCTATGGAAACCCGCAGGGGCCGACTCAGTGCCCCACGACTAACACTGATATGCTGACTAAATGCCAAAGATACAAAAGATCGACTCGCACCCGAGTCAAATAACACTAAAGCAGGTACAGAATTCACAAGGAAGGTACCTATGCATAGCATAATATAAGCATAATATCTCGACACCATAAATAAATAATAAAAGAAAGCGTACCAGCCACAACGTCGGGTGCAGCGCGGACCTCTTCCGCAGTCAGCTGAAAGGCTCTCCCCCGAGCCCTCGGTGCCTCGGCCTTCACGGGCCGACTCTCTGTAGCAGTAGCTCTGATGGCGGCGGGAGCAGACCCCTGAGATGCTCCGCGCAGCAGCGGACACTCTGCCTTCCGGTGTCCGATCTGGTTACAGTGGAAGCACACTGTAAACCCCTTGGGGCAGTCCTTGGCCATATGCCCCTCCTTGCCACATTTGTAGCAAGACCCCGCTCGACAGACTCCATCGTGACCCTTGCCGCACTTTCCACAAGTGCGACCCTTCTGGCTCCCGGGTCGGGGATCAGCGGGCTTGGCCTGCTTGGCTGCCGGCTGGGACTGTGCCGACCGCCGATCCCTCCCCAGAGACTCCGCCTCTTCCCTGGCCTGAGTCTCAAGCTCAATCTCCCTCTTCCGAGCATTTGCCTGAAGCTCGGCAAATGTCCGATACGAGGAGTTCGCAGCGAACTCCCGAATATCCCGTCTCAGAATGCTCAGGTAACGACTCATACGTGCCTGCTCGGTGGACACGTGCTCAGGGCAGAATATCGCCCTCTCATGAAACATCCTCGTAATAGCTGTGACTGACTCGGTACCCTGCTTGAGGGTCAGAAACTCCTGTGTCAGACGTTCCCTCTCCACCTGAGGAACGTACTCATCTCGGAACATGGTAGTGAACCTCTCCCAGGTCACTGCCGAAAGCTCAGTCGGTGTGAAGTGTGCCGTCACAAACTTCCACCAGTCCTTCGCTCCCAAGCGAAGCTGGTTCAGCGCGAACCGAACCTTCAAATGCTCAGGGGACGAGCAAGTGAAGAAGCATCCCTCCATATCAGATATCCACCTCATAGCTGCCACCGGATCCTGTGTACCATCAAACTCTGGTGGCTTGGTGTTGCTGAACTCCCTAAACAATGTCGCATCACCTTCCTGGGGTCTTGCCGCAGCAATCGCTGCGGTAGCCGCTGCAACCGCAGCCTCAGAAAGAGCGGCATAGCGCTCGTCAAATGTCTCAATCAACGCGGTCTTAATGGACCCGAACATCTCTGGTAACTCCGCTCTGATGACCGCAGCCACCTCCTCATGAATGATCTGTCGAATCTCCTCATCGCTAGTTCCGGCATCCTCCAGCACGCGACGTGTCCTCACCATGATCAACCTCTGAAATACAACATGCGATAATTAGAATTTACTCGAACACTCTTACATTCGACAATCCACCCCTCCTTGATTCTTGGTATCCCAAGATTCTTATTTGGACTGTGTACCGCACCGGTGCTTTCAGTAGTACGGGCCCAATACTACTGTCCGCACCGTCTCAGTACACACCCCAAATCTTCCTCTTCGGATCCCAATCCCCAAGCACTCTATTATACTTAAATCACTCTGTAACAGGTCTCACACAAAGCCCTAGCTGCTACCTAATTACTCTCAGCATCTCATAGCAGCTCACCCTTCCCTAGGCTAAGGCATCACAAAACAGGCCACTCTAGTCCTATTAGCAATACCTAGCCTACTCTAGCATGCAAATACATCACATTAATAATAATTATCACATAATATAAAGGTACTTTGGGAATTCACCGTTCGGGCGCTGGCTGATCGTACACACGTTTCTTCCTGGAAAATCTTTTACTCTTAGAAAACTTTGGTTTTATTTTGAAATATCTCTTCAATTCCTCAGTTTGAGTTCAAATACCCTCGAAGGTGTACCCGAATCCCTCAAACCAAGGCTCTGATACCAATTTGTAACACCGAAAATTTTCAAAACAAATTTTTCAATTTTTATAAAACATAATTCCTTTGATATTCATTAAACAACCATTTTAATTATCCAAACAAGACAATACAAAATCCCAAGATCATGATATCAAGCTCCGAATGTGTGTGTGTACGGATCAAGTCGGCGCCTTCCCGCGGTCGTCACTAGTACCTGAAACAATAACATCAACACTGTAAGCACAAGGCTTAGTGAGTTCCCCAAAATACTACATATAACACATATTAGCCACTCGAGGCTATAACTCTGTGGGTCCGTGCACCCAAACTCTATGAACCCTTGGGTTCTAACTCTGTGAACCTTCCGGTTCTAACTCTATAAACATGCACAGCATCAAGCACATAGAAGTAATGCAGTACAACACATAACATACATAGCATACAAATACTCTATCACATAACTCTGGTTACCTACTCAAGGTAAAGTATAGTGAGAAGACTCACCTCGCGTGTCTCGGTAAATCGTAAACCTGAAATCGCTAATCACTCGACCTGCCGAGCTGTCGTCCCCCCTATAGCACAATACACCTCTAATTAACACTTTCCCCACTGGGGTTGACCACACTATAACAAGTCAATCTAGGTCAACGCTGGTCAACGGTCAACTTTGACCGGACTCGGCGAGTACCCAGGCGACTCGGCGAGTCTGGGCGTGTACACCAATTTCCCTGGAATCCTCCCTTGACACGTCGAGCATTCCCTCAACTCGACGAGTTCCACCTGGCACGAGTTGTGGGGCCACCACAACTCAACTCGCCAAGTCTCAAGAACAACTCGGCGAGTCCAGCTAGACTCAGTCCACCTGTCCATTCTAACTCCCCCTTGACTCACTGAGTCCACCTTTTCCAACTCGGCGAGGCCACTCACAGAGTGTTCGGGCAACATTCATGCTACTCGCCGAGTCTGTTCTTCGGACTCGGCGAGTCCATGCCATGCACTGACTCAATCTTGCTCTAAAGGTCAGATCCAATTCATTAATCCATAGATCCAGTCCCTCCAAGCTCATTTAGCATGTAAAGTTACAATCTTGATGCACATACAACCTTTATATGACCATATATGATGTTTATGACTCAAATACTACAACACAAGACCAAAGACTCTATAGTCACTCATAAAGCTTGATGAGTGAGGCTCTCTGGACCTCTATGGATCCAGATCCATGGCCTCAACTCAAAGAGGGAACCAATGGGCATCAAATCATCCCATAAATGACCACCACAAGCCCTAAATTGCATCATGCTTCACTAAACAGAAAATGGTCCGAGATAATACCTCTAGAGTGATGATCTAAGCTCCAAATCCACGAAATAGCAACCTCCTTTGCTTCCTCTTGCCTAGAGTCTCCTTCTTCTTGCTAGAACACACACACAAGATCAAGAATGGCTCCTTTCTCTTCACAAATAGCCCAAGAACACAAGGGTCACTCACTGAGGGTTGGGTGAGCACAAATGATGGCCATAAGGCCCTTTAAATAGGCCTCAAACCAGGAGATTTAGGGTTTCATTACACAGCGCAGACTCGCCGAGTCCATATCCTGGACTCGCCGAGTCCAGGCGCGCACCAATGTTCAATTTTGCGTCTCTACTCGGCGAGTCTGAGCTCCAACTCGCCGAGTCCCTCTCACAACATGACAAAATTAGATTTACAAGATACCTGGTAAAATCCGGATGTTACACAACCGCAGTTGCCTATCAAGGATTGTAGTTGAGAAATTTACTTGGTGATCTTGTTGGAAGAATAGCTCAAAGAGCGAAGCTATTGGTGGATAATCAATCTACTATTTCGCTTATAAAGAATCCGGTTTACCATGGGAGGAGTAAACATATAGATACAAAGTACCATTTTAGCCACATGTGTGTTGAAAGAGAACAGATTCAGGTGAAGCATGAGTACGGATCAACAAAAGGCGGATGTGTTGACAAAAGCAATGTCAATGATCAAATTTGTTGAAATAAGGGCACTCATAGGTGTAGAATGTCTGAAGATGAAGGTCAACATTGAGGGGGAGAAATGATATTCAATGTTGACCCAGTAATAAGGAGAATAAAAGGGCACTTGGGTCACTTACTGAGTAAAGAATCGTTGCTAATTTTTCTGCTTTCAGTTGTACTTTAGCCTATTTAAATTACTTTGTTTAGTTGTTTTTAACTTTAACCTTTTCCAGTTTCAATAATTCAATAATGCAAGCATTAAGCTAACTATACTCTATTATACTTCTTGAATTTTGCTTGATAGCCAATAGAGGCTGAAGAGTCGTAGTTGCCGATGAAGTGAGTTGAGTTGATCAGGTTGCCAGTGAGATGAAGTGAACCGGAGATCGTCGACTCTACAATCAGGAATGAAGTCATTCTCGGTTGTGTGGAGAACGAAGTGAAAAAAACTCTACTTGTGATAGGTATTTAGACTTAATTAAATGCAAGGTAATATGTGTAACGACCAAAATTTTCAACAAAATTTAACTTTTCAAAAACAACCCATTTTAATCACGTTATTGCAAAAAGGTTTTCAATACATTTATTATTCGAGTATTCCCAGGTCCATATCATAAAACATAAACACGAGGAGCGGTACGATCATGCATTTGCCTTGCCACGGTCTCCTGAAGAACCTGAAAAACATTAAACCACAACTGTAAGCCCGAAAGCTTAGTAAGATACCACCAAAATACCAACCACATATACCATACACATAACATGCTATATCATATCGAATCACAGAACAACCATGCATATCGGGTCTACTTTGTGACTGGTCCGTCGTGTCGGGCCTTCAGTCCACCTAGTCCACCCTCCGAGTCCAGTCATGTCCCTCAAGTCTGTAGTGTGGTTAGTCCGCCCGCACCGGGCCTTCAACCCACCTGGTCCACTCTCTGAGTCTACAGTATGACTGGTCCGCCCGCATTGGGACTTCAGTTGGCCTGGTCCACTCTCCGATCCTCGACACATCTGGTCCGCCCTCGTGGGGCCTACAGCCTATCAGGACCGCTCGCTGAGCCTTCAGGACAACCGGTTCGCCCTAGGTATCTTGGCCTACAGCACAAAGCAGGACCCGCCTCAAGCCAACTCTAGTGCAAACAACCATGTGCACATAAACATACAATCATATAAGAATTCACAGTCAACAAGTTGATCAAACAAATCACATAACATATCATCATCCTAACTAGGATACCGACCTAACCGGTCACTAGCATAGCATCACCCTACATATCAAGAAACCAACCTTAACTAGGTCTCTAACATATACCATCCTAGCTACCAGGATGCAAATATATCAAAGCAATAACATAACAATAAATACCCGAATCTCAATCCGATAAAGGGCCGGCCTTGGTGCCTTAGACCCTGTTGATATAGTGAGGATAACTCACCTCGCAACTGCTGACTGGAAAGATAAGACTGAGATGCTCCAACCACTGATACGATCTCCACCACTGGCTAACATGAACACTAAACTCAAAAAAAAAGCCAACAATTACCAAAATACCCCTGGAAGTGAACTGGTCAACCCATGGTCAAAGTCAAAGTCAAACTCATCCTCCTGACTAACTCTACTCGCCGAGTAAACATAATGACTCATCGAGTCCCCATGTTCAGAACTTCCCCAATCCATGACTCAACTCGCCGAGTCTCGTAACTCTGAGTCCCCTCGCACTCAACTCACCGAGTCCTCCCTTGACTCGCCGATTCGTGACTCAACCAGAAGAATATTAGGACCTCATGACCAGACTCGCCGAGTCCAAGAACAGACTCGCCGAGTCCGAGGCTATCTTCAACCTACTCGCCGAGTTGTTCTTCCAACTCGCCGAGTGCCAGTCCATCGTCAAGCAACTCGCCAAGTAGACCTTTTGTGACTCGCCGAGTACCACTAGTTCTTAACCCATACAGAAGCCTTCCAGGCCATGCAATCGATCCAAAACATAGATCACTACTAGAAAAAAGCCCTTTAATGACGCGCAAACAATGACACGCGCTGATAGACGATACGCATTTGTGCGTGCCCTAAAAAATAATGTCAGTTTTGCAAAATATGAAGGATAGAGGGCACCGCATTTGTGCATGCCCTAAAATTAGTGTTAGAAAAGAAAAAAAAAAGAAAATGCGGAGGGCACCTTTCATAAAACGTGTGTCATCTAAGAGTGTCGCTTTATAATTTTTTAATGAAACACGCGTTTTAAGTGGGATTTCACCCGCCTATATTGGATCCCAAAAATTAAACCCCCCGCCTCTACTGCTTAACAAGAAAAAGCCCTAGGGTGTTGGTCTTCATAGCAGCATCGCACCACCACCCGACCTCTGATCTCGCACCACCAACTGTCTCCGACCATCTTCTCCAACCATTTGGGAGAAGTTGTTTCCAAATGTTTCAACATTTCATTACGTTTGACCAACTTCTAAACCAATTTTCCCTTCCATCTTACGAAGACATCCTATTTTTCTTCTTCAGCGATTCCCCCTTTGCCTCTAATTACTTTCTTGGCTTCTCCCCTAACTTACAACAAGAAAACCCTAGTTCTTTCCTTTAACTCGTCTTCGCAAAATCAAGTGCATACAACCATCATCTATGAGAGTACATCTATCTTCTTCCTCTTACAATCGCTAAGCCCTAACAATGAAAACTGAAAGTCAATTGACCCTCCGTTCGAAGAAAAAGGTAAGAATTTTCCTTTATTTATTCCATTCCGTTACTTTGACCTCATATTCTTCTGTTCTTCGTCTTTTTTATTCCAAATTATCAACTCTTGCCCTATACTGTGTTTTGTTTAAATGGAGAACCATTCAATTTAGGGCTTGATTGCAAATTTCTCCACGAAGCCCTTCTTCACTAGTCAGCTTTTTCATCTTTTTCTAAAGGACCAATGCCCTTCTTTAGTGATTTCAGGATCCATGTAAGTATCAATGTTGAATTCATCTTTTTCTGATTGCTTTTCCATCTCAGAATGCAAATAGGTCTGGAACTTTACATCATCTGTGATTTTAAGGGATGAACTTTCTTTTAAAGACCTTGCAAATTCCTTCTCGCTTTTTGATTTTCCACTTAGAACTAATACAACAGGTCGTTGGGACTCCATGTTCTCTATAAAAAAGCACGATCTAGTTAGTATACACATATCATAAACACTGGATTCTGCAATCTTAGATGATAGTGATACTTAAATTGTAATACTTAAATTGGTGTGTTTAAGAATTTGTAGGTCCAACATGAAGGAACAATGTGTCATCTGTTAAGGTCGGATCCAGATGATAGATGCGGGTATGGGTTCTCTCCACATGGGGCTGGGTACACATTCGGACAAGACATCGCGTCTCACTTCAACTATACAAATGGGCTTACTCTTATCTCCAGAGCTCACCAGCTTTTCATGGAGGGTTTCAACTGGTGTCATGTATATTTACTTAATTATCCCTCCATCCCTCTATCCCTCTTTAATGATAATTATTAGGCTTATTAATAATTTTCTGATTGATATTAGGACAAGAATGTGGTGACAGTGTTCAGTGCACCAAACTACTATATGACAGTGTTAATATCAGTTTCCCTGTTCTTTTTTATACTTGATGCACCTTTGATGTATCAAGTTGCCTATGTTTTCCTTGTCATATCTGATTTTTGGAAGAGTATGAAACGAGGAATGGTCATGGTTATGTTCTTTATGCACAGTGCTTCTTACTTCAAAAACAGAGTTGGATCAGTATTGGGGGGAGTCGCAAGTCATGGGACCCCAACAACACGATGCTTCTTACTTCAAATATGGCTTTTACATTATCAACAAACCAATTTTGACTCCTTCCTTTTCAGATATGGTTGTTCTTTTTAGTTATTTTAACAATATTTTGTGACCAATTATTATTTTTGAATGTTGACAGTATGACCTCATTGGCAAGCTGCGTTCTATTAAGCATTATCTTCTTCCGGATCAGGTTAAATTTTGATTGTTGTGTTTTTGTAGTTTAAATTTTTTGAATTGTAATTTGTAATTAAATTTGATATTTGATTTGGTTGAGTTACAAATACAGGGTGATTTCTTGGTTCATTTTACGGATATTGCACTTGATGAACTTGATAAAACACCAAATGAGATCTCTATTGAGAAGCTTCAGGTCTTTCTCCATTTAACTTGTATTATCTTACTCAAAAAAACCAGAGTATATTATGGGTAATTATTGTGAATACACCACTGATACTTTATTCTTTCCAATCAAACAATAATATTTAAGACATTTTTTCCAAATTAACCATTCTAATTCTCCAAATTAATCATGTTTGACCTATTATATCAGGTCAAAATGGTTATCAATTTCAATGGCCATCATCATTGATGATGATTAAAGTTTTGGAGCCCTCCAGTTTTCTTATCATATATGCAGACTGACACAGCTTCTGTGTTGTTAGAAGCTATTGGTTACATAAGATTCCTTTAGAGTCAAATTGAGGTGATTCTACTTTCCTTTCTTTTGTGCTTCTTCCTCTTCTTTTATTCACCTTTCACAAACTACCATGAGGCACAGTCATGCCACATACAAACACAAACACACACACACACACACACACACACTAAAAGCTTCACTTCCTTAATGTTATATAAACATACTATGCCTCAATCCCATATTAAACTATATCTCTCTTTTATATGTATGTTTTAAATTTCTAAAAAATTATTCCCTCTACCCAAATGAGTATAAGTTGTTTTTTTATTCTCAAGAGTGAAAAAGTTTTTACTTTTTAGTTATGACATGAGTATCAATAACTTTATGAATCATTTTAATTGCTTTTAATATTATATGACAAATAACAATCTATATATGAAAATGCAGAAAAACATCACATGAATTAGAATTTTCCGAAAATAATGTTATATGTGATGGTTTACTTTAATTTTTGTTGCAGTAATTCATAAATTGCTCATAATCCTTTCTTAAAATTAATTTTCTTATACAGAAAGAACTATACGTAAATGAAATTAAATTAATTAAAATCGATTTTAGATTACGCCAATTTTGTACTTAAAGTAAAAAACAACTGCCAATAGGATTGATCTATATACGAAAAGAGCACTAAAAATTTGACTTAAAGGAACAATATATACATATTGACTAAACTTGATAGTTGATTTGTGTACGTATTATACTAATCAAAACTGATGTGAATCAAATTGATACGTATTGATTTTTTCTGTCTCATAAATCCGACTTTATAAATATGCTCTATTGTAATTTATATAATTCAAGGTTTTTTGTATGAAATTCTTTAAAAAATAGAATAATGATATAACAATTTACCAAATTCTAAATTCTAAAAATTGTAGCATCCTAGGTCTAAATAATTGGAACCACAGTTCTATAATGGAATATTGGAAACGACATACTTTGAAGCTTATAATAAATCCAAAGAGTTGTAAAATTTTTCTCTAAACCTATTTATTTGTCATATTAACAAGGTATTGACGTGATTATAAGATCTACCAAGGAATGTATCATATAATTAGAATCACTCACATATTAGTATAATATTTCTATAACGTTACAACTACACTCATGTGTTGAAAGTGAAAGTTGGCCTTTGGATTCTAAAGCTCATTCATAAATTTACATTTCTTAATCGAATTCAAACCCTAACTTTTGGTAAATGTTTAAAAAAATTACTATTCTAGGAAACAGGTGGTTCTTGATCATGACATATTACATAGGTAAATTGTTTTCATCTGTCAAAGTATATTGCCTATATTAAAAAAAATCATAAAGCATATTGTCCTATTTGCTTTTTTTTTTTTTTTTACAATTTACATGAAATTATTAAATTTAACATTTTTTACCGGTCTTTGATATAGTCAGGTTAGTTGCAAGATCAGCTTGACAGCAGTTGCCTTCACCATTAAAGCAGAGTTTTGTTTTCTATTTCTTGATTGGAATCATATACCCTCAAAATTGAAAACTTTGAATTCATTTGAAAGAAAGTCAATACTGCTTCCAGTTGGATTCAAGGTTAATATCCCCTCAATCATTTGGTCACTTGATTATTTACCAAGAAGATCTACTATATATGTTTTTTGCTATTTTCTTTTGGGCATCTCAATAGTTTTCGTCAATTTTTTGTTATCCTGTGATCATTGTTGATGGTTTAGTTGGAGTTAATTGTTGTTGAGATTACATGCTTTGAAAGTTTAATGGTATGATGGATTGATTTTTGCAGGTTATTTTCACAAATTAATCAAATATCAAACGATGGAAGAACAAGCAATATGTGGCAATGGATTCCAAAATTGGAAGACTCAACAACTGGATATTGGGATACAGGTAGTGGAGGATTAGGAGGTAAATATATAGCAGATCGAAGAATTTGAGTTCAACTTTTTTTTTTTTCACTTGATTTTTAGCTGTTTTTTGAACTGTAGAAATTTTCGGTTAATTAATATATTGTATGTAGTAATTACCGCATGTAATTTTATAAAAAATAGGTTAAACCTTTTTTTCTTTCCTTTAAGGCTTTCAGTTCTTGGTTTTTGAGGTTATTTTTGTTTCTGCTTTCTTGGTAGGAGTGAATGTTGATGATGTTAGAGTTACTGTGGCTGCACCTGCAGCATGTGGGGAAGCTAACAATGATGTTTTGGAATTTATGGGGAATGTTTGTTTCGTTTTTTATATTTTTATATTTTGTTATTTTATATTTTTTGGTAGGAGTGAATGTTGATGATGTTATTTAATTTTTTAAATTGTGTAGGTGAAGAATATGATGATATGCGATGTGTTGGTTTAGGTGTCAGGTTTGAGAGTAGGTAAGATGACACTTCAGAGAGGGTGGAACAGCAAGTGCAAGCTTCTTGTGGTGAGTTGAAACAAATTTTTTGTAAATTTTATTTCTTTATTTTGAATTTTATCTTTCAGTATTTTATAGTATAATAAAGATAGATATATCATATGAATTTGATGAATATATTGTGGAACAGGTGGAAGATTTGAAAGGCTGATAGGTATATGAGAAACTGCTTGAAGGTGTGCAACCTTGAACTCTTTGTGTGATCTTTATATGTAATTAATTAGGTTTTTCAAACTACAATGTCCTGATAAGAAAAAATTGTCCATTTTGTAACCACAGCAACGTGGGATCCTTCCTTAGTTATAATTAAATTTGCTATAAATCTTGTTTACAGTGAGGCAAACATTAAGTTATTAGAAATATTAGTTTGTAAATACTTCTATTGATTTGTTTTATCTTTCCGTGGAACGATTATTTGTATGAAATTAAACTTTATGTAATGGATTGTACTTTTTTGTATATGATATTTTATCTTTTATTACGAGACATTGAATCCAAATTTAATTTGAAAATTAGTAAATCTATAAATAATATATTTTTAAACATTTAAAATTATGATACGCCAAAATGTGTGTCATCTTCATTTATGACATGGCCTTTCTTAACAGGGGCTTTCTTGATACGCATTGCGTGTCATTAACATGCGTGTCGTAAGGTTACGACACGCGAATGCGTGTCGTCTTCCTTTATGACAGGGCCTTCCTTGATACGCATTGCGTGTCGTAAACGCGCGTCGTAATTTCACGTTGTAAATGAGCGTCGTAAATGCGCGTCGTCTATAGACGACACTCAAAAGCACGTCGTCTCTCTTTATGACAGGGCCTTCCTTGACGCGCATTTGCGCGTCGTCTGATCCCTTTATGACGCGCAATGAGCGTCGTAAAAGGCTGTTTTTCTAGTAGTGAATCCACCCTTATACAACCCATCCATCACGTAAAGTGGCAAACTTTACGTGAATCCAAAGAGATCTATGCATTTTACATTCTAGGGCTAGGGTTTGGGACAAGATAGCTTCACCAATCACTCAATAATAGGGACTTTAATGCACTCTAAACCTCCTCCACTTCAGATCTGAGGTAGCAACCTCAGATCTATCCTTCAAACTCAAGATACCACAATCTAAGCTTCCCACACAACCCCAAAATGATGAATCTAGAAGAACACAGCCCAAGAACGAGATATTACCTCAAAATGAAGCCCCCAACAGCAAGGAATACGAATCTAAGCAAAGCCCCTTGCACCAAGCCTCCTAACTCTCCAAGATCTTCCTCCAAATTTCTTTCAAATGATCAAATGCTCTCAAAACCTTCACAAACGCGTATCTAGGGTTTCTGGACTTCAAGGGAGAGCAAAGAGGCTGGGGAGAGGGTATAATGTCCTTTATAAAGGGCTCATCCCCCGAATTTAGGGTTTTCTTCACACAGCGCCTACTCGTCGAGTCCAGCCTTGGACTCGCCGAGTTGGCCACTTAACACGCGGCGTGAGTCGTGACCCTACTCGCCGAGTCCTCACATGGACTCGCCGAGTTGCCCTTATGCATTTTCACTTTTAGCCCTTCAACTCTACTCTTGATATTCCGGGATGTTACAATATGTAGACCGCATGTACATAAATACAATATAAAGGGAGGCCATTTTTTAGGATATGCATAAATGCATGTCCCAAGTCCATAAAATTTTATAAGAGATGACCTTTTTTAGGATACGCAAAAATGTGTGTCATATATGTAGTACGTGTCATAATTCAAATTTTATTATAGGCCTTTATTCTAGTAGTATTAGGACATTTTTGTCATTTCTCCGAAAAAATATAGTGGAATTTAGAATCATATATTACTAACGTTGCTTTCCACATCTAGCACAAGTAATATGTATGTATACCTTTGTTTTATTTTCGTATTTAAATAAATAAAAAAATTACATTAAAATAACAACGAAATGGCTTGACTTATTTTTTTCCTAGCAACGAACTATTTTTTTTTTTCTTTTGCGGACTTGTTGTAAATGACTTGAAGTTTTTAATATAATTAAGTTTTGTACCTATTAATTTCTCATTTCAGTTGTATCCAACCAGATTTCGTTTTAGATAATTGAATTCATTTCAAATTAGTAAATTTGTTCAAAATAACTTTTTATTTTAAATCGCATAAAAATATTTAAATATTTTAGAATAATGACCAATAAGATTTAATATTAGTATATGTAAAAGATATTTACGTGTTGATTTCTTTATCAACGCCACTTTTTGCATGCCGGTTTGCTTTCTACAATTGACATAAAAATTCAAATTCGGGTAGAAACATTCAGTAATTGATTAAGAGCTTATACAAACAGAGAATTCGTTCTAAAATTTGCAGTTATTTTTCTAAAACTAAACTACAGATGGGACCTATCTCGTTGACGTAGCCACAAGCACGACCATACAAACCAATCATATTATATATTTGGACTTCTAAAAAACATCAATGTATCTTAATGGATGCTCTAAAAAGTAGAAAGCATCAACGCATTGTAATGTATGCTCTTATCTAGTCATGATCGCATCTTAAATTTTTTCGATTAGGAAAATAATAAGTAGAGTCAAACAACATCAACCGCCTCTCCTTCTAACTTGCCTTTTTTCGTCTTTCCTATCACAACTTACTTCAATGGTGTGATTTAAATAGGATATTGCACATACAACTTAATGGTAGTGCGGTTTACATTTGTAGAACTTTCGATACAATCCGTGATGTCTTCATCAGAAACCAATAAAATATATTCGTCATCTTCATCATCCTTGTACATGAGCTTGAAACTACCAGGATCCAACTTCAGCTTATTGCCGATTTTCTTCTGAACATATTTAAATTTTACTCGTAAAAGTGGGAGACGAAATTTGATCGGAGTACCTTGATAATATGCTTTTATGGTCAGGGTAGCTCCATTGTGAGGCACTGGTCGAAGTAGTTCTCTGTTGTCTTCTTTATTAATCATGTTACTTTGATCCTTGTATGAACGGTTTGCCTTTCTCTTCACACCCTTCGATCCTACCCAGTCCCCAAGCCCTAATTCCTTGCGCTCGCGTTTTAATGTAGATAAGGAAACTGTAACACAATATCAAGAAAAAAGAGCAATGGTCATTGATTAAAAATGTGAAATTTTCTTACACGTTTTGTAGCAAATGAGATATATGTAATATGTATCTAAATAACTCAATTCCATCTCCATTTGGATAACTTAATGCGAGTTTTATTTTGAAATATAGTATATATGGTATAATTACCTTTGAGGATTTCTGCAGCTTCTTTCTGGGGCTTTCCATATTGTTGTTCAATGAGCTCTTTAGTCAATAAATGTCGGCTTGTGTTGCCTTTTTCCTGCGGAGGTGCTATGCATTGCTCAGCCACATATTCTCTTTCTTTTTCCATCATTTCATGTATTTGTGATAATTTCACTCCTTTAAAAATCTTGAAACTACCACTTTCAGCTGTGGAAGAATTTCCTACTTCTACAACAAGTAATTCATCACCAAGTTCTCCACCAAAAGCAAACTTGAAATTTGGCAAACACCTCTTAAGTGTTAATACCAGTGACTCTATCAAGACAGTATATTTTCGATTTTGGAGCCATAAAAATTCAAGAACATAAACATCGTTCATGGTGCTCCTCAAACATATCACAAGGCAGCTGTATTTTTTAATAGTAATCGTTTCAATTAAAGTGGGTAGCTCCTTATTATTCATCACATAAATGTTTCTGCAGAAGTGTGGCATGTAATTTTCATTTGCCTTCCCCACAAGTCCTTCCCCTATTTTCGAAGGAAGCATATCACACGTACCACAATAATCCTTAAAATCATAATCGTCTGAATCAGGGCAACGCCCAATCATTTTGTGTGCCATCATTTGTGTCATATGTTTCCCCTCCAAAGAAAATGAATTAGGCATATCATTAGTGTCCTCGTAAGCAATAGAAACTTGAGCAAGAGTTAATTCATGTGAAATACATGCTGTTTTTAATGCCGCTTCAATTTCAACCATGTCATCCATGGTACATCTGAGACCATCTTTAGTCTGTTTACGAACATACATGCAGTGTTAACATTCATTTAGTTTCTAGTAACAAGGCAGCAAAGTAAAAGGGAATGACATATTTGAAAATACGTTCACATTGTGATAATAAGGAGAATATCACCCTTACATAGGTGATTAAATAATTTCATACAAATAGAGAAACTATTAGGGTATATCATAAAGAATATATAATGTAGCCTAAAACTAAAAAATAAAGATATATAAAAAGACTATGGGCTAACGTCACCCTTAAACCAAACGTCGGGTTTGGACCAAATCAAACCTTTGATTGGAAAAATAGACATAATGGTCTTGCCAAGCCTTCGGTAAAACATCAACAAGCTTCAAGTGAGAGGGAAGGTATTGAACTTTAAGCTTTGCATAGGTAACTTGTAATGCAAAAAGTGATAGTCAATGTTGATGCGTTTATCTTGTTTGTATTCGACTGAATTTTGAGATGGGAAGATGACACTTTTATTGTCGCAAAAAAAAAAAACAAAACAAAAAAAAAACACATGATAATATATTGGGCTTTTGACATAAAAGTTCTTAAGTTTATCAGGTTTTGTTGGTTTTGTCCATATAACGATTTTTTGTTTGTTAATGTCCAAAATTTGCCAAGTTTTTTTTAATTTTGTCCTTTCTATAAATCTTTTATGTTTTTACCCTAATTTTGTTTTTCAAATTTGCAAAAAAACCCCTAAATTTTACAAATCTTATATGTTTCTATCCTAATTATGTTTTCTAAATTTGACATGAAAGCTCTTAATTTTGTTAATTTTTTTTTGGTTTTGTCTCTGGACAGCTACTATTATATGTAGCAAGGGAGAAAATGACAAAAAAAAAAAAAAAAAACCTTGCAAATTTTGGACATTAATGAACAAAAAATAGTCACAGGGACAAAACCAACCATGCAAAAGCCCTAATGTATTCAATGCAATATCTGAGTGATATTTCTGGTCTAATAGATGGCGATTTACTTTAATACAGAAGAACTATATTGCACAATTTTTTTTTTTTTAAATGTTTACCTGGCACAGCAAACCCTCTGTATGGAACGTACTCAGACCCATTATCTACAAAGAGAGAAGAACAACTAGATTAAATACTGTCATCATTAACCAGTTAAAATAAGAATTTGGACCACACAGAACTATGGTTTCTGGAAATTTACAACAAGGAAACATGTAGTTTCTAAAAGTTAAGTTCGTTCCAAAATTACATCTTGATTTCACGAAATGAAAATTCTAAAAGTTAAATGATATAAATTTATATGATAAATCAGTTGTACTGAGATTCTCCAAATATATTAGTAGAAGGTTTGTAAGTTGTAACCCTACCTTTAGTGCATCAACCAAGTAACCTAACATTTCTAGAAGACAGTCAAAGTCCTTGGTACAACACTCAACGACGCCAAGGACACATTGGCTTTGAGACTGACTAGAAATAGGCAACACAAAATAAGACATTAATTCACACTCCAAAGCAGAATACACCAATGGACTCCCCGCTTGAACCCTAAGGTTCGGAACTACCTCTGCCAATTTAGATCGGAATGCATTAGCTGGCGCACCACTTATGATTGTGGGATCCTCTTCAACTTCAAGTTGATCCGCAGCAATATTATACTGATATTCTTCGGAACATGATCTGTGCTTCTTGAGATATACCTTATGTTTCTCGAGACTTGATTGTAGCATAAAAGGTTGATCGCTGGTTGTAAGTACATGTCTGCTGCTGCTTTGTAGGGGTGACCAAAACTGAATTAACCCATTAAAAGAAGGCTTAGCAGCCATAGAAAATGCACTCTTTATATTCACCTCATTCTGCCTCTTGTATAGAATATCAAGAACATATTCAGAATCATCTGTATAGTTTACAATCGGTAAAGATTATTAACTATCATTTAACCAAAACACCTGATTAGCTGGATTTTAACTTCTACTCACCTGAAGATGACGGCTTATCAAATTGTCGGGTTTGGCTAAGAAAATCGACTTCATGGCCATCAATTATCGACTCCCCGTCATAATCTGGGACTACACCTGCCCCGGCAAATGTAAAATAGCTGGGCGATAAAGAGAAGTTTGAGATGTAATTGTTCGTGAGATCCGGGATAGGAGTAGAATCAGCCATTTATTTCTTCAAAATCATTGAGATCCCACGCAAGCCCAAGATCTTAGATGTAATCAGAATCTTGGATTGTCATCATTTTCTTGTAAAATATTGTGAATATACTTGAAGCTTAAGGAAAAAGAAATAGGTCAAGTCAACCACATATGGTTAATGCCTCATGAACATTGAAGACTTTAGAGAAAGCTAGGTCAAATAAAGATCAAGGAAAATCCCAAGAATATCGAAAGTTTTAGTTATTATTGTTATTTATCAAAGACTAGCCGACCAACACACATAGGCACGTTCACTTCTTCTTCTTCTCATATTCATTCAACATTGAGCACAAACACATTCTTTCTAAGACCAACCATTGGAACATTTATTTACAATTTAATATGAGCTCTAAGGCATGTGAGTTTATTACCTCTCATGGTTTTTGATGAGATTAAAACTCTTTAAGACCGGTGAGATTCTTAACAAGTAACTGAATAACACAAAGCAATTAAGAACACAACACGAATCAAGACTGGTGTCGAATGATTAATAATCCACAACCTCAAAAGAACTCTTTGATGAATTGCTATTGTAGAGGTGTGATAGGGTTACAAAAGATATCAGCAACAACTAACTCATACACGGTGCATGCATGCACAATATAAAGCTAACCCTAATAAATCAAACACGGCTGGACTGGCCCATTACCGTGAAAACAATGGATTGTAGACAAAAAGCCTAATGATGCAATATTACTAACCCAACAATGTCCCTCTTTGCGTCAATTGAGGCAAGAGATTACTACTGTAATGCTTGTGTAGTCTTCTTTACTGTTTTGAATAACTTCGGTATGATAGCAAGAATAGTTTGATGAAAGTTGATATACCACCGAAGCATGTCATTGAAGATCTTCTTTGCAGGATCATCATTGGATTTACAACTATTTATTATATCCTGAATATGTTCAAGAACGATTGCGGAAAAGAGATGTTTGTCGGGTAAGGCGGACAGGCACTTCAATGGAGTAGCTGAACCGCCAATTTATTTAGTAAAAATCACCGTCAAATGTTTGGTGTCAATCTTGCCCATACACATCTTATTCACCTCACTAGCTTTGGCAATGAGTTTGACAGTAGGCTTCTTCCTCAAAGCAGAAGCAATCTCCTGATCGAACTTTGCTACTTCATGTAGGTATGAAACCAACATTCTCTTTATGTGATCAGAATAGGTTCGTATTTGCTCGTTAGTCAGCAAATGGTTAGTCAATAGAATCTAGTCATTAGGATTGAGATTTGGCAGGTCAGCAAGAGAAATTTCACGAACTGAATCTTCAGAACCATGAGTAAGCCAAAACTTCACATTGATAAATTTCCCCATGGCAACTGGCTTCGTAACCTTGACCGTAGTAACCTTCTTTGCACTCCAGGTCTAGAATTGAGGTTGCGAGAAAGCAAGGTAATAATCAATCAACTCTCTATTAACCTTCAGGTCAGGAGAAGGAATAGGGGAAATTTGCTCAAAACAATGAAAAACAAATATCCTTCAGGTGATCGGCATATCAAAGTACGAGTCTTTGGTATTATCCAAGCCAAAAGAAATGAATAGTTCAAGCCAATGAGTGTGTGGGGACTCAATTGCTTCCTTCAGCAACTTTTCCAATGTTCATAATGGAAAAAGAGATTTTCTTCGTTCCAAAATGTCAAGGGCTTCTTTATCTTTTCTTTCCCTCTCTTTAACTTCACGAGTTTCTTCATTCTCTTCTTCTTCTCCACTTTCACCAATGATTTTCTTTCCTTTATCTTGAACTATTGAACTCGAAGCTTCATTATCTGTAACACCGTAAATTTCAAAACAAAATTTTCAAATTTTTATAAAACATAATTCATTTAATATTCAGAAAACAACCATTTTTAATCGTTCAATCCAAGTAATACAAAATCCCAAGATCTCAAAATCATAAATCCCAAGTGTGTGTACTGATCAAGCCGACACCTTCTCGCGGTCGTCACTAGTACCTGAAATAAATAACATCAAACACTGTAAGCACAAAGCTTAGTGAATTCCCCAAAATACCACATATAACACATATTAGCCACTCAAGGCTATAACTCTGTGGGTCCGTGCACCCAGACTCTGTGAACCCTCAGGTTCTAACTCTGTGAACCTTCCGGTTCTAACTCTGTAAACATGCACATCATAAATCACATAGAAATAATGCAGTACAACACATAACATATATAGCATACAAATACTCTGTCACATAACTCTGGTTACCTACTCAAGGTAAAGTATAGTGAGAAGACTCACCTCGCGTGTCTCGGTAATTCGAAAATCCCTGAAATCACTAGTGCTCGATCTCCCGAGCTATAGTCCTCCTATAACACAATACATCTCTAATTAACACTTTCCCAACTAAGGTTGACTATCCCTTAACAAGTCAACATAGGTCAACATTGGTCAATGGTCAACGGTCAACTTTGACCGGACTCGGCGAGTGCACTATAACGACTCGGCGAGTCTAAGCGCATACACTGATTTCCCTGGGATCCTCTCTTGACACGTCGAGTATTCTCCTAACTCGACGAGTTCCACCTGGCATGAGTTGTGGGACCACCACAACTCAACTCGTGGAGTCTCAAGAACAACTCGGCGAGTCCAGCTTGACTCAGTCCACCTGTCAATCCATTCAGACTCTCCCTGACTCACTGAGTCAAACCCTCAACTCATCAAGACCACTCGATGTGTGGTGCTGGGCAATATTCATGCTACTCGCCGAGTCTGTTCTTCGGACTCGGCGAGTCCACGCCATGCAATGACTCAAAATCGCTCCTAAGGTCAGATCCGGTCCATTAACTCATAGATTCAGTCCTTCCAAGCTTATTTAGCATGTAAAGTCAATATCTTGATGTACATACAACATCTATAGGACCATATATGATGATTTTGTCCCAAATACCACAACTGAAGGTCATAATCTCCATTGCTCTTCATAAAGCTTGATGAGTGAGGCCCTCTGGACCTCTATGGATCCAGATCCAAAGCCTTAACATTAGAAAGAGACTATTTGGCATCAAATCAACCCAATAAAAGCCACAAGAAACCCTAAATCCAAATATACTTCATAAAATAGAAGATGAGCTGAAATAATACCTCAAGTTCGAAGATCTGAGCTTCAAATCCACAGTACAGCAATCTCCTATGCTTCCTCTTGGTTATGACCTCCTTCTCCTTGCTAAATAACACCACAAAGGTCAAGAATGGCTTCCTTTCTCTCTCAAAACGCTCAAGCACTCTAGGGTTTCTCTCTATGGATTGGTGAGCAAAAATAATGGCCATAAGGCCCTTTAAATAGGTCTCAAACCCCGGAAATTAGGGTTTCATCACATAGCGTGGACTCGCTGAGTCCACTCTTGGATTCGCCGAGTCCGGACGCGAACCCGTGGCCAATACCGCGATCCTACTCGGCGAGTTTGAGCTCCAACTCGCCGAGTCCACTCACAATTTCCAAAAATAAACCAATAATAAATACCTAGAAATTCCAGGCTGTTACAATTCTCCCCCACTAGAACTAGACTTCGCCCTCGAAGTCTCACTCTGCAAATAACTTCGGATGCTGCTCTCGCATCTCACGCTCTGGTTCCCACGTCATCTCGGACCCCTTCCGATGCTGCCACTGAACCAAAACCAAAGGTACCTCCTTGTTCATCAGAACTTTGATTTTCCGATCTCTGATGGCCACTGGTCTCTCAGCATAATTCAGGCTCGCATCCACCTGAATATCCTCTAATGGAACCACTGCCGACTCATCGGCTATACACTTCCGCAATTGTGACACATGGAAAGTGTCGTGAATCTGCCCATCTCTGCTAGCAAATCCAAACGATAGGCTACCCTGCCTACCCTCGCGACTACCCGAAATGGTCCGATATATCGGGGCCCTAACTTGCCCCTCTTCCTGAATTGGATCACTCCCTCCCAAGGAGAGACCTTCAGGAGCACAAAATCACCGACCTGGAACTCAAGTTCGAACCGGCATCTGTCCGCATAACTCTTCTGTCGACTCTGAGCAGTCAGTAACCACTGTCTGACCTGTTGGATCTGCTCTGTCGTCTGAAGTACTATCTCAGTGTTGCCCATAACGCACTGCCCGACTTCTCCCCAGCAAATGGGGGTCCGACACCTCCTCCCATACAACAGCTCAAAGGGTGGCATACCGATGCTCGAATGATTTCTGTTGTTGTAATAAAACTCGGCCAAAGGCAAATACGTGTCCCAACTTCCCCCGAAATCCAATACACATGCTCGGAGCATGTCCTCGAGTGTCTGAATCGTCCGCTAACTCTGTCCGTCTGTCTGGGGGTGATATGCGGTACTAAAATGCAGCCTAGTACCTAACTCCTCATGAAACTTCTTCCAAAATTTGGAAGTGAAACACACATCCCGGTCGGAGACAATCGAGATCGGCACCCCATGCCGAGATACCACTTCCCTCACATAAATCTCTGCTAACTTCTCTGTGGAAGAACTCTCGCTGATGGCAAGGAAGTGAGCGCTCTTCGTCAACCTGTCCACAATCACCCAAATTGCATCAACTCCCCGAGCAATCCTTGGCAATTTGGTGATGAAATCCATGGTGATCTGTTCCCACTTCCATTCGGGAACCTCCAATGGCTGCAACTTACCATGCGGTCTCTGATGTTCGGTCTTAACCTTACGGCAGGTTAAGCACCTCTCAACGAACCACGCAACATCTCTCTTCATACAGGGCCACCAGTACTCCATCCTCAAATCCAGATACATCTTAGTGGCCCCAGGATGGATCGAGAATTTCGACCGATGAGCCTCTTCCATCAAAATGGCACGCGTACCTCCCACGAACGGTACCCAAATACGCCCCTGAAAAGTCATAAGCCCCCGACCATCGGTAACGAACTCCGATACCAACCTAATAACTCGCTCTCTCTTCTGGTTTTCCGACCTCACTGCCTCAGCCTGTGCTCCGCGAATGGTGTCCAACACCGGACTCATCACTGTTAATCGCAAACATACATCTCGCAACGGGGCGCTCTCCGCCCGGCGACTGAGGGCGTCAGCTACCACATTAACCTTTCCCGGATGGTACAGAATCTCACAATCGTAATCCTTAACCACATCCAACCACCTCCTCTGCCGCATATTTAGGTTGGGCTGATCCATCAAATACTTCAGACTCTTATGGGCCGTGTATATCGTACACCGAACCCCATACAAATAATGGCACCAAATCTTGAGGGTGAACACCACTGCCCCTAACTCTAGGTCATGGGTGGGATACCTCGTTTCATGAGGCTTCAACTGCCTCGATGCATACGCTATCACATGCCCTCTCTGCATCAGCACCGCTCCCAACCCCAAAATCGATGCATTACAGTATACAACAAAGTCCTCCATTCCCTCCGGGAGGGCTAACACCGGGGCCTCACATAACCTTTGGTGAAGCGTCTCAAAGGAGGCCTACTGCTCGGGGCCCCATGAAAAAGCAACACCCTTCCAGGTCAACCTAGTGAGTGGCAGTGCAATCTTAGAGAAATCCCTGATAAATCTCCGATAATAACCGGCCAACCCTAGAAAACTCCTGATCTCGGAGGGTGACCTCGGCACCTCCCAACTCATCATTGCCTCCACTTTGGCCGGATCAACCAATATCCCATTCTGGTTAACAAGATGTCCTAGGAACTGGACCTCTCGCAACCAGAAATCACACTTGGAGAATTTGGCATAAAGCCTCTCCGATCTCAGAACTCCGAGGATCTCCCTCAAATGCTCCTCATGCTTCTCCCTAGATCTCGAATATACCAAAATGTCATCAATAAATACGATCACCGACCGATCCAACATCGGCTTGCACACCTGGTTCATGAGATCCATGAACACTGTCGGAGCATTGGTGAGTCCGAAAGGCATCACCACAAACTCATAATGCCCATAACACATCCTAAACGTTGCCTTCTGGACGTCCTCATCTCGCACCCTCACCTGATGGTATCCAGAACTCAAATCGATCTTGGAGAACCAAGATGCTCCCTGCAACTAGTCGAACAAATCGTCGATCCTCGGCAACGGGTAACGGTTGTTGACCGTCAGCTTGTTCAACTCCCAGTAATCAATGCACATCCGGTGTGAACCATCCTTCTTCTTTACAAACAGAATAGGCGCTCCCCACGGTGAGCTACTCGGCCGAATAAACCCTTTCCCCAGCAGCTCCTGAAGCTGCGAGGATAACTCTTGCATCTCTGGAGGTGCAAGACGATAAGGCACCTTAGGGATAGGCGCGGCCCCCGGGACCAAATCAATACCGAACTCTAGTTGCCTCACGGGAGGCACACCCGACAACTCCTCTGGAAAGACATCCGGGAACTCTCACACTATAGGAACCTCCTCCACTGACCTAGGCCTCATGGAATCAACCCGCGTATCCGACACGTACGCTACAAAACCCTTACAGCCCTACTGTAGACACTGTCTCACCCTAGCGGCCGAACAAAACGCTGATCCAGAACGGGTACCCTCGCCATACACTGTAAGAACTCCCCCAATAGGGTCTCGTATGGTCACTAGCTGTCGCTCGCAGTCGATAACCGCACCGAACCTGTTCAACCAGTCCATGCCCACAATGACGCAAACATCCCCCATGGCAATAGGAACCAAATCAATCGGGAACTTAACGCCGAAAATCTCGAGTAAGCACCCACGGATCACCTCCGTGGTATATATCTCCTTCTCGTCAGCTATGGAAACTATCAGAGGCCGACTCAGCGCCTCGCGACTAACACTGATGTGCTGACTAAAAGCCAAAGATACAAAAGACCGACTCGCACCCGAGTCAAATAATACCAAGGCAGGTACAAAATTTACAAGAAAAGTACCTATGCATAACATAATATAAGCATGATATTTCAACATTACAATAAATACACGAAAGAATACATACCAGCCACGACATCGGGCGCTGCGAGAACCTCCTCTACGGTCAACTGAAACGCTCTCCCACGTGCCCTCACCACCTCGGCCTTCACTGGATGACTCCCGGTAGCTCTGATGGCGGCAGGGGCAGATCCCTGAAGTGCTCCTTGAGCTAATCCCCGCAACTGCGGACACTCCGCCATCTGGTGTCCAGTCTGGTTGCAGTGAAAACATACTGCAAACCCCTTGGGGCAGTCCTTGGCCATATGCCCCTCCTTGCCACATTTGTAGCAAGATCCATCTCTACACGCTCCATCATGACCCTTGCCGCACTTTCCACAAGTGCGGCCCTTCTGGCTCCCTGATTTGGGATCAGCGGGCTTGGCCCGCTTGGCTGCCAGCTGGAATTGTGTCGGTTGCCGATCCCTCCCCTGAGACTCAGCCTCCTCCCTAGCCTGAGTCTCCAACTCGATCTCCCTCTTCCGACCATTTTCCTGAAGCTCGGCAAATGTCTGGTATGAGGAGTTCGCCACGAACACCCGAATGTCTCGCCTCAAGATACTCAAATACCGGCTCATGCGTGCATGATCAGTGGACACGTGCTCAGGGCATAACATCGCCCTCTCGTGAAACATCCTGGTAATCACCGTAACAGACTCAGTGCCCTGCTTGAGGGTCAGAAACTCCTGGGCCAAACGCTCCCTCTCCACCTGGGGAACGTACTCATCTCGAAACATGGCAGTGAACCTCTCCCAGGTCACTGCCGCAAGCTCAGCAGGTGGAAAGTGTGCTGTGACAAACTTCCACCACTCCTTCGCTCCCAACCGAAGCTAGTTCAGCGCGAACTGTACTCTCAAATGCTCAGGAGATGAGCAAGTGAAGAAACACCCCTCTATGTCAGAAATCCATCTCATAGCCGCCACCGGGTCCTGGGTCCCATCAAACTCTGGTGGTTTCGTGTTGCTGGACTCTCAGAACAGCAACGCGTCACCACCCTGTGGCCTAGCAGTAGCAACAGCTGTGGTGGTTGCCACAATAGCAGCCTCAGAAAGAGCAGCATAACGCTCGTCAAAAGTCTCAGTCAGCACGGTCTTAATAGACCCGAACTTCTCTGGTATCTCTGCACTGATGACCGCAGCCACCTCCTCATGAATGATCTGTCGGATCTCCTCATCACTAGCCCCGACACCCTCTGGCATATGACATGTCCTCACCATGATCAACCTCTGAAATACAACATATGATAAATTATAATCCACTCGAGCATACTCACACTCGACAACTCATCCCTCCTTGATCCTTGGCATTCCGAAGATTCTTACTTGGACCGTACACCGCCCCAGTGCTTTCAGTAGTACGGGCCCAATACTACTATCCACACCGTTTCAGTACACACCCCAAATCCTCCTCTTTGGATCCCAATTCCCAAGTAGTCTATTACTCTCTAACGGATCTCTCATAAGTTCGTCGCTGCTACTTATTCACTCTCAAGCATCTCATAGCAGCTCACATCTCCCTAGGCTAAGGCATCACAAATCAGGGCACTCTAGTCCTAACAGGAATACCTAGCCTACTTTAGCAAGAGAATACATCATAACAATCTCATAAGCATATAAGATAAGGGTATTTTGGGAAATCACTGTTCGGGAGCTGACTAATCGTACACACGTTTCTCCTCTGAATTTCTCAAGAAATCTTTTACTTTTAGAAAATTTTGTTTTTCTTTTTGAAAATGTTTTCCATATCCTCAGTTTGAGTTCAAATACTCCCGAAGGGGTACCCGAATCCCTCAAACCAAGGCTCTGATACCAAATTGTAACACTGTAGATTTCAAAACAAAATTTTCAAATTTTTATATAACATAATTCATTTAATATTCAGAAAACAACCATTTTTAATCATTCAATCCAAGTAATACAAAATCCCAAGATCTCAAAATCATAAATCCCATGCGTGTGTACTGATCAAGCCGGCGCCTTCCCGCAGTCGTCACTAGTACGTGAAACAAATAACATCAAACACGGTAAGCACAAAGCTTAGTGAGTTCCCCAAAATACCACATATAACACGTATTAGCCACTCGAGGCTATAACTCTGTGGGTCCGTGCACCCAGACTCTATGAACCTCAGGTTCTAACTCTGTGAACCTTCCGGTTCTAAGTCTGTAAACATGCACAACATAAATCACATATAAATAATGCAGTACAACACATAACATACATAGCATACAAATACTCTGTCACATAACTCTGGTTACCTACTCAAGGTAAAGTATAGTGAGAAGACTCACCTCGCGTGTCTCGGTAATTCGTAAATCCCTGAAATCACTAGTGCTCGATCTCCCGAGCTATAGTCCTCCTATAACACAATGCATCTCTAATTAACACTTTCCCAACTAAGGTTGACTATCCCTTAACAAGTCAACATAGGTCAACACTGGTCAATGGTCAACGGTCAACTTTGATCGGACTCGGTAGGTGCACTATAGCGACTCGACGAGTCTATTCGCATACACTGATTTCCCTAGGATCCTCACTTGACACGACGAGTATTCTCCTAACTCGACGAGTTCCACCTGGCATGATTTGTGGGACCACCACGACTCAACTTGTCGAGTCTCAAGAACAACTCGGTGAGTCCAGCTTAACTCAGTCCACCTGTCAACCCACTCTGACTCTCCCTGACTCACTGAGTCAAACCCTCAACTCGGCAAGACCACTCGCTGTGTGGTGCTGGGCAATATTCATGCTACTCGGCGAGTCTATTCTTCGGACTCGGCGAGTCCATGCCATGCAATGACTCAAACTCACTCCTAAGGTCAGATCCGGTCCATTAACTCATAGATCTAGTCCTTCCAAGCTTATTTAGCATGTAAAGTCACTATCTTGATGTACATACAATATCTATAGGACCATATATGATGATTTCGTCCCAAATACCACAACTCAAGGTCATAATCTCCATTGCTCTTCATAAAGCTTGAGGAGTGAGGCTCTCTGGACCTCTATGGATCCAGATCCAAAGCCTCAAGAAACCCTAAATCCAAATATACTTCATAAAAAAGAAGATGAGCTTAAATAATACCTCAAGTTCGAAGATCTGAGCTTCAAATCCACAGTATAGCAATCTCCTATGCTTCCTCTTGGTTATGACCTCCTTCTCCTTGCTAAATAACACCACAAAGGTCAAGAATGGCTTCCCTTCTCTCTCAAAACGCTCAAGCACTCTAGGGTTTCTCTCTATGGATTGGTGAGCACAAATGACGGCCATAAGGCCCTTTAAATAGGTCTCAAACCCCGGAAATTAGGGTTTCATCACATAGCGTGGACTCACCGAGTCTGGACGCGAACCCGTGCCTAATACCGCGATCCTACTCGGCGAGTTTAAGCTCCAACTCGCCGAGTCCACTCACAATTTCCAAAAATAAACCAATAATAAATACCTGGAAATTACGGCCTGTTACATTATCCTTCGGTTCTTTGGTGACATTTGGTTTAACAGGAGGAGGTTGAAGATTTTCACTTGTTGGAGTTTGGGTTGTGGGGTTTTGTTTTGGTGGAGCTTGGCCTACTTCTCCCCCTTGGTTTGGAGGGATACCTGCCTCCGAAACACCTTCGATCCTACTCAGCATTACAAGTGTGGAACCTAATTTTTCAGCCAAACATCTACTGATGGTGATGGTTAGAACCTTATCATGGGCCTCTAGTATATCGACCATAAGAGTGTGAACATCACCAACACAAATTTTCACAACTGCACGATCATACTTGAGATCATCAATCTTGTAGGTGAGGTTTTCAGAAATGATGCCTGGTTGGACGTGATTTAACAATTGTAAACCACGAAAAGCATGTCAGTCAGCGTGACAGTAGGTGACGTTCCGTATTTCATGCGCCTTTATTTGAAACTTATCCATTTGGCATCTCTTCATATTGTTGAAATATTTTAACTTCCTTTCAAAGAAACAAATCCTCTTCCACTTTATAGTCTAAGGAGATGAACTGAGCTCCTTTCGCCTTTTAACATATAAGACCACCAGTGAATTGAAAGGCGAAACTACACAACTGAAAATTACCATTAGTACCACGAGATGGACTTTTGGAGGATCATAAGGATCTTTATGCAAGATTGTGCCAATGAAAAAGAAATATAGAAAATTGTTTATTTGGGATGTTAGTGATATCATGAAAGACATAAAACGGATGATCCAGCACACGAATCTCTTCCTTCAAAGTCAAGAGAGACATAGAAGTGTTTGTATGGTTTCTCGTTGAAGTACGACCAAATGCTTGTTAAGAAGCAATGAAAGGAATCTTTGGAAAGTTAGGCTATAAAGGTGGCTTTCGCTTCAACTGAACTACGAACCTTGACATAAGACCGAAAGTCGAGTGAGGTACTTGTGTGGCCAGTGTAGCCAAAAACATCAAGTAGTTTTGTTCATTTTTCAGTGACTTGCTGATAAATATTGAAATCTCAAAGAAAAACGTAAACTGGATCTTTTAGGTAGAAATATCCTTGTGTTGGAACATTTCATAAAGATCTCGCAAAAACAAAGGAAATTTCCTGGTACCATCCGCATGAGTGGTATCATTAATTCATTGGTGAAAAATAGAACATTGAATTGTTCACCATCAATTCATTAAAGGTATTGTATTGTGGGTTTCACTTAGATCATGGTGAAATGAAACTAAGATTATTAACACATATGTTGTGTAACCGTAAACCTCAGTGGTATATTATGAGAATCTCAAGTGTGACAACCCGATACTTCAACTCTTTGTAACGACCAAAATGGGTCAAGTATTGTAACCACTTATGCGTAATAAAATGTATAAATAAGTTCTACTTAATTTCTTTCTATGATTTAATGTCTTTGAACCATGATCGTACGTAAAAAGATCGCCCAAATCCGACTTCATATAGCGAAGTTATGAACTTTCAAATAAATTCCCTTAAACACGATGGATTGTTATTAAATAATAAAAACAATAATAAAAATAATTTTGGAATTTGCCGACGGAGTCTAAACGAAAGTTGTAGAGCGTAGTCTCACCTACGCGAGGATATAAAGACCATCGAAAACGGAGTTCGTATGAAGAAGATATGAATTTTTGAAGTTATTAAATAAACTAATTATTTATTTTAATCAAAATTCGGATATTATCCGAAGAGGAGTCAGCGCCCTCATCCGAGGTACGCGCCGCGTACTCCTGTACGCCCCGCGTAACCGAGAGAAGCGGCCTCTGATCGTCCACGTCGCACCATCCGACTCGCCGTCCCATCCGACCCGCGTACCCAGCGACCCGTCCCATCCGACCCGCGTACCCAGCGACCCGTCCCATCCAAAGCCGAGGCAGTCGAGGCCTCGGTCACGCATGACGTACGCGTACGCGCTGCGTATGAGCGTACGCCCCGCGTACCGAGGTAGACCAGCCTCCCTATAAATAGCATACGAGGGTTTGCAAGGAAAGGGCTCATTTCTCTTCTCTCTCTCTCTACTTTGCCTCGTTTTCCGTGTCCGTTCAAACCCGAAGCTCTGGTCTTCTTGGCTCAAGTCCCGAAGGTCGATTTTACTCCCGAGATTCCCGAGAATCCCGAGGAAAATCCGTTTCCCGAGACGAAACTCTGCCGGTTTTCCATCTCGCTATCTCCAAAACTTTCAAGTGAGTTTCATACCCGTTAATCAACCGTTTTAATTATTCTAAATACTTTTATATGCTTTCAAGGGGGGGATTACAAGTAAAACACACGAGTATTATCATGTGTTACATAAAGAAACTCTTTTATATAATGTTAAATATTCAAATCACATTCGATTTATAAACTTTTAAAGGAACTTTTATATATAAATATATAACATATGTTACAATAGCATTCGATCTTTTAAAATATAAAGTTGTTGTAATACATGTATAAAACTAAACTATTCTTAAATTATTCTGTTCTATCTTAGACTCTACACCAAAAATTTATGCTTTCATAAACAAATTATTCTTTTCCTAAGTATTTCTAAACAAACAAAGCACACTTTTTAAAACTATAATAGGTATAGTTTTACGAACAGATTTCTAACTCTTAGGTACTAGAAACATATATTTTCAAGAAGTTTACTTTTGTATACAAGAACAAACGTAACATTTTAACAAGTAGATCTGTTTTTATACCACGGATTTGTGAGACACTAACTTCATGTACGTTCGAGTACACATTTCAAGTCCTGTATTATATACCAGAATCCCTTGGAGGGGGAGCATGGTGTTTGTGTATAGATCTATACGGGCTTGACAACCCGCGCCCTGACTGTTAGCTGTAGTCCACCGTTTGGGGTGACAAACGTCATAACATTCCAACGCCTGAAGAACGTTGTGTATAGGCATTTCGAGTCAATAGTATGGTTATAAAACTCACAAGGGGTATTAAAAACGCATTGATTTACAAGGTTTTCAAACTCATTTATTATTTTACCTTTACATACATTTTGGAAACAAACATTGGTCTTGAATGAAGGCTACTTTTATGCTAGTAGAAAATATAGGATTTTCTAAACACATACAAACAAAGATAAAACATTTCATTTCATTTAAACATTGTCATTTAAATACTTATGAAATTCACCAGCTTAAATGCTGATCTACTCTTTCAAAATTACTTGTATGTCCCAGGAAATCAGTAATTTCAGGTATGCATTTCGCTTTTGATGAAGGGATGCTGCGGCGCCAGTTTAATCTCGTATTTTGACATCATATTGTAATTGAGTTTTGAACATGTAACTTTTGACAAATGTAAACTTTCAATTATATATATATGATGGTTGTATTGCTTTCTTTACTATGTATTCATTTGTTACGTTACCACATGAAGTCATCCGCCCCCGAACGTTTCCGCCGTTCAGGTTTGGGGGTGTGACAGATTGGTATCAGAGCAATGTTTATAGTGAACTAAGTATATCGAACCACATAAGATATACAAACTATAAATGCTTAAGGGACTAATACTCTCTGACAAAACAAATTTCTTTTTTTACACTTAACCAGCATTTCGTTCAACTTAAATTAATAGTTCATTTAAGTACAATTACATGCATACCACAAACTATTTTCATGTTATACAATTTTACAAGTATTTAGGAAAGTTGACACGCACAAATCAAGGAATGATCATAGTGGGCAACAATGTCAAACCTTACCAAGCCATTACAAAAATCAAACACAAGAATTTAAATACTATAGGAGTATTTGCTATCTAAACTAGTTTAACTTACACGTTTTACATGTTCCGACTTTATTCAATTCTTATAACCCTAATTCTCGTATAGTCAAATGGCTGGATTTCACCACCCTGGTGACCCCTACTTTCCCAACCAAGGCAACGGAGGATGGATCGAAGATGATTCCGAAGGGGACAAGGAACCCATAGACATGGGTGATGACTCCGGTACCGACTCAGAGCCGGATGTTATCGATCCACCACCCATTCAACCTCCCGTCTTCGTAAGAAACTTTCAAGGACCGACTCCCGTCTGGGGAAGTCACCTCCACCATTGGAGCCAACAGCAAAACCTACGCCCTCCCTACGGCATGTGCCGAGACTTCTATGATGTCCGTGGCGGAAGTTCGGCTGATCGAGCACTCTCGGTAATGGTGGGTAAGTTAGCCAATCAGTCCTATCAGTCTGGAGTACAAGCTAGTCGACTCCGGGATATCAACGTAGAATTGCAGGTTCACACTTCTGACATCCGTAGGTTGGACAAGAGGCAAGACAACGCTCAGTTCCAAACCGAAGCGTTTCAAGCGCAAATTATTGCAGCCCTCACCGAACTAAGGGAACAACAAGCCGCTTTAGATAGGCGTCTCATGGAGTCGAAGCAATCAGATACGGAGTCAAGCTCCAAACGTAACTTTCGACGCAAGTAGTGCTTGTCAAGAACTCAAATTTTGTTATAGCTTAGGACCTCGGCTAAAAGTCTTTAAATTTCTTGAACTTGGTAAACGGAGATCCTTATAGGGGACAAATTTTCTTGATCGTTGTAACAACTTTTATATTAATATAAGTGGCACTATTACTACTATGCTGAGTATTTCGTTCGAACCTTGAATGGTCCTTGGGAACCCAAATACTTGTTTCATACCCTCAGTCTTACAAATAACTTTCATTCTTCTATTTTAAGACTCATACTATCATTTGTTGTTGAATTATAGCGATTTAATTCATGAGACACATACATTTTCCATTTCATGAAATTCTTATCCTTGTTTTCTTTCCATCTATAGTTGAAGGATGCCTTCGCGTAGGAATCCAAGGCGAAACAACAGTGAGGAAATACCTATACCACCACCTCCACCACCCCAATTTGATGCTGTAATGTTTCAAGCAGCAGTCACCGCAGCAGTGGCAGCTGCCATGTCACAGATCAATAACTCAAGTGCTAATGTCTCGGGATCTGGCGCACACACGTCCAACCATGGCGAGAGTCATGGACCACCTCGAGAATGCACCTATAAGGACTTCACCAATGCCAAGCCCCAGATGTTTTATGGTACTGGTGGTGTGATGGCCCTGAGGCAGTGGATTGAAAGGACGGAGGCAGTCTTTGAAATCTGCTCATGTCTCGAGCACAGCAAGGTCAAATTTGCAACCTTCACCCTTCTTGATAAAGCTTTAACTTGGTGGAATGGTCACGTTAAAGTACTTACCCTAATCGTGGAAAACTCCATAAGCTGGGAGAGCTTGAAGGCCATGATGATGAGAGAATACTGCCCGCGGGGAGAAATTCAAAAGCTTGAACACGAACTATGGACTCTCGGAATGGTGGGTACCGACATCGCTACTTATACCAATAGATTCTGCGAACTGGCAATCCTTTGTCCAGACATGATTGCTCCCGAGAGCAAGAAGATAGAAAGGTACATCTGGGGACTGACGCCCCAGATGCGGTCAAGGGTGTTAGCTTCCAAACCTGACACCTTTGAAAGTGCTAAGGAACTGGCACAATCTCTGATCGACTACGGAGGTCATCAGAACTCAACCACTTCTGCACCAGCACCACAGAAAGGAAACAACAACTACAACAACAACAACAACAATGGCAGGAAGAGAGCGTGGATCAAAGGAAAGGGTGGATCTTCCCAAGAATCCGCAAAGAAACAACTCGTGTCAGTAAATGCTGCTATTGTACCTGCTACAGTCCCTACAAATACCTACCCAACAAAGCCTTATGTAGGCAACCTCCCAAAATGCACCAAGTGCAATTTCCACCACCATCGACCTTGCCGAGATATGTAGTGCGCCAACTGCAACAGGAAAGGACACACGGCTCGTTTCTGCAAAGAACCCGCAAAGCCGATCACTCAAATTCCCGGTACGGGTGTAGGGCAGGCTTGCTACGGTTGTGGCGAGGTGGGCCACTACAAGAGAAACTGTCCTAAGGCAGTAGGCACCGGAGGAGTAGGACGAGTTTTGGCAATAGGACACGGCGAAGCTGTAGCTGAGCCAACTATAGTTGCTGGTACGTTTCTTCTCGATAATTCATACGCATGCATATTATTCGATAGTGGAGCGGAGAGAAGCTTCGTGAGTCAAAACTTTATCCATTTACTTAAACCTAAACCTAGCAAGTTAAAAGAATCATTCACTGTAGAGATGACCAATGGAAAAACCGAAAGCAGAAATGGAAGCTTTGCAACCCGAAAATGTGGCGGGTGAATCCCTGCGAGGAATGGAGAAGAATTTAGAAGTCAAGCGTGGCGGAGCCTACTATCTCATGGACCGAATCTGGACCCCAAAACATGGTGGTTTCAGAAACATAGTCATGACTGAAGCTCACAACTCAAGATATTCCGTTCACCCGGGTTCAGATAAAATGTATCTGGATCTTAAGAAACTGTACTGGTGGCCTAACATGAAAGTAGAAATTGCTACCTTCGTGAGTAAATGTCTTACTTTCGCTAAGGTTAAGGTCGAGTATCAGAAACCGTCAGGACTACTACAACAGCCAGAGATACCAAAATGGAAATGGGAGCGGATTACTATGGACTTCATAACCAAATTACCCAAGACGACAAGTGGACTCGATACCATATGGGTCATTGTCGACAGACTGACCAAATCTGCGCATTTCCTACCCATCAAGGAGACTGACAAAATGGAGAAGCTTACAAGAACTTACTTAAGGGAAGTAGTGCGACTGCATGGTGTTCCGATATCCATTATCTCTGATCGAGATAGTAGATTCACTTCAAGGTTCTGGCAGTCACTACAAAGTTCCCAAGGAACTAGGCTGGACATGAGTACAGCCTACCACCCACAGACAGACGGACAAAGTGAGAGAATGATACAAACTTTAGAAGACATGCTGAGAGCCTGCGTGATTGATTTTGGAAAGGCATGGGATATTCATTTACCCCTTGTCGAATTTTCATACAACAATAGTTATCATACAAGCATAAAGGCTGCTCCATTTGAAGCCCTCTATGGTCGAAAGTGCAGATCCCCTCTGTGCTGGACTGAAGTGGGCGATACCCAGTTAGCTGGAAGAAGAGTTCCTGAAACCACTCTCACCGGTCCGGAGATCATACGTGAAACAACAGAGAAGATCGTTCAGATTCGTGAACGATTGAAAGCCTCAAGAGACCGACAGAAAAGCTACGCTGACCAAAGGAGGAAACCTTTGGAATTCCAGGTAGGAGACCACATCTTATTAAAGGTCTCACCGTGGAAGGGTTTAATACGATTTGGAAAGCGTGGGAAACTAAATCCAAGATACATAGGGCCTTTCGAGATTCTTGCCAGAATCGGCCCTGTGGCTTACAAGCTTAACCTACCGCGCGAACTTAGTAACATCCATCCAACCTTCCACGTCTCAAAGTTGAAAAAGTGTCTGTCCGACGAGACTCTTGTTATCCCACTCGACGAAATCGAGATCAACGAGAGCCTCAACTTTGTGGAAGAACCAGTAGAAATCATGGACCGAGAGGTCAAACAAACAAAACAAAGTCGCATACCCATCGTGAAGGTTCGCTGGAACGCCAAGCGGGGACCCGAATTCACGTGGGAACGCGAAGATCAGATGAAACAAAAGTACCCTCATCTCTTTCATGTTCACTAGTATCTTTACTACTTTAAATTTCGGGACGAAATTCTCTCTAACGGGGGGATGATGTGACAACCCGATACTTCAACTCTTTGTAACGACCAAAATGGGTCAAGTATTGTAACCACTTATGCATAATAAAATGTATAAATAAGTTCTACTTAATTTCTTTCTATGATTTAATGTCTTTGAACCATGATCGTACGTAAAAAGATCGCCCAAATCCGACTTCATATAGCGAAGTTATGAACATTCAAAGAAATTACCTTAAACATGATGGATTGTTATTAAATAATAAAAACAATAATAAAAATAATTTTGGAATTTGCCGACGGAGTCTAAACGAAAGTTGTAGAGCGTAGTCTCACCTACGCGAGGATATAAAGACCATCGAAAATGGAGTTCGTATGAAGAAGATATGAATTTTTGAAGTTATTAAATAAATTAATTATTTATTTTAATCAAAATTCGGATATTATCCGAAGACGAGTCAGCGCCTTCATCCGAGGTACGCGTCGCGTACTCCTATACGCCCCGCGTAACCGAGAGAAGCGACCTCTGATCGTCCACGTCGCACCATCCGACTCGCCGTCCCATCCGACCCGCGTACCCAGCGACCCGTCCCATCCGACCCGCGTACCCAGCGACCCGTCCCATCCAAAGCTGAGGCAGTCGAGGCCTCGGTCACGCATGACGTACGCGTACGCGCTGCGTACGAGCGTACGCCCCGCGTACCGAGGCAGACCAGCCTCCCTATAAATAGCATACGAGGGTTTGCAAGGAAAGGGCTCATTTCTCTTCTCTCTCTCTCTACTTTGCCTCGTTTTCTATGTCCGTTCAAACCCGATGCTCTGGTCTTCTTGGCTCAAGTCCTGAAGGTCGATTTTACTCCCGAGATTCTCGAGAATCCCGAGGAAAATCCGTTTCCCGAGATGAAACTCTGCCCGGTTTTCCATCTCGCTATCTCCAAAACTTTCAAGTGAGTTTCATACCCCTTAATCAACCGTTTTAATTATTCTAAATACTTTTATATGCTTTCAAGGGGGGGATTACAAGTAAAACACATGAGTATTATCGTGTGTTACATAAAGAAACTCTTTTATATAATGTTAAATATTCAAATCACATTCGATTTATAAACTTTTAAAGGAACTTTTATATATAAATATATAACATATGTTACGATAGCATTCGATCTTTTAAAATATAAAGTTGTTGTAATACATGTATAAAACTAAACTATTCTTAAATTATTCTATTCTATCTTAGACTCTACACCAAAAATTTATGCTTTCATAAACAAATTATTCTTTTCCTAAGTATTTCTAAACAAACAAAGCACACTTTTTAAAACTATAATAGGTATAGTTTTACGAACAGATTTCTAACTCTTAGGTACTAGAAACATATATTTTGAAGAAGTTTACTTTTGTATACAAGAACAAACGTAACATTTTAACAAGTAGATCTGTTTTTATACCACGGATTTGTGAGACACTAACTTCATGTACGTTCGAGTACACATTTCAAGTCCTATATTATATACCAGAATCCCTTGGAGAGGGAGCATGGTGTTTGTGTATAGATCTATACGGGCTTGACAACCCGTGCCCTGACTGTTAGCTGCAGTCCACCGTTTGGGGTGACAAACGTCATAACATTCCAACGCCTGAAGAACGTTGTGTATAGGCATTTCGAGTCAATAGTATGGTTATAAAACTCACAACGGGTATTAAAAACGCATTGATTTACAAGGTTTTCAAACTCATTTATTATTTTACCTTTACATACATTTTGGAAACAAACATTGGTCTTAAATGAAGGCTACTTTTATGCTAGTAGAAAATATAGGATTTTCTGAACACATACAAACAAAGATAAAACATTTCATTTCATTTAAACATTGTCATTTAAATACTTATGAAATTCACCAGCTTAAATGCTGATCTACTCTTTCAAAATTACTTGTATGTCCCAGGAAATCAGTAATTTCAGGTATGCATTTCGCTTTTGATGAAGGGATGCTGCGGCGCCAGTTTAATCTCGTATTTTGACATCATATTGTAATTGAGTTTTGAACATGTAACTTTTGAAAAATGTAAACTTTCAATTATATATATATGATGGTTGTATTGCTTTCTTTACTATGTATTCATTTGTTACGTTACCACATGAAGTCATCCGCCCCCGAACGTTTCCGCCGTTCAGGTTTGGGGGTGTGACATCAAGGAATACTTTTATGGAATTGAAGATAAGGAAGAAGAATTAGTGAGATGGGTAAAGAACCGAAAGTACCTCAGCTATATATAAGTGACCAAACAAAAAACTCTTAACACAATATGAGAAGAGTAAGGTAGCTCATGACTTAAATGAATTTAGCAGCCTGATTGAGAAGAAACGATTAGTATATATCGAATCAGTAAGGCTTTGTAACGTCTGTAGATCCGGGATAGTCAATTTAGAGATAATAGAGGTCGAAGATGAATTTTCGACAAAGATTATCTAGAATAAATAATCTTAAACAATTTGTATAATATGTCTCAAGGGTTCCATACATATAAAGAACGCCGAAATCCGAGTTATAACGAAGAAGTTATGGCCCGTCGAAGTTTTACGGCAAAACCGGCACGACATCGGGAGACGTAAAAAAAATGAATTTATGATAGAGCTTCTTTTAGCCTTAGTAATCTAAATGAAAGTTGTAGAATATATTAACTTGAGAGCATCCATAATGAGAACGCCCAAATCTAACTTTTTATGAGGAAGTTATGATTTTTCGAAATTTCGGCTTAGTGGTATACAGCCCGAAGTTCAAGTATTAGATCGAGTGGTTTTTATTCGACACAACCTAAACGAGAATCGAAGATCTCGTTATTAGTAGCGTAACAATAAAAAGAAAAATGAAAATGGACATCGGATGAAGAAGTTATGAGATTTTAACAGACCAATCATGTCATGGCCTATTAAAAATATAACTTTAAAATTAAAGTCAATATTAGCCGATGGAGTCTAAATGAAAGTTGTAGAGTACGTCTCCACCTACGCGTGGATATAAAGAACGTCGAAAATGGAGTTCGTGAACGAGTTAAAAATTATAATAGCATATTTACGTATTAAAATAAAGTATGAGTCGTATATACGTACACACACACACACACACACACATATATATATATATACATATGTATATATATCATTAAAAAGGTATCGTTGATGCGGTCATTATAAGACTAATGTTGAGTTATTTCGACATTAGTTTAGTACAAATATCATTAAATCCATTTAAAATAGTATTATAGAGGGGTGTTTAGTTGTTTATATAACTAAAAGATCATTAACTAATTATGGAGGGCAGTTTTTGAAAATTCAATTAGTATAAATAAGAGCCTTGGGCTCTCATATTTCTTGCACCATTCTCTTGATTCAAGAGTCTTTCTCTCCTTATCCCCCTGGCATTTCGGTCCCTCGTGATTCGACTTCTCTTTCTGTAGTTTTTAGTATAATAAGGTGAGCGCTGAAGCGCTGCACGAATCTTTCTTAGAAAGATTTAGCAACGAAGTTATGCCCCTGCAGAGCCCGACTTCTAGCTAAAATCCCCTTGTAAGTAAGTTACAGTTACTCTATTTAATATAGCTTATATTTAAAATTAATATTGTTATTATGAACGTATAATAAATATTTGAGCTATTATTATGAATTATATAAGTGTCGTTATAGTATCTTTTTAACTACTCGTGGTACGGGGACTCTGGTTTAAAGGGCTGTATAGGGTTGTTGGATTTCAGAAGTGATATACGCCAAAATGGTCCTGCTCTCCGGTGTTTTATGTCTTGCCCCTGTCTATACATAGTGGTTGAAAAGTATTGTCACCATCTTCTCAGGTGAGTGCATAGTTACTTTCATCTGACAAATAGATATGAAGTATTTTATATAAATTACGTGTTATGTGTGCATATTATCTGAATACTTGTTGTCTATGCTGGATGCACGATTTTATACATGTTTTAAATGATTTAAACTGTATATATATATATATATATATTTTATATCTACGATAATGTTGGGGTAAAACATGGGTAGATGTAATAGATGGAATATGAGTTTGATGATGAGTTGAGAGGTGTTATAGACCACGAGGTGAGGGTGATAGGTGGACGATGTGAGAAACCTTTTCCCAAACGATGGCCCCGTCATTCAGCAGAGTATGGATGACGACCACAGAATATTCTAGACAGTCCAGTGGAACACTAGCAGGCTTGCAACTTGTAGGTGTTATGAAAGATGTGTTCACCCGGTGTACTCTAAACCTTGGCGACCATGCAGACTTGGTGCTTGAACCTTGGCGATCATGCAGACTTGATGCCTAAACCCTGGCGACTATGTAGACTTAGTGCCCGTCATGTAAACCTTGGCGATTTTGCAGACTTGATGCCTAACCCCTGGCGACTATGCAGACTTAGTGTATGTTGTGTAAACCGTGGAAATGATGGACTTTGTACCGATTCTTTACGATGATCCTTAGGAATGAATGAACGAGGAATAGTTGATTCTTAGGGTAGATCCGTAAGAGTAAAGAATATAATGGGGATGCGTAATTGGGTTGATTGTTTGATTGTTTAAACATAATAATTATATTATTGTGGGTTGAAAACCCTATGTACTCATAGGTTTCCCAACATGACCCACTCAGTTTATTTATATCATAGGTGTCGATATGAAGTTACATTACACTGAGAGATTAAGGAGATATAGATCACTAGTGTAAATGAATGTAAGTTCGGTTTATGCTTATGTGTCTATATTGACGATGACATCCCAAATGTTTTAAAATGAATAAAATACGTTTCCTCGAAAATGCTTTGATAACATATTTATCGTGTTTTTCTAGAAACAAATTCCACAACATTTTTATTAAAAGAGGTACTGTGATTTTCATAAAGCCTAAACAAAATCGGTCTTTTTTGGCCGTGAAAATGGGGATGTCACACTTGGTATCAGAGCATTAGTTTAAGTGAACTAGGAATATAGATTTGTTTCTAGACTTAAACTTACAATTCTAAGCAATGGTTGTGAGGAGTGTGTCTAATAGATTTAGGTAATACACGTGAATAGACACAAGGACTAGCTTATTTTAGGAATAATGCCTAAATTGCTTTTACGTGCTAAATGATTTGTTATGCTATCGTTTGATCAGATCTATGGTATGTTGCCGACTGGATCTGGAAACCTTATGTTTTTAGGATTCTAAACGTACAAATACGATATTAGAACTAGCATATAAACGTTTTAGAGTGATAAGGATGATTTAAAATGTCAATCCTAAAATTAAGAATTAGATTCACCTTATTCGGTGAATAAATCAAAATGGGAAGAACCCGCAGTGGAGCTGGGAATGGAAATGGGAATATGAATCAACCCTCGATGATTTAGAAAATACCTGTTGTCGAAGAAGTGGCACCTGAGCCAATAACGATGGTAGGAGTGCAAGCGATGATCCAGATGATGTTGGATCGCTAAATGGAGGAAACAACGTGTATGCTTCAACAGAACCGAGAAGAACTTACGATACCAATTGAACAACCCGAGCTAAATGATGGGCAGTCAGAAGGAGGAAACTACAGTGGGATGGTTGGCCAAGCCAACCCACCGATAGTTAGACAAAACAATCAGGATAAAGGAAATGACAGACGTGTATGCAAATACAAGGATTTAATGGCATCCAAACCACTGAGTCTATCTGAAAGCCCGACGCTGGTGGAAGTCATGAACTAGATCTCCGAGATAGAGATGATGTTTGAGAGTTGAGAGTGTAGCAATAGGCAAAAGACAGCTCTCACGGTTCCTCTATTGAAATCTGGAGTACTAAGCTGGTGGAAGCTACTAGCTGATTCGATGCCCAAAGGAGAAGTGAGCAAGATTTTGTGGGAAGATTTAATGGTACAGTTAAAGATGCGGTACTTGTCTAAGCAGGATCTTCTGGAGATCAACAATGAGTTCCTGAATCTGAAGAAGGAAAGAATGAGCGTTACAGAATATGCTTCAAGCTTTACGGAAATGATGAAGCTGGTTCCTGACCTAGTCCCAACCGAACTCTCCAAGGTTAACCAGTTTGCCCATGGATTACCAGCAGACTTTGGTCCAATGGTCAAGAAAGAAACCACTTTGAAAGCCTCCATCTAAGTAGCCCAATGTTGAGACCCAGATTAGGGAAAAGGTCTGGAGAAAGCTGTAGTTGGTGAGAAAAGGAAGCATGCAGGATCTTCAAAATCCAACAAAGAAAGGAAATTCCCAAAGACTGAAGAAGGATGAGGAGGTGAAGCCAAGTGGTGCGAGAAGTGTAAAAAGAAGCACTTCGGGACACTACTAGAAAAACAACCTTTTATGACGCGCAACTAATGACACACGCTGATAGAGAACGCGCAGTTTGTGCGTGCCCTAAAAATTAATGTCAGTTTTCCAAAATTTGAAGTATATAGTACACGCATTTTTGCGCGCCCTAAAATTGGTGTCCAAAGAAAAACACGGAGGGCACCTATCATAATAAGCGTGTCGTGTAAATGTGTCGCTTTATATTTTTTTAGAAAGGTGCGTTCTCCGTTGCTTTAATATTCTATGGTGGGAAATGAAAACCCAAAAAATTAAACAGCACGCTGGATTCATCTCCTTCTTCTCCTTCTAAAATCCTCTAACAAAAAAACCCTAATAATCCTTCTTCGCCTGATTATCTCCTTCTTCTCCTTCTAAAATCCTCAAACAAAAAAACCCTAATAGTCTAGAAAACCCTAATCACCCTTCTGGTTTTCTTCTCCTTCTAAAATCCTTCTTCTCATTCTAAATTAAACAGTCCCCCACCGGATCGCTAAAACAACAGCCACCGATGCACCATTTCACTACCTTTCACTCTCTAAATGTGTGATTGCTCAATGTAATGGCCTTCTAGGGTTCATTATCCCCCTCCCTTAATGTCTGCGATCCACAATGGAGATGATGGCCACCACTACTACTCCATTACTTACATATCGATCTATCTGCATACACGTACCTTGTTTACAGAGGGTTTAAGGTTAGTTCTTTAATTCATCATTTTCGTGAGCCAATAACCCTAGTTTGTATCATCACTTCTTGTTCCTCACCGACGATCTTATCTAAACCTCATTCTTACATTATTTTCTTATAATTCTTAAACCCCGCTTCAAAGAACTTGGGATGCGAACCTCACAAAATCCTTCACAAAACCGGCGATTGGGGGTCTGCGAATCTTCACGTTGACTGCTTTGGCATGATTTAGGGAGAAGATGGGATTGGGTAGTCTTCTTCCTCTCTATCTTCTTCCTCTGTTTATAAATACACCCCTCATCGTTATCTAAACAAAAATTAACCTTCATACTTCTTCACTCATAAGTGTTCAGAAACAAGCTCAAAGTCTCAACACAAGATCCCCATGATGTCCATATCTCAAAATCTCAATAGAAGTTTTCTACAAGAAAACTCTTCCAAACTTGATGATTGCTGTAGCATTACATATCTACTAGCATGCGCCGGATCAAACCCCTAATCAAACAAAACCTTTCTCCTTTTTCTTCTCCTCCTAGTAACCATAAACCTCGCTCGTCTATAATCTTCGCTAGAAATAGTGTGATTGTATTGGGAATTGGGTTCGTTATTTCTTGGTTACTTCACTTTCTTGCAAGATACCTCATGAAGAAGAAAAGATCATCATCATCATCTTCAAACTCTCATCATCAATCTTCAATATTTCAAGAAAGTAACGGTAATGATGATGTCGCCTACTAGAGACAACTACAACAGATCTTCCATTTACATTCTGGTTTAGATCAAGCTTTCATTGATGCTCTCCCATTGTTTCTTTACAAAGAACTAATGGGGTCAAAAGAGCCCTTCGATTGTGCGGTTTGTCTTTGTGAATTCTCAAAACAAGATAAGATAAAGTCGCTTCCTTTATGCAGCAATGCTTTTCATATTCATTGTATCGACACTTTGTTGCTTTGAAATTCGAGTTGTCCTTTATGCAGAGGTACACTTTTTACTCCTGGATTTTCGGTTGAAAATCCAGTCATCGACTTCCATGATGATTCAAGGGAAGAAGATGATCATGTGTTAGGTGTATCTTGTAATTTTAAGCAATCTGGAGGGGGGGGGGATGAAAATTGGGTGTATCCAGCTAGATTTGGCAAGTTTAGAGCCACAAATGGTAAGAAAAGAGATGAGAAAGAAGTGGGGGAGACTAGTAATAGTAATCTTGATGCAAGAAGGTGCTTTTCAATGGGATCTTATGAGTATGTGGTGGGAAACTCGGAATTGCAGGTGAGATTTTACCCTAGTAGGGGTAATATTGGAAAAAAAATATTTGGGTATTGAGAAAGATAAGGGGAATAGCTCAGTTGATGGGGGTAGTGATGGAAAGAAAATTAGTAGTAGAAGCAAAGGTGAAAGCTTTTATGTTCCAAGATTTGGCTTTGGTCAAAGAAAGATCAACATAAATTTCAAGACTCTTTAGTACCCATATGATTGGTTCTTGAAAATGTAAGGTTACCATCAAGAAAGTTGAATCCTAGTAATTTTCATCATTAGTTTAGTTCATTGTTTATGGTAATGTGACTTGTACATCATGCTGAGGGAGTTGTACAATTATTTGAATGTGGAAGTTTGGGCCAAGTAATCATCAAGTGTTGATGGATTTTTTATTATATTTTTTCTTGTGATATTGCTGAATGATTTTGTGTTATTATATGTGACTTGCTTTATTAAACATGACAAAGTGTACTCAAAACACTTTATTTTATTACTGAAATTTGCTTCTCTTTCCTTCCCAAAACATTGTGGATATTATTATATTAGACCCAATGCAATGCCAAATACTGTCAATTCATAAGTTCACTTGACCCTTCTGAGCCTTCATCTCTCTCTTGCTTTTGCTACAAAATTCGCAGAAACACATAACTATGAGTTCAAGGTATGCCCTTATATTATACATAGTGTACCATAATCTTCATATACATTTTTTTGTGTATCTAATGTTCATGTTAATTTCAACAGTTGATTATGTTTGTAACTACTTTGATTTTCACAGGTTCAAGAACAAGCAGCAACAAGGCTATTTTAAGTATGTAATTCATATCCTTTTAGCTATTTCAGCTTATAGCTATTGGCTTAGAACTAGCTGCTGTTTGGGAAGCTATCTGTCAAGCGCATGTATCAGGTATCCAATTATTAATATATACAGGGACTGTTTCAATTGTTTATAATATAATTAATATTATACTATTTTCATGATACAAAAAGTTATAAATGGAATTGTTGTTAATTACTGGGCTTGTATCAACTTCTCAAGAACTGTTCCAGATAGTGCTGCTCAATGTTTTTGTCATCGGTTGGTCCAAATGTGCCAAGAATCTGGCATGGTATGTATATAATCAACTCAAATATTGTCTTTCATAAATTAAATATTTAAGTTATATAAAAAATGTTGGAAATTTCAGGAATTTAAAAGTGAAAGTGTGGTTCCAATCTACTCTGCAAGATCAGATTAGGTCAAGAAGGCTTTAAAGCATGTATGTACAGCCACTGTAAACAAACTTGGAGGAAAAGAGTTGGAATTGCTTATTACCATTCTCCCTAACAACAATGGCAGCTTGTACGGTATGTAGCTTTCATATGCTTATCACCCTTCCATTGGAATTAAAAAGAAAACTTTTTTGTTTTGCTTGATGGAATAGAATGGACCATTCCATTCCATTCCTTCCAACCAAACAGACAGTAAAGTTGCTTGGTTTCAGGTGATGTGAAGCAGATATGTGAAACGGATCTCGGGTTGATTTCACAATGTTGTCTTACAAAATATGTTCTAAAGATCAGCAAACAGTATCTCTCAAATGTCTCCCTCAAAATCAATGTCAAGGTCAGCCATTTTTCATGAGAAACTAGGCATTACTAACTCATTGAATTCTATTTTTTTATTTTATTTTTTTATTACTCAGAAGTCTGGAAAGGATAGTAACCCATCAATTGATGCAGTAATTACAAAAATAACCCCGGTCTATAGACTATAGTTTACTTGTGTTAAAATAACCTGGAATGGGAAGTGGTCCAGTTGTTGATTTGTTACAAGGATCATTATCTGGAGGAACTGCTGTTCTTTTTACTTATCCAGTTGATTTAGTAGGAACTAAAATGGCTTACCAGGTATACGATCATAATTCCCACAACCTTATTTTAACAAATAGCTACATACTTTTTTTTTAATATGCAAGTGTCTAACTTGCCCAATCATTTTCATCTGATAGTACAGGTTGTGGATACTCCCAAATTGAACATGAAAGAAGCCATGAGTAGCGAACATTGCATTCAGAGGAATTAGGGATTGTTTTTCAAGAACTTATAGAGATGCTTGGATTAGAGGGCTGTATCATGGTGTTTGTCACACCCCGAAAACCGAAGGCGGAAAACATTTCCGGGGTTGACTACCACGTTGAGTATCAAATCCAATGCACATAGTAAGTAAAGTAAAGCAACCATTACATTACATAATAAAAGTTTTACAGTTGTTTCAAAAGTAAAGTTTGTACAGTTGTGATACATAGTATATATAGACAAAATGAAACGGATCTTCATATACTCCGTCTTCGAGCAAAAGGATCTTCAGGTACCTATTCTAACGTCAACCTGAGAACACAAGCGGTTTGAAAATCAGCATAAAGCTGGTGAGTTCATAAGCGGTTTTGTTTTACGAAAATGTATCGGTTTTCTTCTCTGTTTCTGAAATGTTATGTACACCAAGAAAATCCTGTATTTTCTTAAAAGTTGGTTATTGTTTCACAAATGTAAAGTATAGTAAATTTGTACACTGAAAACATCTTTACTCAAGTGAAAATGTATAGTTGGTTATCTGACTGGTTGAACTGTTCTGTTTACTTATCATGTGTTACCAGGAAAGTCCCATACTTTCCTTATTATATGTTACAAATTGTAAAAGATGTAATGTTATCCAGTTTGATACTCTTTCTAGTTATGTAAGTGTTACCCAGGAAAGCCCTATGCTTTCCTGCATGTATGAATCTAATGTAAACGATGTTAAAGATGAAAAAGATGTAATCGTGATTAGGTTCCATGTTTTCCCCAGGAAAGTCCCGTACCTTCCTAACTGTTGGTTATAGTAAGTAAAAGATGTAAAAGATGTAAAAGATGTAAACGATGTATAAAGTAATCCATTATTACTGGAAGTAAATCTCTGTTATCCTAATTGCGAGTTCGATAACCATACAATAGACTGAAACCTGTGGCAATAAGTAGTCCACATGTGGCAATAAGTAGTCCACATACTTATGACTTTCGTCACCCTTGAACCATTTCGGTTCTGCTGTAGCTAGCAGCCAGGTGTGGGGTAGTCAGCCCCGTATAGATCTATACACTCAAGTCACGCTCTCTAAATACCAGAGATTCTGGTTATGGGTGTAGTCCTCCACTCACATAATCTGGGTGGAGTGTTCTCCGAGGACGTGTCTCCAATCATACAGGAATAACAAATTTACTAGTAATAATATGATAGTCCTCCACTCGTGTATGTGTATGGAGTGTTACCGAGGACAAAACAGTGTACAGGTATTATGTTCAAATGTTTTAATGTCATGCTTTTAACTGATAAAATGTGGAAAACCATTTGTGAAATATATGTAAAACATACTAGTTTAAAGACCTATTTCACAAATACATGTTACGTGATCTGTATGTTCAATCTGTTATCAGTGTAGTAATCAGTTATAAAAGCATAAGAATATGAAACACGCATTTGAAAATATGTTTTGAGTACAAGAATTCCGTTGTACTTTGCTTGTGTTCCCCCCTGAAAACAGTGAAAACAGTAAAAAAAGGGTAGGGGTACGAACTCACCGGACTCGGAAACGTGTCGGTTTTGAATGCTAGACGTTGGTTCGGGGTTTGATTTGTAACATCCGGATTTTACCAGGTATCTTGTAAATCTAATTTTGTCATATTGTGAGAGGGACTCGGCGAGTTGGAGCTCAGACTCGCCGAGTAGAGACGCGGAATTGAACATTGGTGTGCGCCTGGACTCGGCGAGTCTGCGCTGTGTAATGAAACCCTAAATCTCCGGGTTTGAGGCCTATTTAAAGGGCCTTATGTCCGTCATTTGTGCTCACCCAACCCTCAGTGAGTGACCCTTGTGTTCTTGAGCTATTTGTGAAGAGAAAGGAGCCATTCTTGATCTTGTGTGTGTTATCTAGCAAGAAGAAGGAGACCCTAGGCAAGAGGAAGCAAAGGAGGTTGCCATTTCATGGATTTGGATCTTAGATCATCACTCTAGAGGTATTATCTCGGACCATTTTCTGTTTAGTGAAGCATGATGCAATTTAGGGCTTGTGGTGGTCATTTATGGGATGATTTGATGCCCATTGGTTCCCTCTTTGAGTTGAGGCCATGGATCTGGATCCATAGAGGTCCAGAGAGCCTCACTCATCAAGCTTTATGAGTGACAATAGAGTCTTTGGCCTTGTGTTGTAGTATTTGAGTCATAAACATCATATATGGTCATATAAAGGTTGTATGTGCATCAAGATTGTAACTTTACGTGCTAAATGAGCTTGGAGGGCCTGGATCTATGGATTAATGAACCGGATCTGACCTTTAGAGCAAGATTGAGTCAGTGCATGGCATGGACTCGCCGAGTCCGAAGAACAGACTCGGCGAGTAGCATGAATGTTGCCCGACCACTCTGTGAGTGGCCTCGCCGAGTTGGGAAAAGTGGACTCAGTGAGTCAAGGGGGAGTCAGAATGGACAGGTGGACTGAGTCTAGCTGGACTCGCCGAGTTGTTCTTGAGACTCGGCGAGTTGAGTTGTGGTGGCCCCACAACTCGTGCCAGGTGGAACTCGTCGAGTTGAGGGAATGCTCGACGTGTCAAGGGAGGATTCCAGGGAAATTGGTGTACACGCCCAGACTCGCCACGTCGCCTGGGTACTCGTTGAGTCCGGTCAAAGTTGACCGTTGACCGTTGACCAGCGTTGACCTAGATTGACTTGTTATAGTGTGGTCAACCCCAGTGGGGAAAGTGTTAATTAGAGGTGTATTGTGCTATAGGGAGACAACAGCTCGACAGGTCGAGTGATTAGCGATTTCAGGTTTACGATTTACCGAGACACGCGAGGTGAGTCTTCTCACTATACTTTACCTTGAGTAGGTAACCAGAGTTATGTGATAGAGTATTTGTATGCTATGTATGTTATGTGTTGTACTGCATTACTTCTATGTGTTTGATGCTGTGCATGTTTACAGAGTTAGAACCGGAAGGTTCACAGAGTTAGAACCCGAGGGTTCACAGAGTTTGGGTGCACGGACCCACAGAGTTATAGCCTCGAGTGGCTAATATGTGTTATATGTAGTATTTTGGGGAACTCAATAAGCCTTGTGCTTAAAGTGTTGATGTTATTGTTTCAGGTACTAGTGACGACCGCGGGAAGGCGCCGGCTTGATCCGTACACACACACATTCGGAGCTTGATATCATGATCTTGGGATTTTGTATTGTCTTGTTTGGATAATTAAAGTGGTTGTTTAATGAATATTAATGGAATTATGTTTTATAAAAATTGAAAATTTTGTTTTGAAAATTTTCGGTGTTACAAATTGGTATCAGAGCCTTGGTTTGAGGGATTCGGGTACACGTTCGGGGGTATTTGAACTCAAACTGAGGAATTGAAGAGATATTTCAAAATAAAACCAAAGTTTTCTAAGAGTAAAAGATTTTCCAGGAAGAAACGTGTGTACGATCAGCCAGCGCCCGAACGGTGAATTCCCAAAATACCTTTATATTATGTGATAATTATTATTAATCTGATGTATTTGCATGCTAAAGTAGGCTAGGTATTGCTAATAGGACTAGAGTGGCCTGTATTGTGATGCCTTAGCCTAGGGAAGGGTGAGCTGCTATGAGATGCTGAGAGTAATTAGGTAGCAGCTAGGACTTTGTGTGAGACCTGTTACAGAGTGATTTAAGTATAATAGAATACTTGGGGATTGGGATCCGAAGAGGAAGATTTGGGGTGTGTACTGAGATGGTGCGGACAGTAGTATTGGGCCCGTACTACTGTAAGCACCGGTGCGGTACACAGTCCAAATAAGAATCTTGGGATACCAAGAATCAAGGAGGGGTGGATTGTCGAATGTAAGAGTGTTCGAGTAAATTCTAATTATCGCATGTTGTATTTCAGAGGTTGATCATGGTGAGGACACGTCGCATGCCGGAGGATGCCGGAACTAGCGATGAGGAGATTCGACAGATCATTCATGAGGAGGTGGCTGCGGTCATCAGAGCTGAGTTACCAGAGATGTTCGGGTCCGTTAAGACCGCGTTGATTGAGACATTTGACGAGCGCTATGCCGCTCTTTCTGAGGTTGCGGTTGCAGCGGCTACCGCAACGATTGCTGCGGCAAGACCCCAGGGAGGTGATGCGACATTGTTTAAGGAGTTCAGCAACACCAAGCCACTAGAGTTTGATGGTACGCAGGATCCGGTGGCAGCTATGAGGTGGATATCTGATATGGAGGGATGCTTCTTCACTTGCTCGTCCCCTGAGCATTTGAAGGTTCGGTTCGCGCTGAACCAGCTTCGCTTGGGAGCGAAGGACTGGTGGAAGTTTGTGAAGGCACACTTCACACCGACTGAGCTTTCGGCAGTGACCTGGGAGAGGTTCACTACCATGTTACGAGATGAGTACGTTCCTCAGGTGGAGAGGGAACGTCTGACACAGGAGTTTCTGACCCTCAAGCAGGGTACCGAGTCAGTCACAGCTATTATGAGGATGTTTCATGAGAGGGCAATGTTCTGCCCTGAGCACGTGTCCACCGAGCAGGCACGTATGAGCCGTTACCTGAGCATTCTGAGACCGGATATTTGGGAGTTCGCTGCGAACTCCTCGTATCGGACATTTGTCGAGCTTCAGGCAAATGCTCGGAAGAGGGAGATTGAGCTTGAGACTCAGGCCAGGGAGGAGGCGGAGTCTCTGGGGAGGGATCGGCGGCCGGCACAGTCCCAGCCGGCAGCCAAGTGGGCCAAGCCCGCTGATCCCCGACCCGGGAGCCAGAAGGGCCGCACTTGTGGAAAGTGTGGCAAGGGTCACGATGGAGTCTGTCGAGCGGGGTCTTGCTACAAATGTGGCAAGGAGGGGCATATGGCCAAGGACTGCCCCAAGGGGTTTACAATGTGCTTCCACTGTAACCAGACCGGACACCGGAAGGCAGAGTGTCCGCTGCTGAGCGGAGCATCTCAGGGGTCTGCTCCCGCCACCATCAGAGCTACTGCTACAGAGAGTCGGCCCGTGAAGGCCGAGGCACTGAGGGCTCGGGGGAGAGCCTTCCAGCTGACTGCGGAAGAGGTCCGCGCTGCACCCGATGTTGTGGCTGGTACGCTTTCTTTTATTATTTATTTATGGTGTCGAGATATTATGCTTATATTATGCTATGCATAGGTACCTTCCTTGTGAATTCTGTACCTGCTTTAGTGTTATTTGACTCGGGTGCGAGTCGATCTTTTGTATCTTTGGCATTTAGTCAGCATATCAGTGTTAGTCGTGGGGCACTGAGTCGGCCCCTGCGGGTTTCCATAGCCGCCGACAGAGTGATTTGTGCCACGGAGGTTCTCCGGGGATGTGTATTGGAGATTTTTGGGGTTGAGTTCCCGATCGACCTGATTCCTATTGCGATGGGTGATGTTTGTGTTATAGTGGGCATGGACTAGTTGAGCTGATTCGGCGCGGTTATCGATTGCGAGCGTCAGCTGGTGACTATACGAGATCCTAGTGGGGGAGTTCTTTCGGTTTACGGCAAGGGTACACGTTCTGGATCAGCCTTTTGTTCGGCTGCTAGGGCGAGGCAGTGTTTACAGCAGGGCTGTAAGGGTTTTGTGGCGTATGTGATGGATACGCGAGTGATCTCCGAGAGACCGAGTTCGGTGGATGAAGTTCCGGTGGTGCGTGAGTTTCCAGATGTCTTTCCCGAAGAATTACCAGGTGTGCCTCCCGTGAGGCAAGTGGAGATTGGTATCGATTTGGTTCAAATGTTTTAATGTCATGCTTTTAACTGATAAAATGTGGAAAACCATTTGTGAAATATATGTAAAACATACCAGTTTAAAGACCTATTTCACAAATACATGTTACGTGATCTGTAAGTTCAATCTGTTATCAGTGTAGTAATCAGTTATAAAAGCATAAGAATATGAAACACACATTTGAAAACATGTTTTGAGTACAAGAATTCCCTTGTACTTTGCTTGTGTTCCCCCCTGAAAACAGTGAAAACAGTAAAAAAAGGGTAGGGGTATGAACTCACCGGACTCGGAAACGTGTCGGTTTTGAATGCTAGACGTTGGTTCGGGGTTTGATTACTCGCGATGACCCTATGTAAAATGATATAATGTCCATATATATACAATTAGAGATACATTCACTAATTATATGGAACATTACACTCCAATGAGGTTAAACACCTCAAAACGAGCGTTTGGAGTGACCCGGGTGACATCTTCGGACTTGTAATGGCACTAGGGACTTAGGACTTGAGTTTACTCTCCATAAGTAAACATTTAAATGAGTTTACAACTATGGAACACACACATACATGAGTTTACGGCCGTAAACTCATGTGGGTGTGGTTTTGATGGTTTAAGGGCTCAAATGGACATAGGGGTTGCTAGAATGGATTTTTTTTAAATTGCCTTGGAACACTTGGAATGAATTTAAATCATCAAAATGATTATTTTATGGGAGTTTACGTCCTAGTCTAGGCTCCTGGCCGTAAACTCCTTAATCCTCATGAAAATGGTGTTTAATGTTGTTTAAACAAATCACATGTGATTAATAGAATTATTCCAAAGCCTAGCATGAGTTTTATGGGACATTTGAGGGGTGTTATGGAGTTTACGGCCCATGAGACCCTCCTCATGGCCGTAAACTCTAATGTAGGGTCATACAAAGTGTTTCAAGGTCTAGAACTTGCATAGAAGGGCTTCTAAAATTCATCTAAAGGCTTTAGGGGTGTTTAGTTTGCATTCTAACACCAAAAGTTTTGGAGTTTATGGCCCAAGAACAAGCCTTGGCCGTAAACTCTTAGAAATCCCATGAATGATGTGTTCTAGGCCCTTAAAGTATTTTTGGTTGGTCCCTTGATTTATTCCAAGGCTTTTGGTGGTGTTGGATGGCTTTCTAACACTTTAGAATTGGATTTATGTCACATTTTGGGGAGTTTACGGCCCAAGCACTATCCTTGGCCGTAAACTCACATAAGTCCCACAAAATTTATGTTTCAAGTGTCCAAATGCTAAAGCCAAGGTCTTACAATTCATATCTAAGCCATAGGAGTGATTTGGAAGGGTTTTAGGGCATGAAAAACCCCCTTTTACTTGAGTTTATGGCCTAAGCTTATGCCTTGGCCGTAAACTCCTTTAAATGGCTCAAAATCATAGTTTTAAATGTTCTAAGTCCATATCTTGAAGTCCCATAGTCATATCTAAAGTCCAACTATGCAAAGGAAGGGTTTTAGGGCTTAAAAACCCTTCAAATGTGAGTTTACGGCCCATGAAGGTTCCATGGCCGTAAACTCATGAATGTTGGTCTAATTCATGCCTTAAACTTGAAATTGGATGCCAAATATGTTATAGATTAAGGCTAGGAAGGTACCTTAGAGATTAGAAGCCTTAATTTTGAGTTTTGATCTCTTAAACTTGGATTAGGAGAGAGGTGGGTAATGTTTAGTGATAATTTGACCAAAGCCTTCAAATGAAGTCCTAAACACGTTTATATAGTGTTTAAGTCTTGGACACGGTGGAATTCTACCCGATACCAGCGTTAGACGGGGTTTTTGGTCGTACCCGATTAAGTTACCTTAACCCGATACGGTAAATTTTAGAATTATTCCGATCACTAAAGTTTGGTGTTAAATTGATTTCTAAATGTATGAAGACACCCATTAAGTCATTTTAGATGTGTACTAATTAATGACTTAATTAAACGGAGAAATCGGAAATCGGAAATCGGAACAACGATCGGTTGCGCGAGTTGATTTATGAAAAAGTTACATTGAAATGAAGCGGAAATTTCGGGTTGTTACATTATCCCCCCGTTAAAGGGAATTTCGTCCCGAAATTCAAGTTTAGAACATAAGACAAGATACAAATCATGGATAAGAAAAGAGTTGTGGATACTTCTGTTTCATTGAGTCTTCTCGTTCCCAAGTGAATTCCGGTCCCCGCTTGGCAGTCCAGCGAACCTTCACTAACGGGATGCAACTTTGTTTTGTACGTTTGACTTCTCGATCCATGATTTCGATCGGTTCCTCCACAAAGTTGAGGTTTTCATTGATCTCGATCTCGTCTAAGGAATTGTTAGGGTTTCATCGGATAGGCACTTTTTAAGATTTGAAACATGGAAGACAGGATGAATGTTATTGAGTTCATGAGGTAAATAAAGTTTATAGGCAACTGGACCGATCCTGGAGAGGATCTCAAAGGGTCCAATGTACCTCGGATTAAGTTTCCCATGCTTGCCAAAGCGTACAGTGCCTTTCCAGGGCGAGACTTTCAACAGGACACGATCTCCAACCTGGAATTCTAGTGGTTTCCGACGATTATCAGCGTAACTCTTCTGACGATCACGTAAGGCTTTCAGTCGGTTACGGATTTGAATGATCTTTTCGGTGGTTTAGCGGATGATTTCAGGACCAGTGAGAGCACTGTCGGGGACTCGACTCCTGGCTAACTGTGTATCCCCCACCTCGGCCCAGCACAGAGGGGATCTGCACTTACGACCGTATAGGGCTTCGAACGGAGCAGCCCTAATGCTGGTGTGGTAACTGTTGTTGTATGAGAACTCGATCAAGGATAGTTGTGTATCCCACGACTTTCCAAAGTCAATGACACATGCCCGAAGCATGTCCTCCAGGGTTTGGATTGTTCTCTCACTCTGTCCATCGGTCTGAGGATGATACGCCGTGCTCATATCTAGTTTGGTTCCAAGGGCTTTCTGAAGAGATTGCCAGAATCTGGAGGTAAACCTACCATCTCGATCAGAGATAATGGAAACAGGTACTCCGTGTAGACGCACTACTTCCTGGATGTAGATTCGCGCGAGTCTCTCCATCTTGTATGATTCTTTAATCGGGACGAAGTGAGCGGATTTTGTCAAACGATCGACAATTACCCAAATGGTGTCGTACCCACTAGAACACTTGGGTAGTTTGGTGATGAAGTCCATGGTAATCATCTCCCATTTCCACTCGGGAATTTCGGGTTGCTGGAGCAGACCTGAAGGTTTCTCATGTTCGACTTTGACTTTGGCGCAAGTCAGACACTTGCCCACGAATGTAGCTATCTCAGCTTTCATGTTTGGCCACCAATATTGTTTCTTGAGATCCAGATACATCTTGTCCGAACCTGGGTGAATAGAGTATTTGGTTCTATGTGCTTCCTCCATGACTATTTCCCTGAATCCACCGGATTTGGGAATCCAGATTCGATTCATGAAACAGTGAACTCCGTCACCTCTGATCTCAAGTTTCTTTTCCATTCCTCTCAAGGTTTCATCTGACACGTTTTCAGGTTTGAGGGCTGCATACTGAGCTTCTCGGATTTGCGTAGGTAAGTTGGAATGGATGGTCATCGTCTGGTTCTTCACTTTGTGGCTTGTACTATCCTTTCGGCTAATGGCATCTGCTACCACATTGGCCTTGCCGGGGTGGTAACGGATTTCACACTCATAGTCACTGAGTAATTCTACCCATCGCCGTTGTCTCATGTTTAAGTCTTTTTGATTAAAGATGTGCTGCAGACTCTTGTGATCAGTGAAGATTGTGCACTTGGTTCCGTAGAGATAATGTCTCCAAATCTTCAACGCGAAGACTACTGCTCCTAGCTCCAAGTCGTGTGTGGTATAGTTGACTTCGTGTGTTTTCAGCTGTCTAGAGGCATAGGCAATCACCTTTCCTCTTTGCAGAAGCACACAGCCTAAGCCTTGATTAGATGCATCGCAGTAGACAACGAAGTCCTCTGTCCCTTCTGGCAGAGACAGAACAGGCGCGCTGCATAAGGCTCTCTTTAACGTTTGGAATGCAGATTCTTGCTTATCACTCCAACAAAAGGGTACACCTTTCTGTGTTAGAGTGGTTAACGGTTTGGCGATTTTGGAAAAGTTCTGAATGAATCGTCGATAGTAGCCGGCTAGACCCAAGAATTGACGAATTTCCGTGGGTGTTTTCGGTGCCGACCAACTCTCTATCGCTTTAATCTTGGAAGGATCTACATTAATACCCTCCTCACTTACTACGTGACCGAGGAAAGTTACCTTCCGTAACCAGAATTCACATTTGGAAAATTTTGCGTAAAGCTTTTCGGATCTAAGAGTTTCCAACACTAGCCTCAAGTGCTTTTTATGGTCTTCTTCACTTCGGGAGTAGACGAGAATGTCATCAATGAACACGATAACGAATTTGTCTAGGAAGGGACGGCACACCCGGTTCATCAGGTCCATGAACACAGCCGGTGCATTGGTTAGACCGAAGGGCATCACTACAAACTCGTAGTGTCCATACCGAGTCCTAAATGCTGTCTTGGGAACATCATCCTCCTGGACTCGTAACTGATGGTACCCCGACCGAAGGTCTATCTTAGAGAAGTAACTGGCTCCCTGGAGTTGATCGAAGAGGTCGTCTATTCTTGGAAGAGGATATCGGTTCTTAACGGTTAACTTGTTCAGCTCACGATAGTCGATACACATCCGAAAGGATCCATCTTTCTTTTTGACAAACAGAATCAGAGCTCCCCAGGGTGAGGAACTCGGCCTAATGAATCCTTTACTGAGCAACTCATTGAGTTGACTGGATAACTCCTGCATTTCTGCGGGAGCTAAGCGATACGGGGATTTTGCTTCGGGAGTAGCTCCAGGAATTAGGTCAATACGGAACTCTACCTGACGTTCGGGAGGAATCCCTGGAAGTTCTTCGGGAAACACATCGGGAAAGATACAGACTTCGGGAATTCTCGCAAGGTCTCTAACTTCTTGTTTCTCGTTGATCACATGAGCTAAGAATGCAACACATTCCTTTCGAAGGAGTTTTCGAGCTTTGATGCAAGAAATGATATGAAGGTTGGAACTGTGTTTATTGCCATAGATTACGAGAGTTTGATCCGAAGGAAGATTGAGACGGATAGCTTTTTCGTAACAAAGAATGTCAGCATGATTGGGACTCAACCAATCCATGCCAACGATGACATCAAAGCTCCTAATGGAAACGGGCATGAGGTCTATAGGAAATGAGTGATCATTTAGGGTAAGCGTACACCCTATGAATACATCGTTAGCGCTTTCTTTCTCACCATTAGCCATCTCGACGGTAAATGTTTCAGTTAGTGGTTGAGGATTTGGTTTTAGATTATGTTTGAATGCATGACTAACAAAACTCCTTTCAGCACCCGAATCGAAAAGAATACTAGCATATGAGTTGTCGAGAAGGAACGTACCCGAAACAACAGTGGGATCGGCAACTGCTTCCTCCCGTCCCATGGTTAGGACCCTTCCAGTGTTACCAGCAGTTGACTTCTTGGGACAATCCCTTTTAAAGTGTCCAACTTCGCCACAGTTGTAGCAGGCTTGACTAACACCTGCTCCCGATGATTGGTTAGCTGATTGAGTAGAGGTTCTGCAGTACCGAACTGTGTGCCCTTTCTTACCATAGTTGGTGCATGACAATTCTCGACAAGGACCAGGATGATGATGGTATTTACACTTGTCACACAGAGGGAGGTTACCAGCATATTTACTGGTAGGAGTTGAGGCTGTGGATCCCATGGCAGAAACAGCAACAACAGGAGTAGTAGTAGCAGCATGGACTGCTACCGTCTGTTGTTTCTTGGATGATCCTTGAGAAGATTGACCCTTCTTCTTCTTCCAGAATTTCCTCTTTTCACCACTCCTTTGAGTCGGCTCAGAAGTGGTAGTGATTTCCTTAATATCGTCGTTGTGCTCAATCAGAATTTGTGCTAAGGTCTTGGCACTATCATAGGTATCCGGACGAGCAGCCAAAACATGACTCTTTATTGGTTGAGATAATCCCCAAACGAACCTTTCGATCCTTTTGTTTTCAGGAGTGACTAACCCCAGGCAGAGAAGTGCGAGATCATCAAAGCGGGAAGTATATGCAGCAATGTCGGAACCTTTCATCTTCAGGTTCCGGAGCTCGTGCTCTAATTTCTGCATTTCACCACGGGGGCAATATTCAGAAATGAGAAGTTCCTTCATGGATTCCCAGCCCATGGCATTGGCTACGGGTAAGGTTAGAGATTTGACTCGGCCATTCCACCAAGTCAAAGCTTTATCCGCGAAGGTACAGGCTGCAAATTTGACTTTATCGGATTCCGCACATGCACAGATTTCAAAGATGGACTCGATTTTCTCAAACCATCGAGATAAAGAAATGACACCTCCAGTGCCATTAAAGGATGTTGGTTTCGCATTCATGAAATCCTTATAGGAACCCCCTCTTTGGTGTCCCTGGCTACCCTCAGGGCTTTGAGATTGAGTACCGCCACCCGAACCACTAGGGTTCATTTGTGACATAGCTGCTACCATTGCAGCTCTCATCATTGCCTGAACTGATGCTAGGTCAAATTGGGGAGGAGGTGGCGGCGAAGAAGGATTGTCGTTGTTCTTTGAGCTAGATCTCTTTCGGGGAGGCATCCTGATCTAATAAGATCAAGGAAAAGAGGATGGTAAGTCCTCTACATTGAATCGATAGATATGACAGTTATATGATTCGAGTAAGCGATAAAGCAGGAATGAGTTATCGAACAGATAATTTATCGCTAAGAGTGATCACAAAGAACTACTCGAATGAGGATTACTACGGATGATTGGAATCGAGAAATACTCCCATAGTATTTCATGAATTATTCACGATAATGATTCGATGTTTGGGATATTAGGATAAGTTTTAGGCATGTCACATACCACAGTCACTCCCAAGCACATGTTGGTCGTGTCTCGAATGAATATAGTTGGCCAGGCCATATTGACCCTAGACACGACTACATAACTTCCCAGGTTTAACCGTAGTACACAACACCCATTTACTTATGTTCTGTTCTACTTGTGGTTACGGATGACGACCGTTTGGTATACTTGTATACTTTTGAAAATACTTGTAGTTTGAAGATACTTTTAATTCAGAGCACTTAGGCCCTTTAGTGTTTATAGTTTTATACCATGTAAGGTTTGGTATACTTTATTCACTATAAACAAGGGCTCTGATACCAATCTGTCACACCCCGAAAACCGAAGGCGGAATACATTTCCAAGGTGGACTACCATGTTGAGTATCAAATCCAATGTACATAGTAAGTAAAGTAAAACAAGCATTACATTACATAATAACAGTTTTACAATTGTTTCAAAAGTAAAGTTTGTACAGTTGTGATACATAGTATATATAGACAAAATGTAACGGGTCTTCATGAACACCGTCTTCATGCAAAAGGATTCTTCGGGTATCTATTCTAACGCTGACCTGAGAACACAAGCGGTTTGAAAATCAGCATAAAGCTGGTGAGTTCATAAGCGGTTTTGGTTTACGAAAATGTATCGGTTTCCTTTCTGTTTCTGAAATGTTATGTACACCAAGAAAATCCCGTATTTTCTCAAAAGTTGGTTATTGTTTCACAATTGTAAAGTATAGTAAGTTTGTACACTGAAAACATGTTTACTCATGTGAAAATGTATAGTTGGTTATCTGACTGGTTAAACTGTTCTGTTTACTTATCATGTGTTACCAGGAAAGTCCCATACTTTCCTTGTTGTATGTTACAAATTGTAAAAGATGTAATGTTATCCATTCTGTGACTCTTTCTAGTTATGTAAGTGTTACCCAGGAAAGCCCCATGCTTTCCTGCATGTATGTATCTTATGTAAACGATGTGAAAGATGTAAAAGATGTAATCGTGATTAGGTTCCATGTTCTCCCCAGGAAGGTCCCGTACCTTCCTGAATGTTAGTTACAGTAAGTAAAAGATGTGAAAGATGTAAACGATGTATAAAGAAATCCATTATTACTGTAAGTAAATCTCTGTTATCCTAATTGCGAGTTCCATAACCATACAATAGACTGAAACCTGTGGCAATAAGTAGTCCACATGTGGCAATAAGTCGTCCACATACTTATGACTTTCGTCACCCTCGAACCATTTCGGTTCGGCTGTAGCTAGCAGCCAGGTGTGGGGTAGTCAGCCCCGTATAGATCTATACACTCAAGTCACGCTCTCTAAATACCAGAGATTCTGGTTATGGGTGTAGTCCTCCACTCGCGTAATCCAGGTGGAGTGTTCTCCGAGGACGTGTCTCCAATCATACCGGAATAACAAATTTACTAGTAATAATATGAAAGTCCTCCACTCGCGTATGTGCGTGGAGTTTTACCGAGGACAAAACAGTGTATAGGTATTATATTCAAATGTTTTAATGTCATGCTTTTAACTGATAAAATGTGGGAAACCATTTGTGAAATACATGTAAAACATACTAGTTTAAAGACTTATTTCACAAATATATGTTACGTGATCTGTATGTTCGATCTGTTATCAGTTGTCGTTATCAGTTATAAAAGAATTAAGAATATGAAACACACATTTGAAAACATGTTATGAGTACAAGAATTCCCTTGTACTTTGCTTGTGTTCCCCCCTGAAAACAATGAAAACAGTGAAAAAGGGTAGGGGTATGAACTCACCGGACTCGGAAACTTGTCGGTTTTGAATGCTAGACGTCGGTTCGGGGTTTGATTACTCGCGATGACCCTATGTAAAATGATATAATGTCCATATATATACGATTAGAGATACATTCACTAATCATATGGAATATTACACTCCAATGAGGTTAAACACCTCAAAACGAGCGTTTGGAGTGACCCGGGTGACATCTTCGGACTTGTAATGGCACTAGGGACTTGGGACATGAGTTTACTCTCCATAAGTAAACATTTAAATGAGTTTACAACCATGAAACACACTTACACATGAGTTTACGGCCGTAAACTCATGTTGGTGTGGTTTTTGAGGGTTTAAGGGCTCAAATGGACCTAGAGGTTGCTAGAATGGATTTTCTAAATTGCCTTGGAACACTTGGACTGAATTTAAATCATCAAAAAGCTTATTTTATGGGAGTTTACGGCCCAGAATAGGCTCCTGGCCGTAAACTCCTTAATCTTCATGAAATGGGTGTCAAATGTTGTTAAAACCAATAACATGTGATTCATAAGATTATTCCAAGACTTAGTATGATCTTTATGTGACATTTGAGGGGTGTTATGGAGTTTACGGCCCATGAGACCCTCCTCATGGCCGTAAACTCTAATGTAGGGTCATATAAAGTGTTTCAAGGTCTAAAACTTGCATAGAAGGGCATCTAAATTTCATCTAAGGGCTTTAGGGGTGTTTAGTTTGCATTCTAACACCAAAAGTTTTGGAGTTTACGGCCCAAGAGCGATCCTTGGCCGTAAACTCTTATAAGTCTCACAAAATATGTGTTTTAGGCCCTTAAAGTATTTTTGGTTGGTCCCTTGATTTATTCCAAGGCTTTTGGTGGTGTTGGATGGCTTTCTAACACCCTAGAATTGGATTTATGTCACATTTTGGGGAGTTTACGGCCTAAGCACTATCCTTGGCTGTAAACTCACATAAGTCCCACAAAATTTATGTTTCAAGTGTCCAAATGCTAAAGCCAAGGTCTTACAATTCATATCTAAGCCATAGGAGTGATTTGGAAGGGTTTTAGGGCATGAAAAACCCCCTTTTACTTGAGTTTACGGCCTAAGCTTATGCCTTGGCCGTAAACTCCTTTAAATGGCTCAAAATCATAGTTTTAAATGTTCTAAGTCCATATCTTGAAGTCCCATAGTCATATCTAAAGTCCAACTATGCAAAGGAAGGATTTTAGGGCTTAAAAACCCTTCAAATGTGAGTTTACGGCCCATGAAGGTTCCATGGTTGTAAACTCATGAATGTTGGTCTAATTCATGCCTTAAACTCGAAATTGGATGCCAAATATGTTATAGATTAAGGCTAGGAAGGTACCTTAGAGATTAGAAGCCTTAATTTTGAGTTTTGATCTCTTAAACTTGGATTAGGAGAGAGGTGGGTAATGTTTAGTGATAATTTGACCAAAGCCTTCAAATGAAGTCCTAAACACGTTTATATAGTGTTTAAGTCTTGGACACGGTGGAATTCTACCCGATACCGGCGTTAGACGGGGTTTTTGGTCGTACCCGATTAAGTTACCGTAACCCGATACGGTAAATTTTAGAATTATTCCGATCACTAAAGTTGGGTGTTAAATGATTTCTAAATGTATGAAGACATCCATTAAGTCATTTTAGATGTGTACTAATTAATGACTTAATTAAACGGAGAAATCGGAAATCGGAAATCGGAACGATGATCGGTTGCGCGAGTTGATTTATGAAAAAGTTACATTGAAATGAAGCGGAAATTTCGGGTTGTTACAGAGACCAACATTGGAATTATTTGGAATGATACAAGCTAGAACTATTGCGCGCGATCCATTCATACGAGACTCAAGGTATCATATTTTGGCATGGCTAGAAGCTTTGGAGGAAACGAGACTCAAGCAAAAGTAAACACACACGGAGTTGTTGGCACATAGTAAGCTAGATGATGCAATTATATATAAACGAGTTCATTTTTTTATAACATTTACTCACTTTTGGAATAATTATTTGTATTTGACATATTAGTGAAATGAATTATCTTTGTTATTTATGGTATTTTATTTTGTATTATGAGATTTTTAATCTATTATTTAGTTTGAAAATTAGTAAATCTATAAATAATATTTTTTTTAAACATTTAAAATTATGATATGCAAAATTGTGTGTCATTTTCATTTATGACATGGCCTTTCTTGACAGGGGCTTTCTTGATACACATTGCGTGTCATTAACACGAGCGTCGTAAAGTTATGACACACGAATGCGTGTCGTCTTCCTTTATGACAAGGCTTCCTTGATACGCATTGCGTGTCGTAAATGTGCGTCGTAATTGCGCCTCACAAATGAGCGTCGTAAATGCACGTTGTCTCTCTTTATGACAGGGCTTTCCTTAACGCGCATTTACGCGTCGTCTGAGCGTTTTACGACGCGCAATGAGCATCGTAAGAGGCTGTTTTTCTAGTGAGGAGGTGACTTGCTACAACCGTGGAAAGACAGGGCATTACGCCAACAAGTGTGCGTCCAACAAAAAGGTGTGCTATGGATGTAACAAAGAAGGGCATATTTCTAGGGACTGCCCAAAGAAGAATGAGGCAACAAGACCAAACACACCACCAAGGCTAAGTGCATTCTACATGATCCTCGACGAAGCTACAAAACCATGTGAGGAACCAAGGATGAGGAATTCATACCCGAGGATCCAGTTATGAAGTAACCAAGGGGATAGAATCATATGATGTAGCCTATTAGAGGCATAGTCTAGGGTGAACTTGAACACCTATGTAATAGTTTCGGGAAATAATAAAGACTTCATTTTGTTATCTGATGTCTTAAACTGTTATGTGATTTTCTTGTATGGTGACTTGGAAAACTGCGAGACAATACTTGAGATAAGAATGAGTAGGTGTGAAAGGTAGTAGATCCATATACTACTAGAAGCACAAGACTCACGCTTGGATCAGGGAAAGTCACAAGGTTACCAAGAAGCTAGTAAATGATATCGTTTTATTCAAATATGTCGTTACTATCATTTAAGTAATGACTAAGATGATTGTTGTTATTCCGACCCTAATGGTCATGTCGAATTGAGTCTGACTACGATGAGTATGTTACGTCGTTTAGAGAACCAAGTTCGATGTAGCATCTGACTTAAGCCAGAAGATTGAAGTGAGAGATAATCAAAGCGATTAATAGAAGTATCGCGCTCGTTGTTAAAGAAGTTAGTAGCTAGAGATGCTACATATTAAAATGTGATTCTATCATAATAGAACATGAAGAAAATTATATTCCATTCTGGAATTTGACTCTAAGAAACCTGAGTCTAAACGTGCATCACATGATGATAGGTCATAACTTGCAGTCAATAAGTCTAGGAGATAGACTCGAAGGAATATAGAAGTTATAATTATTACCTAATATGAAGATATGACGAATGCAGTCATTATATGAGCCCTGTTTCGTTGATGACTCCGAGATGTAATCATCCTAAGGGGGAGATAATAGTAATGCCCGTAGATCCGGGCTAGTAAATTTAGAGATAATAGGGTTGAAAATGACTTTTTGACAAAATATTATTTAGAATAAATAATCTTAAACAAGTTGTAGAATATGTCTCAATGGTTCCATACATATAAAGAATGCCGAAATCCGAGTTATAACGAAGAAGTTATGGCCCGTCGAAGTTTTACGGCAAAACCGGCATGGCACCAGGAGACGTAAAAAAAATGAATTTATGATAGGGCTTATTTTAGCCTTAGTAATCTAAATGAAAATCGTAGACTATGTTAACCTGAGAGCGTCAATAAAAAAGAATGCCCAAATCTGACTTCTTATGAGGAAGTTATGATTTTTCGAAGTTTCGGCTTACCGGTGTACATCCCAAAGTTCGAGTAATAGATCGAGTGGTTTTTAGCCGAAACAACCTAAATGAGAATCGAAGATCTCATTATTAGTAGCGTAACAATAAAAAGACAGAACAAAATGGACATCGGATGAAGAAGTTATGAGATTTTAACGAACCAATCTTGTCCCGGCCTATTAAAAATATAACTTTAAAAACAAATGAAAATTACCCGACGGAGTCTAAACGAAAGTTGTAGAATACATCTCCACCTACGTGTGGATATAAATAACGTCAAAACCGGAGTTTGTATGAACGAGTTACAACTTATAATAGGATATTTACGTATTAAAATAAAGTATAAATCATATATACGTACACACACACACACACACACACACACACACACATATATATATATATATATATATATATATATATATATATATATATATATATATATATATATATATATATATATAGACACACACACACATATGTATATATCATTAGAGAGGTATCGACGATGCGGTCATTAAGACTAATGTTGAGTTCTTTCGATATTAGTTTAGTATAAATATCATTAAATCCATTTAAAATAGTATTATAGAGAGGTTTTAAGTTGTTTATACAACTAAAAGGTCATTAAGTAATTATGAAGGGAAGCTTTTGAAAATTCAATTAATATAAATAAGAGCCTTGGGCTCTCATATTTCTTGCACCATTCTCTTGATTGAAAAGTCTTTCTCTCCTTATCCCCCAAGCATTTCGTTCCCTCGTGATTCGACTTCTCTTTCTGTATTTTTTAGTATAGTAAGGTGAGCACTGAAGCGCTGCACAAATCTTTCTTAGAAAGATTCAGCGACGAAGTTCTAGCCCTGCAGAGCCCAACTCCTAACTAAAATCCCTTTGTAAGTAAGTTATGCTTATCCTATTTTAATATAGCTTATATTTAAAATTAATATTGTTATTATGAACTTATAATAAATATTTGAGCTATTATTATGACTTATATAAGTGTCATTATAATATCTTTTTAACTACTCGCGGTACGGGGAATCTGGTTTAAAGGACCGCATAGGGTTGTTGGATTTCAGAAGTGCTATACACCAAAATGAACCTGCCCTCCTGCGTTTTATGTCTGGCCCCTATCTGTACATAGTGGTTGGAAAGTTTTGTTTAAATGCATATATAATAATAATAATAATAATAATAATAATAATAATAATAATAATAATAATAATAATAATAATAATAATAATTAGTCATGGTAGATATTAGACTAAAATCTAGTGGAAATAATACTAGGTTTCGTTGAAGGATATTATTTTAAAGTAAATGAAGTGGTGTCCGAGTACCGAGTCACCACCTTCTCAGGTGAGTGCATAGTTACTTTCATCTTCCTCATAGATATGAAGTATTTTATATAAATTACGTGCTATGTGTGCATATTATCTGAATACTTGCTGTCTATGCTGGATGAATGATTGTATACATGTTTTAAATGATTTAAACTATATATGTATTTTATATCTATGATAATGTTGGGGTAAAACTGATGGGTTTTATACAAACAATCCTATGTGTGCATGCAACGCTAGAATTAGATCTATATTTTCACTATCAATTACACAACATTATTAACACATAATAAAACCCTAATGAGTCATACTATTTTTGAAATTCATCAAGAATATTAGAATACATACCTTTTGTTGTTATATAGTAATAACAACTCAAATCCTCCTTGTAATGGCTTTAGAAAGCTTAGAGTCACAAGTGTCACTCCTCTAATGGCTCACAAACACCAAGAGGAAGAGGATTAAGAATGATAAGAGAGGAGTCACCCAAAAATGTGTGGAAACCCTAAGGAAACTCTTAGCCACGTTTTTGGTGCTCTAGGGATCCTTAAATAGTTAGGCTATTAGGGTTATCTAACAAGGAAACCCTAATTCGATTGCTTATGCCCTAAGCAACCCATGGACTCCCTCCTTAGAGGCCTTGGATGATTTCTAATGGGTTTCCCCATAGAATTCGTCCACCCCTCTAATATCGAGTCCATTAGCCCAATATTCAACTATCACACATTTGATAGTTCTAGTCCCTTAAGTTTAATTAATGTCTTCTAGTCACAAAATTAATTCTTAATTAATTATTGACTAATATTAATTAAACAATATTATTTCTCCTTTAATATATTATTCTCATAATATATTAATAAATCATAATTAATCCTCTCTCTCCATAATTCATCCTATCAAGTTCCTTTGATGAAGGAAACCCAAAAGGACCATGCACCATCGGGTTAAGTACATACCAAAATAGTTATGAACTTAGACACTAATCCAACAAAAACATGGGTAGATGTAATAGATGGAATATGAGTTTGATGATGAGTTAAGAGGTGTTATAGACCACGAGGTGAGGGTGAGAGGTGGACGATGTGAGAAGCCTTTTCCCAAACGATGGCCCTGTCATTTAGCAGAGTACGGATGATAACCATGGACTATTCTAGACAGTCCAGTGGAACACTAGTAGGCTCGCAACCTGTAGGTGTTGTAAATGATGTGTTCACCCGGTGTACTCTAAACGTTGGCGACCATGCAGACTTGGTGCCTAAACCTTGGCGATCATGCCTACTTGATACCCAAACCCTGGCGACTATGTAGACTTAGTGCCCATCGTGTAAACCTTGGTGATCATGCATAATTGATGCCTAACCCCTGGCAACTATGCAGACTTAGTTCCTGTTGTGTAAACGGTGGCAATGATGGACTTCGTGTCGATTCCTTAGGATGATCCTTAGGAATGAATGAACGAGGAATAGCTGATTCTTTGGGTAGATCCTTAAGAGTAAAGAAGATAATGGGGATGGGTAATTGGGTTGATTGTTTGATTGTTTAAACATAATAATTATATTATTGTGGGTTCAAAACCCTATGTACTAACTAGGTTTCCCAACCTGACCCACTTAGTTTATTTATATCACAGGTGTCGATATGAAGTTACATTACACAGAGAGATTAAGGAGATATAGATCACTAGTGTAGATGAATGTAAGTTCTGTTTATGCTTATGTTTCTGTATTGGCGAAGACATCGCAAATGTTTTAAAATGAATAAAATACGTTTCTTCAGAAATGCTTTGATAACGTATTTATCGTGTTTTTCTAGGAACAAATTCCGCAACATTGTTATTAAAAGAGGTACTCTGATTTTCATAAAGCATAAACAAAATCGGTCTTTTCTGGCCGTGAAAATGGGGATGTCACAGGCTTCATTATAAAGTCATTAAGGCTTAGGGCAACGTACAAGAACATGCTGCTAGGGAAACTTAGTTAGTAAACAAAGTAAGAGTGTATACCTTCCCCATGATACATTGTTGAGAGTAGCAGGAAATGTGTTAGAATGTAATTGAAATAAATAAATAAAAATATTTTTTTATTTTTGTAAAATTTTTGGAAAAGAAATAAAAATGGAAAGGAAACATATTTTTTTAATTTTATATTTTCTTGAAAAAGAAATATTAACAGAAAGTAGAAAAATGTACAAAAAGTATACATCAAGTTTTAACCAAATATTCTCCTTTGATGGATGAAGCAAAATATACCGAGCGTTCGGTATAGTTTGGTGCTCAAAAAAGTTGAAACAGAAATAGACCTAGCGTTCGCTCGATTTTGCTTGTTGAAAATATAAGAGGCAAAGGAGAATGCTGTACTTAAGGAAGCGAGGATGGTTTCAGTACAGATTCAACTTCCATCATTCCCAAGCCTTGGAGTATTCTACTGAAGGTTGCTTTAGGCAAGACTTGCATGAATATGTCATTGATCAGTGGATCGAATGAAGTGAACTTAAATTTACCATCTTCTACGTGATCCTTGATAAAGTGATATCACAGTGCAATGTGTTTCATCTTGGAATCCTGCAATGGGTTGTAACAAATACAGATTGTGCTTTCTGAGTCACAGTAAAGGGGAATCTTCTTCATATTTAGGCCACAATCTCTTAGCTGGCTTTGTATCCAGACGACATGTGAGGTACAAGATGTTGCGGCTATATATTCAACTTCGGCAGTGGATAGCGACACACATGTTTGTTTCTTAGACTGCCAGCTGATGAGTTTACCATCAACAAATTGACAACTTGCAGTTGTGCTCTTGCATCTTGGCCACATCGTCCAAGATCAGCATCGGATAACGCTTGAATAAAGAATCCTAATTTAACTGGATACCATTTTCTGAGAGACGAGGTTCACTTCAAGTATCTGAGGATGTTTTTAACAGCCAACATGTGAGGATCGTGTGGATTGGCTTGGAACCTGGCACAATAGCCAACATTCACTTTTGATTCTCCCATCATGACAAATTTTGCCAACAAGGTCTTTGTGTAAGTTTCCTTATTGATAAAAATAACTTTTGGTCCCCGCCATATATTCAGGCGAAGGAAAAAGTTAAGTAGACCCATTGAGCTCATCTCAAATTTAGTCTCCATTAATTTTCGGAAATCATCTGTTAAGCTGTGATTTGTGGAACCGATGATCATGTCATCAACATAAATTTGGACTATCATAAGGTGGTCACCTTCTTTCTTGCGAAAGAAGGTTGGGTCAACCGAACCTTGTTTTAATTTAGATATGTTTAGAAATCAAGTTAAAGTTTCATACCAGGCTCTAGGGGCTTGCTTTAGATCGTAAACCACCTTGTCCAGAATGTAGCAATGATCAGGGTATTTCTCATTCACGAAACCTGGTGGTTGTTCAACATATACGGTTTCTTCCAAATCCCCATTTAGGAAAGCACACTTGACACCCATTTAAAAAAATTCAAAATTCTTATGTGCAGCGTATCCCAGAAAGATCCATACTGATTCTAACCTTGCTATTAGCGTGAAGGTTTCTTAATAATCGATCCATTCTTCATGACAATATCCTTTCACCAAAAGTCTTGCTTTTCTCCTTATGATGTTTCCTTCTTTATCCATCTTGTTACAAAACACCCATTTGAAACCTACAACAAATGCATCAGGTGGTGTGGGAATCAATCTCCAAACTTTGTTTCGTTTGAACTCATTGAGTTTGTCTTGCATCGCCTGAACCCAATCAGAGTGATTGAGTGCAGTGTTAACTGTTTTTGGTTCTATCTTGGAGACGAACGAATTCAACATGTAATATTCCATTTGAGAGAATAAAGCAGTTCGCTTCGCTTTAACTTGAGAGTGTATAAGGACTCCCTTAGATAAATCACAATCACTTGTGATTTCTGATGATCTCTTGTCCATTTAGTAAGTTGAGGTTAATTTGGATCGTAGGCAAGATCCAGTTCGGCATTCACTTCTTCTTCAAATTCTGATTGATCATCATCGACATTCGCATATACTCCCCCTCGAAGGATGACATGGTTTCAGTAATGGGTTCAGAAGGCTCCCCCTCGAATGGACTATTGTTGGTAATGGTTGGAGATGGGTTCTCCCCCTGGAAAGGCGAAGCAGATTCTTCTGCTGAAGACGAGCCCTCCCCTTACAACAGAGTGCTTTCTTTTGGAGGTTCGCTTGAGCTTGAAGGTTCACTTTACATTTCTTTTGCAACGTCATCAACTATCTTCTTTAGATTATCAATTTTTTTATCGGCTGCCTTTGCTTCAGGGTTGATGGCTTTTTCTGGTTCATCAAAGAGCAACATGTACTCTTCAAACAAATTGGATACCGACACTAGGACTTGACCTGTCTTAGGAAAGATTTCCTCTATTGTATCTTCGTTTGATTGAATTTTCTTCATGTAAGTGTCATCAAACGTGACATAATAGGTTTCCTCTATCTTCTTCGATCTTTTGTTGAGAACCCTATATGCCGTGGAGGTTAGAGAGTACCCCAAGAAAATCCCTTTGTCAGCTTTCAAATCAAACTTATTTCGGTTATCTTTGGAATTGAATATGAAACATCTGGAACCAAAGACATGGAAAAACTTGACATTAGGTTTGCGATTATTAAGAATTTCATATGGAGTAAAAGAAAATTGCTTATTGAGAAAGGATCTATTATGGATATAGCAAGCAGCAGCAATAGCATCGACCCAGAAATAGAAAGGAAGAGAAGCCAAGCTAAGGATGGTTCGAGCAGCCTCATATAGCGAATGATTTCTCCTTTCAACTACTCCATTATGTTGTGGAGTACAAGGAGCCGAAAATTTATGTGTGACTCCCTTTTCGGCTAGAAATTTTTCAAAATATTTGTTCTTGAATTATAAACCGTTGTCGCTTCTTATATTTCTGACCACCTTTCTTAGTTGAAGCTCTACTTATTTTATAAAGATCTTGAGTTTAGGAGTCACCTCTGATTTATGTTTAAGAAAATATACCCAAGTGAATCGTGAAAAATCATCGACAATAACGAGGATGTACTTACTTCCACCGGCACTCTCAATTGCTGAAGGCTCACAGAGATCAATGGGTAGCAACTTAAGAGGTTCAATAATTTTTGTGTTCACAAGAGTGGGATGACTCTTCCTGCTTGCTTCCCTATTTCACATGCAGCACATAAATAATCCTTATCAAACTTCAAGAGGGGAAGACCTCGCACATGATGACCAAGAACGAGCTTGTTGACATTTTTGAAGTTAAGGTGCAAGAGTCTTATGTGCCATACAACCTATCATAAAAATGAGCATTTGTTAACAAGCTGACATCATGCTTCCCTCATATCAGATTTAGATTTAATGGATACATCTCTCCATTTGGTTGTCACATCAGTAAAACCGTTTTCGTTTTCTTCTCTATGATCTCTGATCTTTCATCATCAAATAAACCTTCAGGCCAGTACCGACAACCAATTGCGAAACACTGATCGGCCAGTACCCACAACCAATTGTGAAACACTGATCAGGTGTTGTTGTAATCCTTCCACATAGGTAACTTTACGGATTGAGAAATCCCCATTCGTGATCATGCTATAGCCTTTTATTGGGCCACAAGAGTTGTTTCCATACTTTACACATCCACCATCTTTGAGAGCACGAAACTCCCTCAGCTCTTCCTTCCTCCCAATCATGTGACGCGAGCAGCTACTGTCAATATACATTCGTTGTCAGACTGCTCATGAATAATTAGCTGCAGATATTAAACAAATTTAGGAACCCAGAGTTGTTGGGGTCCTGGTGAGCCTTTTACAGAACATGGAAAAGTGATAGAAAGATCAAGCATGAACGTCCATTTTATTAAAGTGGTTTCATCTTTCTTTTTAATGGTGAAGACCTTGATTTTTTTCATCTTCTTTATTTGAATCAGTTTGTTTTTCTTTATGTTAATTCTTACCAAATTATTCCCTATCTTTCGTAGGGTTAGTGTTCAACTTCTCTGTCCGAACTTCTGAATCTGAGAAGAGCTTTCCCTTCCCTTCAATATCCTTGATATGAGTTTTCTTTGGTTCGGATTTAGGATTATTTGGTTTCTCAGAAAATCTTTTAGGAATTGATGACCTTCGAGTGAACTACCCTTTTGTTTTTGTGAAGCACAGGAATGATAGTGTGAACACTATTTGGGTTTCGTCTTTTTATTAGAAGCTTTTTCTTTTCGTACATAGTTGGAGTTTTGGGATTCCCAAAAATGGATCCTCTCATTTAGATACTTCTGATATCTCCTGTTTCGTTGGCGTTTCTGCTCTGCCAGTTGTTTGGAAGATTTGTGAATATTCACATTTGGCTTCGCCTTCCTTGCATGAGGCTCGGTTCTCACTGACTGAGGTTCGCTAGTACCATTTGAAGGTTCATTTTGAACGTCCTTGGTGCTACTTGTGTTGGCTTTATCGAACCTTGAAGGTTTATTTAATGGTTCAACTATGCATATGCTTTTTACTCTCCACGAGGTTCGTTCCGACATGCCTTTTCATTTCATCGACATTGTCGATTGGGGCCGACCAAAAATTATTATCATAGCCATCACCATTATCTTTATCCACCAAGGTTGCTAACTCTACTGTATAATCCTTAGTTACTCCAGCGGTAGTGTACACCTTATTTGGTACCTTTTTTACCTTTTAGTATACCACAACCTTTTCCTTCAAGACTTTGAGCTTTTCATTAGACAAGCGAGCGAACTCAACATAATTTTCGGAAAGGATGACTTTTTTTGGATTAGGTTCAATTTTAATAAATTCAGAACAGTCAACCTCATCTTCTTCTGATATTCCACTCATGTCACTATCCTCATCCAATTCAGATGTATTTCCAGCGTTAATCTTGTTATCTGAAGTCAACTTAGAACTCGATGACTCAAATTTCTATACAATTTCGGTATTTATTTTCAATTTATCATTTTCATCGAGTAAGTTTCTGAGCATGTCCTTGTGGTCCTTGGACTTAATAAATGACTCAATTTTGTCTAGTCCGACTCTTTAGGCTTCAGACATTTCTTCAAATGAGATAACTGATTCACAATTATAGGAATCAACATCTATCTTTAATTCAAGGAAAGGCAAAATCATTTTGTGAATTTTGTTGCCTATTTCACAATCTACATGCAACTGAGTAATGTTGGAATAAATACGTTTAACAATCAAGCAAAAAATATTCCTTTGTTTCAAAAACTTTAAATTGTCATGTTGCAAATAAATCAATTCGTCTCTATCCCTAACCAACTCTAATTCCTTCTTCTCTATCCATATCCTCCATTCCCCACTCTTGGAAGACACCATACTGATTTGATAAGTTAGGTTAGAATTTGTGAGACGTGGTTGTTTTAGGCTACCACTTAAACTAGAAAAGGTTCATTTTAAATCATTTAATTATTTTTCATAGTTAGAAACGAATATTTTGAGAGATTGAAGGATGGAATTTATGTTTTTGATCAACCGATCGCACTCGTTGATATGCTCTCCAACTGGTTTCACGATAAAGCATTTGTCTTCCCTTTCCTTCGCTTCGTTGCACCCGCCATCAGCATAGCATCTCATTTGTGACAATCCAGCTGTCACCATCAGACACTTTCCAACAAACTCAGAACCTTCTTCCTTTGCAACAAACGCCATTCGATGAGTGGGCTTGCAAACTTCCTCATCTTCTGAGTCAGTAGACCATACCTCTACTCCACCAAACTCGTTTTCTTCAATATTTTCCTGCACAATTAACACTGGCATGTATTTATTGTTAGACTTTTTCTTCTTTGTCTCTTCAAGCTTAATCATGTAGTAAGATCTGTCATCTTCACCCTCTTTCTTCTCGTTTATTCTCCTTAGCATGCATTGCTTCGCTAGATGGTTTTGTCGTGACAGTAATTACAGTCATAGCCTAAGTCACCCACAAGTTTGCTCCCCATCTTTTATTCTTCCTCTTTCTGAGGAGTGCTTTTAATTTCTTCTTTCCCTTTCTCCGAACTATAGCTTCCCTGCCAGTTTCGGTTCTTGGCAGGGAACTTCTTTCTAGCAAACCGTTGGGGATTTCATACCATCAATGCGTATTCTTCATTTGTCATATCACTCTTAGAAAGATTTGACACTTCTTCTTCTTCAACTAATTTCTTACCCTTTGAGATAAGAGCCAAGGATCCTATTCTGGAGACTACCTTCGATTCCTTTGTCACAACACTTTTAGGTGACTTGAGAATTCCCACAAGTTTCACCAACGAGTAGGATTTAAATTGTTCATGAGCTTTAACAGTTGAAACCACTGCCATCCATTCAACCCTCAGACCATTTATAAAAGTGTGCTTCTGCTCAATCACCTCTCTGCCGATTCCATGCTTAATCACCTTACTGAGTAGATGGTTATAACGATCAAATATTTGAATGGGAGTTTCATCTGGATTTTTCTTGAAGTCACCAAACTTCAAAAGTAGAAGAGTTTGAGTTGAATGCTCGAGATCCTCATCGGTGGAATATAACTCCTTAAGCCTATCCTATATCTCCTTTGCAGTAGTGCACGAGCTCACCAGATGAAAAGTGTTAGATTTAAAGCGAATCTGATCATCCTCATTGTTTCACATTGCAGATCACTTCGTCTTTCTCGTCTTGAGGAACATCTTTCACATTGATCATCATCTAATTGTACTTTTTCTGTGTCCTGATGGTTCTGTTGGTTCCAGAGATGGCGAAAGGACCCACAGTAATAGCCTCCCATATCAAATATTCATTGTCCTCTGAGCCAAGAACATAATCTCCAAAGTGAAGAGCCCAGACTTCATGCTCTTGAGTATACAAGATCAGAATCCTCGCAGTCGAACTAATGTTGTTGGAGATGTTGATGGGATTGGTTTGAGAATTGTCGTATGACATGATGAATTGATTTGTTTACTTGTCAAGAATCAGACTTGTAAAGCGATATTAGAGTAACATCATGATCAAAGACCAACGTCAATGAAGAGATGACAACTCAACAGATTCGATAAAAGCGGAAATCCTAAAGATTTTCTTCAAACAGAAGAGATGCGTAGGAATTACACAACCTCCTGCTCTGATACCAATTGATGAGATTAAAACACTTTAATGTTGTTGAGTTTCTTAACAAGTAACGAAAAAACACAAAGCAATTAAGAACACAAGATGAATCAAGACTGGTGTCGAATGATTAATGATCCACAACCTCAGAAGAACTTTATGAAGAATTGCTACTGTAGAGGTGTGATAGTGTGACAACCCGAAATCTATTCCTTAAGTTTTAACCTTTTTCCATTAAAAAGCTTCGTTTTATTTAACTGTCTGTTAACCTTTTGGAAGAGGTTAATTATATGGGGACTTTTATAATGACTTGGTAAAGGTTGAAACAAATTAGAAACACCCACAAAATGCCCTTAAAAATGTCTAGTTACAACCAAGTCAAAATTTGACCGTTTAATCGGGTGTGACCAAAAAGCCCCGTTTAACAGCAGTATCGGGTAGATTTCCACTGAGCCCCAACTCCAACCCCTATATAAGGGAGAGTAAACTTCATTTCACCCTTTTTCACTCTCTCTCTATACTCTCTGTCATACAAGCCCGATTTCGCATCAAATCCGCAACCAAACGCTTCCAAATCGTAAGTCCCCTTACCCTAGCTTATTCTAAACATCTTAGCTTGTGATTATACCCCAAAAATCGACCATATAAGCTGATAAAAAGGAGTTTACGGCCTAAGAGCCTCCTTAGGCCGTAAACCCCCAAAAAGTGGCCAAAAGTCCCGATTCTTCCTTATTTGAGCTTGGATACTAGTTAGGGAATTTATCTAGGAGTGTTTAAACATCAAAACACAAGATTTGAGGGCATAAAAGAGAGTTTACGGCCCAAGCACATGCTTAGGCCGTGAACACCTCTTATCCTTGCAAAATGCCCCAAAAACACTTCCAAACCACCCTTAGGCTTAATACATAAATTAGGGACTTACTATTTCGGGTTTACAACCATTAAACACATAATTTTTTGGGGTGAAATGGAGTTTATGGCCCAAGCACATGCCTAGGCCGTAAACACCCCCAAACTATGTCAAAAGATGGTTTTTGTCCCCCAAATGGCCTTAGACTTTTATTACAAATTACTAGAAGTGAATTTGGGACTTTAAACTTCCATAAAATCAAGGGATAGGAGTTCACGGCCATGAACTCCCATAGGGAGTGGTTCATGGGCTGTAAACTCCCATATAGCCCCTTTAAACACCTTAAATCCACACATACAATTTAGATTTCGACTTAGTATAATTCCACGATGAAGATAAACCCTTTAAACATCCTAGAAACCCCTCACCATGAGTTTACGACCATAAACTCATGGGGAGTTGTCCCAAGGCCGTAAACACCATATGGAGAGTTTACTCTTGGAGAGTAAACTCCATTCCTAAGCCATTCACACACTTAAATGTTACCCAGGACACCCCAAACACTTAACCAAAGTGTTTTCCGCACTTTAGGGTGAGTATACTTGTTTGATTAGTATTAAATGTACTAATTTTATGTGAACATATGTTATCATATGTTAAATAGGTCCCTAAGTGTGTCCAAGTCTTTACTTGACACCGAGCACCCAACCGGCACCTTCGTCGGATCCACTTACACCAGGTGAGTTCATACCCCTGAATGAACCTTTTAAATGTTTTTACATGTTTTATAGGGGGGAATACAAGTTAAACATGCCAGTTATCATATCAATCACATGTGATTGATAACCCGCATGCACAAGAATTTACCACACTGTAAACTGTTTTACCGAGTAGGATACTATAAATGGTTTTCTAAAATGTTTTCTCTTGCTCATAACTCTTACTTATACTGTTTTATCAAAGTTCATTTTAAACTGGTTTATGAAAGGTTTCCAAAGAATTTCTAAATGTTTTCAAACTTATTTTACCAAAGAATACCAAGTTGTGACTTTCATAAGTATAAAGGTTTTTCCAAGGTTTTCATCAAAGTTCTCTTTCATGTCGTATACTCTTGCTTGTTAGATTCCGTTGCTTCGCTTTTACTTAGTTTAAACTCCTACTTGATAATGTTTCCACCTTCTGATACAATTATATTTGTTAGCGCTTATACTTCACAATTCGATTATCCCAAACTGTTTGTTTACACTTTACGATTTGGTTATTCCACACTATTCGTTCACACTTTATGATTCAGTTATTCCACACTGTACGTTATACATCACGATTCGGTTATTCCACACTTTACGTTTACACACCACAACTCAGTTATACATCATGATACGTTTCCACTTGTCACACACTCAGTCGTAGTTAGATGTATGTATGTACTTGTATAGGTGCATATAAATAATGATTGAAGGACTTAGGAAGGCTTGTCCGCCCTATTTCCTTTTCTTCGTTGAGATGTGGTGTGGTGGGATCGGATGGCCGTCCGAAGGTCGTTGATTCATTAGTTGTATGTTATGTATATGAGCATAGACATATAGGTTTTCTCTAGTCAGTTCAGTTATGAGTCTCTACCTCTAGTTCAACACTTATATATGAAACCCACTACCCACTCTTTGGGATGCATCGTAGTGATGCGGCCTTCTCCGTCGTCTAGTTCGTAACCAAAGTCTCATGTAGGGAGAGCAGACATTGTGTGTATAGATCTATACGGGATTGACACCCCCGCATCCTGATTGCTAGCTACAGTCCACGGCTCACCAAGCCAAGATATGACAAATGTCATATTTTATAGACGCTTGTAGGGCGTCAGGTACTCTAGTTTCGGTTAGTATGGTTACGAGTATCCCAGTTTGCCTCATAATTCATGGCCTTAAGGTAACAGTATTTCACTAGCAACTTACACTGTATGTTGGAAACCCATTCTCAGAGTCACACTGTTTTTTAGACCTTGCTAGCTGTATCTTTCATTTGATACTGTCTGCGGTCTGTATTCTTTGTTTTAGACCTTACTAGCTGTATCTTTCATTTGATATTGTCTGGGGTCTGTATTTTTGTTTTAGACCTTACTAGCTCTATCTTTCCTTTGGTACCGTCTGCGGTCTGTATCTCCTTTTGTTAGACTGAGCCAGGTGTGTCGTTCGTTCGATACTCTCCTGGAATCAATGATTCCTTTTGCCTTAGTCAGCAGTCGTCACTCCTGAGGCATATGTTATTTCCCTGATTTCTCTTGCTTTCTTTAATAATCAAATTCTGTATTTTGATAATGATAGCGATTAAGGGAAAACTACTTTTTACCACATAACTCTGTCCAGTCTTGGTAGAAGACTGCTTTTATTAAAGAAAATATAGGATTTTCTGGAAAAGACACTAATGTAATGGATACCCTAAAACTACCACTTTTATTAAAGTTATTTGATTAAAATGACACTAAATACTTATGAACTCACCACCATTTGTAAAAATGCTGATACTTGCTTTTCAAATAACTTGTATTCTCAGGTCATCATTAGATAGGTACATCCCTGGAGCTGTTGATGAAGATAGCTTAGTACCATGTTGTATTTATTATATTTACTTGTATTACTCTGATATATTGTAATGTAAACAATCTAAAACTACTACTATTAATGCAATGTTTTGTTGTAGTTTGATTACTATAATGCATGTATTGTGATACTTGACTTGACGTCATCCACCCCAGAACGTTTCCGCCGTTCCGATTTTGGGGTGTGACAGATAGGGTCACAAAAGATATCATCAACAACAAACTCATACACGGTGCATGCATGCAAAATATAAAGCTAACCCTAATAAATAAAACACGGTTAGACAGGCCCAGTATTTTATTAACCCAACAGTTTTATGTCGGAGATCCAAAAGAGTTAAGGGATTTCCTCATACATGATTGTGTTCTTGCTTTGATTCTATTCTTTATTCATTATCATTTTATTAATTACAACATTCTTTGTATAATTATTATATTGTCTTCTACTTTTTATATCAAATTATCAAGATATTTTATGGTATTTTGATACCTTTTCAAGTATATTGCTACTTTCTTACGTAAACTCAATTATTATTCATTTTAATACTATTTTTGTACCAAACATCTCAAACACATTTGTTTTCACTGAATAACAAATCAATTTTATTAAACAAATTTTTGAGCATTATTATCTATCTCTTAGGATCTTGGGCATTACCAAGATCTTCGACATATATCAAGAATCTTAAGTAATCTAGCTTTCAACATTTCATTTTTAAGACCACACCACACTTACTAATTTTGTTACAAAATTAGTTAGTTAATTATTAACCAAAATAATTTGGATCCCAACATGGGGCAAGTGATGTTATAACATTTTTCTCTTTAAAGTTACTTGATTTTTTTTTCAAAATTTCAATCACATTAACAATTTTGTACCATTAATATTTTCTTTACCAAAATCTGCTTTTGGCACTATTCCATACATATCAATTGGTCATAGTCTTGCCCTACCTCTTGCAACCACCTCAAAAGAAAGGAGTGTCGAGATCCCTAGATGGACAATCTCAACATCCTCGCTAGTCTAATACTAATGAAGTGCAACTTAGGAAATGGATCAAACTATCACTGAGCAAAGTGAAACCAAAAAGATGATATTCAATCAGATGGGAGCATTAGACTCATGTTTGAGAAGACCAATGGAAATTACAGGAGCACCTTCAGAACACCTAGTTAGGGACATCCTTGTAACATCCCATTTTCACAATAAAAAAATTTCATTTTTATTAAGGTAAAACTTCCCAATATATTAATCCATTAATTAAGAAAACCATTTATTCTGAATTAAATTTATTAAGAATTAGAGTATTGTAGAAACGCGGAATTTTCAATATTGTTGATGATTGTGAAGAATCCCGCTTTTCCCTTCCAACAATAACCGATAAAACCATAAATAATTGGGTAAGCATAAAGCACATTGAGTTCCCCAAAATACCACCATATAAACAGATCACATACACAATCAAACATGTTGTGTCCAGTCAACCTCCGGTGCCAGGCATCCTCGGGATTGAAAACCCCAGGTTGGAATGCCAATATACAACATGTCCAATCATGTTGGATTTAGTGTCTAAGCCCATAACTATAATTAGTGTGTACTTAACCCAAGAGTAGCATGATCCATTTGGGTTGCATGGAACCAAAACAATCTGAAGGATGGACTTTTGAGAAGAGGATATTTATGATTTATTAATATATTATAAGTTCTAATATATTAATATGAAACCATATTATTTCATTAGTGTTGATCAACAATTTGTTTGGAATTACTTTTATGATCAAAAGAGACTCATTAAATATAAGGGGTTGATTTGGTAAATCATTCATTCTTATAAAGTGGGCTAATGATCTACTGTTCTTCATGTTGGGCTAAACCCATATAGTGACCCATGGATACTCCATGGAGGTTTTAGTCCATGGAGCATGAGGGATATGGAAGTTCATTAGGGTTTAAATGTGTACTCCTAGTGTGCCATGCTATATATGAGACCCTAAGGCTACCAAAATTGGCACCTAAGTGAAAGGGAAAGAGGGCTAGCCGATTTTAAGTGCAAGGATACTTCTCTTGAGTTCTTCCATTTGTTGGTGGTGTTGTGTGAAGCATTTGAGGTATCACACTTGGGGTACATCATTCTACTAGATTTTTGTATTACATGTACTTCATGATATGCTAGTTAGGATGAAACCTTGGAATAGACCATCTTTTGTGTGAGTGACCTTTGAACCAAGATAGTAGCTCAAGAGACAAAAATCCTTAATTTAAAATTCATTGTCTGTCCTTTGAATGAATGATCGAAGTAATGTAGGGTCATTTTCAATGAAAATAATGTTATCAACGTAAAATAACATGTGGAGAAGAGTGATACCACATCCATAAACAAAAAGAGAGCTATGGACTTATGTCTAATTAAAACAATGAGTAGCAAGACATGAGCTATAATTGGTGAACCAAGCACGAGGTGCATGATTGAGGCTCTATAAAGCTTTATGTAGGCAATAAACATGATTAGGAAGCTGTGGGTGAATGTAACTAGTGGGTTTCTCCATAAAGACAAGCTGATCCAAGTGTCCATTTAAGAAAGCATTTTTAACACCAAGCTGTTGAAAATGCTAATTTCATTGAACGACCAAAGCAAGAATGGTTTGTACAGTAGCAACGTTAACTATATGACTGAATATATGAGTGAAATCAAAACCAAGGTGTTAGAGAAAGACATTGAGCAACCAAGCGTGATTTAAAATGAATAATTACACTTTGTATGATAGACTCACTTAGAGCCTAAAATTTTTACACTAGTAGGATAGGACAGGGAAAAAGGGTGGTCTAAGTATGATTTCCCTTTAGAGCTAGTAATTCTTTATCAATATATTCAACCCATCATGAGTGTTTAAAGGTCGTTTTAGTGCCTTTGGGTTCACCTAGAGCTACTAAAGTAGCAATAAGGCATTGCAGTTCATAATTTAAAAAAAACTCTTGTCTTAAAGACACAAGCTTCAGATATGGTGCACATGGGATGGCGAGGAAGAACCAGTGCTATATTATGATCTTTGGTTTGGGATTCATGAAGAGATGGAGTTACAATAGGTACACATGAAGTAGACATAGGTAAAGAAATAGGTTTTTGAATCTGGCTAGCAATAGGATATGTGCAAAAATGACACGGTCTAGTTGATGGTTTAAAGGCATGAGAAATAGATTACTAAATCTACTTACCAAAGTATGATCACTAGATCTGTTTATACTGAATATGTGAAATATATCACTAATGACCATTAGGGTCAAAAAATTGAAGGTACCATTATAGAGAGTAGCAAAGTCATGTTAGCACGTAGTGAATATCATATGAGAAGGGGTGCCAGAGTCCATATACCAATCATATGTGTTTGTCAACCAGAATGTGTTTGGAATTCCACAAAACGATTTAACACTTATGAAAAATCATAAATAATATAGTAACACATGCGGATTAAAACTATTAAAAACATCAAACAAAAATTGTAAAATTGGAACATAGTATATATCGTTCTTTGGTCCAATATGACATGCGTCCCCGGGTGAATGAGAAAGAGAGAGGCAATTTTATTATCACCAAGAAAATTACAATCATACAAGGCTAAACTACACTTGTAATTTGATTGCTCATTGTAAGGTATAACTCATATTTTTGGTTACAGAACAACATGCTCTATACAAAAGAAACTATCTCACTCCATGTTTTCTATATAGTATTTGTGTTGCTATTACATTTATGTCTTGCACCTACGTCTATATGTAAGGAGAGGAATACCAATTTCCTAAACTTTCACATATCTTTAGAGTACTAATACGTTTCACAAATCCGTCATCTAATATTTCTTCAAAATCAACTTGATCCTTCTTTTATAATTGTCTATCATTATTGGAGCTCTTTGTAAGTTTATTCTTTTATAGAGCAGTCTTGTTGAACACTATATCCCAACTTCCGATAACCTTCTTCTTCTCCTTGTCTCAGAAGCAATACCCAATGTCATCTAACTCACATCCTATGAAGTTGCATTTTTTTGTCTTCCTCTCTAGCATGTCTCTCCCCAAGTCTTTGAGTTTGACACACAAGAGATGACCGAAATCCATTACGTATTTGAGACAAATATCATGACTTCGGCATTCTTCTTCTGGAATCATGAAACCTATAGGGATTGAGGTTGATATGTTGATTAAATATGTTGTATTAACCAAATCTTCCTGGAACATCTTGGGTAAACATGTATCCAGTCTCATGCTTTTAACCCTCTTGTTCAATGTTCGGTTCTTCCTCTCAGTTACTTCATTATGTTGACGTGTCTTTGGAACCGTCTTCTGCACTCTGATACCTTGGTCATCATAGGAATCAACAAATTCTTTGTTACTATATTAATCCCTATTATTTGATCTAAAATAATTTCTCTTCAAGTATGTTTCGTTTTCCACAATTTATTTACATTTCTTGAATGTGCTTAAAACTTCAATATTATGTTTCAAGAAATAAATCCACACTTTCTTGATGCAATCTTTAATGAATGTAATGAAGAAAATGGATCCTCCCACTGAAGAAACTGAAGTGGGACTATATACATCTGAATGAACTAACTCCAACTTCATATACATGGGCGGATAACCTATCTTCGAGAAAAGTAACCTTTTTCTATTTACCAAGAAAACATTGCTTGCATAAATCAACTATCACAATCTTTAGATTGGTATTCTTCCATTGAAGACTAGCATCTCCATTACCATCTCACTTATATGCCCAAGTCCTTGGTGTCATGTAGTGGATATTCCAAATTCTTCAACAACATGGGATTCATGATCATAAACTTCCACCATATAAAGTTTACCCGCTTATGGCTTCTAGCAAAAACTAAGTTTCCCTTTGCCACCTTCAACTGATGATCACTAATGTAACATGATGACATTATTGATCAATCTGGCCCACCGATATTAACATCCTCGTGAAGCTTGGAAAGAAGTTAACATTCTTCAAAGTCTAATTCATGTTGTTTTGGGGACCACGTCCCTAAAATCTATAATACCAGGCGATTGTTGTCTAGTAATATGATCTTCCAATGTAAAATTATGCATTACATCTATGGAATGACTAAGAATGAAACAACACAACATAATACATGATCCGAGATTATGTTGACTTTTTAATAAAACAAAGTAGAACATCATCTTCATAATCTATTGTTATATTTACTTCCTTCTTGCCTTTTTCTACCAAAGGCTTTTGGATCTGATTTCTGAAATAACCTTTCTCATTATAGTTCCATCACATAATATCCTTCATGTTCTTTGACTAACCTCTCTTTGTTGATTTTGATCATCCTCAACCACCACCCCTTTTGGATGACTTTCTTCCTCTATCTTCTATACTTACTATCGTGCTGGGATATTTTTCGACATTCTGTGTATCCACATACTCACCAATAATTAAATTGTGAATACCTTCTAATGATAGCTTAGAACTTCTAGATGAACTACTAACTGCCGTCAATGTACCAGACTAATTATCTAGGAAAGACGATAATAGTAGTAAAGCCATGACTTCATATTTAAATCCAATATTAATGAAGATCAACCATGAGATGTTTGAATTGAATTTGTTAACATAATCACTCACTAAACTACTTTCCTTCATCTTCAGATTCACTTATTTCCATATTAAGAACACATTATTCCTTACTGAGGGTTATCATACATAATGGATAACGCTCTGATTGAACCGTATGTAGTCTTCTTTTTGAAAATATTATCAGTTATGTTCTTTTACATCAATAATCTTACCACACGAAGAGCTTATTACTCAATACATTCTAGTGCTCATGCTTCTCCCTTCAGGATTCTTTTCAGTCAAGGGTTCGTGTAATGTATTCTAGTAGAGATAATCTTTGATTTGCATTTTCCAGAACCTGAAATCTCGACCTTCGAATATAATATCTGGATCTTTTTGCATTATCAGACTTCGAGGATGAAGTCTAGTCCAAGTGAAATTGGTAAAGGTGCAATGGCAATATCGAAGGGGCTCCGAATGGACATGGGAGCTGGAGGACGAGATGAGGAAGCACTATATGGACCTTTTTTGCATTAGTAGACTTTGAGGATGAAGTCTAGTTCAAGTGGGGGAGATTTGTAACGCTTGGTCAGATATTATTCTTTCCTAAGTATTTTTAGGGGTTTAGGTTGGGACTCGATGAGTTGGAGGACCTCAACTTGTCATGAAGAAACCCTTCTGGCCGTGGATTTTAAGAAACCAACTCAACGATTTGGGGAGTCTCAACTCGGCGAGTTGGCTGGAAGAAATGAAACCCTAATTCTAGGTTTTTGCACCCTATTTGAACAACCTAAGCCGCATAAGTTGGCCTCATTTCCAGACTTCGCTATCCTAAACCTTAAGGCATTTTTGAGTGATTGTGATCCATTCTTAAGTATGATGGCTGTGTTTGAAGCAATCGAAAGAAAGGGGGAGCCTGAAGATACAAGAAGGAGCTACTAGATCTAGAATCCATGCATCATTTTCGACGTCTTTCTAGTAAAAAGTCTCAACCATGCTTTGTGGTTACTTAGATATTCAACTTAGGTTTCATTTTTTTTCCAAATGAAGTGGTTATTGGTAGCTGGACGTCTCATATGAAAAAACCCATTCAGATCTAGGGTCGTAAGGAGCTTTCATGGCATAAAGATTCCAACTTATGGCCCTAAGAGCTCTATGCACCTTCTAAGCCCTTGTTTTGGCCTATAAGACTACATTTGGCCATTCATGTGAGTAAAGTTGGAGACTTTATGTGACCTTTTGGCCTTTGAGGTCTAGATCAGTTTTCATGATCTCTATCTTGAAGATTAGTGGCTCAATGCATTAAGTAGGTTGGTAGACTGATGAACTCAACGAATTCATAAGAGAGTTGGTTTGAGATTGTCCCGATTCTGTTGAGCACGGAGGAACTCGCCGATTATAAGGAAACTCGGTGAGTTAGATTGAGATATCGCGATTTGGTGATTTATGGAAACTTGGCAAGTTGAAGGATAACTCGACGAGTTGGGTCAACTCTGAGCACTAACTTTGACTTTGGATTTGACTTTGACCAAGTTTGATCTTTAAGGGGGTTTTAAATCATTGATCAGTATCTAAGGGATTGTTTCTATTTAGGGGGTGGTGTAGAGCTGATTTCTAGGGTCCGGGATTTGTCTAGTTATCATTCAACATTTGAGGTGAGTTTTCTCACCACACTTATGGGTCAAAGGCACTAAGGCCAACCCATTAACTGATATTAGATGATTAGTTTTGGAATGCTTAATGGTTCTTATTTTATTATGAATGCTTTTATATGAAGACAATGGAGGGAGCCCTTGGTACTTGGTAAGACCATAATAAGACCCCGTGACATGTAGATATAAGACTATGGGGGTAGCCCATGGCATTCCGAATAAGACCATGGAGGGAGTCCATGGAAAATTGTATGTATTTTTATTAACATGACATGATATGATTATATGATTTGTGTGACTGGGAAACTAACTAACCTTGTGCTTATACTTTGATTGAATGTTTCAGGTACTTCTATTGATAGGAGCAAGGGCCCAACTTGATGGAGTGACATGCATGTTGGATAAGGTGTCTAAGTCCATAACTTATTTGGTATATACTTGACCCGACCGGCATGGTCCATTTGGGTTGCATCTCATCGAAACTATTATGGATAATTTTATGAGAGTTATACACATATGTTTATTAATATATTATGAGTTATAATATATTAATATGAAGTTACGTTATTTAATTAGTTTTAGTCTTAAATTAATTATGAATTAATTTAGAGATTAAAAGGAAGTCTAATTAAATTATGGGCTATTTGTTTTATATAGTGTGGGCTAATACTCATTTGTTAATGGGCTAGGCTTATGTGGAAGTCCATGGATGATCCATGGAGCTTTTAACCCATGGATCCTTGGAAAGGAAACGACATGGGTTATTAGGGTTTCACCCTAACCATGCACACTATATAAGCATGCTTATGGAGCATGAAATGGAGCCTAAGAGAAAACTAGTGAACTAGTGTGTGTGTGTGCATGTTTGTGGCCGATTTTATACAAGGTGTATACTCTCTCAAAGTTTTCCAAAGATTTTGTGGTGTTTGTGATTCCATTTGAGGCATTCACACTATTGGTGCTTGGCCCTCAAACTCCTTAGAACCAAACTCACCAAAAGGTATGTAATCTCTTCTAACTCTTTTATGTTGAAATGTTCCCCATGTCATGTTAGATAGGTTATAAACCTTGGAAAATTATTATTTTGCATGTATTTAGACAAACATAGATCCAAGGTTTACTAGGGTTGCATGCACATTTAGGAAGTGTTAGATTGCTGAAAACCCAACAGTGGTATCAGAGCCTGGTTTTGCTTGTTTGATACTTGATGCAAAATAGTGAAAAAAAGTCGAAATCGTTGCTGTCTGCATGGTGCAAAATAGTGAATGAGTCCATTGGGGGGACTCGACGAGTCCAAGACAAACTTCAACCTACTCGACGAGTCAGTTCATGCACTCGACGAGTAGTTTCGAAAGAGTGCAGTTTTTTGACTTTTGCTGCTGGAAATGGACTAGAAACATTACCCTAAACTGTTTTGGTGTTATAAAACTTATTTTAGTTGGTGTAATGGTTTCTCTAATCCATTTACAATAGCATATATCAAAATTCCATGATTTTATGTGTTCATATAATTCTTGAATTTTTGATGATCATGTTCATGTTCTTATGAATTTAGAAAATGATAGGAATTATTTGCTGAATTGTTTAGAATTAATTCTTGATCATTAATGTGTTTTAATGGAGTCCATAATTTGTCCTCAAGTTATGGATTTCCAAAGGTCACTTTTATTTAACACACACATAAAACACATAAGTTACATGAAAATGAAGAGTCTTCATTTTTATGAACCTTTAATTCATAAGTTATGAAATGAAGAGTTTTGCAAAGTTACAAAACTTGCCCTCAAGTTTTGGAATTTGTAAAGTTTCACACACTTTAATAAACTTTAATTCCAACCCTTAGAGTTTTAATAGTTAAAATTCAACCCTTATACTATTTATAACATTAATGGTTAATTATTATATATATGTATAAGAATAAGTCGTTCTACCGTTAGTAGGCCTCATTCACGAAGCCGGTCTATAAGGTGGGTATAAGGTTGTTGCCTATAAAATGGCGACTTAATGGGTGTATACTCTCACCCACCGCTTGCTTGATCAGTGGAGGGTCGTTAGCCGAACGGGTAGAACAATGACTTTAAATCCTCATTAAAAGTATAATGAATATTATAAAATAACTAAACTCTTTTAATTCCCAATCTTAGTTATTTTAGTAAAATGTGAACATGGTGCTAGTCCATGGAATTCACACTTTGTACCTTACCAAGTCGTTGGTGGAGCGTGTGTGGTTAACCGGCACACTAACTAGGACTAGTAAGGATCACGAAGGGTGACTTAATGTTTGTCATAGATCAATGGAGCGTGTGTGGTTAACCGGTACATTGATTAGGTGATAATATTAAGAGTACCAAGTGAATTAGCGTGGTTATTCACACCTTGTTTTGTGATCCTCGGCATCCCATTCACAAAACTTGAAGGGCACAATCGAGATTGAAACATGCCATTGAAAAGTTCAATGAATCTCAAAAGAATCTAGGATTTTTAAATCCAATTAAACCTAATAAATCATTTCGTTTTCATGGTGGAAATTGGTGAATCGTCATTCACCTACCTTTCAAATATATTATTACTTAGATTACGGCATCCCTCTTCTAAGTGTAATATATTGTGATTGGATCCTAGACTTAATATTACATTTGGGTGTCTTATTAAGGATCATATATATCTAATCTAAACTTACTCTCTTTTCAGATGTCTTCCAACACTAATGCTTCAGGCTCTAACCCAACTGTTTCTTTCTCTCTCATGAATCTTTGTGGGAGGGTCATCTTTGATGGTTCCAACTTCATGGATTGGATTAGGAACATCAGGATGGTTACTCGTTATGAGGACAAGGAATATGTCCTCGATAAGGAGTTAAAAGAACTTGATGAGTCTACTGCTACTCCTGAGGAGATCGCTGAATTCAGGACTCATGAGAGAGATACTACTAAAGTGGCATGTATCATGATGGCCACGATGACAGCCGAGCTCCAAAAGTCGTATGAAGATTTCTACCCTTGTGAGATGCACCAAGACCTGATGGAAAGGTACCATCAGAGTGCTCGTCAGGAGCGGTATGAAATAATCTCCTGCATAATAACTACCCGCATGAAGGACGGTGAAACCGCACGGGCCACATGCAAAAGATGCAAAGGTATGTGGACCGTTTGCTGAAGCTGAATGTTAACATCCCCGAGGAGTTGGCAATTGACATCATTTTGCACTCCTTGCCTTCTTGTTATGATCATTTTCGAATGACATATCATATGAACAAGGAGGAAGTTACCCTCAGCAAGCTTCAAGGACTCTTGAAGACCACTGAAACCGGTCTTAAGGGTAAAGCGGTTGTTACCTCTACTACTCCTACTCCAACATCTACCCCTGTTTTAGCTATTGGTCAAGGCAATGGGAAGAAGAGGAAGCACCCTTTGAAGGGTACCAAGGGAATGTCTCTTGAAGGCTCCTCATCAAAGACCAAGAGCGGTTCTGTCACTCCTTCTGCCATTCCCAAGGATGTTGAATGCTTTTATTGCCATGAAAAGGCACACTGGAAGCGAAACTGCCCTAAGTACTTGCAGGATCTAAAGGATGGGAAAGTGAAACCCACCCATGCAGGTATTTACACCATATTGTATAATTACTCAACATATTCAAGCTCTTGGGTGCTTGATACAGGATGTGGTATTCACATATGTTCTGATTTGCAGGGCCTAAGAAGAAGTGAGGATGTGGAGCACGGGAAGATAAACTTAATCATGGGGAATAGGAAGGCTTCACCTGTTTCCAAGATTGGAGTTTATACTTTGTTGCTTAATAATGGGTTAAAATTAGATTTGAATAAATGTGTGTACTCGTCTGAAATGGCGAGGAATATTATTTCTTTTCATGCTTTGTACAAGCAAGGTTTTACCTTTTCGTTTGATAATGAATGTGGTGGTATTAATGCTTTCTTTAAAAATGTGTTTTATTTTAAAGCCTTACCTTGTGATGGTGTGTATGAAACTGTGTCGATTGTAGACAACTTAGGAAATAATGTGTTGTATATTGATTCTTCTACTAGCCTAGATAAAGCATCATTGTGGCATTGTCGTCTTGGACATGTAAACAAGAAACGCATAGGCCAACTCCAAAAGAGTGGAGTCTTGGAATCATTTGACCTTAAATCGGATGATAGTTGTGAATCTTGTCTACTTGGAAAGATGACAAAATCACCCTTCACTGGAACTTGTGAGAGGGGTGAGGGTTTGTTGGACCTAATACATACTGATGTATGTGGGCCATTCAAAACCGCCACAAGGGATGCTAATCGGTATTATGTGACTTTTATTGATGATTTTAGTAGATATGGGTATGTCTACTTAATCAAACATAAGTCAGAAACCTTTGAAAGGTTTAAGGAATTCAAAAAGGAAGTAGAAAATCAATTGGGCAGGAACATTAAGATGCTTCGATGCGATCGAGGTGGTGAGTATCTTAGCACCGAGTTCCTTGACTATCTTAAGGAGTGTGAGATTGTCTCACAATTGACTCCTCCCAGGACACCACAGCTGAATGGTGTAGCTGAGAGGCGTAATCGAACTTTGTTGGACATGGTTTGCTCTATGATGAGTCGAGGTTCGTTACCAATCTCTTTTTGGGGGTATTCCTTAGAGACTGCCGCCCATATCCTTAATCTAGTCCCTACAAAGAAGGTTACCAAAACACCTCATGAGATGTGGACTGGGAAGGTTCCCAATTTGGACCACATCAAAATTTGGGGTTGCGAAGCTTTCGCGAGGCGTGAAACTCATGATAAGCTTGAACCCCGAAGTGAAAGGTGTATTTTCATCGGCTACCCACAAAAATCCTTCGGTTACCTCTTCTACAGACCCAATGAGAATGTGGTCTTTGTAGCACGAAGAGGGATCTTTCGCGAGAAAGAATTTATGAGCCAAGGAGACAGTGGGAGGTAGATTGATCTTGAAGAAATTCAAGAATCAATTGGTGAAGGAACCTCAGACACTAGCAATCAACCTGAGGAGGAAACTCCTGTTGATCCAGCTGACGAGTCTGTACCTCTGAGGCGTTCCACACGGGTTAGGAACACACCTTTGTTTTATTATGGTTTTCATATTACTACGGAAGGTGATACGTTTATTAGTGATAGTACACTGGTAAATTTGGATGAACCCAGCAGTGTTAAGGAAGCCATGGCAGGCCCGGAGTCTGCTAAATGGAAGGAGGCTATGGACAACGAGATACAATCCATGTATGACAATCAAGTTTGGAACTTGGTTGACCATGTACCAGGACGTAAAACAGTCGGGTGCAAATGGATCTTCAAGAAGAAGACAGACATGGAAGGAAAAGTGCATACTTATAAGGCTCGACTGGTTGCGAAGGGTTTTACTCAAACTCAAGGTATTGATTATGATGAAACCTTCTCGCAGGTAGCAAAGATTAAGTCTATTAGCATTATGTTAGCCATTGCAGCATTTCATGATTATGAAATATGGCAAATGGATGTCAAAACCGCTATCCTTAATGGAAAGTTGGCTGAGGATGTGTACATGAATCAGCCAGAGGGTTTTGTCAGTGCAGAGTACCCTAATAGAGTATGCAAGCTTGAGAAATCCATTTATGGATTAAAACAAGCATCTCGTAGCTGGAATCTTTGTTTTGATGAGAAGGTAAAAGAGTTTGGCTTCTCGAGAAGCGAAGATGAGTCTTGCGTGTATGTCAGAGCTAGTGGGAGTATAGTTAGCTTCTTGGTACTGTATGTGGATGACATACTACTTATAGGAAATGACATCCCAACCTTGCAGGAGGTTAAGTCCTGGCTTGGGAAGTGCTTTGCTATGAAGGACCTAGGGGAGGCTACCTATGTCCTAAGGATAAGGATATTAAGAGAAAGGAGTAGAAGACTAATTGGACTTAGTCAGAGTATCTACTTGGATAAGGTGTTGAAAAGGTTCAACATGGAGAATTCCAAGAAAGGAGATTTACCGATCCAAAGCAATACCAAACTGAGTAAGACTCAGAGTCCGAGTACAGAGGCAGAGATAGCTGAGATGAGCCAATTACCGTATGCTTCCGCAGTTGGCTCGATCATGTATGCTATGACTTGTACCCATCCTGATGTGGCATTTGCTTTGAGCATGGTCAGCAGGTATCAGGGGAACCCTAGCAAGGCTCATTGGATAGCGGTAAAGAACATTCTCAAGTACCTGCGGAGGACTAAGGATTGGATCCTTACCCTGGTTTTCAGACTGATAGGGATAATTTCCGCTCTCAGTCGGGCTGGATCTTTACCTTAAATGAAGGGGTAATTTCTTGGAAGAGTTCCAAGCAGGAGACGGTGGCTGATTCGACTTGTGAATCAGAGTATATAGCAGCGAGTGAAGCAGCGAAGGAGGCGATATGGCTAAAGAACTTCATCGGAGACCTTGGAGTTGTACCAGCTATTTAGGAACCTATAGAGATTTTCTGTGACAACAATAGTGCGGTTACCTTAGCCAAGGAACCAAGAGATCATGGCAGATCCCGACACATAGACAGAAAATATCACTTCATAAGACACAAAATTGAAGAAGGACTCCTTGTGACAAGGAGGATATCGTCGGATGAGAATCCTGCAGATCCCCTTACGAAGGGACTGACGAGGGTTAAGCATTTTCAGCATGCGAGACGCATCGGGCTGAGGGACGATATTAGTTTTACAGATTAGATAGTTTTCCTGAAACTTGTAAAATGTAATCGACGTTTGATGATGAATAAAATTTGTGATTTATTTATGAGTAAAGTGTTACTATCATTGTCAATTATTTACTATTGTTTTAGTTTTGCATGTTTTGACTTCCAGAATAATTAATTTATTCAAACCTCCACAATCGATCATACGTCGGAAGTAGGTATGAATCAAGATTGTCATGAATTGGGTTTGTAGATGCCTTAAAGGTGTTTAGACATGGCAATGGTTGCTGCAACATTCATGAGTACTCATAAGTTATGAGTATTGGTATAAACCCACGCTCACTTGTATCACTTCATGGAATTTATCTTGAGTGATCGTGAGACGATAACATCATATAAATCTTTAAACCTAGAGATATGAGTTGTTACCTATGAATTGGTTGTGCATTGATTGCACGTAAACACATCAGTAACTTGATGTTATAAAACGTGCCTTTGTGTACAATTCAATAAGTAGTAGAACAAGCATATCAGTCGAAGTTTATCTGTTCCTTGTAGAAATAGAAGCGATATCTGGGCCCCTCGATGATTTTGTGTTGACCCATGTACCAGGCCTGGTCAGAACTAAACCGATGTGTTCAGTGAATTTCTTCATCAAACAAATTGGAAAATCGAGAAACAACTGCTAGACAATAAGCAAGACACAGTTCCATGTGTTTGTCCGGCTGATATCATGAGAACAGAGGATTGTGTGATCACTTATCTAAAATGGCGCTTCATAGTTCGACAGAGTCTTCATTGTTCGAGGGAGTTTTCGAGATCTACGATTGCTGGTTGGTTCCTGAAGTTATAGGCAAATATAGTTATTAGACTTATCCAAGTGGGAGTCTGTTGGATAAGGTGTCTAAGTCCATAACTTATTTGGTATATACTTGACCCGACCGGCATGGTCCATTTGGGTTGCATCTCATCCAAACTATTATGGATAATTTTATGAGAGTTATACACATATGTTTATTAATATATTATGAGTTATAATATATTAATATGAAGTTACGTTATTTAATTAGTTTTAGTCTTAACTTAATTATGAATTAATGTAGAGATTAAAAGGAAGACTAATTAAATTATGGGCTATTTGTTTTATATAGTGTGGGCTAATACTCATTTGTTAATGGGCTAGGCTTATGTGGAAGTCCATGGATGATCCATGGAGCTTTTAACCCATGGATCCTTGGAAAGGAAAAGACATGGGTTATTAGGGTTTCACCCTAACCATGCACACTATATAAGCATGCTTATGGAGCATGAAATGGAGCCTAAGAGAAAACTAGTGAACTAGTGTGTGTGTGCATGTGTGTGGCCGATTTTATACAAGGTGTATACTCTCTCAAAGTTTTCCAAAGAGTTTGTGGTGTTTGTGATTCCATTTGAGGCATTAACACTATTGGTGCTTGGCCCTCAAACTCCTTAGAACCAAACTCACCAAAAGGTATGTAATCTCTTCCAACTCTTTTATGTTGAAATGTTCCCCATGTCATGTTAGATAGGTTATAAACCTTGGAAAATTATTATTTTGCATGTATTTAGACAAACATAGATCCAAGGTTTATTAGGGTTGCATGCACACTTAGGAAGTGTTAGATTGCTCAAAACCCAACAATGCATTCTCCAAAGTTTCTACATTTTCCCTTTTTATGTACTCTAAATTTAACATAATATGGAAATGTAGTGGGATCTTTATACCTTTTATGGATGCTGTTTATGAGATTAAAAGTTTAAAATTTTTTTAAAAATCTGGCTTTTAGACTTGGCTCACAAGGACCAACCAATAGGGACTAAAATGGTCATAAACAAGCCGAAAAGTTGATTTATACAATGAGTAGACAAGATAGGGACTTTATACCTCTAATATCTTGAAATGAAGATGTTAACACTAGATCTCTAAGCTCCTCTCCAGGGATTAAATCTTCAACCTTCTTCTTCTCTTACACAAACCACCATAAACCCTCTTCTAAGCTCCAAAATTCACTCAAGGGAATAGAGGGTTTCAATGTATGATAAAAGGGATGGGGTCTGACCTAAACTAACCAGAGGAAGGATATAATTTTGCTTATATAGGGGTGAAACCCCAAAATTAGGGTTTGGTGCTAAAGAGAGTACACCCATGTACCCCCTAGTACGCATGGATTAGTCATGGAATACCCGCAACCATCTCACCCAGTACACCCTGCGTACACAACTAGTACTGGAACATCCCAAAAGCATTGGGTAAAAAATTTCATTTTTATTATAATCAAACACTAATGTAACTTTTTCCAAACAGTTAAAAGCATTTCAAAATAAAACAGTTATCAGAGTTCATTCCCAAAATCACATATTATGGAAAACAGGGGTGTATGCGTTGCGATCAAGACATGCCCTTCCCTTTCGAACTGGAAGTACCTGAAACCATAAACCACAAACTGTATGAAAAAAGATTAGTGAGTTCCCCACATAATTTCAAATTGTCATAACTTCCTCATCTTAGATTCGTTTCAAACAAACCTTATATACACGGAAAGGTGGTGAGAAAGCCCTATGCTTCTAACAACACTACACAACCTTAAAACTTCCTAAACCAAAACCCAAAATTCATAATGGAGCAAATTATCAAATTACAATTATATCGTTGGCCACTGAAAGAACCACCAGACACTTGGATCACTTAAACCATAACACCCACATTCGAAATGAACAAAACCTTTCTATCCCAAGGCCCTAAACCTCATGACAACTAAAGCCTAGGCTATAGCCCCGGATAATGAAGCAAATCCAAGTGTTACAACTCTCCCCAACTTAAATTAGATTTTGTCCTTGAAATCACTCCTTACTAACAATCTGATCATACTAAAAAACCCGAGGAACGCCACCAAAAATTCTGAGCATAAAACGAGCTTCCCAAGACAACCAAACCCAATCCAAATAAAAACTTCCAACCTGAAGAAGAACAATCCTTAATTCCAGAAGAAAACCAATTTTACCTTTCTGAAACTTGAAATCTACATTGGTGTGACTCCCCGACAGACTGCCAACGCTGAAACATTACCAAACCAGGTCCTCATCGAAAAACAAACTAAACAAAACACCTCCAACCTGATTATCTTGATGCGACCAAAGGAAACAAAGTCACTAACCAGAAGCATCCTTAGAACACTTATACTTAACAGAAGGTTGCGCAACATGTTCAAATCTATTACTTTGAGATTACTTAATCCCACTACAAGTGACTTTGCGTTTCCTGAACAACAAGTCACCCCACTGAAGGGTCCATTTAATGGTTTGGGCTAGTCTACTTAATGGTTTGGTCTAGTCCATTTAATGTGTTTTTGGTGAGTTTACGGTTAGAGATAGTTTACGGCCGTAAATAGGTTTACGGCCGTAAACCTGTTTACAGCCGTGACTTTTCCCCTATATATAGTGAGATTATGAGTCTTTTAGTCGTTGTTGATGGTTCATTATTATTTACGGTCTTTAGTGTGTGTCCAAGTTGTACTAGATGTTTTTCTAATATAAACATATGCAAGCTTTGGTTTAATCTTCTTCTTCTCAATTTTTATCTTGTTTGATTGTTAGATTGCTTGATCACTGGTTAAGATCCTATTTCTAGGGACTTAGAATTGGTATCAGAGAAAATCCGGTGTCAAATCATCTTTCAATCACGTTCTCGGTCAAAGGAGCATTATTTCATCATTGTTCAAGGCTTGTTCTGGTGTTTTCCTGGCAAAAGGGAATCAGATCTGCTTAAAACTCGCGTTTTCATCTAGAACTACGTATGTACGATCAAGAGTTCACAGCCGTAAACTCTTATTTACGACCGCAAACTAGCATTATTCATCAATCGTAAACTCTATTCACAGCCCTAAACTCTGTTCACGACCATAAATTGAGCTCAACCGCAATCACAACCAAAAACTACCAACCGCAAACCTAATCTGACCGTAAAATCCTGTTTACGGCCGTAATCATCTGACCTCAAACTGTATATTTGACCTTTTACTTTATTTTCAAATCATTTTCATTAAAAAAAATGAACTCCCAAATCTTATTAGCACATCATGAATTGGACACCATAATGGGAACCGCCACTCGAATTCCTCAGTTGCTATCTGCTGAGGGATTTCCAGAATGGGAGTATCGAATGGAAAAATACATTAAAATGGAAGACTTCAAAATTTGGAGAAGCATTTTAAGAGGACCAATTCATATCACCACAGCACTTGAAGACGGAACAATTGCTGGCAAGAAAATTGAAGACTACATGGATGACGACTTTGAAAAAATTGAAGAGCAAGAAAAGGCATTGGCTACACTCACAATGGCATTATCCAGTGCCGGTGAAGACCATGGGCAAGATGGACAAAGGCACATGACCCATTCTTTTATGGGGCCTATTTTTTATACTATATTGAAAATAGCCCATAAATATTAGTCCATTAATCTAATTGTTCATTCCACATTTTTAATTAATAGATGAAGGATTAGGACGTATGCAAAATAGAAAACGAACGACAAAAAAGAAGGCAGAAGCGATTGGTGATTGCGATTGATTATTCAAGCTTTGGCGCTTTATTAGCATTATCTAGAATTACTTTCTGATTGAGTTTAATCGATCACTTATTGCTAATCAGGTAAGGATTTTAATTTTATAGTCAAACACAAATTGAACTTGTACAATTTAGAATTGGTATCATAATTGTTTATTGTTGGTTGTAATTTGGTATTTCCTGCAAAATTAGATTTGACTTTTACACTATTAGTTTATATGATATTTTTTTGTTTTTTTTTCCAAATAAAACAAGAAATCAAGAATATATTATATATGTTATCACTTATCAAGATTTAGAAGAATACAATTTAGTCAATTTCATTTAACATTCATGTATCTAGTTTGTTTTTTGTTCTAGAATTCATAATTTAGTAAAGAGTATCTAGTTTGTTTATTGTTCTAGTATTGAGAATTCAGATAATGGCTATTGTCTAATTCATGTTATAAAAAATTAAATGTTATCATAAATTGAATGTTTTTTAATTTAAGTTATCAAAATTCAATGTTGAATTTGAATACTTTATGTCTTTATACTTGAATGAATAGATTATCATAATCACTTTATCATATTTATACCTGAATGGTATATGAAATTTGAATGAATGTTGATTGTTGAATGTTCAACCTTTAGTGATGAAGTCTAAAGAACCCTCTGGTAGTCAAAAACGTAAAAAAAGAAAACTAGATGAAGAAAAGAGAAAGGTTGACACGGGTTCCCTAGATAAATTTATTTATAGACAACTTGTTGAAGAGCATATTGATGAGCATGTTGAAGTGCAAGAAAATGTAGAAGTAGAAGTAGAAGAGGTAGAAAAGCAAGAGTACGTTAAAGAGCTTGTTGATATATGTGATCCAAGAAGGTGGGAGAAACTTAATTATGACGAGATTAAACTAGTATTATGTATGGTCCCTACGATAGATTTGGTAGACGATTTTCCATAGCATTATATACTATAACTTTACCAAATTTGGAGAAGTGTGATAGAGAATGGCTAGTATATTGGAAAGAGCAAGACAAAGTATTTTGTTTCTGTTGTAAAGTGTTTAGAAAAGGGATTGTGAAAGGTAAATTAGATGGGGAAGGTTATGCAGATTAGCACCATGTTACCACTAGGGTCAAAGAACATGAAATTTCCTTGGATCATCTTACAAATAGGAGTAAGTGGTTTAATATGTGTCAAAGATTGAACTTGAACAAAACAATTGATAAAGTTCAATACGAGCAATTCAAGAAAGAAAGAGATTACTGGAAAGTAGTCCTTTCGAGAATCATTGCAGTAGTGAAGTTTCTTGCTAAACATAATTTAGCATATCGTAGATCCAATGAAAAGTTGTATAATAAAGGTAGCTATAAATTGTTATATTTTTTGTTGCAATTCCACCAAATACCTTTTTCTTAATTTTGATGCTTGATTCCACTTTCATATTTGTTAATTATATTTAATATGTAATGGAAATTTTTTGGGTGTCATTGAAATGTTTGAAGAGTTTGACCCGGTTATCAAATAGCATGTACGGCAGATCACAAGTGATGGGCTTCATGTGCATTATCTTGGCCACACGATTCAAACTGAACTAATACTTTTGATAGCTCAAGAAATTAAAAAAGAACTTATCAAGAGGATAAAGGAAGCAAAGTACTACTCAATCATACTTGATTGTACTCCCGATTCAAGTCACCAAGAACAGATGACTATAATATGGAGGTATTTAAAATTAACATATATTTTTTTCACTGTCGAGGAGTCCTTTTTAGGTTTTTGGAATGTTGATGATACCACTGGAAAAGGACTACTTGATATTACACTTTAGGAGTCTCAGAGGTAATCCTTGGTTCTACTGCTCCCCTCTTCATCATGTCGTTAATCCAAGTCAACAATTTTTTAATCCACCTCATCAGTTAAACTAAGAGAATTGGTTATACTAGGTTATATTTAACAAAAGATATATTTCATTACTGTTTTTTACACAAAGACTTTATTTAAAATGTGTTTTTTTAATAGAAAAACTTTAATGGTGTTTTTTGAACGTTTTTGAAACTTTAACTCCTAAAGTGTAATATCAAGTCAACAATTTTTGAGGACTGTTGAAAGTAGTCTCATAGGTAAATCATGTCTCATAAATAAAAAGAAATGAACACCGTCAAAAAAAATTCTCACAACAAAAAATAAATTGTCAACAATAATAAACACTTTATAGGGTGATATAGACACATAGAAAAAAATATGTAAGGACTAGACATTTCAGCTTTGAACTCTAAAATTTCCATACATAATACATACATATCGAAGTACTCAACATCGACATCCACACTACCCAGACCTAAATGTAGATCGACACGTCACTAGATATTTCAAACCATAAAGAAACACAAGCTTGTCAACCTATACCGTACACTCTGACAACCTAAATGTACATCGACACCAAATAGAAGACTCCTCGTTGCAAACAGGGTATCATCAGAGGAGAACCCAGTACATCCCCTCATGAGGGGACTGAGTAGGGTTAAGTACTTACAGCATGCGAGGCGTATCGAGCAGAAGGACGATATTAGTTTTAATGGACTACTTGAATGTTGATGATACCACTGGAAGGTTACTATTATGAGACATGCTTTACCTTTGAGACTACTTTCAGTAGTCCTAAAAAATTGTTGACTTGATACTACACTTTAGGAGTCAAAGTCTCTTGGTCTTGAAATTGATGATATGCGTGGTCAAGGCTATGATAATGGAGCAAACGTGAAAGGAAAACACCAAGGAGTGCAAAAGCGATTTTTAGATATAAATCCTAGAGCATTTTACACTCCTTGTGGTTTCCATTCTCTCAATCTAACATTATATGATATGGCTAACAAATGTGTTAAAGGGAAAAACTTCTTTGGTTTCATCCAACACATTTATACTATCTTTGCGAATTCTACTAAGAGGTGGGAAATTTTGGAAGTTAAATTTTGGAGTCTTAAGTCATTGTGTCAAAGTCGTTGGGAAAGTCGGGCTGAGAGTGTAAAAGCTATTAAACTACAACTTGTGGATGTACGGGAAGCTTTACTTAATGTTGGAGAAAATGATAATGATGCTACAATTGCATGTGAAGCAACTTCACTAGCAGAAAAGGAACTTAGTGACTTTGAATTTTTGGTATCAACTGTTATATGGTATGAAGTACTAAACCATGTGAATATTGTAAGTAAGAAGTTACAATCAAAGGATGTACATCTTGATAATGCTGTTATAGAAATAAACAAATTGATTGGGTACTTCAAGGATTATAGAGAAACTAGTTTCTCAAAAGCGATTGTTGAAGTTAAGGAGATTGCTATTGAAATGGGTATTAATCCAATATTTCCACAAAAAACGTTTGATGGAAAGAAAAAAAAGATTTGATGAGAGTTAAAGTAGGGAAGAAGTTTCATTTACACCTTAAGAGAATTTTAGAGTCAATTACTTCTTGTACATTGTTGATCAAGCCATTTCTTCTCTTAAGACAAGATTTGAACAAATCAAAGAGTATGAAAAAGTATTTGGTTTTTTATTTCAACATAATTTAAGAGGAATTGAAGATAATGATCTTAAGTTGTATTGTCATTGTCTTGAAAATGCACTCAAGTATGAAGAAAGATCGGATATTAATGACGAGGAACTTTATACGGAGTTGAAATTATTTGAGACATTGGAAACCAATGAATTTTGCAACCCTATAGATGTTTTGAAGTTTTTGAAAGAACTTGATTATTTCCCAAATGCATGCATTGCATATAGAATATTGTTGACTATTTCAGTAATGGGCTTTCATGACAGGCTAAACATGTGGTTAGTAAGACGCAAAAGCAAAAATGTGGAGTACTACAAAGACTTCCATGATTTCAGTTCTTGGACTAGGCTTGATCTTTCAGAACTAGCACGTGTTCCATTCGTGAATCCTTCAGGAGATCCAAATGCAACTCATTTCAAGCTGTTCTTGGAGGACCAAGTAAAGAAGGGATTTTATGGCATGAAGACTATTGAGTCTTTTATTAAAAGCTTCCATAGAGTACTGGATCCCAAGACAAGTAGGCCTTTTCAGACTGTTATCTGGCCACCAACTAATCATGTCAGACAGATTCCGGTGTTGCAAAACTTCAGTGATAAATCTCTTTCTAAAATGCTTTACTGGGTCTGTGATAAAACAACTGTGACTACTATCATAAAATTCCAAGATGGTGGCTTTCGCCAGTAGGACAAAAGAGACGTACTTTAATTTGGAAAGTGGGATATTCATCAGTTGTCTCTACATCAAATCAAGGTGGCTGAAAAGAATTTTGAGTCTGCTGCGAAGGAGTTCACATTAATGGTCACCGAGATTATTGCTACATAGATGTGGCAAGGGGCAATTGGGGGCGGGGGAGGGGGGGGAGGGGGGGGGGTCTGACGTGCTTATAATTGAAAAATACTTAGTCTCGGCTATCCCCAAACCAAGGGGGAGATTCAAGGGTCCATTTAATGGTTTGTGTTAGGCTATTTAATGTATAGGTCTTTTAAGTCTTTTGAATGTAATTGATGTGTTTTTGATGAGTTTACGGTCGGAGATAGTTTGCGGTCGTAAACAAGTTTACGGCCGTAAACCTATTTACGTCCATGACTTTTCCCTTATATACAACGATTTTATGATTCTGTTAGTCGTTGTTGATGGTTCATAATTGTTTACGATCTTTAGTGTGTGTCCAAGTTGTATTGGACGTTTTTTGATATAAACGTGTGCAAGCTTTGGTTTAATCTTCTTCTTCTCAATTCTTATCTTGTTTGATTGTTAGATTTCTTGATCAGTAGTTAAGATCCTGTTTCCAGGGACATACACCCACCCACACACGAATCCAAAATCACTAATACTACCCGAAACATAACGCTGCCTCCTAGTTGCCTAATAAAACCAGCAGAGACGTCCTTGGTCCCAACTTGTCTGCCAATTATCTGAAATACCAGATTCTTGCCTGGTAGCTGAGCCAAAAGACACCCATACAGTCGCCCCACATGACTACTAAAAGAAAACCTCAACTCGTAATAATTACCCGAACCATCATGACACCAAACCCAATGCTAAGTTGAATGCTACGAGACCAAATGTAGTCTTACATCATACCCAGTCTCCCATAACCTACAATTTCCTTATTCTAAGCACGTTGTGGCCCTATCGGGACCTTACAAACAGGCCAACCCTGGCATAACCATCAAAAGAAAACCGTGATAGAATCACATATTTGTTACAATATCACTGCTACATAGGGACCGGTAGATGCTACGGGCCACCTTGTAGTCTTCCAACACTTCTACACTAACTGATCACTAGTAAAATGCTATGGGCCACCCTGAAGTCTTAGAACAGTTCAACCTTTCCATAACCACCACCCAATGACTTACTGGTGAGCGAACAATCCAAACCCATCTAGAGTCGAGCATGCACTCTACCAAACACCAAAGCTGACTCGGGTCATGAATGGAACCCCAACCTGAATCCCCCTCAAGGGTCTGCTATCCGACACAAAGAACACGTGAACCAAATATTGGGAAGTTTCCCGAACTCAACCCACAGAATCCTCAATCCAGATGGCCACTTGGGTCGCCCTCCTCCCCGACAGGGATGCGAAACTCATCCTAGTTTCACACCTGCTTTGGTTCCTAAATATCTAAACAACCCACCCCCACTGAGATTTGACTAAGCTCTTACAGCACACGAGAATTGAAGGATTCCCCATCCTTCATACCGTCTGATGATCGATCTGCTAATGACTTGCACTTTACTAATGCTATTTATTCATTACTAACCAATACCAAAAGACCACAGAACCCTTGAAGACCATTTGAACACTCCCCAAAATCCCAACAAAGATGATAACCCCAGAAGCTTTTAATGATACCACACTTAAATATTGAAGCCCTCTAATCAGATGCTCAGACCAAAACCTCAAAAATAAACCACTCCCTTGGCATCACAAGAGCCAACCAACCACACATGCTAAAACCAATGAATCCTGATGATACTGGAGAACTAACCCACTGAATCTTGAACATAAAACTTCAACATAATTCCCCAGAATCGACTCAACCAAAACCCAAACAACAATCAAACACTTGGAATCCACTACACGAGATATAACCCCTTACCAACTCGCTAACGACTCATGACATGAAAATGGCATATAACAATTCCCGAAGATATAACCCAAACATAAACATAGAATTAACAAGTGGTTATGCTTACTCAAACTGATACAAGATTCCAAACACATGAATACTAATAAAAACCAAAAAGAAAGAAAAAGATACATACCCTTAATGTCTCCTGCTGGATTCCTAACCTCCCCGGTCTCACACTACAATGAATGACTCCTCTCTGTTAGGGCACCTGCCCTACCCTATCATCCGTCGGTGATCCTCAAAGTACCTGGAGCAGGTGCACTCACTACTCCTCCCATCAACATCAGACAATCAGCCTTTTTGTGGCCTACTTGGTTGTAGTGAAAACATAACGGGCTTGCCCCTAAGAATAATTCCTAATGACATGCCGAACCCTCCCATACTTGTAACATCCTGAACCCCTGGAACGAAAGACCCCATCGTGTCATTTTCCGCATGTGCCACACTAACTCTGGCTCTGATGGCCTATCAACAAATGATCAGAAGTCTTGGTTCTCTTCCCGGGACCTTCCACTACTTCCACCTGATCTAGCCCCCTCTTCCCCAGGTGCTCCAAATTGATATTCCGCTCCTAGGCTCTTGAAATCATATCAATCAGGGTCTCACACCCTGATATACTCACAAATTCTTTGATTTCATCCTGCAACATATAATGATACCTTACCTTGTAAGGTCCCTAATCTGCTTGTGTATCAATCAGATCCGTTTGATGGTGCAGAATCCCAATCAAACGGATGATGTCAGATCAAATAGAAGAGGAGAAGAAGAAGATAATGAATCTTGTAGTTATTGATATGAGTGAAGATCTGGATATAAGATTCACACACACACTAACACACACTCTATTTTCTCTCTCTCTAGAACTTCTTCAAATGCGCACACTTATGCTCTTGTAGTGTTCATCACTCTTTTTTTCACACCCCTCACCCCTATATATATACACACGGGAAACATGGGCCTTTAAATGGGTTTACGGTCGTAAATGGGTTTATGGCCGTAAACACCCATTGGGCTGTAAACACCTATATAATATTACATAAAAATACAATTTCCTAGAAAAGCAAAGTATAAACCATATTTTTTACCCAAAAATCTCCCCCTTGGTTTATAGCTTTCTTTTCTTTTCTTAAATGACCCAACAAGCTCCTCCTAAAAAGTAGCTGGCTTTTCTTGTTAATCCTCATTGGGAACTTGGCTTCAAGATTTATCTTCAATGAATGACTTCATCTTGAGCAGTTGGGCTTTTCTTCAAAATTTTGGCGTTGAACGCACATTGGGTGAGGAGGCTTGACGTACTGATTCTTTAAAGATAGCACTTTTAGGTTGAGAATTTTCAGAGATAACATCAAAGAGAACAAATCTTCTGGATCACTTCAGCAGGTTTAAGATACCAACAGATCTGATTGAGGAGGATTCAATGTAATTTGTCACATAATCTTCAATTTCAGCTTCACCTTGCTTCTAGGGTTGAAAGATTAAATGTTGAAAGAATAATCTTCATTTCTTGCTCCTTCGAATGCGAATTGGTCGATGCTCACAAATGAAGCCTTGGCTCAGAAATATTCGACACAAACTTCATGAGTCTTATCTATACCTGAAATCACTTTTCAAGACAAAACAAATCTAAAAGAAAACTTAGCACAGAAACAAAAATATTTTTTGATTTTTGATTTTTGTTGAACAAGAAATAAAACATAAATAACACTATTTTTTTTTAATTTTCTGATTTTTGTTTGGTTTTTAAGATTTTTAATTCTCCCCTAGTATTTAAATTAGAAGAAACTATGAAAAAATTTAATAAAAATAAAATGATATCTAACTTTAAGAATGATTTTGGATCAAAGTTTTTAGACAACTTTTATCCGCTTGTCAGTACCTTCTATCTTCACGTCTTTGTTTGGTCGATCGCCGGTATTGTTGTCCATTTAAATACGAAAAATTGTGACAATTTTAGGACATACTAATAATTGTAAGACAAAGTGATCTTAAGTTCATATATACTATACCTTATGGACCATTCAGCTGACGTCGACCAAGGATATTGTTGTCCACCTAAATTGAGCAACGAGATCTATAGACAATCTTTGAGTGTTCAATTTTAATTGTACTGGAACATGTTTACCACTTCCTGATATACTCCAGTAATCAAGGACTTCCAGAATACTCCTTACATCGGGTGAGCACACAATTATTAAGAGAGAAGATAGATTTAGAATGCATATGCTTACACCCAGGTCGGATCTCTTCCAATCACGCAGAGGGTGAAACATATGACTAACTGAGGTTTTAGAGGGATTGAGAAGTAGAATGGTGCATCTATTGTGTACCAGGTTGGATTGTGAGTCATGCAATGGAGACAGTATATGGATAACATATGACTAACTGAGGTTTTAAAGGGATCTATAAGTAGAATGGTGCATATACTGTGTACCAGGTCGGATTGTGAGTCACGCAAAGGAGACAGTATATGGCTAACAGATAGAAAGAATTGCATAGATAGAAGATGCAGAGAAATAGAGTTGCATATGTTACAGTCTAGGTCGGATTTTGAGTCACGTAGAGGAGGTAACATATGAGTAACATATAGAAATAAAGAATATAACCTTCTACAAACCTAATTCATCAGAATTCACTAGTCGCCCCATCAATACCGGAATTAAGGAAAAAATACGCACATCGAGGAAAAGTTAAACAATGGTTCTAGATAAGACTTCATTTAATGTGACGAGTAGATTCTCATATATATCTCCTTGCTCAATCTATCCAAGCGTCATATTGTCAGGCTAAACAGATCTAACTAGATCAAGATTTGTCAAGTCTATAGATTCACTAAGTTCAAATTTGCCTAGTCATGTCCATTTAGAATCTTTCGTGCCTATCGACGCATCAATCCCAGAGCATAGTCCCTTCAAATTTGGGTACGTTGCGCAGACATAGATTGCCTGTTATCACTAGATAATATCACTTTCCAAAACATCTCCCTCAAGAACATTTCATAACCAACATATTTTTGATTTTCTGATTTTCTAATGTTTTTCATTTTTGAAAATTTTCTAATTTTTCTTTTCTTTTTATTTCTCCCCCCAAATTTGTGCATATGAGGGAAACAAAACTAAATGCGCAAATTTAAACTATCCTGAAAAAAAAATTAGTCTTTAAAGCGAATCATCTTAAGATAAAACTCAGGAGTATAGAGAAGAAAACTCAAATCGTAAGTCACCGATTGAATTTGCATCCAGAAGGTCTGAGAATAGCAGGCATATCTCAGAACAGATCCGAAAATTATTCATGTCATTAAGCACTAACACCATGAGTGATATCTTACTTTCCTCTCTTCCCACAAAGGACACATACTCTTAAATAAATGTCTGAATGTTGTACAGTTGAGAGATGTCCCCTATCAAGTACCAGGAACATCCACTACCAACAAACTGAAGTCTGATGATATGCTTCCATAGTTGCTCCGACACAGAGCGGGATCAGTTGGTCTTTGAAACCCAATCCATTTTGAAACTCGGTTGACCTTTGTTATTCTTGCACATTACTCTCTCCCATGACATATCCTGTTTATCACAAACAGAAGATGAAGAAATATTAGAGTCATTAGTTGATTTGGGAGAGTGATCCTTTGGAACCTATTTGTAGTTGGGTTTAACCCATTTCTTTTTCGATTTGATAAGTGGCTCAGTACTTGCTTTTGAACTTGATGTTGGCCATTGAGATGAGATTGACCTAACCGGTCTTTGTTTCACTACAACATCTCTTGGATTGGGCTTCTTGGCCAACATTCCCTTCTTTCCATTGGGATTCAGATTCTTGGCCTTCTGTGCGTTCCAGTTACCATGGTCTGAATGTGACCTTGAGGGGTTTCTTTTGGAGTATCTCCCTCATGGCGCGTTCTGTCATTCTTGTGCGTAGTAGGGAACATATGTGTGATTTGGACAATGTCTGACAATGGGTCCAGGTGTTCCACAGTGAAAACATGTCTTTTTCTTCACTGGGAAATTGTTTCTTCTTGCTCTTGGTGGCGTATTTTTGCCTTGTTTCTTATTGTTCCTACAAGCACAATTGCAAGAGGAACTTTGTTTCACTAGAATTGGTGGCCTGTATTTCTCAATGGCATGTTGATCAGAAGCAGTTGAGTTCGAAGCAACAGATTCGGAGTTCAAGGAGGTGTTGGTTTGTTCAATGGTGTTCTCCTTGTTCGAAGATGTGCCTCCCTGTCAATTTCTTCCTGTGTCATTGGGATGGATGTGTAGTTATGATTGAAAGGTAGAGGAACACTATCATACCCTAGACCCTTGTTTTGATTATCTTTGAATTTTAATTGGGTTTCAAATAAGGACTCGACTGTCTAACTTGACGCAGTATAATTTTTAAAACTAACATCTGTTTTTCCACGCATAATTTTTAAAGCGTCAAGTTCTTCAGTTACAGCAACAAGTTGTCTCTTAATATAGTTATAATTTTCACACTGGTTGCTATACTCTTCCTAAAGTTTCCTAAAGTCTTTGGTTTTTGCTTCTAATTCAGCCTTCAGGAGTTTCTGTCCTCTCCTGAGTTGATATCCTTCATATCTCAGGTCCTCAACTTCCCTTTTTAATAAATCAATTTGTTCCCAAAGGAATTTAATCGTATCTTCACTAGATAGCGTACATGAAACTTCATTGACCGGAAGGTTTACCTAACTCATTGTTTTTCGACAATTCAAAGCGTCAAGTACTTCAATTATATCAGCAAGACTAAGACGATTGAGATCTTTTGTCTTCTTAATGTCAGCCACATCCATATCCCACGATTTTGGAAGTGCACTCAACAGTTTTTTGTTTATCTCATATTTGGTCAAAAAGATCCCAGCTATATTCATCTCAGTAGTGAGTGTGGTAAATCGCTGCAACTGAGCTTCCAGGATTTCTCCAGGGATATGATCGAACATGTTGAAATTTTGTCTTAACATCTCCCGACGACTCTCTTTCATGTCTTCAATTCCCTTGTAGACCTCAAAAACTGTTAAAAGCACAACTAGAACTTAAAAGTCAAACTTTAAATTCAAAAAAAAGCCCTTTGACTATAAACCTCAAAAGTCAACCTTAAAAGTCAAATTTAAAAAGTCAAACTTAAAAGTCAAATCGAAAAGATAAATTTGAAAATTTTAAAGTTAAATGAGAAAGTCAAAGCTTAAAGTCAAAGGTCATTTTTTTTAAATGAAAGTCAAAATTTTAAATAAAAAAATAATCAAAAATAAAATTCAAATTTTAAAAACTAAATTTTTTGAATGAAAATGGAGCTTAAAAATAAAAGAAAATTATTTTTGTGCAAAAAGTGTTAAATATGCGAAAGTGGTTCGACAGGGAGAGGTTAAGTTTAAAATATCGGAAGGAAATCACAAGGGATCTGATGGTGGAGTTGGCAATGCGTGCTGACGGGTGAATCAAAGGTCGTTGTTCGATCCCCGCCTCCCCCTAACTTGGCGTCCCTTTTTTATTTGAAGTTGTTGCGAAGCTGACTTCCCTAGCCGCGATCCGAGCCAAGCCGAAATCTGAGCCGAGGTCGCAAACTCCGGTGACCTGTTTCCGGGCGTAAACTCCAGCGACCCATTTCTGGTCGTAAACTCGTTTCCGGCCGTAAACTCCGGACGATAAACCCTTCAGAAACCGTAAACTCTTCAGAAATCATTGTTCTTGACGAAAAACAGCGTTTTTCACCTTTTTTGCTCCAAAACTCGATCAAAAACTCGTTTTTAGGAAAAACACGAAGAACAAACCTCCCTTATTTTTTCTAAATCTATCTAAAAATGCAAAAATCTCTTCAAGATAAGTTCAAATAAGCTCCAGATCTGGAAAAAAAATGATTGATACAACCAAGCTTTGATACCAATTGTAAGGTCCCTAATCTGCTTGTGCATCAATCAGATCCGTTTGACGGTGCGGAATCCCAATCAAATGGATGATGTCAGATCAAATAGAAGAGAATGAGAAGAAAAAGATAATGAATCTTGTATGTATTGATATGAATGAAGATCCGGATACAAGATTTACACACTAACACACACTCTCTTTTCTCTCTCTCTAGAACACCTTCAAATGCACACAATTAAGCTCCTCTAGTGTTCATTACTCTTTTTCTCACACCCCTCACCCCTGTATATATATACACACGGGAAGCATGGGCCTTTAAATGGGTTTACGGTCGTTAATGGGTTACGACCGTAAACATCCATTGGGCCGTAAACACCTATATAATATTACATAAAAATACAATTTCCTAGAAAAACAAAGTATAAACCATATTTTTGACCCAACATACCTTCTATCACACCCCTAAACCAGAATGGCGGAAACGTTCGGGGGTGGATGACTTCATGTATTGTATCATAACAACGAATGTAATAGTGAAGAAAGCAAACACAACCATCATCAATATAATTGAAAGAGTTACATCATAGAGTAAGTTTACATGTTTCAAACTCAATTACATCATGATGACAAAATAAGTTTTGAATTTAACGCCTTAGAGCCCCGTCCTTGAAAGCAGATAATTACCTGTTTACCGATTTCTTGAGAATACAAGTTGTTTGAAAAAGTGTCAACACAAAGGTTGGTGAGTTCATAAGAGTTTTAATTGAGAAATAAACTATTTTCCTTGTAAAAGCAACTAAGTTGTTCCAGAAAATTTGATATTTTCCTTAAAAAGTGAATTGAAAGTTTCTAAGTTATGAAATATTGCATCCTAGAATTCCTTATAGTTACCTTCTAGAATCTCCAAGTATATATAAGTTATATAAATTTTATTATGATTTTTAGTGCTCTCTAACTTGTGTGAAAATATCAATATTCACTGACTGGTTCGGATTTGTTCTTGAAATGATAGGTTGTTTTGCAAAAACCACCATAAATCATAGAAAAAACGTATGGAGATGTGAAAGTAGTCATTTTAAAGGTATCAACCTGAAATATTTTCATCTAATACAGTTTTGAAAACTAAAATGTTTAAGTTGACCAAAAAGTCTGTGAATGGAGTTAAACTTTCTTGATAGAAGCTGTTGAAAAAGTTTAGTTGTGTTCTTGGTGTTTTAACTTGTATCCCCGCCCCCCCCCCCCCACCCCCCCCCCCCGCTAAAAACTTAGGAAAACGTGAAAAAGTAGGGGTATGAACTCACCTTGTGTGATTTTAGTGGATGTATGTTGAAGAAAAGGAGTGTTCAACTCAAGAACACTAGGAAGATTGCCTTGATCATTCGAGATTCTAAACCAGTGTGATGGAATTTGTGTCAGCAATCTATGATTGGAGTAGAATGAAGTGAAATTATCACAAGGAGGATGAATTATACATACCAAAAGTGTAAGAAAGCTTGATGATCAGCCTTGGAATCCCGAAATTGAGGGAGAAAGTTAGAGAGAAAAGTTGAGTTTGATCTTTGGTGAGATGAGAGCAAGTGAGTGAGAATGAGGAGAGAGGATGAGTTTCCAACTCTAAGAACGTGGGAATAACTTGTAAGAGAGGGAAAAGTACTAGGAAGTGACAAGGTATGGTGGGGAGGCGTGTGGGTTAGTCATGGAGTGGGTGTGGTGGTTGCTTGTGTCATAAATCAAAGATAAATCAACACTCCACCTTTTTGTACTTCACGCACTAATTTCTTGGACAATATTTATATTAAAAACGTGTGAATTAATGATTTATGGGCTTTAATTGTTAAAAAAACGTTTTGGGTGAAAAGCCCGCATTAAAATGATGAAAAACGAGCTTAAAATGAAGTCATAGTCGAAAACCGGGAAGGGAAACCGAAGCTGCGAGGGTCAGAGGGGTGATGGTGAAAGTGAGGCTCGGTCTGAGAGGACCTTCGGTTCATGCTAGGTTCGGGCCCGAAGGGACCTTCGGGTTCGTTCTACTGAGCCTCGGTCCGAGAGGGTGTATTTCGCTTCTGATGCCATCGCTTCTGACACCTTCGCTTCTGACAAGTTCGCTTCTGACAAGTTCGCTTCTGGCAAGTTCACTTCCGAAAAGTTCACTTCTGACAAGTTCGGCTCCTTAAGAGGGCTCGGCTCAATAAGAGGGTTCGGTTCCTTAAGAGGGGTTTCGGGTCCTTAATCCTATTTTACTCGTTTTTACCCCGTTTCAAGCCGTTTTTGACATGCTTAAGGGTCGGGATGGCCCAAAAGACTATAAAAAGTTTAAGGAACTTTTGTGAGAGATTTAGGAGAGATTTCACATACTTAGAGAGATTTAGGAGAGGTTTCACATTCTTGGAGAGATTTCTCATACAAAGAGAGATTTGGGAGAGATTTCACATACTTAGAGAGATTTGGGAGAGATTTCAAAATAGAGAGAGATAGAGTGAAAACGATTAAGAGAGGTTTCGTGTGTGACATTTGTGAGTGTCCAGCTTCGGAACGCAAGGTCTGTAAACCCTGTTAAACCATGTTTAAGGGTCTTACACACTCTCGATGAGTATGCAACATCGTTTTATCGGTTTGGTTCGTTACTTATTGTAGTTTTAGGTTAAGGAAATCTAGATATACGAACTTTTCGATTGATGATTCCTCATTAGTGTAGCGAGTTGTATATTAATTACCTAACGTAAGCACTAGTACACAAGGGTTAATTGAGTTGACTGGTTTGACTTGTTGATTTTGACTTTACCGGAAATTGACAGTTGTCACATCATCCCCCGTTACAGGGAACTTCATCCCAAAATTAGCACTTTGACCGGGACTTCAAGAATTTTGGAGAAAGGATGCGGGAAACTTTTCGTAGTACAAGAAATTTATTAGGGTGAGAAACGATCCACCTTATGTTGAATGACGACTTGGAATTTCTTTTTTTTTTACTAGAGTTAAGTCGATTTAAAGGAGTGATTGTTCTTGAATGATAGTGCATTCTATGTATGTCTTTAAGCTCTCTGCTTTATCCTTGTTGCTACTACTACTACTGTTTCATGTTGTGGTCAGTGAGTACTAGCACCATGAGTACTCCGTCAATTTTTATGATGGAATTTGTAGTATAAGTCCTACCAATTCGTTTATAATCGCTTGGTATAAACTAGTCGTATATCATTAAGATTGCAAGGGCAGTCGATTGAGTGACTCTACTTTATGCCCACAACCAAACAAGGAACAGGAACTAAGGCGAAATTATACATTCTAAGTCCATAGAATCTTAATGATATATAGCCATAACGTTTACACTAGCCATCATGGATTCACAAGTAAAAACCATTTGTTTTTATATATGTGATAAGACTTATTCAGGTTCGTCGTGTTCGCGAGATTTATGGTTGATAAAACCAAAATTGTTCCTAGTTTTAGTAAGATTTTAAATCCTACGTGAGGTGGTTAGGAGTATGTACCACTATTCATGGGTCGTTTTGGGGAAGATTCTCCTACGGTGATCATAAGTACCCTTCCACCATTACCAACGTTCCTTATCCTTGGACAGTCTCTCTTCAAGTGTCCAGTTTTACCGCACTCGTAACAATTTGGGCTTGCTCCAACACCGGGGAAGTGGTTGATGGGTCGTACCGGTGCCTAACCGAAATGGGTAGTGTATTCCTTCCTGTTTCAATTCATGCAACACAATTCTCTGCAAGCTCCATTATGATGGAAGCTACACTTGTTACATTTAGGAAGGTTTCCAGCATGTGTGGGAGTGTCACAGGTTGTGGCTGATGGCTTTTAGCCATAAGAACATCCTATGTGCTCATGCAAACCCTAATGCTTAGATCTACGTTTCCCTATTGTACATGCAATTCATCCAAGACTTTAAACCCTAGATCTAACATACAATTAATCATATTAACATGTGAAAGGGTTATTAGATCTTACCCAGATTGTTATGTAGCAATAACAATCTCTAATCCTCCTTGTATTGACTTCAGAAAGCTTAGAGTCACAAATGTCACTCCTCTAATGGTTCACAAACACCAAGAGCAAGAGGATGAAGAATAAGGAGAGAGGAGGTTGCACGAAACGTGTGGAAACCCTAAAGAATAAGTTCACCACGTTTTTGAGTCTCAAGGGTCGTTTAAATAGTGAGGCTACTAGGGTTATCTAACAAGGAAACCCTAATTTGGATGCTTAGGCCCTAAGCAACCCATGGACTCCCTTCATAGAGGCCTAGGACGATTTCTAATGGGTTTCCCCATAGAATTCGTCCACCCCTCTAATATGGAGTCCCTTAAGTTTAATTAATGTCTTTTAGCCACAAACTTAATTCTTATTAATTCTTGACTAATATTAATTAAACAATATGATTTCTCCTTTAATATATTATTCTCGCAATATATTAATAAATAATAATTAATCCTTTCTCTCTATAATTCATTCTATCAAGTTGCTTTGATGAAGGCAACCCAAAAGGACCATGCACCATCGGGTCAAGTACATGCCAAAATAGTTATGGACTTAGACACTAATTCAACAGTCTCCCACTTGGATAAGTCTAATAACTATTATGCATATGACTTCAGATCCTGATCCGCAATCGTAGCTTTCAAAAGCCACTGTCAACTCTGATCTTATCAGATACGTGTCCTTTAGATAAGGGATCATATATTCCTCCATTCTAGATATCGTATAGACGTGAGACATGGATTTCAATCATTCTCTCTATACTATTTCCCGATTTCCGATTTATGACAACTGACAACAGACTACATTTGAACACATCAAATTAGTCCCGGCTCGGCCAAGCGCTTAGATGCCATCACTAAATCATCGAGGGGCCCAAAGATATCGCTTTTATCCTACTTTTGATAAATGGAACAGATAAATTTTGACTCAATGCTCGCTTGCATTCACTTACAGAATTACACACAACAATATGTTTTATGACACCAAGTTACTGGTGCGTTTACATATTATCAATGTGCAACCGACTCGCAAGATAGAACTCACACATCTTGGTTTCAAGAATATAAGATATTATCGTCTCACCAATCACTCATGATAAAATGCATGAAGTGATCGAAGTGAGCGTGGGTTTAATCTAATGCTCAAATCATATCCATAAGCACTCATGAACGTTGCAGCAAACATTTTCTTATGTCTAATACACTTTACACAATCCACACACCAATTCACGACAGTCTTCATTCATACCTACTTCCAACATATGAACAGTTGTGGTCCATTCAAATAATTTGACTGTTCTGAATCAATTAAATTATTCAGGAAGTCAAAACATGCAAATTGAAACACAAGAATAATACTAATCCCACATGGCCCCAAACATTTTGATTATAAATAAAACACCTTTTATCTATCACCATATTGATTACTCATTATTTGTTGTTTCGAATAATCAACTTCTTACTTGAATTATTACTACACTTGTCCCATGCTCTTAACATGCACACAATGTTTACCTATGGTTCTTACTTTGTGAAATAGATCAAATGAACACATTTCCAATCATACTCATTTCACAAATCCTAATCCTTTTTCACAAGTGAAAGAATATCAAATTCTTACGACTTATAGAATATGCTAGATTCTAACATATTATGCAATAATCCTTTCATAATGTTATAGTACAAAATTCACAATGACTATTGCCAATGAAAGTACAAAGTCCTCTATCTGAGATTATTACAATACAATTCCATAAACGTGATGTCTCTCACTTAAAGTACATTCCTTAAACATCCTTTTGCATAAAATTTTCTAATCTAGACATAGACTCTCAATATCCAACTCCTAATATGGAACCATTTCAATATTTCCCATATGATAACTCATTCTTAATAGAAATAATGTCGATATGGTTCATCCAATACCATACTTCCAACTATTCACAAGCAACCAATCCTCAGCGAGCTTTGGATCGTCCTTTGATAGTTGTTTAATTATCTTAGTCAAAAACCGATTCTAGTCCTTTTTCCTTCTAAATGCGATAGACATTCGGAAAATTTTAGAATGGTCAAATATAACAGCACTAGCAATCAATCCTATACCTGAAGCGTATGGGATATGATGCATAATGTCTTATATAAAGATCTGATACTTTATCAACCTTTTGCCATAATATTTAATGTGTCACTTTCTCACAATTCGAACTACGAAGAGGGATGCCATAATCATAATCGAAATTTTGAGAACACACTATGTATCCTTGACAAAATCTATCAACATTCCACAACCTAAGCCTTTAGATTTGGAATGAAGTACAATATTCTCTCCCTTATTTATATCAAAACAACTATTCAACCGTTACGACTTTGCAAAGTATAACTCTGGTTTTCTATAATTAATATTGCTAACTTGCAATACGTACCTTAATAATCATACAAGCATAATATTTATGCTCCTACTATCATGATGATTATTATTATATAAGCATAACACTTACGCTCCCACTAGCTTTGACATGTTTTAGAAAACAACTAAACTTCCAGAAAAACAATACCTATTGAATTTCTTAAGTTCATATTTCTAATACTTAATGCTTTGATAATCTTTTATCTAAGCTTCTTAATCTCATACACCTTTGTCTAAGATAGCTCATATGTGTGTCTTAAATGATTCAGACTAATTGCCAAATCTCACAATTCAAATTATGGAAAGGGATATCGTAACCATAATCAAATTTGAGAATACAATTTTCACAATCACCATCTTCTTAAAATCTCTCTTGGTGAAAGCATTTCCTCACAGTCATCTTCATGAAGGAGGGAATCTTATGACACTTAGATTTTAATGGTGTATGTGTTCTTATCCATGCGAATTTGTCAAAACCAAAGTTTCCGACAAATCCAAACTTTCATGGACCGAACATTCTCAATCTTGATTTCTTGCCTTATGGTAACACGGGTGCCCACCATGTCTTCCAAGTGGTTAAGCAACTCACCCTTTTCTTATCAATGTACTTTTCATTGATCAAGGTCCTTGCCTTTTATGCATTCAAATGAGAACTTATAGAACTCACATGCATAATTAACTCAATTGGAATCGCACAGAAACAAGATAGTGTCAACACGATAGGTTGTAAACCTCAAGTCGTGTGCAAGTGATGATTGATAAGGTTTATTCTTGATTAGTTCTTGAAACCTTTCAAGACCATTAAGACTCCCACTGACTCCTTGACATATAAGATTATCTTGTTAGTAAACATTTCTTGACAAACAAATATTCAAGAGTTAGTGTAGCTTTTATCAAGACAGAATACTTCAAAAAATTGGTCCTAGTTGGTCTTTGTCTTATCCAAGACATCCCAACTTTCCACATTTGATGAATTTTATAAACCTTCTTAAGACTTGTCACTCAGTGTCACAATCTTAACTCTAAGACTTGTTTTGGAAAGAAGTATGATTGACTTCTTGATTTAACCATTTCTTTAATTGTTGATTCCTCTTGTCGGACATACAATTGTACTAAGACTCACTTAGAGGATCAATTTAGATATGGTTCTTAATCATTAAGACCTTATCATAAAACATAATAAAAGGTACTCTCCCTTCTTCTTGGAATAGAGAAACTTTTATCTTTCTGCCTACTTGATTCTTCTTATTCGTTCTGCTATTAATTTAAACTCTTTCAAATCAACTCGGAATTACACTTAATCTTATAAGCATAATCATATCCACTAAACCTTTAGTAAATCATGATGAATATCTTTTTCACTCTTGTGGTGGACTTGATCAACACACAACCTTGTGTACTTGATCTCCTAGTCCTTCACTTGAATTAGTCTAATTTCCAAATATGAAAATTTTCATTCATCATACAACCAAGTTGTATGATTCCAAGTCTCTATCCAATTGAAAGTTGGGCGATGAGAAACTTTCCATATTTGGTAAATTCTTGACCTTTCACCAATAACATAATTAAGAATAAAAACCATTATTGCTAATAATAGAAACTTACAAACATCAATTTTTGATACACGCCATTGCAAGGATAAATAAATAATATAAAATCAAAATTTATTTTATTGCGAAAAAATTTGTCCTTATAATACAATTCAATTGAAAAACTATGTTAATACATATTTCTTAGCAACCTTATTCTAACTCCAAGTAGTAGCTCAAGATTCGAATCTTCAAGTAATGCGATTGAAATCCATTTCTTCACGATTAGATTCCGCTCACTTCTTCCCTTAAGCTTCCTTTCTTTTCTTTGATCCTACAAAACATCGAAATGCAATCTTATCACATCATGTATTAAGAATCTAGAATAGGAACTTAAAAGAGTTAGTTAATGGAATTTACCTAAAGTAGAGCCATACGTTTTGACTCTCCCATCTCTTAGATCTCTTAGGTAAATAGGGCAACTTCGTTTCCAATGCCCCTTCTCTTGGCAATAAAAGCAAATTGACTCTTTTGGATCAGCACATGGAACTACTTTTGACTTTGCCCTTTTCTTATGATGAAACTTTTCGATCATGGCATGTCTTTCATTGCCATTGTCTATGTCCATAGAGGTGTGGAAGGCAGATCCACCAATCAACTTTGCTTTTCCAGTGCGCCAAATCATTGCTGATTCAGCAGCAATATGCATATAGGTGAGATCAATGAGGGTTATGTCGTGGTTCATCATATAGTACTCTCTTACAAACTCACTATATGAGTCAGGAAGTGACTGAAGAACCCAGTGAACATCTAACTCCTCACAGACAACAATCCCAACATTCTTAATCTATCAATGTGTGACTTCATCTCTAGGATGTGTGCACACATTGACTTTCCTTCTACATGTTTTCTTACCAAAAGGGCTTGAGTGAGTTTGAATTTTTCAATCTTATGAACTCGTGGGTTAGGGAGAACAATAGGAGGAGGTGGAGGAAGTGAATCATGATCTCGTGTTCCTCGATCAAATCGTGGAATATCATCTTCATGTGAAAGGCTTGTTCCACGGGATTTGGGAAGACCATAGTTGTCATACTTTGACATCTACAAAACGGGAGAAAAATTAAATTCAGGTTAGTTAATTGATTGAGTCCTTAATAAATCACCCAAATGAGATATTAAGGCTTGGACCCAACACAATAATCTACAACTTAGGAGAGGGATGTCGTAACCCAAATTGCAGAACATTTGAAGGTAAGTGAATGACGATTCACTAATTTCTACCATGAAAAACGAAATAAAATTAAGTTTTAAATGTATTGAAAATTCCTAGATCGTGTGAGATTCATTGAACTTTTCAATGGCATGTTTAAATCTAGATATGCCCCTCGATTTTTGATTGGGATGTCGAGGATCACAAAACACGGTGTGAATAACCATGCAAACTTACATGGTGCCCCCACATGTTACAGTCACCTATTCGATGTGCCGGTTAAGCACAAACGCTCCACCGAACTATGATAAACATTGAGTCACCCTTTGTTACCTTTTCTTAGAACCATTTAGTGTGCCGGTTAACCACACACGCTCCACTAACGTCTTCGCAAGGGCACAAAGTGTAATTTCATGAAATTGCATCAATTCAGTTTTGCCTAAAGTAACTAAGATTGGGAATTTTATGAAAGCATTTAGTTACTTTTGTACTTCATTATACTTATAATGGAAGGTTTCTCTCCTATCCTACCCGTTCGACTAACGACCCTCTACTAGTCAAGAGTGCGGTGGGTAAGAGTGGATACCCATTCAATCTCCATTTTATAGGCAACTTCCTTAAACACCCCTTATAGACCATCTTCGTGAATGAGGTCTACTAACGGTAAGACTGACTTTTACTCATATATATAATGTTAGACTTTTAATGTTATATATAGTATTGGGTGTATTTTACACTTTTAAAATACTAGGTGGTCTAAATGTGAACCTAAACCTTATGGATTTATTAAATCTCCTTTAGTTATACACCTTAATTAATTAATAAAACCATAAGGTGCGATTTGAACTTTTCAAAACAATACTAGGATTTTAGAATTTAACATTTCTAAATTAAACTATTAATCAACTTTTAAATTCCAAAACTTGAGGGCAAGTTTTGAAACATTTCAAAACATCAAGGATCAAATAGCAAATAATTTAAATTAAACAATTAATTTAATGATTATCTAAATTTGACCTAATTTCAATTTCTTGCAAGAGAAGTTACCTAATTAATACAAATAATAAATCTTTAATCATATAAGGAAGTTATTATATAATCAATTGGTAAATATCTTTTGTTTAGTCAAGGATATACTCCAATATAAGATAAAATTTGAATATTAAAGACCCAAGACTATTAAGGCAAGTATCCATGAGCAAAACAACAAGAAATCCCTAAATCCCGTCTTTCTAACGCTCAAACTCGCCGAGTAGGAGCAACTCGCCGAGTCCACATTGGAACTCGCTAAGTTCATCAGACAGGGGAGCAAAAATTGATTTTTAATGCTTGAACAAATAACCAAGGCATCAATACAATAGAAACTAATCTAGGCACTGATACCACTAATGGGTTTTAGCCATAAGAACATCCTATGTGCTCATGCAAACCCTAATGCTTGGATCTAGGTTTCTCTATTGTACATGTAATTCATCGAAGACTTTAAACCCTAGATCTAGCATACAATTAATCATATTAAGATGTGAAAGGGTTATTAGATCTTACGTTGATTGTTATGTAGCAATAACAATCTCAAATCCTCCTTGTAATGACATTAGAAAGCTTAGAGTTACAAATGTCACTCCTCTAACGGTTCAAAAACACCAAGAGCAAGAGGATGAAGAATAAGGAGAGAGGAGGCAGCCCAAAATGTAACAGCGTAAAAATTTGAACAATTTTTCACTTTGTAACCCATAAAATATCATTTGAAAATATATAAAAAAAAACATTGTATCAACACAAAAACCCAAGATCAATATATATATATATATATATATATATATATATATATATATATATATATATATATATATATATATATAAACTCCGGTATGCGTGTGTACAAATCATGCCAACGCCTTCCCACAATCATCACTGGTACCTGTAACACATAACACATAACACTGTAAGCATAAATGCTTAGTGAGTTCCCCAAAATGTGTAATAGCCACTCGAGGCTATAACTCTGTTGACCCTCAGGTCTATGTGTCCTAGTGGGGCCCTCCAGCCCCAACTCTCTATGGGCCCTCTGGCCCTAACTCTGTGGACCCGAAAGTCCTAACTCTGTGGATCCGAACGTCCTAACTCTGTAGCTCTGAACCATACATAACACATATCACAATAAATCATATCACATAAATAACATGCAATTACACTGGCATATAACTCTAAAATACTCTATCACATAACTCTGATTACCACACTAGGTAAAGTATAGTGAGAAGACTCACCTCAGGCATCTCGGTAAATCTCTAACTCGGTAGAAATATTGTCTAGTCTTCGCCTATTCACATAAGGTAAATACCCTTATAAATATAACTCTCAAGACTAGACTCAACCTGCCATTGGCACCCTCAGGAGGGAAAAGGCTATTTTCCCCCTCTCGACACAAGTACTCCATTGACCAAACCCTAAAAGTCAACGGTCACACTTTGACCTTACTTGCCGAGTGCACCCTGGTGACTCGGCGAGTTCACACATGATCTTTAACACTTTGTCCCGCTTTGCAAGCCGAGTCCCTCCCTATGCTTGACAAGTCATACCAGGCATGAATCGCGGGGCCACCACAACTCAATTCGTCGAGTCTCAAGAACAACTCGGCAAGTACTGCCTTGAACTCCAGTCCTCTAACTCCCTTCTAACTCACTGAGTAATCCCCCAACTCAGCAAGTCCACTCACTGAGCAATTTTCGTGAAACCCTAACCCTACTCGCCGAGTCTCAGGATCAACTCGGCAAGTTCATGCCATGCACAAACTCGACTGGCCTCCTGAGGTCAGATCTGTTGGGCTTTGAAGATTGCGTCTTTTGGGCTCATCTGTTTATGCTTTTATTTATATTCCGGTTTTGGCCTGTCCAACCGTGGGTCTTTTATGCTTTGTATATAAGCTAATGCTTGCATGCATATTAGGTTAAGGTTTTAGAGATCCGAGTATACGATTTTTACAGACGACAAAAGGTTTCTTTGATCGTTCTTGTAACATTCCAATCCTCTACAGTTGATGTTCTTAATCGAGCTCTTATGAGGATTTTGTTTTAATCATTCGACACGTTTGATTCAATCTTGTTCTGTTCTTTTATTGTGTTCATATCGTCATTATTTACATACTTGTTCAAGATCTAATCGATCTTCATAGATTAAAAGAAAGTTTAATCTCATCAATTGGTATCAGAGCAGGAGGCTGTGTAATTGATACACATCTTTTCTGTGAAAAAGATTTCCATTAGGGTTTTTCCGCAATCATTAATATTTATTGAGCCGTCATCTCTTTATTGACGTATCTCGTTATTTATTACTTTGCCCTAATCTGCTTTATTACAAGTCTGATCTTTGAACAGGTTTTTTCGATCATAATGGACGCGACACAATCAAACGTTATTAATATTTCCAACAGCATTGGTTCGACGACAAAGATTCCGATCTTATACACCCACGATTATGAAGTATGGGCACATCATTTCGAAGACTATGTTATTGGATCTGAGGAAAATGGGTATTTAATTTGGGAAGCCATCACCAACGGACCGTTTTCTCATTCTGCAACGTCTAGAATCATCAAGACTCAAAAAGAATACAATGATCTGTTAAAGGACGTGAAAGATATTGCTCAAGATGAAAAGGATAAGTTCCAATGCAATATCAAGGCATTAAGATTGATCCGGTTCGCCCTTCAGTCCGATACATTCAGATTAGTTAGTTCATGCACAACAGCAAAGGATGTTTGGGATAGACTTCGCGAACTGTATTCTATAGATGAAGATCTTGAACATTCTATTCAAAATCTGCTTCTATCTGAGTTTGGAGAATTCAGACAAGGGGCTGAAGAATCTGTGACCCAGACGTTCGATCGCTTCAATCATCTTCTCAGCAAGATGATCAAACATGATATCGAAAGGAAGCTCATCGAACAGAAGGTTACGTTCCTGAATGGTATGAGATCTGAATGGAGAGCAGTCGTTTCTACGGTTAAAGCCCATGAGCAATTTAAATCATACTCCTTGGCGAAACGGGTGGGAATTCTCAAGTCTCAAGAGAAAAACGTGGTGCAAGAAAAGAATGTCGTTTCCGGTCTTGGTTCATTGGCCCTCTTATCAAAAAGTAAAGCTGTTATGGAGGATGAAAACCTCAGCCTGGAAGAATATGATCTCACATCAGAAGAGTATGCCTTGATGGTATCCAATCCCAAAAAGTTCATAAAGAAGAGATTCCCCAGCAACAAAAACCGAAACTGGCAGGGGAGTTACAGCTCTGAAAAGGTGATTAATGAATCGAGAGCTGAGGAGCACAAGAAGGAACCGAAGGTTGACGGTGACTCTGGAGTGATCTGTTTCTACTGTGGTGGGAAAAATCATTATGCTAAGGACTGTGTCCTCAAGAAAATGGCTGAAAAAGATGATGGGAACGACGAGGAAGCTGTGTTGCAGAAAAGATTGGATGAGTTGAGAAAGAAGAAGTCTGCTGCTAACCTGCCTATTAATGCTCTTATTGTGCAGGGTTCTGTTCTAGGTGATGAGTTCGGTAGCACGGAAGTTTGGTCCACCGACTCAGAAGACGAGGAAGTGAGGCAGCCTACTCATGGAAAGGCGTTCGTGTCTAAGAAAGACAGCAGTGGTGGAAAATGCCTCATGGTTTCTGACATATCTCAAATGAGGGGATACAACACCGATGGAGGCTGTGATGGACAGAAAGTGAAGGAGGACATGTGCTTTACAGCCAAACCGCTCAGCCAGCAGTTCAATGAGCTTGATGAACTGATAAAGAAGGTACAATCTGTTTTTATTTCATGCAAAGTACCATCATCCTCTTATGAGAAAGAACTAAAAAATGTTAATACAAGAATATCTCATCTAGATAGTCGCTTAACTCAAACTCGGGTAACAAATTCTAACCTAACTGATCAATTGAGCAGGGCAGCATCGAAGAGTGAGGAGCGAAGAATGTGGATAGAGTTAAAGGAGTCAGAATTAGTGAAAGTTAAAGATGAAAACATTTATTTGCAAAGAGACAATTTGAAATTGTTAAAACAACGAAATGTTTTTTGTCTAATTGTTAAACGTTTGTACTCTAATATTACTCAGCTTCACTTAGATTGTGAAATAGGCCAAAGGATTCACCGCATGATTTTGCCCTTCCTAGAGTTTAAGGAAGATGAAATCGATGCTGAAGCTTTTAATTGTGAGAGTGTGATATCGTCTGGTGATATCAATCCCACCTACATGTATGGACTGGACAAAATTGAATCCTTCATTAAATCCAAAGACCACAAAGACATGCTTAAAAATCTTTTGGATGAAAATGACAAACTTAAACTAAGAACCGAAACCATGCAAAAGTTTGACTCTTTAAACGCCAACGTAAGCTCAGAAAACAAAATTGATGTTGAAAAGGCATCTGAGCTTAACGAGGACGATAACATGAGCGAAATTTCTGTAGAGGACACGGTTGACTGCTCAGAATTTGTTAAAACCGAACCTGAAAATCACAAGAATCTAATTTCTGAAAATTCAGTAGAGTTCGCTCGGTTGTCCCATCAAAAGTCCCCAAAATTAGTCGAGAAAGTTGTGGTGTATCAAAAGGTCAGGACCACTCCAAATCAAGTTTACAAGGTGATAGGAGTAACTGAACATCAAACAGCTGAGCTTGCAGCCATTGTAAACGAAGACAATGCCGATGGCTGTGATGAGTACTTCTGGGAAGCTCCAATTGATAATGCAGACGAAACCATTGGACTATCTGAAAGAACTTCCTGGAAGAGAAAAGGAAGATACATACCGGAGCCCTTGAATAAACCGAACTACTTCAATGAGCCGATCACCAGTGGTACAAAAGATATTCCTCAGAAGCAGGATCATTCGGCAAAAGAAAAAGTTCTCTCTGCTTCCTCAGCTCAAAGTAAAACTCCTACAGTTAAAAAGGTACTTGCCAGGGAGACAACGAATATGAAAGCAAATGTTCATCATCAACCTTCTCAGATGAGAAACATGAAGAGGGAAAGAAATAAAAGATACCGGAAGAACCTTTCGGAAAGGAAACAATTCTGGCATTCCCAGAATGCATATTACACTCATCAAAACAAGAATCTGAAATGTGAAAACAATCCAGGAGGAAAGAGTGAATGTCACCAAAACCTAAAGCCAAGGTTCGGTTCACAAGATGAAATTAACCGAAACCAGAGGCTCGGTTCTGAGAAGGATTTCAACCAGAACCAAAGGTTCGGTTCCAAAGGCAGCTCCAACCGAACGCAAAGGTTCGGTTCTGAAGACAAAAGAGAACAAAACTCTAAGGTCGGTCCCTCAAATGATCAAAAACAGAAGGGTCACCTAGAGTCTCCTTCCAAGACTTCTTCTCTCTCTAACTCTTCTCATTCTTCTAATTCCTCCTCATCTTCTGTTTTATCTCAATCTCGTTCTAAATCTGCTTCTTCTTATTCTCAAAAATCTCATTCGTCAACTGAGCAAAAGTGGAAGCAGAAGGTCAATAAATCCACACCAGAGACCGAATCTAACTCACCTAATCTTAACAAAATCAAGGTTTATACCATTAAAAGGAAAGATGAAGCAACTCTTATAAAAAGAACTTATCTTGTTGATGTCTCTCTTATTGTTCCCGTTCCCATGCAAAGCTCACGTGGACCCAAGAAATTTTGGGTTCCTAAATCTGTCTAATTTTCGCAGGTTATAAGTGACGAGCAGTTCGACGAAGAATGGTACATCGATAGTGGCTGCTCACGTCACATGACAGGGAGGAAAGAGGAGCTTAGGGAATACAGATCTCTTGCAAATGGTGGCAACGTCAAGTTTGGAAACAATTCATTCGGCACTATAAAGGGATACGGGATGATAACCAATGGGGACTTCTCTATAAGGAAGGTGGCTTATGTGGAAGGACTCCAACACAACCTCATTAGTGTATCTCAGCTTGTTGGAGGTACAGGACTCAAAGTCTCATTCGATGATGAAGGTTCCGAAATCATAGAGAAAAAGTCAAATAAAGTGATTCTCAAGTCGGAGCGAAAGGGTGAAATGTTTCCCTTAAACATCAAACCCATCAAAGGAAACCCAGCTATATGCTTGTTGTCAAAAGCTCAATCCAACGAAAGCTGGTTGTGGCACCGAAGATTATCTCATCTTAATTTTAAAGATATCAACCGTCTTGTTACTGAAGGTCATGTAAGGGGTCTTCCATTGCTCAAGTTCGACAGGGATCATCTATGTGCTGCATGCGAAATGGGAAAGCAAAGTCATCAAAGTCATCCATCGATAATCAACACAAAAATTGTTGAACCACTCGAATTAATTCACATTGATTTGTGTGGTCCTTCATCTATCGAAAGCATCGGTGGTAGCAAGTATATTCTTGTTATCATTGATGACTTTTCACGATTTACATGGGTGTTCTTTCTAAAGCTCAAATCTGAAGCGACTCAAAAGCTGAAAGTGTTTATCAAGCAAATTGAAGTACAGCTCAAGAATGTAGTTCGTAACATCAGAAGCGACAATGGTCCCGAATTCAAGAACAGGGAGTTTGAAGAGTTTCTTGCAGAAAAGGGAATCAGTCATAATTTCTCAGCTCCCTACACACCACAACAGAACGGAATAGTCGAAAGACGAAACCGATCCTTGTGTGAAGCTGCCCGAACTATGCTAAGTTTCGCTTCTTTACCTCTTTATTTTTGGGCTGATGCTATTTCTGCTGCTTGTTTTACACAGAACAGGTCATATCTCAACAAAAGATTCGCGCTCACTCCATATGAGATACTGAACAACAGGAAGCCAAATGTGAAATTTTTCCATGTCTTCGGCTCAAGGTGTTTCATCTTCAACTCTAAAGAACACCGCAACAAGTTTGATGTCAAGGCCGACGAGGGAATATTTCTGGGTTACTCGCTCACATCCAAGGCATACAGGGTCCTGAACAAGCGTTCGAGAAAGATTGAAGAGACGTATTATGTGACCTTTGATGACAACTATGTCAAGAAGCTGCAGGCTAAAGAAGATATCATCGGGGAAATCTTTCCTCTCAATGGACAAGTTACAGTCTCGGTCGCTAACTTATTCGAGACATTCATGGACCTCTTTGACGAACCGGAGAATGCTTCTCTCTCTGAAGCAGGTGCAGCCGACAACAAGGTTGATCACATGAAGCAGATAGTCGAAGAAGCTGCAAGAAGGATGCATGAAGATTCATCAACCTCTAATGACTCTCCTTTTCCAAATGCTCAAGTCGAGGGGGAGCCAAATGCTCAAGTCGAGGAGGAGCCAAATGCTCAAGTCGAGGGGGAGCCAAATGCTCAAGTCGAGGGGGAGCCAAGCGCTCAAGCTGAGGGGGAACCAAATGCTCAAGTTGAAGGGGAGCCAAATGCTCAAGTCCAGGGGGAGCAAAATCCTACAACTTCAACCGAAGAGGCCTCAACACCAGGATGCTCAGGATCACTAGAATCACATGAACCTCAGGTCTTTCAAATTGCATCAATTGAGGTGGAACATAATGATGTGACACTCGGTTATGACAGCCAATCTGAGCTAGACGAAATAACTAATGCTGAACTAGACCTAACTTTTGATCCAAATTACCCTCCTCTTATCAAATGGACCAGAGATCATCCTGTCTCTCAAGTAGTTGGGGATGTATCTGAAAAGGTTCTGACCCGATCACAACTGAAGGCAAAACAGACTTCCTTATTTTCAAAGGTTGAGTTTTGCATGTTCAACTCATTCGTATCAAAAGTTGAACCAAAGAAAGTTAACACTGCTCTCGATCACTCTGATTGAGTTCAAGCAATGCAAGACGAGCTGAATGAATTTGAAAGGAACAAAGTCTGGCGCCTAATTCCAACTCCTCCAGATGCTTCGGTTGTCGGTCTCAAATGGGTTTTTAGGAACAAAATGGACAAGGAAGGTAATGTTATACGGAACAAGGCTCGTCTGGTTGTAAAGGGATATTGTCAGGAGGAAGGGATAGATTATGAAGAGACTTTCGCTCTAGTAGCTCGGCTAGAATCTGTTAGAATATTTCTGGCTTATGCTGCCCACAAGAACTTTGAGGTTTTCCAAATGGAAGTCAAATGTGCATTTCTCAATGGAGAACTTGAAGAAACGGTGTACGTGGAGCAACCTCCTGGGTTCGTGAACGAAAAGCATCCAAATCATTGCTATATTTTGGATAAAGCTGTGTACGGTCTTAAACAAGCTCCGAGAGCCTGGTATGAAACGCTTATAAAATTTTTAAAGATGTCTAAATTCAAACAAGGTTCGGTTGACCCAACCTTCTTTCGTAAAAAGGAAGGTAACCACCTTATGATAGTTCAAATTTACGTCGATGACATCATCTTTGGCTCCACGAATCCCAGCTTAACAGCTGAATTCAGAAAGCTGATGGAGACTAAGTTTGAAATGAGCTCAATGGGTCCAATTAACTTTTTCCTTGGTTTAAACATAAGACAGGGACCCGAAGGCATCTTTATTAATCAGGAAGCTTACACGAAGACTCTCCTCGCAAAGTTTGGTATGATGGGAGACTCAAAAGTTAAAGTCCCAATGGCATTCGGCACTAAGCTTACCCCATCTCTAGACAAACCAGCTATTGATATCACGCTCTATCATCAAATGATTGGATCGTTAATGTATCTAACTGCTAGCAGGCCTGATATTATGTTTTCTGTGTGTTATTGTGCTCGATTTCAGGCAAACCCACGTGAACCTCACATGCTTGCAGTGAAGAACATCTTACGATATCTCAAGCGAACCACCTCCTTAGGTCTATGGTATCCATCCAACTCAGGCTTCTTTGTTCAAGCCTATTCTGATGCTGACCTTGGAGGATGTGGACTCGACCGTAAAAGCACAACTGGTGGATGTCAATTTCTTGACGGGAAGTTAGTCAGCTGGCAATCCAAGAAACAGACATGCGTGTCGCTGTCTACTGCCGAAGCAGAATATATTGCAGCTGCATCCTGCACATCACAAGTAATTTGGATCCAAAGCCAACTTCGAGACTACGGACTCAATATGAAGAAGATTCCACTATATTGTGACTCTGAAAGTGCAATTAGGATCTGTCATAACCCAGTGCAGCACTCCAAAACCAAACACATAGCACTGAGGTATCACTTCATCAAAGATCACGTGGAGGATGGAAACATCGAAGTTCACTTTGTAAGAACCACTGATCAACTGGCTGATGTCTTTACAAAAGCTCTTCCTGAAGCATCATTCAATCAGATATTGCAAGGCTTAGGTATGATGATTGCAGAATCGGTCCCAAATCCTCAAGTCTCTAGTTAAGATTCAGGAACCGAAGCTAACAGATCGCTCTGTTGCTCTCTGCTCTGGTAAAATAAAAGAACCGAACCAACCAGACCGCTCGGTAACTCTCTGCTCTGGTAAAATAAAAGAACCAAACCAATCAGACCGCTCGGTCACTCTCTGCTCTGGTCAAATAAAAGAACCGAACCAACCAGACTGCTCGGTAACTCTCTGCTCTGGTAAAATAAAAGAATCGAACCAACCAGACCGCTCGGTCCCTCTCTGTCTCTGCAACATAAAGGCGCTCATTCAAACAGACCGCTCGGTTCTTCCTGATCATGAAACCCTCATCGAAATACTCCGTTCGTTCGGTCTATCTCTGCTTCTTTCTTTTATACAAACTTATTTATCTGTTTTTATTTCTTTTTCAGAAAAGTCCAAATTAACAAAAATATTTTCTCTTTCTGTTTTTTTGTTTTTTTTTTTAAATTCCAAAATTACAAAAATATTATGTTTTTCAGTATTTATTTATCTCTAAATAAATTTCAAAATTACAAAAACATTTTAAACTTCTAGTATGTGTACTTTTTGCTCGAGTGTATACAAGCATCTCCTCATGTAATGTTCATCCAGGTATATTTTATTACTGTCAGACTAGTTAAATGTCCCTAGAAGCATGCTGCTGTATGTTGTCCCAAGCCTCTATGACCTCAAGCATGCCTTAATGATTCGATCAATACCTATCGTTTCTTCCCAATCAGGCTATTCTCACACTCGGTCTAGAGCTACCTTCTTTTACTCATCTGAAACATGAGTTGCTCTGCTTTGTCCCATTTCAGTAGCAGAAGGTACGTTCGGTCTCTTCACCATCTCTTCAACTTCTTCATTTGCATTCGATTCCCAAAGTAACCCTTGATGCTCTCGGTCTTTACCACTGAGGCTTATGGTTGCACAATATCTGTGTTTATGATCTTAGATTCGTTTACCACGTTCTGAGTGAAACCCAAAATCCAACACCTAAAATGAATTGACGGTGAGTAATTAACTCAAGCTTTTACTTGGAAATCTCCTTTTCTTTATGAGTGATCTTTTATGAAACTGTCTCGTCCTAAGACATTTCTTCCCAAAGAGGTCCAGTTTAATTTTTTTTTGAGATTTCTGTATATATCCTTCCTATCACGAAATACTTCCTACCTACCTGTTCAACAGATCACATCGGTCTCACAGGTAACTCTACCAACACTCGGTTTTATGTCAAGACCTAATGTTTGGTTTGAGTTCAGCCACCCTTTAGCTATCATCAAAAGATGCCTTTCACTGTTTCTCTAAAGACAACTGATCGTATTTCTCGGGAAACCACACAAACACTTCAGGTCTCTCTTGGCTTTGAAGGAAGCGATTCTTGCCCGGAATCTTCTGCTTTCTGTCTTCTATCTAGACAACACCCACTTCCAAACACTTTAGATTTATTTCTTTGTCCTTCACACTCTTATGCACGGAATTTTTTTTTCCAACATTCTAATTGCTGTTTGGCACATGGTTCTAAGTTTCAGTTGTAACCAAACAAGGGCACAAGGAATTTCAAAAGGTGCGAAAAAGATTTGGGCGCATGCAAAGGATTCATTTCACACCCACGTGTGCTGACGTCTTCCTGGGATACACCATAACTTCTAATCGTGCTTTTTCAGGCGACGTTTTGGGTTCCTCATCATCACGATTTTCTCTCTCCTCAGCACGGTATAAATAAGACGTGATCATGTTCTTTGGCAGTTACCTCTCAAAGCATTACTTCTCTGAAAAAGTTACCACTGTTCATCTTCTTCCCAAACTCAACAATGGCGACTTCTTCTTCCGCTCACGATCAATCTGCATCTTTTTCTCTACTCACAATCAAACCAAATCAGAACATGATCATAGAGATGTCTCCATTCCTCTATGACTCATATATGCTATACGTGGTGGAATGTCTCAAATATTCCCCATTGTTATTAGCACTTACGCAAGTGGAGGCCGTCCCAATGTCCCTGCTCTCCCAAGTCTACACCACGGCTAGCTACGACAAGCACAAAGACCGCATCTTCTTTTCTATTCACGACAAGAAGACTTCCGTATCCAAAATACGGTTTTGCTCTCTTCTAGGGCTTGCCGTCGACTCCTCGGTCATCTCACTGGACTTCATCACCACCGCCTAGATTTTTACGATGATGTACGAGATGGGGTATACAGATGTTCTAACATCTATTGCCAAAGTCAAGAAATCCTGTCTTCCATCTCAGTGGAACGGATTGCTTACCCTTTTGATTAAGGGTTTGGCGGAGAGATGTGGTGGTTCCGACACCACAAGCAAAGGATTTCTAACAATCCTGTATGGTCTTTACAATGGCATTAATCTAGACTATGGGTCTATTATTTGGGCTCAAGTAGTTCAGAGTCTCAGCACTTCAGCCCGGCACTCCGAGATTTCTTGCGCCAGGTTTTGGACCCTTATCACCAGAAGGGCTATTACTTCTCTAGACATCCCAGTAATGAAGGATGTTCTTACGGCTTCAATTGCCACTTTCCACACCAAGAAAATAATAGTCTCAGATCCAAGTAAGTTTCAGCACTATGGACTAATCCCTGAGTCTATGTACAGATGCATCACACCCCACAGCAAGATCATGGCGGACTATAGCTCAAGGACCCCCCTGCCTCCTAGGGTTCTTTCTGATGAGCAACGTACTGCTCTTGAGGCTCTGGATCAGCCTGCTAACCGGGGCAAGAGAGTGAGCAAAAAGCAGAAGGCGGAGAAGAAAGAAACCGCACCCCAAAAGGAGAAAAAGAGAAGATCCTCCAAACGCAAATCCGAGGCAGAGGCACCTTCTCAGTCCAGATCGAAAAAGGTCAAGAGGATGGCTAAAAGAGCCAAAGGATCTCCTTCTTCTGAATCTGAACCGAATGCACCATCCGAAATAGACGCTGCTGATCCTCAACCCGAAACTACACCCGTTTCGTCTCCACAACTACCATCCCCCCAGTCTCTCCTCGTATTCCCAACTCACCTTCCCCACCTAAATCTCCCATAATTACCAAATCACCTTCTCCTCCTACTTCCCAAAAATTTCCAACACCAACCCTATCACCCGAACAGAACGTCACAAGTTCTGTTCCAACATCAATTCCCCAACCCACAACCGAACATACTATTCCCTTCTCCGTTTCTCAACCTTCATCCTCCATCTCCAAGCCCATTACAACCGAATCTGTCACCATCACCACTACCCAACCACCAGTAACGGTCAACGTATCTGATACGGGGGCTGCTTCTGTGGTTGCAACCCCTGTCATCAACCTTCAATCCACCCCTTCTCCTTCTTCTAACTCCGGTGCTACCTTAGGGGGTGATGATGAAGGCTTCGATTCCATATATTACAGCCCCTACCGGATTCCTACCGACACCGATGCAGATACCCCTGCGTCAAGTCAGCAGCTTCAAGAAATTCATGCCAAGCTTGACAGTCTGCTGGCTGACAGTAAAGCCTATGGGGGTGCAGTGCTGAAGGCCTTTATCGAGTCAGCGATCCAGACTTACACCGAAGCCTTGGATCGTTCTACTGACGCCGTAGAGAATTCAGCGGCCACATGCTCCAAAGCCACTAAGGAAGTTTCTGAGGTTGTTCATACAACTCAGATCTTTCTTGATTCTCTCAAGGCTCATGCTGACTCTAATGCTTCCAAATTTCAAGCGTCAGTCGACTCGTTTTCAGCCACCCTTCAGGGAGAAACCAGGAAATTTGAGGCTCTGCGTGCTGACCTCAAAACTGAATCCACTTCTCTCCTCAAATCTTTGGATTCACGTTTTGCCTCTCTGGCAGCCAAGAGCACCCTGAAGGAAGACCTTATCAAACACCAGGCGACTATTGACTTACAGAAGGTTCAACTGGCCCAGGCACAACAAGAAATCACTCTGCTTCAAACTCAGCGGGCAGTTCTTCAAAGTTGCGTTGGTGACGTTAAAAACATGTTAACAGGCGTTCTTGATTCCCATGATCCCTTCCTAACCCTCACTATTCGTCAGCATCTCCAGGCAAAACTCCTTCCTGCAATTACAATATTAAGTGAAATGAAGGGTGTCTCGGAGAAGATTGTTCTTCCGAGACAAGGGGGAGAGGAAGGTGCGTTCAAAACAGAACCGAAGGGTAATGTAGCTTCGGGTTCTGGTAAACAAGTCCTTGTTGAGAGCGAATCAGAATCAGATGAAACCATAACTGAAGCTCTTCAACGCAAGAAAAGGGACAGAGAGCTTGATGAAAACTTGAAAATAGCTCGTGATGCAGAGGCCAGAGAAAGGAAAATCCGGGAGGATGAGGAGGCTATTCAATCTAAAAAGACTCTGTTCCCAGATTGGGACAGAGACACACTCATCACTCAAGCGATTGAGTTTCCTTCTATTTACTGGTTGGAACCGATTGCATCTTTTGAGTGTGAAAATTCTAGAGACTCGTAGTTCGACATGCCCATTACGCGTAAAGCCTTCACATTTCACTGCTTTGATGTCACTGCTAATGTCCCTCATCCAAACCCGAAGGTTGACAGAGAGCTCATCGATTTCTATCTGAAATTCGGTCAACCACAGTACTTGACTTGGAGTGCCCAGAAAATTATTAAAGTCAAGGTACTGAAACCAACCCAGGCTGGGAGATTTGTGAACGTCAATTTCAAAATCAACAGAGGAACGGCCAACACCGAACATCTTATTTCTCTGGCAGATCTTCCCAGTCTGAACCCACACGATTGGATCTTTCTATACAACATTCTTCTCTCCAACCAGAGAGAATATGAACCAATTCTTTCTCATCTTAAAAGAATGTTGGCTTCCTACGTCCATGAGCTCGCCACTATGGATCAGGAAATAGCAAAAGTGATGAACAAGAAACCAACTGTCAAGCCCACTTCCAAGACTGGAGATGTTCACAAAATGAAGTTGGGGCAGATCGATTCTTCCAATCTGACGGTTATGTTCACCAGGGGCGACAAGCACAAGTTTCTGTTTGCTTTGGTAGACAAGCATCTGTTCTCTACAGAGTGTCTGGATCACATCATCAATATCATTCACCGATGCAAATAGAACTCAACAGCAGATAAAAAGAACTTTACAGATATGCTTCGTTGGTATATTACCTTCAGGCATCATATTCTGGCTTTGATACCGAAATTTTTTGAAACGGTTAACAAGTCAGCTGCTTTGAAAAGAGAGTGAAGGTCTTGCCCCAAATTGACGCAAAGGGGGAGATTGTTGGGCTTTGAAGATTGCGTCTTTTGGGCTCATCTGTTTATGCTTTTATTTATATTCCGGTTTGGGCCTGTCCAACCGTGGGTCTTTTATGCTTTGTATATAAGCTAATGCTTGCATGCATATTAGGTTAAGGTTTTAGAGATCTGAGTATACGATTTTTCCAGACGACAAAAGGTTTCTTTGATCGTTCTTGTAACATTCCAATCCTCTACAGTTGATGTTCTTAATCGAGCTCTTCTGAGGATTTTGTTTTAATCATTCGACACGTTTGATTCAATCTTGTTCTGTTCTTTTATTGTGTTCATATCGTCATTATTTACATACTTGTTCAAGATCTAATCGATCTTCATAGATTAAAAGAAAGTTTAATCTCATCAAGATCTGTTTCCCTAAATCAAAGATCTGACCTTCCCAAGCATGAATGTCACGTAAAGCTTGAAACTTGATGCTTGTATAACAACAACAAGGCATCAAAAGGAGATTTAGTCCCCAAAATGGAAACCTAAGTCCAATAACCCCAAACTGATCCATAAAGCTCCAAGGGTTAAGGTCTCTCGACCTCTTTGAGTCCAGATCCAAGGCACAAACTCGAAGAGGGACCATTTGCACCACATAATCACTCTCCAAAGGGGTTAGAAAACCCTAACTCTAATGATCAACCCCAAAACTGAAGGAGGTTCGAACTATTATCTCAAAATGAAGTCTCTGAATCTCTGGAGCTGCTAGAATCGCACCTCCCCTTTTGCTCTTGCACCTCCTTCTTGCCAAACCAAAGATACAAGGATCAAAAGTGGCTTTTTCTTCCCCACCACGCTTTGGCTAACTTAGGGTTCTCTCAAGGGATCTGTATCCGAAATGAGAGGCTATAAGTGCCAGTAAATAGGCTCCAAAACCGGGGATTTAGGGTTTCATTAAACAACGTAGACTCGCCGAGCCCACTCATGGACTCACCGAGTCCAAGGTGAATCCGGATGAACAATCACGACCCTACTCGGCGAGTCTACGCATCAACCCGCTGAGTTCCTTCTCATAATTCAAAATAAAATAATATACCGGGAAGCTCGGATGTTACAATTCTCCCCCACTAGAATCGGACTTCGCCCTCGAAGTCTCACCTTGGAAATAACTCCGGATGCTGCTCGCGCATCTCACGCTCTGGCTCCCAAGTCAGCTCGGACCCTTTCCTGATCACCACCGGTCCCTCAGCATAATTTAGACTCTCATCCACCTGAATGTCTTCCAATGGCACCACTATCGACTCATCTGCTACACATTTCCGCAACTGTGATACATGAAAAGTGTCAAGAATCAGACCCAACTCTGTAGGTAGCTCCAAGTGATACGCTACCCTGCCCACCCTCGCGATCACTTTAAATGGCCCAATATACCAGGGTCCCAGCTTGCTCCTCTTTTTGAATCGGATCACTCCTTTCCAAGGAGATACCTTTAGAAGCACCCAATCACCGACCTGAAATTCAAGCTCGAATCGTCGCGTATCTGCATAACTCTTCTGGCGACTCTGAACGGTCAACAATCTATGCCTGACCTGTTGTATCTGCTCTGTCGTCTGAAGCGCAATCTACGTGTAACATCCAGAAATATCAAGAGTAGAGCTGAAGGGCTAAAAGAGTAAATTGGGAAAGAGCGACTCGGCGAGTCCATGTGTTGACTCGGCGAGTAGAGTCGCGACTTGGTCGCGTGTTAAGTGGCCGACTCGGCGAGTCAGTGTATTGGACTCAGCGAGTAGGCGCTGAGTGGAGAAAACCCTAATTCCCGGGGTTGAGCCTTATATAATGATCATTATGTCTTCCTCCCAGCCTCTTTATCACCCCTTGAGCCCCAGAAAACCCTAAATCACGAAGAAGCTCCATTGTTGAATGGATTGGAGCTTGGAGGAGTAATTGTGAAGGAATTTTGGGAGATTGAAGGCTTGGAGCAAGGAGCTTTGTTTGGATTCGAATCTCATTTCAGTTGGGGCATTCCTTTGAGGTAATATCTCGTTTTTTTGAGTTGCTATTTCTTAGATGCATCATTTTGGGGGTGTTGGAGATCATATCTTTGGATGTATTGGAGTTTGGAGGCTAGATCTGAGGTTGCTACCTTAGATCTGGAAGGGAGAAGGTCTAGAGTGCATGAAAGTCCCTGTTTGTGAGTGGTTGATGGAGCCATCTTGTCCCAAATCCGAGCCCAATGTGCAAATGGCTTAGATCTCCTTGGATTCACGTAAAGTTTGCCACTTTACGTGATGGATGAGTGGTAGGAGACTAGATCTAGGTTTTGGAGCAGTTGCATGGCCTGGAATGCTTCGGAATGGATTCAGAACGGTGGTACTCGGCGAGTCACATGGGTGTACTTGACGAGTTGGATGAAGATGGCCTGGAACTCGGCGAGTTGTATGAACAACTCGGCGAGTAGGTTGAAGATAGCCGTAGACTCGGTGAGTCTGTTCTTGGATTCGACGAGTCTTGTCGAAGAGTCCCAAATATTCCTAGTTGAGTCGAGAATCGGTGAGTCAAGGGATGACTCGGTGAGTTGGGTGTGAGTGGACTCAGAGTAGTGGGACTCGGTGAGTCTCGGGGTGACTCGGCGAGTTGAGTCGCGGATTGGGGAAGTTCTGATTATGGGAACTCGACGAGTCACAGGGTTGACTCGATGAGTAGAGTCAGTCAGGGGTTGACCTAGACTAAGGACTTCGATTTCGACCAAGGGTTGGCCGTTGACTTTTAGGGTTTGGACAGCGATGTGGCCTTGGGCCAAGAGAGAGATAAAATAGACTTTTACCCATAAGAGGGTGTTATGAGAGGCTTTATTCTAGCCTCGAGAGTTATATTCATGAGAGTATTTGCCTTACGTGTTAGGCGGTGGCGAGTTCGAGATTCAAGTGTGGGGATATCTGCTTTCTGCTTGCCAGGTGAGTCTTCTCACTATAATTTACCTTAAGTAGGTAACCAGAGTTATGTGATCAGAGTATTTGTATGCTATTTGTATGTGATGTGTTGTACTGCATTATTTCTATGTGATTTATGTTGTGCATGTTTATAGAGTTGGAACCGGAAGGTTCCCAGAGTTAGAACCTGAGGGTTCACAGAGTTAGGTGCACGGACCCATAGAGTTATAGCCTCGAGTGGCTAATATGTGTTATGTGTGGTATTTTGGGGAACTCACTAAGCTTCGTGCTTACAGTGTTTTGTGTAATGTTTTTCAGGTCTCTTTCAGTATCACGGGACGGCACTGGCTTGATTGTACACACCAGAGAAAGAGTCATATTTTGGAGGATCCTGGTTTTCTATGCAAGTGAAAATGGAATCATGTTTTGTAAATCGACTATGAATGAGATTTTAAACAAGTGTTTCTAAGAATAAAATGATTATTTTAAATGAAAATTTTGTCTTGAAATTTACGGTGTTACAAGTTGGTATCAGAGCCTTGGTTTGAGGGATTCGGACGCGCCTTCGGGTAAATCTGGACTCAAACTGAGGAAGTAAGAAAAGTTTTTAAAGAAATAATTTTCTAAAAGTGAATAAGAGTTCAAAGAGAAAGCAAGAAGGAGCAGTGTGTACAATCAGCCAGAGCCTGAACGGTGATTTCCCAAAATACCCTTATTTTTTGTGTTATGAGATATGTATGATGCACTTTATGAGATATTATTGCATGCTAGAGACAGGCTAGGTATTTCATATGTTAGGACTAGAGTGGCCTGATTTGTGATGCCTTAGCCTAGGACTCGTTGTTATATGTGTTATGCTTTTGAATATGTGATGAGTGAGAGTATCCAGTTAGAACCCATGAGGGGTAGAGTTACAGAGTTCGGTGGTACTTTCGAGGATGAGCTGAGAAGGTGGAGTTATCACAGAGAGGGAGTCCTATGTATTCTTCGATGCTCGAGTGCTGCTTGCTTTGTGCTTTGTGGAACTCTCGATGATAGGAGTCAGCTACCAAGTGAATATGACGATATTCAGGAGGTAGATGGCTGGCATCATTAGGAGCTCTTCAGCAGCTGATAGCAAAGAAGTGGGAGGACAACGGAAGAGCCTAGGGAATAACCCTATCCAGATGAGTGCGCTTGTAGAATAGAGAATTTCGCTGGGGAGCGAGCGCGCGATGGGATTGGTGAAAGAGCAGGTCGAGCAGCTATTTAGAAGCTCTGGGATGGTCCGTGTGGAAAGTATGGGTAGATGTGGCAGGTAGTATGGGCCCGTACTACTGAAAGCAGAGGACCCATACTTGATACAGGGAGTATTATGAAGGTTCTAAGGAGCAGATTGTGGAGTGATGTTATGGTTTGAGTACCATACATCGGAGCGGATCGAGGAGTGATGTTATGGTTTCAGTACCATACATCGGAGCGGATCGAGGAGTGATGTTATGGTTCGGGTACCATACATCAGGGCGGATCGAGGAGTGATGTTATGGTTCGGGTACCATACATCAGGGCAGATTGAGGAGTGATGTTATGGTTCGGGTACCCTACATCCGAGCAGATTGAGGAGCGATGTTATGGTTTGAGTACCATACATCGGAGCGGATCGAGGAGTGATGTTATGGTTTGAGTACCATACATCAGAGCGGATCGAGGAGTGATGTTATGGTTCGGGTACCATACATCAGGGCGGATCGAGGAGTGATGTTATGGTTTGGGTACCATACATCAGGGCAGATTGAGGAGTGATGTTATGGTTCGGGTACCATACATCAGAGCAGATTGAGGAGCGATGTTATGGTTTGAGTACCATACATCGGAGCGGATCGAGGAGTGATGTTATGGTTCGGGTACCATACAGCAGGGCAGATTGGGGAGTGATGTCATGGTTAGGGTACCATACACCGGGGCATATTGAGAAGAGATGTCGTGGATGGAGTACCATGGTTCGTAGTGAATGATGTTTGTGGTTCTCCGGTTATTCGGCCACGAGTAAGTTCGAAGAGGCGTCCCTTGAGAGGGAGATCGAGAGTCCCTCAGAGTATTCTAGTAAGGAGTCAGTGGAAGGGAGAATTTCGATCTGAGTTGAGCGATCAGTCGATAAAGGAGATGTCACCTCCTATGATCGGGGAGGTACTGATTATGTAAGTGTGAGAATATGAGAAGCATGATGTTTTGGTTTTGGGTTTAGGGGTAAACCCTGCAGGTCGTCATTGATGATGATTTCCCACCAGAATATCAGGTAGCATGTGTGCCGCGAGGAAGTGATTTATCATAAGCAGATAGTCAGTTTGGACTGAGATAGTCGAGGGCCATGCTACACCTAGTTGAGTATAGTCGGGTGTATGGTAGTGGTATCAGTGGGGAGTTCAGTCGAGTTTAGCGGTGCAGAGAGTTTTCTATCCATGGGGTGTTGAATATGGGAGTGGGTCCTTGTTTTTGGGATGATCCCGGTGTTGGAGCGTTGGTTGATGAGTTGAGGTGAGGGGTACGGTGATTTTATGGTTCAGTCTATGAGCTAGGAATGTTATTGAGCAGTTGAGTTGTTTGGTACTAGATTGGTACGAGATTTGGAACGACTAGAGGCAGACGTGACGAGAAGTTCTTGAGGAGTTCATCAGAGGTTCAGAGTATATGAGGTCGATTCATTTCCGTAAGGGGGATTATCGGACGTTGTGTAGTACTTTTCGGGGGCAGGTGCGATTTTGCTGGAGAATATAGTTATGGAATAGTTGTGTGCTATTTGGTGACGGTTCGAACCCTAAGTGGGGGAGAACCGGGTGCCGCATGTAAGAAAGCAGAGATTTGTCAGGAGCAGTTATAAGTGGAGTATAGAGATATGCGGTAAGGAATCATGAGACCAGAGATGTCGGTGGTCGAGGAAAGAGGTCAGAGTGAGTTAATGCGGGAAGTACTTGTTTGAGAAGGATGAATGTCTCCACGACAGGTGTTTATTAGTCAGGAATCTGGTATTGGTCAGTGTTGGGGCAAGTAGATAAAGAATGATTGGGCAACCAACTCCCGGGTCGGTATGTGTATCCTTGTTTGGATATTGAGCGGCGGGAAAAAGACTTTCGAAGAATTATCAGCGTGTTTCGTAGCATTAGCGTTTCTTCGTATTGCAGTTGAGAAATTGAATACACCGAAGTTGCGACTTTGGAAAAATGAAGATCTAGTTATGGGGTTCAGAGGGAATGTATTATTGCATCTATATGGTGCTTGGGGTAGGAAATCTGTGGTCGTGGCAGGATCTTATGATGTTCGGTGGGGGTGTTCCGAGGTATTCGGGTATTGATATCTTTATTTCAAGTTATTCGTGAATCTTGAGGCGAGACGACTTGTGGTATATTAGGTATCTATGGATCTATTGAGAGCCCTTCGAGTATGGGCATCCAGGGAGATTACTTTGGAGAGTGGATCTTCACAAGGGTAGGCATCTGTTATGGCAATTGCCTCCAGAGTCTGTGATGAATATTCGAGACGAGTATGGGTAGCCGCCTATGATATTCTGTAGAGAACGAGCTAGTGTAGTCAGAGGGTGTTGCGATACTGCGGGGAGCCGTAGTACTCACTAGTCAGAGGGTGTTGTGATACTGCGGGGAGCCGTAGTACTCACTAGTCAGAGGGTGTTGTGATACTGCGGGGAGCCGTAGTACTCACTAGTCAGAGGGTGTTGTGATACTGCGGGGAGCCGTAGTACTCACTAGTCAGAGGGTGTTGTGATACCGCGGGGAGCCGTAGTGCTCACTAGATGGCAAGAGAGTGTGATGATGGAATGTTCTCCGATCAGTGTATGATGTGGAAGAATTTTGGGCTTGAGTAGCCCTAGTATTGAGTCTTTGGAGCCTGGATGTTGGACGAGGGGTGAGACTGGGGTCCCCATCTCTGTCGGGAATGTGGTGAGATGCGCAAGGGATATGCGCAGCAGAAACCAGAGATTAGAGTGGAAACGATCCTCGGTTGGATTGTATTTTCTTGCATAAGGAAAAGAGAATTTCGTGACTTGCGTGTCACGGGGCCGGGATAGTGGTCACGGGGAGGAAGTTAGTGGGATGTTTGGATCATGATTTGGGTGACCTTTGGAGGCTCAGCTTGTTGGATTAATGTCTAAGTCCATAACTATAATTGGTAAGACTTGACCCGACCCGGCATGGTCCATTTGGGTTGCATGGCATCATGCACTTGGATAGACTATAATGAGAGAAATAAGACACTTATGGTTATTAATATATTATAAGTTCTAGTATATTAATAATAAGAATAATAAGATTATTTAATTAGTATTGATCAAGAATTAATCTAGGATTAATTAAGTGATCAAAAGAAGACTAATTAAATATATGGGTTAATTGTGTAAATCATCCATACTTATATAGTAGACTAATGCTCCATGGATTATCTAGTTGGGCCAAAACCCATATGATGCTCCATGGATGCTCCATGGTGTATTTGAACCCATGGATCCAAGGAAATGGAAAGTCATGACAATTAGGGTTTACCCTAATTGTAACACTATATAAAGATATTATTCTTCCCAAAATCGGCCACTAGATTATTCTAGAGAGGGCTAGACGATTTCATGAAGTGTAGAATTCTCTCTAAGTTATTCCAAGTGTTCATGGTGTTGTGTGAACCATTTGAGGTGTCACACTTGGGGCACTAGGCACTCAAGCTTCATGAAGACAAGCACCATCAAAGAGGTATGTATTCTATCTTGTTATATTGAAAGTTGTGTATGCTAGATTAGGATAATACCTTGGATATTCATATTTGCATGTATAATAGAGAAAACATAGATCCAAGGTATTTAGGGTTGCATGTACACTTAGGAGTGTTAGAATGCTCATAACCCATCAGAGCCTAGGCTAGTTTTCTTGTTATACCTGCAATAGAAGCTGAAAAATCGAGTTTTGATGCTGTCAGCCCAGCTGAATCGCCGAGTCCATGAAGGGACTCGACGAGTCCAAGGCAAAATGCATCCAACTCGCCGAGTTGTGTTCATGCACTCGACGAGTTGGACCCTAGACAGCATATCTTCGAGGTTTTTGGCTAGAAATGGACTAGGAACATTACCCTAAGTTGTTTTTGAACTTATAAACTTGTTTTTAATGTGGTAATGTTCATGCTAATCCATTCTCAAAGATAATTGTCAATAGATTCATGTTTTGTATTAGTTTAAAGGTTAGACTAATTACATGAAAAAGTTTGATTTGAATTATCTTGTTCTTATGAGTTGCTTAGATTAATAGAAAAGTTGAGTGAAAAAGTTGTTTTCAATCCAAATTAATCTAAGAGTTGAGTATAAAATGTGTTTGTGTAACTTATCCTTAAGCTACATGAAGAGTCACATTAAAGACTCATAAAATTCATAAAAGATGGCAATGGTTACAAAAGATGAAGAGTCTTGTCCATAAGTTATGGAGGTTCAAGAGTCACTTCATTAATAAATAAATAAATAAAATATGTAACCTTAATTAATTCCATAAGTTATAAAATAAAGAAAAGATTAATTCTTTATTAGTTTAAAGTCTTCCATAATTTGTCCACAAGTTATGGAACTTGAAGAGTTTTTGGATTAAAACTACTTTAAACACATAAGTTATGGAATTAATTAGTTTTGAATAGTTTCAAAACTTGCCCTCAAGTTTTGGAATTTGTAAAGTTTTCTCTTATGAATACTTTAATTCCAAGTTAGCCCTTAGAATTTTAAAAGTTAAAATTCAACCCTTATACTTTATAATATTATAAGCTAATAATATATATATGTATAAGAGTAAAGTCGGTCTTACCGCTAGTACGCCTCATTCACAAAGCCGGTCTATAAGGTGGGTATAAGGTTGTTGCCTATAAAATGGCAACTTAATGGGTGTCTACTCTCACCCACCGCTTGCTTGACTGGTGGAGGGTCGTTAGCCGAACGGGTTTGACATGACTATAATTCTCCCTTCATTAAAAGTATTAATGATAAATACTAAGTAACTAAACTCTTATAAATACCCAATCTTAGTTACTTAGGAAAATGTGAATAAGGTGCTAATCCATGAAATTACACTTTGCACTTTGTTTAAGTCGGTTAGTGGAGCGTGTGTGGTTAACCGGCACACTAACTCGTATTTAACAAGGTAGGCAAAGGGTAACTTAATGTTTATCATAGTATCGATGGAGCGTGTGTGGTTAACCGGCACATCGATTGAGGGGTAAACACTTAAGGGTACCAAGTAATTTGCATGGTTACTTCACACCTTGTTTTGTGATCCTCGGCATCCCAGTCACAAAACCTGAAGGGCACACTCGAGATTGAAACATGCCATTGAACAGTTCAATGAATCTCAAAAGATCTAGGAATTTCAAATCCAATTAAAACCTAATAATACATTTCGTTTATCTTGGTGGAAATTGGTGAATCGTCATTCACCTACCTTCAAATTGTTTTATAGCTTGGATTACGGCATACCTCTTCTAAGTTATAAAATAGTTTGTTGGGTCCTAGCCTTAATATTTCATATTGGGTGTCATATTAAGGACTTTAAGATCAACTATCTTGAATATCTCCCAAAAGATGTCTGGTTTAGACATTTATGATCTTCCCAAATCTCTTGAAACAAGCCTTCCTAAATGAAGATGATGTCCCATGGGTATCATACTTCTCTCTCCTCCTCCAATTATTCTCCCTACCCTACAAGTTCTTTAAAAGTTTAAAGTCACTCAAGCCCTAATGGCAAGGCAAGGTCTAGATGTGATCACATCTTGGAGATGTAGTCACATATTGACAAGCCGGGAGAGTTGGGTGTCAAAGTCTTGAGAAAGTTGGTAGTTCAATCACTTTCTAAGTCACATAGTGAGTTCCTTTGGGACACCTATGAAATAGACTATGACAAGACCCTTAATGATCTTATCTATTGTTAAGATCAACTTCCTGAAACTTTATGGACATTGACAATGGTGACACTGGAAATACAGAAAAAACATTCTCTTCCCAATGGAAAGGGATCGGCCATAGTCACCTCGGTTGAACAAATGGTAAAGAGAAAAGCTAATTCTGTAATAGTCCTGTGTACCATTATCAAAGGGTCCATATGTTTATATTGCCAAAGTAAGGGTCATTATTTGCGAAGCTGCCAAATTTACCTAAGGGTGTTAAAGTCAATAAGGTTGACTCTACTTCAGGTAAAGTCCACCACTCTAACTCTGTTAAGTTTCTATTATGAGATTCTTGATGCATGATGTGACTGGGTCACATGGTAATGTTTTAAGAATCAAAGAAAAGTAAAGGAACTTAAAGAAAGAATATGCTGAATCTGATCGCGTAGATGGATTTCTATCGCGTAGTTTGAAAAACGGATTCTTGAGCTACTTCTTAGGAGTTATGAGATATTTCTAAGGAATAGATAACAACAAGTTTTCATATGGATTGTAAGGATAAGTTTTTCCGCATAGTTTTGAAAATAAAAGAAAATTTTGATTTTATTTATTTTAAAAATATCCTTACAATGGCATTTGAGGAAAAATTGTTGCTTATATGATTCCATTAATAGCAAGAGTGGAAGTATGAAATTGATTCTTTCATTTGTGGTAATGTCTAAATTTATCAAATAAAGGAAACATTCTCATCACCCAAGTCTCAATTGGACCAGGACTTGGAATCATGCAAGTTGTATAGCATGATGAATGAGAACTTTTCAAGTATTGGAAAAAATTAAGACTAATTACTTATTCACATGGATGTGTGAGTCAAGTAATGGACTAAGGGATCGAGCACATAGTCATGTGCACTGATTAAGTCCACCACAAAAGATGTAAGCCTATTCGTCATAGTTTACTAAAGCTCAGTAAATATGATTATACTTACAAGCTTAAGTGTAACTCTGAGACATTGGAAAAGGTTCCAATGTAAGGCAGAGCGAATAAGAAGAATCAAATTAGGCAGAAGGATAAAAGTTTCTCAAATCTGAAAATATGGGAGAGTACTTTAGTATCAGCTTTGTGATCATCTTTATGATTAAGAAACCATATCAAAATTCGTTCTCTAAGGAAGTCTTAGTGCATTCTTATGACTAAGAAGAAGGGATCTTGGATTGTTGAAATGGTTAAATCAAGAAGATGAGTCATACTTCGTTCCAATACAAGTCTTAGAGTCATACTCCAAGATTGTAATTTGAGTGACATGTCTTAAAGAAGGTTTAAAACACTTGACAAATGTAAGAGTAAAAGTTTTCTACTCTTGTACATTTGAAATTGGTAAGTTGTGATGTTTTGGATAAAACAAAGACCAAGCCAATTGTGTGAAGTGTTTGTCTTGATTAGAATCCGCACTATCTCTTGGATGTTTGACAAGGAAGTCTTATAGGTCAAGAGGACAGTGGGAGTCTTAAAGGTCTTGAAAGTCTTAAGAACTAATCAAGAATCAAACCTGAAGTTCTTCACTAGCACACGACTTGAGGTTTATAACCTATCGTGTTGACATATTCTGTGCCCATTCCAGTTAAAGGTGGCTTTGCATATGAGTTCTTAGAGTTCTCAATGTGTTGCACAACAACTTGGAAGCAATGGTAGGCCCTTGAGCTACCAGGTGGCAAGAGATTAAGATTGAGTTCAGTCCATATGAGTTTGGATTTGTCATTATCCTTGTCTTGTGATTATGATTTTGACAATTCACATGGATAAGAACACATACACCATTAAATCTAAGTGTCATAAGGTTTCTCTCCGATTCATGAAAATGATGGTGAGGAAACACTTTCACTGAGTAGATTTTAGCTAGATAGCAATTGTAATCTCAAAGTCGTTAGTGGAGCGTGTGTGGTTTACCGGCACACTAACTTGGACTTGTGAGAAATGGCAAAGGTCAAAACGATCAAGACTATGATTACGGCATCCCTTTTCATAGTTCTTAAAATTGTTTTGACACACCCATAAGCTATCTAAGGAAGGTGTATGTTTTTGATAAAGTCTTATCAAAACAATCTAGTATCAGAAATCTGAACTTTGGTAAGAAAGTCAATAAAGTATTGATTTCTAGAAGTCGAGCTTTCTGAGTATATGTCAAAGCTAGTGGGAGCATAAGTGTTATGCTAATAATCATCATGTTAGTGGGAGCATGATAATTACGATAAGTATTGCAAGCTAGCAATGTTAATTATAGAAAACAAAAGGTTTCAATTGGGAAAAAGTTGTTTTGCTATAATTAAGGGAGAGGAAATTATACTTCATCTCAAATCTATAAGCTTAGATCGTGAGGTTTTAATCATTTAGTCAAGGATATATATGAATTTCATGTTGGAATGGCTCAACATAAGGAAATTCTATATATGGGTCCATTATTTGCGTTCTAAAATTCGATTATGATTACGGCATCCCTTTTCATAATCTGAATTATGGGAACTTGGCAAATTGAAATGGAAATGTTATAGCAAAAGACTGGTTTAGTCTTTATGTGAGACATCATGAATCGTGTCCCATATCCTTCGGATATAGGATCGATTACATGTGCTATATTCATCCTTTCTAAAATTTTCCAAATGCCTGGGGCATTAAGGAGGGAAAAGGTTTAGAACTGGATATGACTAAAAGGATTAAACAATTGTCGAGGACAATCTAAGGTTTACCAAAGATTGGTTGCTCAAGGACAATTGGAAGTATAGTGATAATTCTGGAAGGACCATATTGACATAATCTGTAAGGAGGCAACTCTTGTTCAGAAGTGATAGTCGAAATGGAATCTGGAAATGTTTCAAAGTTAGAATTTTCAATCTGTGTAAGATTAAGGAAACTTAATGCAAGAAGGATGGTTCCAAGGACTTGATCTCCTTTGGAATGCTCTGTAATGATTGTTGTTAAGTCTTTTTGACTTTGTGCATAATCATTACAAGAGGATCGATGCATATAAGTTTAGAATCTAACAGATTTCAGTAAATGACATGAATTTGGAATTCTTGCATTTGCAGTAAGGATTTGGGAGTGTGAAAAGAGAATCATTGAAGTTATGTTCAATTGATCTAGTTCACAAAATAAAGATCATAGACAAACATATTATGCACACTTGGTGTATGGCATGACTATTGTTTAGAAAACATAGTGTGCATGCTTGGAGCATGGGACAACTATTGTTTTAAATTCAAGAATAATGTTGATAGCTGAAACAATATACAATGAATAATGTGTAATCATATGGTGATAAATAAAAGGAGTTTTATTTATATTCATAAGTTCTGAGACCATATTGGATTCAATTATTATTGTGTTTCACTTTGCATGTTTTGACTTCCCGAATAAACTAGGTTATTCTTCCGGAATGACTAAGTTATTCAAACCATCCACAGTCGGTCATATGTTGGAAGTAGATATGAATTAAGACTGTCATGGGTTGGCTTGTAGAGGTCTAAGTTGTTGGACAAAGGGCTACAACACTCATGAGTGCTCATAAGTTCTGAGTATTGGATTCAACCCGCGCTCATTGGAATCACTTCATGGATTTTATCACGAGTGATCATGAGACGATAATATCTTATATTCTTCAAACCTAGAGATATGAGTTGTTACTATGAGTTGATAGTACATTGATTACACGAAACGCATTGGTAACTCGATGTTATAAAACGTGTCTTTATGTATGATTCAATAAGTAGTAGAACAAGCCATATGAGTCGAAGTTTATCCATTCCTTTTACCTTCAGGATGAAAGCGATATCTGTGGGCCCCTCGATGATTTGATGATGACAAATGGAAGTGCTCGGCCGGGCCAAGACTGATTTGATTTGTTCAATTAGTCAGTCGTCATAAATCGGAAATCGGGAAACAACTAATGGACAGAGAGAATGATTATAATCCATGTCTCAGTCCATATGATATCTAGAATGGAGGAATATATGATCCCTTATCTAATGGACAAGTCATTGACAAAGATCAGAATTCATCTACAAGGTCAGAGTTCGACAAAAGCTTTTGAGAGCTACGATTGCCAGTTGGTTCCTGAAGTCATACGCAATAATAGTTTTAGACTTATCCAAGTGGGAGACTGTTGGATTAATGTCTAAGTCCATAACTATAATTGGTAAGACTTGACCCGACCCGGCATGGTCCATTTGGGTTGCATGGCATCATGCACTTGGATAGACTATAATGAGAGAAATAAGACACTTATGGTTATTAATATATTATAAGTTCTAGTATATTAATAATAAGAATAATAAGATTATTTAATTAGTATTGATCAAGAATTAATCTAGGATTAATTAAGTGATCAAAAGAAGACTAATTAAATATATGGGTTGATTGTGTAAATCATCCATACTTATATAGTGGACTAATGCTCCATGGATTATCTAGTTGGGCCAAAACCCATATGATGCTCCATGGATGCTCCATGGTGTATTTGAACCCATGGATCCAAGGAAATGGAAAGTCATGACAATTAGGGTTTACCCTAATTGTAACACTATATAAAGATATTATTCTTCCCAAAATCGGCCACTAGATTATTCTAGAGAGGGCTAGACGATTTCATGAAGTGTAGAATTCTCTCTAAGTTATTCCAAGTGTTCATGGTGTTGTGTGAACCATTTGAGGTGTCACACTTGGGGCACTAGGCACTCAAGCTTCATGAAGACAAGCACCATCAAAGAGGTATGTATTCTATCTTGTTATATTGAAAGTTGTGTATGCTAGATTAGGATAATACCTTGGATATTCATATTTGCATGTATAATAGAGAAAACATAGATCCAAGGTATTTAGGGTTGCATGTACACTTAGGAGTGTTAGAATGCTCATAACCCAACACAGCTGTGGAGTCAAAAGCTGACCTAGTGCCCAGTCTCGAAGAGGGATATGAGATGAGCTAGAGCTTATCATGATGATGTCTGAGGACACCTCAGAGGGAGTGAACGATTCAGACGCTCAAAGACATGCTTCGGGCATATGTATTAGATGTCGGAGGGTGTTGCGGCACGTATTTATCCTTGGTTGAGTTAACCCATTCAACAGCCATCATTAGTGCATTGGTATGCCACCCTTTGTGCTGTTGTATGGGAGGAAGTGTTGGACCCTCATTTGCTGGGGAAAGTGTTGATTCGCGGAAGTGAAAGTTGTAATGAGAATGGATGATTTTGAGTATGGTGGTCGAACACTATGTCTATGACAGTGGTATGGAATGACTTCATGATGGGATGTCTGTTGAGGACGCGGAAGGATTCCGAGGGTGTAGAGCCAAGAGTCTCAAGATAAATGCAGGGATGGAGACTGGGACTCCCAACTTGATTCTGATCAAGGGCTGTGTGCGTAGTGGTGGTTTCTTCTGGGGATGTTGGAGACGTCATCAGTGTGACGGGTTTTCCTAACCCGAGAGTGCGAAGGTTGGTGCGGCATGGGTGTGTGATTGCAAGAAGAGGACCCATGGGAGTTGCTCTGGGATTTAAGAATGGGTATTTCCGTCGTCACGGATTGGATAGAATGGGATTCAGATTGGGGATCCGATGGTTCATGGCTTCTAACCCTTATGGGTCGAGTGATTGTTGAGATTTGGGGCAGAGATACTTCATGGGTAATTCTCGGATCGTTGTGTGTGGTCATCAGAGGGTACATCTGGTGCCCGGTTCGAGACAATGGTCAAGACACCGTAAGGAAAGGGAAAGTGTATTCGAGTTTCGATGGGTATGCCTTGTGAGATCTGGTCCGATTAAGGCCAGGTGGCACGTTGTGGGAGTAATTCTGGAGTTGAGTTGCTGTAGGCTTTGAGGGCGAAGCCTAATTTAAGTCGGGGAGAATTGTAACATCCCGAAATATCAAGAGTAGAGCTGAAGGGCTAAAAGAGTAAATTAGGAAAGAGCGACTCGGCGAGTCCATGTGTTGACTCGGCGAGTAGAGTCGCGACTTGGTCGCGTGTTAAGTGGCCGACTCGGCGAGTCAGTGTATTGGACTCGGCGAGTAGGCGCTGAGTGGAGAAAACCCTAATTCCCGGGGTTGAGCCTTATATAATGATCATTATGTCTTCCTCCCAGCCTCTTTATCACCCCTTGAGCCCCAGAAAACCCTAAATCACGAAGAAGCTCCATTGTTGAATGGATTGGAGCTTTGAGGAGTAATTGTGAAGGAATTTTGGGAGATTGAAGGCTTGGAGCAAGGAGCTTTGTTTGGATTCGAATCTCATTTCAGTTGGGGATTCCTTTGAGGTAATATCTCGTTTTTTTGAGTTGTTATTTCTTAGATGCATCATTTTGGGGGTGTTGGAGATCATATCTTTGGATGTATTGGAGTTTAGAGGCTAGATCTGAGGTTGCTACCTCAGATCTGGAAGGGAGAAGGTCTAGAGTGCATGAAAGTCCCTGTTTGTGAGTAGTTGATGGAGCCATCTTGTCCCAAATCCGAGCCCAATGTGAAAATGGCTTAGATCTCTTTGGATTCACGTAAAGTTTGCCACTTTACGTGATGGATGAGTGGTAGGAGACTAGATCTAGGTTTTGGAGCAGTTGCATGGCCTGGAATGCTTCGGAATGGATTCAGAACGGTGGTACTCGCCGAGTCACATGGTTGTACTCGACGAGTTGGATGAAGATGGCCTGGAACTCGGCGAGTTGTATGAACAACTCGGCGAGTAGGTTGAAGATAGCCGTAGACTCGGCGAGTCTGTTCTTGGACTCGACGAGTCTTGTCGAAGAGTCCCAAATATTTCCTGGTTGAGTCGAGAATCGGTGAGTCAAGGGATGACTCGGTGAGTTGGGTGTGAGTGGACTCAGAGTAGTGGGACTCGGCGAGTTGGGTCGCGGATTGGGGAAGTTCTGATTATGGGAACTCGACTAGTCACAGGGTTGACTCGACGAGTAGAGTCAGTCAGGGGTTGACCTAGACTGAGGACTTCGATTTCGACCAAGGGTTGGCCGTTGACTTTTAGGGTTTGGACAGCGATGTGGCCTTGGGCCAAGAGAGAGATAAAATAGACTTTTACCCATAAGAGGGTGTTATGAGAGGATTTATTCTAGCCTCGAGAGTTATATTCATGAGAGTATTTGCCTTACGTGTTAGGCGGTGGCGAGTTCAAGATTCAAGTGTGGGGATATCTGCTTTCTGCTTGCCAGGTGAGTCTTCTCACTATACTTTACCTTAAGTAGGTAACCAGAGTTATGTGATCAGAGTATTTGTATGCTATTTGTATGTGATGTGTTGTACTGCATTATTTCTATGTGATTTATGTTGTGCATGTTTATAGAGTTGGAACCGGAAGGTTCCCAGAGTTAGAACCTGAGGGTTCACAGAGTTGGGTGCACGGACCCATAGAGTTATAGCCTCGAGTGGCTAATATGTGTTATGTGTGGTATTTTGGGGAACTCACTAAGCTTCGTGCTTACAGTGTTTTGTGTAATGTTTTTCAGGTCTCTTTCAGTATCACGGGACGGCACCGGCTTGATTGTACACACCAGAGAAAGAGTCATATTTTGGAGGATCCTGGTTTTCTATGCAAGTGAAAATGGAATCATGTTTTGTAAATCGACTATGAATGAGATTTTAAACAAGTGTTTCTAAGAATAAAATGATTATTTTAAATGAAAATTTTGTCTTGAAATTTACGGTGTACACTACGTACTACCCATTACACGCTGCCCCACTTCTCCCCAAAAAATGGGAGTCCGACACCTCCTCCCATATAACAGCTCAAAGGGTGGCATACCAATGCTCGAATGATGGCTGTTGTTGTAGGAAAATTCCGCCAAGGGTTAGTACGTGTCCCAACTCCCACCGAAATCCAACACACATGCCTGGAGCATATCCTCGAGCGTCTGAATCGTCCGCTCACTCTGTCCGTTAGTCTGGGGGTGGTACGCGGTACTAAAATGCAGTTTAGTACCCAATTCCTCATGGAATTTCTTCCAGAATCTAGAGGTGAAACGCACATCTCGATCTGAGACAATCGAGATTGGTACTTCATGTCTTGCTACCACTTCCCTCACATATATCTCTACCAACCTCTCTGCAGAAGAGCTCTCGCTAATAGCGAGGAAATGAGCGCTCTTCGTTAACCGGTCTACAATCACCCAAATTGCATCGACGCCCCTCGCGGTCCTTGACAATTTGGTGATAAAGTCCATGGAAATCCGTTCCCACTTCCACTCGGGAATCTCTAACGGCTGCAACTTGCCGTGAGGTCTCTGATGCTTGGCCTTAACCCTGCGATAGGTTAGGCACCTCTCCACGAACCATGCAACATCCCTCTTCATACAGGGCCACCAATACTCCCTTTTCAGATCCAAATACGTCTTAGTGGCCCCGGGATGGATCGAGAACTTCGATCGATGAGGCTCTTCCATCAAAATGGTACGCGTTCCGCCCACATGCGGTACCCAGATCCGTCCCTGAAACGTCATAAGCCCCCAACCATCGGTGATGAACTCCAATTCTTGCCTGACAACCCACTCTCTCTTCTAGGTTTTTGGCCTAATGGCCTCGGTCTGAGCTCCTCGAATGGTGTCCAACAACGGAGTCATCACACTCAACCTCATACAAATGTCACGCATCTGAACACTCTCCGCCATACGACTCAAGGCATCGGCCACCACGTTGGCTTTTCCTGGGTGGTACAAGATCTCGCTATCATAATCCTTTACCAAATCCAACCATCTCCTCTGTCGCATATTCAGGTTGGGCTGATCCATCAAGTACTTCAGGCTCTTGTGATCCGTGTATATGGTACACCGGACCCCATATAAATAGTGACACCAGATCTTGAGGGCGAACACCACTGCAACCAATTCCAAATCATGGGTAAGATACTTTGCCTCATGAGGCTTCAGCTGGCTCGATGCATACGCTATCACATGACCCCTCTGCATAAGTACTACTCCCAATCCTAATATCGACACGTCACAACATACCACAAAATCCTCCATTCCTTCCAGAAGGGCTAACACCGGGGCTTCGCATAATTTCTGGCAAAGAGTCTCGAAGGAGGTCTGCTGTTCTGGACCCCAAGTAAAAACTACACCCTTCCGGGTCAACATGGTGAGTGGCACAGCGGTCTTCGAGAAATCCTTGATGAATCTCCGATAATAGCCTGCTAGCCCTAGAAAACTCCTGATCTCCGAGGGCGACCTCGGCACCTCCCAACTCATCACTGCCTCAATTTTGGCCGGATCAACCAATATCCCTTTCTAGTTAATGAGATGTCCCAGGAACTAAACCTCTCGTAACCAGAAATCACACTTGGAGAACTTGGCATAAAGCCTCTCCGATCTCAAAACCCCTAGGATCTCCCTCAGATGCTCCTCATGCTGCTCTCTACATCTCGAATACACCAAAATGTCGTTGATGAATACGATCACCGAGCGATCCAACATCAGTCTGCACACCCTGTTCATGAGGTCCATGAACACAGCTGGTGCGTTGGTGAGCCCGAAAGACATCACCACGAACTCGTAATGCTCGTAACGAGTCCTAAATGATGTCTTCCGAATATCCGATGATATCCAGACCTCAAATCGATCTTGGAAAACCAAGATGCTCCCTACAACTGATCGAACAAATCGTCAATCCTCGGCAACGGGTAACAGTTCTTGACCGTCAATTTGTTCAACTCCCAGTAGTCATTGCACAAGTGGTGTGAACCATCCTTTTTCTTAAGAAAAAGGATAGGAGCTCCTCACGGTGAACTACTCGGCCGAATAAACCCCTTTCCCAGCAGCTCCTACAGCTGCGAGGATAACTCCGGCATCTCTGGAGGCGCAAGGCGATAGGGCGCCTTGGCGATAGGCACGGCCCCCGGAACCAAATCGATACTGAACTCCACCGGCCTAACAGGAGGTACACCCGATAACTCCTCCGGAAATACATCCGGGAACTCACGCACTATCGGAACCTCTCCCACAGACCTCGGTTTCTCCGACTCAACCTTCGTGTCCATAACATATGCTATGAATCCCTTACATCCCTGCTGAAGACTCTGCCTCGCCCTGGCAGCTGAGCAAAACACTGAACCGGAACGGCTACCCTCACCGTAAACCGTAAGAACTCCCCCACTAGGGTCTCGTATGGTCACTAACTGTCGCTTGCAGTCGATGATAGCTCCAAATCTGCTCAACCGGTCCATGCCCACAATGACACAGACATCCCCCATCACAATAGGGACCAAATCTATCGGAAACTCAACCCCGAAAATCTCAAGTACACAACCACGAATCACCTCAGTGGCATACACCGCTCTCTCATCCGCTATGGAAACTCTAAGAGGTCGACTCATCGCCTCTCTACTAGTACTGATGTGTCAGCTAAAGGCCAACAATACAAAAGATCGATTCGCACCCGAGTCAAATAACACTAGAGCAGGTACAAAATTCACAACGAAGGTACCTACGCATAACATAATATAAGCACAGTCATCACAGGATGTAAAATAATACATGAAAGAGTACATACCGGCCACGACATCGGGCGCTGCGCAGACCTCCTCTGCAGTCAACTGGAAGGCTCACCCACGTGCCTTCGGTGCTTTAACCTTCGCAGGCTGAACATTCGCAGCTCTCACCGCAGTAGGGGCTGATCCCGGAAATGCTCCCTACGCTGACCCCCGCAACTGTGGACACTCTGCCTTCCGCTGTTAAGTCTGATTGCAATGAAAACAGACTAAAAAACCCTTGGGGAAATCTGTGGCCATGTGCCCCTCCTTGCCACACTTGTAGCAACACACAACTCTGCAAATCCCCTCGTGGCTCTTGCTGCACTTGCCACAAGTGCGGCCCTTCTGGTTCCCAGATCTCGAATCAACGGGTTTGACCCGCTTAACTGTCGGCTGAGACTGAGCCGGCCATTGATAATTTCCCTGAGAAACAGCCTCCTCCCTGGCTTGGGGCTCCAACTTTATCTCCCTCTTTCGGGCATTTGCCTACAGCTCGGCAAATATCTGGTACGTCGAGTTCTCCACGAACTCACGTATATCCCTCCTCAAAATGCTCAAATATCGGCTCATGCATGCCTACTCGAAGGACACGTGCTCTAGGCAGAACATCGCCCGCTCATGAAACATCCTTGTAATTACCATAACAGACTCAGTACCCTGCTTGAGGGTCAGAAACTCCTGGGCCAAAAATTCCCTATCCACCTGGGGAACGTACTCATCTCGAAACATAGTGGTGAACCTCTCCCACGTCACCGCAGCAAGCTCAGCAGGCGTAAAGTGTGCAGTCACAAACTTCCACCAGTCCTTTGCTCCCAAGCGAAGCTGTTTCAGCACGAACCGGACTCTCAAATGCTCTGGAGATGAGCAAGTAAAGAAACACCCCTCTATGTCTGAAATCCATCTCATCACCGCGATCGGATCCTGGGTCACGTCAAACTCCGGTGGTTTTGTGTTGCTGAACTCTCGGAACAACAACGCATCACCACCCTGCGGCATAGTCGCAGCTATAGCTGCAGTGGCTGCAACAATAGCAACCTCAGAAAGAGTAGCGTATCTCTCATCAAATGTCTCCATCAGAGTGGTCTTGATAGACCCGAACATCTATGGTATATCTTCCCTGATGGCTACAGCCACCTCCTCCTGGATGCTTCTATGGATCTCCTCATCACCCGAGCAGCCGATCAATGGTGTGTGGCACGTCCCAACCATGGTCTCGTTCTGAAATACAACATAAGAATATTACAGACCCTTTTTTAGTATAAACACACTCGATAATTCCACCCTACTTGTTCCTTGATGCCCAAAGGATTCTTACTTGGTCTGCGTACCAACCCGGTATCTTCGGTAGTACGAGCCCAATACTACCGCCCATACCTCATTGGCATTCACCCCAAGTCCTCCTCCTTGAGCCTCAAATCCAAAGTACACTACTCTTTCTATCATGTGCAACTCACTAACAAAACTCTCATAAGCACCTCGCTGCTATCTAAATCACTCTTAAGCATCTCTAGCAACGAAACCCCTAGACTAAGGTGTCATATATCAAGCCACTCTAGTCCTAATAAGAATACCTAGTCTACTCTAGCATGCATATCCTAACTCATCATATAGCATACATAACATATCTAATAATCACTTATTAGGTGGGTATGTTGGGAAATCACCGTTCGGGCGCTGGCTGATCATACACACGGCTCTGCTCTGTTTGTCTCAGGACTCTTTCTACTGTTTTTCAAAAAGATATTATTTTTATTCTTACAAGTCTCCTAAAATCCCCAGTTTGAGTTCAGATATGCCCGAAGATATATCTGAATCCCTTAAACCAAGGATCTGATACCAACTTGTAACACCGTAAAAATTTGAACAATTTTTCACTTTGTAACCCATAAAATATCATTTGAAAATATAAACAAAACATTATATATATATATATATATATATATATATATATATATATATATATATATATAAACTCCGGTATGCGTGTGTACGAATCATGCCAGCGCCTTCCCGCGATCATCACTGGTACCTGAAACACATAACACATAACACTGTAAGCATAAATGCTTAGTGAGTTCCCCAAAATACCACTCTACACATAATAGCCACTCGAGGGTGTAACTCTGTTGACCCTCAGGTCTATGTGTCCTAGTGGGGCCCCCCATCCCCAACTCTCTATGGGCCCTCTGGCCCTAACTCTGTGGACCCGAAAGTCCTAACTCCGTGGACCCGAACGTCCTAACTCTGTAGCTCTGAACCATATATAACACATATCACATTAAATCATATCACATAAATAACATGCAATTACACTGGCATATATCTCTAAAATACTCTATCACATAACTCTGATTACCACACTAGGTAAAGTATAGTGAGAAGACTCACCTCAGGCGTCTCGGTAAATCTCTAACTCGGTAGAAATATTGCCTAGTCTTCGCCTATTCACATAAGGTAAATACCATTATAAATATAACTCTCAAGACTAGACTCAACCTGCCATTGGCACCCTCAGGAGGGAAAAAGGCTATTTTCCCCCTCTTGACACAAGTACTCTGTTGACCTAACCCTAAAAGTCAACGATCACACTTTGACCCTACTCGCCGAGTGCACCCTGGTGACTTGGCGAGTTCACACATGATCTTTAACACTTTGTCCTGCTTTGCACGTCGAGTCCCTCCCTATGCTTGACAAGTCATACCAGGCATGAATCGCAGGGCCACCATGAATCAACTGGCCGAGTCTCAAGAACAACTCAGCGAGTACCGCCTTGAACTCCAGTCCTCTAACTCCCTTCTGACTCACTGAGTCATCCCCCAACTTAGCAAGTCCACTGACTGAGCAATTTACGTGAAACCCTAACCCTACTCGCCGAGTCTCTGGAACAACTCATCGAGTTCATGCCATGCACAAACTCGACTGGCCTCTTGAGGTCATATCTATTTCCCTAAATCAAAGATCTGGCCTTCCCAAGCATGAATGTCACGTAAAGCTCGAAACTTGATGCTTGTATAACAACAACAAGGTATCAAAAGAAGATTTAGTCCCAAAAATAGCAACCTGAGTCCAATAACCCCAAACTGATCCATAAAGCTCCAAGGGTTAAGGTCTCTGGACCTCTTTGAGTCCAGATCCAAGGCACAAACTCGAAGAGGGACCATATGCTCCACATAATCACTCTCCAAAGGGGTTAGAAAACCCTAACTCTAATGATCAACGCCAAAACTGAAGGAGGTTCGAACTATTACCTCAAAATGAAGTCTCTGAATCTCTGGAACTGCTAGAATCACACCTCCCCTTTTGCTCTTGCACCTCCTTCTTGCCAAACCTAAGATACAAGGATCAAAAGTGGCTTCTTCTTCCCCACCACGCTTAAACTCACTTAGGGGTCTCCAAGGGATCTGTAGCCGAAATGAGAGGTTATAAGTGCCCTTAAATAGGCTCCAAACTCAGGGATTTAGGGTTTCATTACACAGTGTGGACTCGCTGAGTCCAAGGTGAATCCGGATGAACAATCATGACCCTAATCGGTGAGTCTACGCATCACCTCGTTGAGTTCCTTCTCATAATTCAAAATAAAATAATATACCTGGAAGCCCGACTATTACACAAAACATATGCAAACCCTAAAGAAGAAGTTCACCACATTTTTTAGTCTCAAGGGTCCTTTAAATAGTGAGGCTATTAGGGTTATCTAACAAGGAAACCCTAATTTGGATGCTTAGGCCCTAAGCAACCCATGGACTCCCTCCTTAGAGGCCTAGGACGACTTCTAATGGGTTTCCCCATAGAATTCGTCCACCCCTCTAATATGGAGTCCATTAGCCCGATATTCAACTATCATACAATTAACAGTTTTAGTTCCTTAAGTTTATTTAATGTCTTTTAGCCACAAACTTAATTCTTATTAATTCATGACTAATATTAATTAAACAATATGATGTCTCCTTTAACATATTATTCTCACAATATATTAATAAATCATAATTAATCCTTTCTCTCCATAATTCATCCTATCAAGTTGCTTTGATGAAGGCAACCCAAAAGGACCATACACCATCGGGTCAAGTACATACCAAAATAGTTATAGACTTAGACACTAATCCAATAGTGGCAGCATGAACGGCGACGATCTGCTGCTTATTGGTGGGGTCTCAGGCTGATTGATTCTTCTTGTTGTCCCAAGACTTCCTTTTATAGTTTCCCTTGCTATCTTGCTCAGGGGTGGTTGTCATAGTGCCATGGCTGGCCCTATGGTCGATGAGTTGTTGTGCTAACTCCTTGGCACTATCAAAGGTAATTGGTCTTGAGGCCAACACGCTATCTTGAATTTGGGGAGAAAATTCCCAAGGGTATCATTCCACCTTATTTTCCTTAGGAGCGACCATTGTGTGACAAAGGAGTGCTAGATCACAGAATCGGTCGGTGTAAGTTTCAAGGATAGAGCCTGTCATTTTGAGATTCCATAGTTCTTGCTCTAGTTTTAGACTTCGCCCCTTGGGTAGTACTCATTCAGCATCAGTGTCTTTAAGTCTTCCCAGCTTAACGAGTTAGCCACCGTAAGCGTCAGTGACTTAATGTGGCTTTTCCACCATGTAAGGGCTCGGCCAGTGAAAGTGCAAGCTGCAAATTTGACATGGCTTGCATTGGGACATGTACAAACCTCGAAGATTGACACTGTCTTCTCGAACCATTGCATCAGAGTGATAACGCCCCCGCTTCCATTGAAAGAATCCGGTTTGCAATTGATGAAGTCCTTATAGGAACATTCCCTCGTACGCCACGTACTGTCCCCATGGTTAGAGTTAATGGCACCAGATCCAGCACCACCGATACCATTCGTACCAATTTGCGACATTGCGGCAGCTACGGCTGCGACTACGACAGCTTGAAACATTGTGGGATCAAATTGCGGAGGTGGTTGTGGTGTTGCGCTGCTGGAAGGTCTGGACTTTTTCTTTGGCGGCATAGTCCTATCATAAGTTTGTAGAGAGGAACAGACAGTAAGTTTCTAATAGTAGTGACAAGTCGGATGTTATCGAGCCAGAATTTTTTGTATTATGTTCCGAATTAAAAGTATTTTGTATATAATTCATAATAAAGCCCCTATGAATGAATTAGTGGTAGTGACTCAAATGTAACGTATGATTTGTTTTGTGCCTGATCCCTTCTTAATATCACTTGGTATATACCAATCGTGTATAATTAAGGTCCAATAGGCCGTCGAACTTAATGAGTCTGCCCTAGGTCCACAACCAAACAAGGAACAGGACCCAAGGCATACTCACCATTTCTAAGTCGATTGTCTCTTAATTACACCCGACCTTGAGGTATACATTAAGAATTATTGCAGTTACCATAAGCAAATTGTTTTTAATACTGAGTTATGAAATATGTGGAAAATTCCCAATGAATTTTAATATGAGCCAATTTCTTTAATATAATTTAGTGTATAGGGTTCGAGGAAATTTTTCCTTATAATAGGTCTACATCTCATTAATGTAAGGAAAAATTTTGACAGTGCCACGATTCCCTTGAATAGTATAGTTCTACGGATTTTGAAGGATTCGAATGTCTCTATACATATATGGGGGTAGTCATTAGACGCATGCTAGTAGATCAATTCTTTACCGATATGTTAATGGTGTACACCCTAGTTGTGGCGGGTGATGCTCTGTGGGTCATAGAGTAAAGACATGAAAGTCTACATTGCTCTAACCTCTGTCCTGGTTTCATTCATTTGATGATCTGTCTTTATTACACGTTTTCTCTAACGGTGCTTGACGTTCAAGATACTCTTTAGTATCGGCTCGAGTCGCGGTTACTTCTCTCTGAACGTTTGAACTTGGCTCCTGTTTTGTTCATGGCCTCCATCCCTGTGATGAAGGCAAGTTGTGGAGATCCTGGTTGTGACAACCCGATAGTTCAACTACATGTAAACGACCTAAAAAGTCAAGTATTGTAACCACATTAGTTGTAATAAAATTTACTTCGAAAATAAAATGTCCAAAAATCACCAATTAAATTACATTTTAGGATAGATGTCATTAAACCATGATCGTACGTAAAAAAAACGCTCGAATCCGACTTCGTATAAGAAAGTTAGGAATTTTTCAAGTTCAGATTAACGGAAGACTACTAAAAACTTGAATCAGAGATCGAGCGACTTTTGGCCGGAATGACCTAAACGAGAATCGAAACTCTCATCAATGGTATTTCAGCGGTAAAAAGTCTGGAAAAAACCGACGTCAGGTAAAGGAGTGATGAATTTCTAAACAAATTTTCTTACTGCGACCTTTTAAAAATAAATAATAAAAATAATTTTGGAATTTGCCAACGGAATCTAAACGAAAGTTGTAGAGTATGGTCTCACCTTCGCGGAGATATAAAGAACGTCGAAAACGGAGTTCGTATGAAGAAGATATGAATTTTTGAAGTTTATTAAATAAATTATATATTTATTTAAATCAAAACTCCGTTATTATCCGAAGAGGGAGTCAGCGTACTCATCCAAGTTACGCGTCACGTAACACTGTACGCCCCGCGTACTCGAAGGCCTTGGCCTCGGATCGTCCACGTCGCGCCTGTGTGAACCACCGTCCCGTCCCATTCGAGCTCCGAGGTAGTCGAGGACTCGGTCACGCATGACGTACGCGTACGCCCAGCGTACGTGCGTACGCCCCGCATAACGAGGCCTCTCAGCCTCCTATAAATAGAGATGCGAGGGTTTCGGGAAATTCACCCCATCTCTCTCATTTCTCTCACGATATTGCCTCGATTTCCGTTCCCCCACTACCCCGAAGCCCCTATCACTTTGCTCGAATCCCGAAGGTTGTTCGTGCCCCCGAGGTTACCGACAATTCCGAGGAAATCCACTTTCGCAAGCCGAAACTCTGTCCGGTTTTTCATCTTGCAACCTCCGATTTTACAAGTGAGTTCATACCCCTATAATTCACGTTTTAAATGTTTTATGAGTACTTTTACATGCTTTTAAGGGGGGGGGGGGAATACAAGTAAAACACTCAGCTATTATCGGGTGTTATATTAAATTTCACTTTACACGTTTTATCAAAGGAATCATATGTGATTTGAAACTATCAAAGGAAATCTTTTATATGCAAAGTATGACACGATAACATTTTATCTTTTGAAATGAGAAACGATTTAGGTATTATATAAATCAGATACTTTGCTTATATTACATTCGGTGTGTCGGATTGTGGGGACGACTCCGGGACAGACTCAGAACCGGAAATAGTCAACCCTCCACCCATTAGGAGGAACTATCTAGGACCGACTCCCGTTTGGGGAAGTCACGTCGTCCACTGGAGCCAACAACAAGGGATACGCTCTCCCTACGGAATGTGTTGAGACTTCTACGAGATCAGGGACGGAGGTTCAGCCGACCGAGCACTTCCAGCAATGGTAGGTAAACTGGCCAACCAGTCCTACCAATCAGGGGTTCAAGCAAACCGAATCTGAGAGGTCAACGTGGAAGTACAAGTCCACACGGCCGATATCAGCCGCCTGGAGATGTTGCAGAATGACATCCACCTCCGCACCGAAGCATTCCAAGCACAAGAGAATGCAGCCTTCGCAGAATTGAGGGAACAACAAGCCGCCGTTGATAGGCGTCTTATGGAGTCAAAGCAATCAGATGCAGAATCGAGCTCCAAGCGCAACACACGTCGCAAGTAGTACTTGTGAAAACCTCAAATTTTGTTATAAGATAGGACTTCGGCTAAAAGTTTTTGACTCCTTTAAATTCATGTAATGGGAGACATGTTTAAGGGTCAAATTTTTGTGATCAGTGTATCATCTCTTATATTAATATAATTTGCACACTATTACTACTATGTTGAGTATCGCATTCAATCTTTAATATACTATGGAAAAACAATACGCTTGTTCACATATTCCGATTTACGAATAACCTTCGCTCTTCTATTTTGTAAAACTCATACTATCATTTGTTGTTGAACTATAGCAATTTGGTTCATGAGACACATTCATTATTCACTTATTCTTATCCATATCATCATCTTTTAAACGTATAGTTAAAGATTCCGCCACACAGGAATACCAAATGTAACCCTAACAACGAAACACTAATACCACCACCACCTGCACCTCCTCAATTCAATCCTGTCATGTTCCTGGCAGCAGTCACTGCAGCTGTGATGACTGCCATTTCATTGATCAATACCCTGTTACTAGGGGTTCAGGAATTGGCATGCATCCTTCCAACCATGGCGATAGTCATGGACAACCCCAGGAGTGCACCTACAAAGACTTCACAAATGCTAAGCCTTGATACCAATTGTAAGGTCCCTAATCTGTTTATGTATCAATCAGATCCGTTTGACGGTGCAGAATCCCAATCAAATGGATGATGTCAGATCAAATAGAAGAGAATGAGAAGAAGAAGATAATGAATCTTGTATATATTGATATGAATGAAGATCCGGATACAAGATTTACACACTAACACACACTCTCTTTTATCTCTCTCTAAAACACCTTCAAATGCACACAATTAAGCTCTTCTAATGTTCATTACTCTTTTTCTCACACCCTCACCCCTATATATATATATATATATATATATATATATATATATATATATATATACACACACACACACACGGGAAACATGGGCCTTTAAATGGGTTTACGGTTGTTAATGGGTTACGGCCGTAAGCATCCATTGGGCTGTAAACACCTATATCATATTACATAAAAATACAGTTTCCTAGAAAAGCAAAGTATAAACCATATTTTTTACCCAACATACCTTCTATCACACCCCTAAACCAGAATGGCGGAAACGTTCGGGGGTGGATGACTTCATGTATAGTATCATAACAACGAATGTAATAGTTAAGAAAGCAAACACAACCATCATCAATATAATTAAATGAGTTACATCATAGAGTAAGTTTACATGTTTCAAATTCAATTACATCATGATGACAAAATAAGTTTTGAATTTAACGCCTTAGAGCCCCGTCCTTGAAAGCAGATGATTACCTATTTACCGATTTCATGAGAATACAAGTTGTTTGAAAAAGTGTCAACACAAAGGTTGGTGAGTTCATAAGAGTTTTAATTGAGAAATAAATTGTTTTCATTGTAAAAGCAACTAAGTTGTTCCAGTAAATCTGATATTTTCCTTAAAAAGTGAATTGAAAGTTTCTATGTTATGAAATACTGCATCCTAGAATTCCTTATAGTTTCCTTCTATAATCTCCAAGTATATATAAGTTATATAAATTTTGTTATGATTTTTAGTGCTCTGTAACTTGTGTGAAAATATCAATATTCACTGACTGGTCCGGATTTGTTCTTGAAATGATAGGTTGTTTTGCAAAAACCACCATAAATCATAGAAAAAACGTATGGAGATGTGAAAGTAGTCATTTTAAAGGTATCAACCTGAAATATTTTCATCTAATACAGTTTTGAAAACTAAAATGTTTAAGTTGACCAAAAAGTCCGTGAATGGAGTTAAACTTTCTTGATAGAAGCTGTTGAAAAAGTTTAGTTGTGTTCTTGTTGTTTTAACTTGTATCCCCGCCCCCCCCACCCCCACCCCCCCCCCCCCCCCACCCGCTAAAAACTTAAGAAAACATGAAAAAGTAGGGGTATGAACTCACCTTGTGTGATTTTAGTGGATGTATGTTGAAGAAAAGGAGTGTTCAACTCAAGAACACTAAGAAGATTGCCTTGATGATTCGAGATTCTAACACCAATGTGATGGAATTTGTGTAAGCAATCTATGATTGGAGTAGAATGAAGTGAAATTATCACAAGGAGGATGAATTATACATACCAAAAGTGTAAGAAAGCTTGATGATCAGCCTTGGAATCCCGAAATTGAGGGAGAAAGTTAAAGAGAAAAGTTGAGTTAGATCTTTGGTGAGATGAGAGCAAGTGAGTGAGAATGAGGAGAGAGGATGAGTGTCCAGCACTAAGAACGTGGGAATAACTTGTGAGAGAGGGAAAAGTACTAGGAAGTGACAAGGTATGGTGGGGAGGTGTGTGGGTTAGTTTAGTTATGAAACAAAAGACGGGATGAAAATAAGCCCTAAGTTATTTTAGTTATGAAACGACCAAACTACCGCCACTATTAAACCCTTTATTCAAAATAAGTCCCAACTCCCAAACCTTGACTCCATTTATTAAAATCAGTCCCTCTCATGGAATTTTTTTAACAACACCAATCTAAGACTCAAACATTAATTCAATTTAAACCATTCCCGTCCCTCCCTTGAATTATTTTAACCAAAACAGTCCTACTTTGATAAGTTAAGTTACCAAACAGCCCTTATAGTGTAAATTTGTTAAAAAAAATGGTCTGGAAGGTGTTTCAAAGTTCAAGAATCTAGGCTTTGTGGTTTCTCATATGTCATGCTTCTCAAAATAATCTGATTTTGTACAAAACGAACATCATTTTAATGGTGAGTGCTTACGACCCATTTTTAATATATTTTTTAGGGGGGGGGGTACATGTGCCTATATACATTGTCTATACAAATATATTATCCTTTATGCGAAAATACAATAAATCTAGTTTATACAAAAATGTTATTTAACAATTAAACATATTGTTACAAATAAACTAGTGTAAACTTTCTGTATATGCATTATGGTTATTTTATCGTGAAATAACTATTTCACACAACAAGTCCTACATGATACAAAAATATATGATTTTTGTGTGACATTGTAAATTATAACAAGCACATTATAACACTTTGTAGTATAATAAAGGGTTTAATAGTGGCGGTAGTTTGGTCGTTTCATAACTAAAATAACTTAGGGCTTATTTTCATCCCGTCTTTTGTTTGATCGGGTAGAGAAAAAAACGACTGCAAAGTGTTATAATATGCTTGTTATAATTTACAATGTCACACAAAAATCATATATTTTTGTATCATGTAGGACTTGTTGTGTGAAATAGTTATTTCACGATAAAATAACCATAATGCGTATACAGAAAGTTTACACTAGTTTATTTGTAACAATATGTTTAATTGTTAAATAACATTTTTTTTATAAACTAGATTTATTGTATTTTCGCATAAAGGATAATATATTTGTATAGACAATGTATATAGGCACATGTACCCCCCCCCCCCTAAAAAATATATTAAAAATGGGTCGTAAGCACTCACCATTAAAATGATGTTCGTTTTGTACAAAATCAGATTATTTTGAGAAGCATGACATATGAGAAACCACAAAGCCTAGATTCTTGAACTTTGAAACACCTTCCAGACCATTTTTTTTAACAAATTTACACTATAAGGGCTGTTTGGTAACTTAACTTATCAAAGTAGGACTATTTTGGTTAAAATAATTCAAGGGAGGGACGGGAATGGTTTAAATTGAATTAATGTTTGAGTCTTAGACTGGTGTTGTTAAAAAAACTCCACGAGAGGGACTGATTTTAATAAATGGAGTCAAGGTTTAGGAGTTGGGACTTATTTTGAATAAAGGGTTTAATAGTGGCGGTAGTTTGGTCGTTTCATAACTAAAATTACTTAGGGCTTATTTTCATCCCGTCTTTTGTTTGACCGGGTAGGGAAAAGTACTAGGAAGTGACAAAGATAAATCAACACTCCACCTTTTTGTACTTCACACACTAATTTCTTGGACAATATTTATATTAAAAACGTGTGAATTAATGATTTATGGGCTTTAATTGTTTAAAAAAAGTTTTGGGTGAAAAGCTCGCGTTAAAATGATGAAAAACGAGCTTAAAATGAAGTCATAGTCGAAAACTGGGAAGGGAAACCGAAGCTGCGAGGGTCAGAGGGGTGATGGCGAAGGTGAGGCTCGGTCCGAGAGGACCTTCGGTTCATGCTAGGTTCGGGCCCGAAGGGACCTTCGGGTTCGGTCTACTGATCCTCGGTCCGAGAGGGTGTATTTCGCTTCTGATGCCATCGCTTCTGACACCTTCGCTTCTGACAAGTTCGCTTCTGACAAGTTCACTTCTGAAAAGTTCACTTCTGACAAGTTCGGCTCCTTAAGAGGGCTCGGCTTAATAAGAGGGTTCGGTTCCTTAAGAGGGGTTTCGGGTCCTGAATCCTATTTTACTCGTTTTTAACCCGTTTCAAGCCGTTTTTGACCTGCTTAAGGGTCGGGATGGCCCAAAAGACTATAAAAAGTTGAAGGAACTTTTGTGAGAGATTTAGGAGAGATTTTACATACTTAGAGAGATTTAGGAGAGATTTCACATTCATGGAGAGATTTCTCATACAAAGAGAGATTTGGGAGATATTTCACATACTTAGAGAGATTTGGGAGAGATTTCAAAATAGAGAGATAGAATGAAAACGCTTAAGAGAGGTTTTGTGTGTGACATTTGTGAGTGTCTAGCTTCGGAACGCAGGGTCTGTAAACCCCGTTAACCCATGTTTAAGGGTCTTACACACTCCCGATGAGTATGCAACATCGTTTTATCGGTTTGGTTCGTTACTTACTATAGTTTTAGGTTAAGGAAATCTAGATATACGAACTTTTCGATTGATGATTCCTCATTAGTGTAGCGAGTTGTATATTAATTACCTAATGTAAGCCCTAGTACACAAGGGTTAATTGAGTTGACCGGTTTGACTTGTTCATTTTGACATGACCGGAAATTGACAGTTGTCACATCATCCCCCCGTTAGAGGGAACTTCGTCCCAAAATTAGCACTTTGACCGGGACTTCAAGAATTTTGGAGAAAGGATGTGGGAAACTTTTCGTAGTACAAGAAATTGATTAGGGTGAGAAACGATCCACCTTATGTTGAATGACGACTTGGAATTTCTTTCTTTTTACTAGAGTTAAGTCGATTTAAAGGAGTGATTGTTCTTGAATGATAGTGCATTCTATGTATGTCTTTAAGCTCTCTGCTTTATCCTTGTTGCTACTACTACTACTGTTTCATGTTGTGGTCAGTGAGTACTAGCACCATGAGTACTCCGTCAATTTTTATGATGGAATTTGTAGTATAAGTCCTACCAATTCATTTATAATCGCTTGGTGTAAACTAGTCGTATATCATTAAGATTGTAAGGGCAGTCGATTGAGTGACTCTGCTTTAAGCCCACAACCAAACAAGGAACAGGAAGTAAGGCGAAATTATACATTCTAAGTCCGTAGAATCTTAATGATATATAGCCATAACGTTTACACTAGCCATCATGGATTCACAAGTAAAAACCATTTGTTTTTATATATGTGATAAGACTTATTCAGGTTCGTCGTGTTCGCGAGATTTATGGTTGATAAACCCAAAATTGTTCCTAGTTTTAGTAAGATTTTAAATCCTACGAGAGGTGGTTAGGAGTATGTACCACTATTCACGGGTGGTTTTGGGGAAGATTCTCCTACGGTGATCATAAGTACCCTTCCACCATTACCAGCATTCCTTATCCTTGGATAGTCTCTCTTCAAGTGTCCAGTTTCACCGCACTCGTAACAATTTGGGCTTGCTCCAACACCAGGGAAGTGGTTGATGGGTCGTACCGGTGCCTAACCGAAACGGGTAGTGTATTCCTTCATGTTGCAATTCATGCAACGCAATTCTCTGCAAGCCCTATTATGATGGAAGCTACACTTGTTACATTTCGGAAGGTTTCCAGCATGTGTGGGAGTGGCACAGGTTGTGGCTGATGGGTTTTAGCCATAAGAACATCCTATGTGCTCATGCAAACCCTAATACTTAGATCTACGTTTCCCTATTGTACATGCAATTCATCCAAGACTTTAAACCCTAGATCTAGCATACAATTAATCATATTAACATGTGAAAGGGTTATTAGATCTTACCTTGATTGTTATGTAGCAATAACAATCTCTAATCCTCCTTGTAGTGACTTTAGAAAGCTTAGAGTCACAAATGTCACTCCTCTAATGGTTCACAAACACCAAGAGCAAGAGGATGAAGAATAAGGAGAGAGGAGGCTGCCCAAAACGTGTGGAAACCCTAAAGAATAAGTTCACCACGTTTTTGAGTCTCAAGGGTCCTTTAAATAGTGAGGCTATTAGGGTTATCTAACAAGGAAACCCTAATTTGGATGCTTAGGCCCTAAGCAACCCATGGACTCCCTTCATAGAGGCGTAGGACGATTTCTAATGGGTTTCCCCATAGAATTCGTCAACCCCTCTAATATGGAGTCCATTAGCCCAATATTCAACTATCATACAATTGACAGTTTTAGTCCCTTAAGTTTAATTAATGTCTTTTAGCCACAAACTTAATTCTTATTAATTCTTGACTAATATTAATTAAAAAATATGATTTCTCCTTTAATATATTATTCTCGTAATATATTAATAAATCATAATTAATCCTTTCTCTCCATAATTCATCCTATCAAGTTGTTTTGATGAAGGCAACCCAAAAGGACCATGCAGCATCGGGTCAAGTACGTGCCAAAATAGTTATGGACTTAGACACTAATTCAACAGTCTCCCACTTGGATAAGTCTAATAACTATTATGCATATGATTTCAGATCCTGATCCGCAATCATAGCTTTCAAAAGCCACTATCAACTCTGATCTTATCAGATACGTGTCCTTTAGATAAGGGATCATATATTCCTCCATTCTAGATATCGTATAGACATGAGACATGGATTTCAATCATTCTCTTTATACTATTTCCCGATTTCCGATTTATGACAACTAACAACAGACTACATTTGAACACATCAAATTAGTCCCGGCTCGGCCAAGCGCTTAGATGCCATCACTAAATCATCGAGGGGCCCAAAGATATCGCTTTTATCCTACTTTTGATAAATGGAACAGATAAATTTTGACTCAATGCTCGCTTGCATTCACTTACAAAATTACACACAACAATATGTTTTATGACACCAAGTTATTGGTGCGTTTACATATTATCAATGTGCAACCGACTCGCAAGATAGAACTCACACATCTCGGTTTCAAGAATATAAGATATTATCATCTCAGCAATCACTCATGATAAAATCCATGAAGTGATCCAAGTGAGCGTGGGTTTAATCTAATGCTCAAATCATATCCATAAGCACTCGTGAACGTTGCAGCAAACATTTTCTTATGTCTAATACACTTTAGACAATCCACACACCAATTCACGACAGTCTTCATTCATACCTACTTCCAACATATGAACAGCTGTGGTCCATTCAAATAATTTGATTGTTCTGAATCAATTAAATTATTCAGGAAGTCAAAACATGCAAACTGAAACACAAGAATAATACTAATCCCACATGGCCCCAAACATTTTGATTATAAATAAAACACCTTTTATCTATCACCATATTGATTACTCATTATTTGTTGTTTCGGATAATCAACTTCTTACTTGAATTATTACTACACTTGTCCCATGCTCTTAGCATGCACACAATGTTTACCTACGGTTCTTACTTTGTGAAATAGATCAAATGAACACATTTCCAATCATACTCATTTCACAACTCCTAATCCTTTTTCACAAGTGAAAGAATATCAAATTTTTACGACATATAGAATATGCTAGATTCTAACATTTTATGCAATAATCCTTTCATAATGTTATAGTACAAAAGTCACAATGACTATTGCCAATGAAAGTACAAAGTCCTCTATCTGAGATTATTACAATACAATTCCATAGACGTGATGTCTCTCACTTAAAGTACATTCCTTGAACATCCTTTTGCATAAAATTTTCTAATCTAGACATAGACTCTCAATATCCAATTCCTAATATGGAACCATTTCCATATTTCCCAAATGACTGCTCATTCCTAATAGAAATAATGTCGATATGGTTCATCCAATACCATACTTCCAACTATTCACAAGCAACCAATCCTCAGCGAGCTTTGGATCGTCCTTTGATAGTTGTTTAATTATCTTAGTCAAAAATCGATTCTAGTCCTTTTTCCTTCTAAATGCGATAGACATTTGGAAAATTTTAGAATGGTCAAATATAATAGCACTAGCAATCAATCCTATACCCAAAGCGTATGGGATATGATGCATAATGTCTTATATAAAGATCTGATACTTTATAAACCTTCTACCATAATATTTAATATGTCACGTTCTCACAATTCGAACTATGAAGAGGGATGCCGTAATCATAATCGAAATTTTGAGAACGCACTATGTATCCTTGACTAAATCTATCAACATTCCACAACCTAAGCCTTTAGATTTGAAATGAAGTACAATATTCTCTCCCTTATTTATATCAAAACAACTATTCAACCCTTACGACTTTGCAAAGTATAACTCTGGTTTTATATAATTAATATTGCTGACTTGCAATACTTGCCTTAATAATCATACAAGCATAATATTTATGCTCCTACTATCATGATGATTATTATTATATAAGCATAACACTTATGCTCCCACTAGCTTTGACATATTTTAGAAAACAACTGAACTACCAGAAAAACAATACCTGTTGAATTTCTTAAGTTCATATTTCTAATACTTAATGCTTTGATAATCTTTTATCTAAGCTTCTTAATCTCATATACCTTTGTCTAAGATAGCTCATACGTGTGTCTAAAACGATTCAGACTAATTGCCAAATCTCACAATTCAAATTATGGAAAGGGATATCGTAACCCTAATCAAATTTGAGAATACAATTTTCACAATCACTATCTTCTTAAAATATCTCTTGGTGAAAGCATTTCCTCACAATCATCTTCATGAAGGAGGGAATCTTATGACACTTAGATTTTAATGGTGTATGTGTTCTTATCCATGCGAATTTGTCAAAACCAAAGTTTCCGACAAATCCAAACTTTCATGGACCGAACATTCTCAATCTTGATTTCTTGCCTTATGGTAACACGGGTGCCCACCATGTCTTCCAAGTAGTTAAGCAACTCACCCTTTTCTTATCAATGTACTTTTCATTGATCAAGGTCCTTGCCTTTTATGCATTCAAATGAGAACTTATAGAACTCACATGCATAATTAACTCAATTGGAATCGCAAAGAAACAAGATAGTGTCAACACGATAGGTTGTAAACCTGAAGTTGTGTGCAAGTGATGATTGATAAAGTTTATTCTTGATTAGTTCTTGAAACCTTTCAAGACCATTAAGACTCCCACTGACTCTTTGACATATAATATTCTCTTGTTAGTAAACATTTCTTGACAAACAAATATTCAAGAGTTCGTTTAGCTTTTATCAAGACAGAATACTTCGTAAAATTGGTCCTAGTTGGTCTTTGTCTTATCCAAGACATCCCAACTTTCCACATTTGATGAATGTTATAAACCTTCTTAAGACTTGTCACTCAATGTCACAATCTTAACTCTTTAGACTTGTTTTGGAACGAAGTATGATTGACTTCTTGATTTAACCATTTCTTTAGTTGTTGATTCCTCTTCTCAGACATACAATTGTACTAAGACTCACTTAGAGGATCAACTTAGATATGGGTCTTAATCATTAAGACCTTATCATAAAACATAATAAAAGGTACTCTCCCTTCTTCTTGGAATAGAGAAACTTTTATCTTTCTGCCTACTTGATTCTTCTTATTCGTTCTGCTATTAATTTAAACTCTTTCAAATCAACTCGGAATTACACTTAATCTTATAAGCATAATCATATCCACTAAACCTTTAGTAAATCATGATGAATATCTTTTTCACTCTTGTGGTGGACTTGATCAACACACAACCTTGTGTACTTGATCTCCTAATCCTTCACTTTAATTAGTCTAATTTCCAAATATGAAATTTCTCATTCATCATGCAAACAAGTTGTATGATTCCAAGTCTCTATCCAATTGAAACTTGGGAGATGAGAAACTTTCCCTATTTGGTAAATTCTTGACCTTTCACCAATAACATAATTAAGAATCGAAACCATTATTGCTAATAATAGAAATTTAAAAACATCAATTTTTGATACACGCCATTGCAAGGATAAATAAATAATATAAAATCAAAATTTATTTTATTGCGAAAAAATTTGTCCTTACAATGCAATTCAATTGAAAAACTATGTTAATACATATTTCTTAGCAACCTTATTCTAACTCCAAGTAGTAGCTCAAGATTCTAATCCTCAAGTAATGCGATTGAAATCCATTTCTTCACGATTAGATTCCGCTCACTTCTTCCCTTAAGCTTCCTTTCTTTTCTTTGATCCTACAAAACATCGAAATGCAATCTTATCACATCATGTATTAAGAATCTAGAATAGGAACTCAAAAGAGTTAGTTAATGGAATTTACCTAAAGTAGAGCCATACGTTTTGACTATCGCATCTCTTAGATCTCTTAGGTAAATAGGGCAACTTCATTTCCAATGCCCCTTCTCTTGGCAATAAAAGCAAATTGACTCTTTTGGATCAGCACATGGAACTACTTCTGACTTTTCCTTTCTCTTATGATCAAACTTCTGAATCATGGCATGTCTTTCATTGCCATTGCCTATATCCATAGAGGTGTGGAAGGCGGATCCACCAATCAACTTTGCTTTTCCAGTGCGCCAAATCATTGCTGATTCAGCAGCAATATGCATATAGGTGAGATCAATGAGGGTTATGTCGTGGTTCATCATATAGTACTCTCTTACAAACTCACTATATGAGTCAGGAAGTGACTGAAGAACCCAGTCAACATCCAACTCCTCACAGACAACAATCCCAACATTCTTAATCTATCAATGTGTGACTTCATCTCTAGGATGTGTGCACACATTGACTTTCCTTCTACATGTTTTCTTACCAAAAGGGCTTGAGTGAGTTTGAATTTTTCAATCTTATGAACTCGTGGGTTAGGGAGAACAATAGGAGGAGGTGGAGGAAGTGAATCATGATCTCATGTTCCTCGATCAAATCGTGGAATATCATCTTCATGTGTGTAACACCGTAAATTTCAAGGCAAAATTTTCATTTAAAATAATCATTTTAATATTAAAACACTTGTTTAAAATCTCATTCATAATTGAATTACAAAACATAGTTTCATTTTCACTTGAATAGAAAACCAGGATCCTCCAAAATATAACTCTTTCTTTGGTGTGTACAATCGAGCCGGTGCCGTCCCGTGTTACTGAAAGAACCTGAAGACAACATAGCACAAAACACTGTAAGCACGAAGCTTAGTGAGTTCCCCAATATACAACTTACACATATACGCCTTTCCAGGCCCTGACCTTCCGGTCCACAACACAACGCCTTCCGGCCCATGAGATAATCGCCTTCCGGCCCATAACGTATTGCCTTCCGGCCCATAACACATTGCCTTCCGGCCCATATAAACATACACAGCACGCATAACAATTAACTTACCACATATAGCACATATATCACATATCATATCCGACCTTCTGGTCACACAGTCAAACCCTTCCGGGTACAGTATAGTGAGAAGACTCACTTCGTGGATACTGAAAGTTAGCAACTCCTGAAATCACTCGTACTTGATCCGCCGAGCTACAACTCCCTATAACATCATATATCTCTTATTAACACTTTTATCTTCCAAGTTAACTGACCCTAAGGAATCACACATAGGTCAACTCTAGTCAACGGTCTACGGTCAACTCGACCGGACTCGGCGAGTGCTATGGCGACTCGGTGAGTCTATACGTCCTCACCCATTCTCTGATGTTCCCTTTCTACTCGTCGAGTATCTCTCTTGACTCAACGAGTTCCTTGTGGAAGAATCGCGGGGCCACCCCGACTCCACTCGTCGAGTCTGAAGAACAGCTCGACGAGTCCCAATTATTCTCCAAGCTACTCGCCGAGCCTGTTCATTGGACTCGGCGAGTCCATGCCATGCAGTCGATCAAACTGCTTCCAAAGATCAGAATTGTTCCGACCATTCATAGGTCTGGTGCTCCTAAGCTGGTCCATCACGTAAGGCCTTCATTTAGGTGCTCATGCTACACCCCAAGACTTATAATTTACATTTTGACTTAAGGCATAAGGATTTCAATCCAAAACCTTCACCAATTCCCGAAATGCACAGACATGGGATATTCTGGACCTCCAAGGGTCCCAACACGGGGTTACAATCGTTTGGGGAACTAGGGTAACATTCAATCTATCCACAAAAGGGTTCCATAAACCCTAATCCTCTAAATACATCACCATAGCAGAGTATACTCGAATTCTTACCTGGATAATGTACTCTCTGTGTCCCTAATCCTCAGAACGTGATTCCCTTGCTGTCCCTTTAGCTAAACCCTTCCCTTCCTTGCACAACAACTCCTTCACAATCACCAATGGCCTTTAACCTTGCTCTAGATGCACACAATCGATTTAGGGTTCTTCTCAGAAGGCTAAAACGAACAATGAGGGCCTATAAGTCCTTTTTATACGTCCCAAAACTGAACGACTAGGGTTTCCGCTGAACAACGCAGACTCGCCGAGTCCAGTCGCGAACCCGCGACCAGGTCTGCGATCCTACTCGGCCAGCCTGGGCTCCAACTCGCCGAGTCCCCCCTTACAACACCCCAAAAATATAATTCTAACAATACTTGAGATTCCGGGCTGTTACAATTCTCCCCCACTAGAATCAGACTTCGCCCTCGAAGTCTCACTCTGAAAATAGTTCCGGATGCTGCTCCCGCATCTCACATTCCGTCTCCCAAGTCATTTTTGATCCCTTCCGGGGTTGCCACTGAACCAACACTAGAGGTACTTCCTTGTTCCTCAGAACCTTGATCTTCCGATCCCTGGTGGCCACTGGTCTCTCAGCATAATTCAGGCTCGCATCCTCCTAAATGTTCTCTAGTGGAACCACTGCTGACTCATCGGCTATACACTTCTTCAATTGCGACACATGAAAAGTGTCGTGGATCTATCTCAATTCCATTGGCAGCTCCAAACAGTAGGCCACCCCTCCTACCCTCGCAATCTCACGAAAAGGCCCTATATACCGGGGCCCCAACTTGCCCCTCTTCCCGAATCAAATCACTCCTTTCCAAGGAGAGACCTTCAAGAATACGAAGTCGCCGACCTGAAACTCCAGCTCGGACCGGCGTCTGTCTGCATAACTTTTCTATCGGCTCTAGGCGATCAATAACCTCTGTTTAACCTGCTGAATCTGCTCATCTGACTGAAGCATGATCTCTGTACTACCCACCACTCCCTGTAACCGAGAATTACCCAAGATGCAACTCTGCTCTAAATCTCAACGATCACTCGGCCCATAAGGGTTAGGAAACCATGAATCACCGGATCCCCGATCCAAAGCCCACTTTATCCATTTCGGAACGACTGAGAGACCCATTCTCACTCTCAAAGCAACTCTCACGAGTTCTCCTCTTGCAATCGCATACACATGCTGCACTAGCCCCAACATACCTTTCTCTTCCCTTACCTAGGGAAATCCTCTTGACGACCTTGCCATTACTCCATGTATCGCACATGCTCTGGATCTGCTCGCAAGGACTCTCGGGTCCATGTGTTACCTTTCCTCAGCAAATGAGGGTCCGACACCACCTCCTATGCAACAGCTCAAAGGGCGGCATACCAATGCACTAATGATGGCTGTTGATATGGGACAACTCAACCAAGGATAAATATGTGCCACAGCTTCCTCCGAAATCTAATACACATGCCCGAAGCATGTCTTCGAGCGTCTGGATCGTTCCCTCTCTCTAAAGTGTCCTCAGATGTCATCATGATAAGCTCATTTCTCATATTCCTCTTTGAGACTGAGTACCAGGTCAGCTTTTGGCTCCACAGCTGAGCCCCCAACGGTCACCCATATCATGATCCAAATATCCCACTAACTTCCTCCCCGTGACCACTATCCCGGCCCAGTGACACGCAAGTCACGAAATCCTCTTTTCCTCATGCGAGAAAAATACAATCCAACCGAGGATCGTCTCAACTCAAATCTTTGGTTTCTGCTGCGCATATTCCTTGCGTATCTCCCCGCATCTCCTGACAGAGACGGAGACCCCTGTCTCGCCCCCGACTCAACATCTAAGCTCCAAAGACTCAATACCAGGGCTACTCAAACCCAACTCTTCCACATCATACACTGCTCGAAAAAACATTCCAACATCGAAATTCTCTTGCCATCTAGTGAGTACTGCAACTCCACGCAGTATCACAACACCCTCTGAGTAGGGAGTACTACGGCTCCCCGCAGTATCACAACACCCTCTGACTAGTGAGTACTACGGCTCGAATATCCATCACAGACTCTGGAGGCAATCAACATAACAAATGCCCATCTTTGCGAAAATCTGCTCTCTCAAATAATCTCCCTGGATGCCCATACTCGAAGGGCTCCTACTAGATCCACAGATACTTGATATGCCACACGTCGATTCAATTTAGGATTCACGAGTAACTCCGAAATAAAGATATCATACCCGGATATCTCAGAATACCCTAACAGAACATCACAAGATCCTGCCACAACCACTGATCTCCTGCCCCAAGCATCATATAGACACAATAATACATTTCCTCTGAACCCCATAATTAGATCTACATTTTTCCCACATTACAACTTCGGTGCATCTAATTTCTCGATTGGAATACGAGCAAACGCTGACGCTACGAAATATGCTGATAATTCTCCGAAACCCTTTTTCCCGACGCTCAAAATCCAAACAAGGATACGCATACCGATCCAATCATTCTCTATCTACTTGCAACAACACCAATCACCTGTCATGGATACATTCGTCCTCCTCCTCAAGTACTTCCCGCATTAACTCACTCTTACCCTTTTCCTCGATCACCGACATCTCTGGTCTCATGATTTCTTACAGCATATCTCTATACTCCACTTATAACTACTCTTGACAAATCTTTGCTTTCTTACATACTGCACCCGGTTCTCCCCCACTTAGGGCTCGAACCATCACCAATTAGCACACAACCAACCCACGACTATTTTTCACCAGCGAAATCGCACCTGCCCCAGGAAAGTGCTACGCAACGCCCGATAATTCCCCCTTAAGGAAATCAATCAACCCCCTATACTCTGAACCTCTGATGAACTCCTCAAGAACTTCTCATCACGACTGCCTCTAATCGTTCCAAATCTCACACCAATCTAACACTGAGCATCTCAACTGCTCAATAACATCCCTGGCTCATAGACTGCACCGCAAAATCATCGTTCCTCTCACCTCAACTCATCAACCAATGTTCCAACACCAGAATTGTCCCCAGGACAGGGACCCACTCCCAACATAGACGAAAACTCTCTACACTGCAAAACTCGACTGAACTCCCCACTGCTACCACTATAAAACATCCTACTATTCTCAATTAGGTGTGGTGTGGTCCTCAACTACCTCAGTCCCAACTGACTGTCTGCTCACGATAAGTCACTGCCTCGCGGCACACATGCTGGGAAATCATCACCGATAACAACCTGCAGGGTATACTCCCAAACCCAAAACTGAACATCAGGCCTCTCGTGTCTTGCACACGAACATAAATAGCACCTCCCACCTAGAAGATGACCTTTCCTCTATCGACTGATTGCTCAACTCAGACCGAAATTTTCCTCTCCCTTTAAGTCCTTACCAAAATACTCTAATAGGCACTCGCCTTTCCTCTCGAGGGATGCCTCTCCATACTCAATCATGGTCTACAGGCCTAAAACCCATAGCGTCCGATCTCTACCTCATCGATCATAACCGGATAACAAGATAATCACAAGCATCATTCACTACGAACCATGGTACTCATCCCATGACATCCCTTCTCAATCTGCTCCGGTGTATGGTACCCGAACCATAGCATCACTCCTCAATCTGCTCCGATGTATGGTACTCGAATCATAGCATCACTCCTCAATCTGCTCCGATGTATGGTACTCTAACCATAGCATCACTCCTCAATCTGCTCCGATGTATGGTACTCGAACCATAACATCACTCCTCAATCTGTTCCGATGTATGGTACTCGAACCATAACATCACTCCTCAATCCGTTCCGATGTATGGTACTCGAACCATAACATCACTCCTCAATCTGTTCCTTAGGACCTTCAGAATGCTCCCTGTACCAAGTATGGGTCCTCTGCTTTCAGTAGTACGGGCCCATACTACCTGCCACATCTACCCATACTTTCCACACAAACCATCCCAGAGTTCCTAAGTAGCTGCTCGACCTGCTCTTTCACCAATCCCATCGCACGTGCTCGCTCCCCAGTGAAATCCTCTACTCTACCAACGCACTCATCTGGCTAGGTTTACTCCCTAGTCTCTTCCGTTGTCCTCCCACTTCTTTGCTATCAGCTGCTGAAGAGCTCCTAATGATGCTAGCCATCTACCTCCTGAATATCGTCATACTCACTTAGTAGGTGACTCCCATCATCGAGAGTTCCACAAAGCACAAAGCAAGCAACATTCGAGCCTCGAAGAATACATAGGACTCCCTGTCTGTGATAACTCCACCTTCTCGGCTCATCCTCGGAAGTACCACTGAACTCTGTAACTCTACCCCTCGTGTGTTCTAACTGGATACTCCCACTCATCACATACTCAAAAGCATAACACATATAACAACAAATCCTAGGCTAAGGCATCACAAATCAGGCCACTCTAGTCCTAAGATATGAAATACCTAGCCTGTCTCTAACATGCAATAATATCTCATAAAGTGCATCATAAATATTTCATAACACAAAAGTAAGGGTATTTTGGGAAATCACCGTTTGGCTCTGGCTGATTGTACACACTGCTCCTTCTTGCTTTCTCTTTGAACTCTTATTCACTTTTAGAAAACTATTTATTTGAAAACTTTTTCTTACTTCCTCAGTTTGAGTCCAGATTTACCCGAAGGCACATCCGAATCCCTCAAACCAAGGCTCTGATACCAATTTGTAACACCGCAAATTTCAAGGCAAAATTTTCATTTAAAATAATCATTTTAATATTAAAACACTTGTTTAAAATCTCATTCATAATTGAATTACAAAACATAGTTTCATTTTCACTTGAATAGAAAACCAGGATCCTCCAAAATATAACTCTTTCTTTGGTGTGTACAATCGAGCCGGTGCCGTCCCGTGTTACTGAAAGAACCTGAAGACAACATAACACAAAACACTGTAAGCACGAAGCTTAGTGAGTTCCCCAATATACAACTTACGCATATACGCCTTTCCAGGCCCTGACCTTCCGGTCCACAACACAACGCCTTCCGGCCCATGAGATAATCGCCTTCCGGCCCATAACGTATTGCCTTCCGGCCCATAACACATTGCCTTCCGGCCCATATAAACATACACAACACGCATAACAATTAACTTACCACATATAGCACATATATCACATATCATATCCGACCTTCCGGTCACACAGTCAAACCCTTCTGGGTACAGTATAGTGAGAAGACTCACCTCGTGGATACTGAAAGTTAGCAACTCCTGAAATCACTCGTACTTGATCCGCCGAGCTACAACTCCCTATAACATCATATATCTCTTATTAACACATTTATCTTCCAAGTTAACTGACCCTAAGGAATCACACATAGGTCAACTTTGGTCAACGGTCCACGGTCAACTCGACCGAACTCGGCGAGTGCTATGGCGACTCGGTGAGTCTATACGTCCTCACCCATTCTCTGATGTTCCCTTTCTACTCGTCGAGTATCTCTCTTGACTCGATGAGTTCCTCGTGGAAGAATCGCGGGGCCACCCCGACTCCACTCGCCGAGTCTGAAGAACAGCTCGACGAGTCCCAGTTATTCTCCAAGCTACTCGCCGAGCCTGTTCATTGGACTCGGCGAGTCCATGCCATGCAGTCAATCAAACTGCTTCCTAAGATCAGAATTGTTCCGACCATTCATAGGTCTGGTCCTCCTATGCTGGTCCATCACGTAAGGCCTTTATTTAGGTGCTCATGCTACACCCCAAGACTTATAATTTACATTTTGACTTAAGGCATAAGGATTTCAATCCAAAACCTTCACCAATTCCCGAAATGCACAGACATGGGATATTCTGGACCTCCAAGGGTCCCAACACGGGGTTACAATCGTTTGGGGAACTAGGGTAACATTCAATCTATCCACAAAAGGGTTCCATAAACTCTAATCCTCTAAATACATCACCATAGCAGAGTATACTCGAATTCTTACCTGGATAATGTACTCTCTGTGTCCCCAATCCTCAGAACGTGATTCCCTTGCTGTCCCTTTAGCTAAACCCTTCCCTTCCTTGCACAACAACTCCTTCACAATCACCAATGGCCTTTAACCTTGCTCTAGATGCACACAATCGATTTAGGGTTCTTCTCAGAAGGCTAAAACGAACAATGACGGCCTATAAGTCCTTTTTATACGTCCCAAAACTAAACGGCTAGGGTTTCCGCTGAACAGCGCAGACTCGCCGAGTCCAGTCGCGAACCCGCGACCAGGTCTGCGATCCTACTCGGCGAGCCCGGGCTCCAACTCGCCGAATCCCCCCTTACAACACCCCAAAAATATAATTCTAACAATACTTGAGATTCCGGGCTGTTACAATGTGAAAGGCTTGTTCCACGGGATTTGGGAAGACCATAGTTGTCATACTTTGACATCTACAAAATGGGAGAAAAATTAAATTCAGGTTTGTTAATTGATTGAGTCCTTAATAAATCACCCAAATGAGATATTAAGGCATGGACCCAACACAATAATCTACAACTTGGGAGAGGGATGTCGTAACCCAAATTGCAGAACATTTGAAGGTAACTGAATGATGATTCACTAATTTCTACCAAGAAAAACGAAACAAAATTAAGTTTTAAATTTATTGAAAATTCCTAGATCGTTTGAGATTAATTGAACTTTTCAATGGCATGTGTAAATCTCGATATGCCCGTCGATTTGTGATTGGGATGTCGAGGATCACAAAACACGGTGTGAATAACCATGCAAACTTACATGGTGCCCCCACATGTTACAGTCACCTATTCGATGTGCCGGTTAACCACACACGCTCCACCGAACTATGACAAACATTGAGTAACCCTTTGTTACCTTTGCTTAGAACCATTTAGTGTGCCGGTTAACCACACACGCTCCACTAACATCTTCGCAAGGGCACAAAGTGTAATTTCATGGAATTGCATCAATTCACTTTTGCCTAAAGTAACTAAGATTGGGAATTTTATGAAATCATTTAGTTACTTTTGTACTTCATTATACTTATAATGGAAGGTTCTCTCCTATCCTACCCGTTCGACTAACGACCCTCCACTAGTCAAGAGTGTGGTGGGTAAGAGTGGATACCCATTCAATCTCCATTTTATAGGCAACTTCCTTAAACACCCCTTATAGACCATCTTTGTGAATGAGGCCTACTAACAGTAAGACTAACTTTTACTCATATATATAATGTTAGACTTTTAATGTTATATATAGTATTGGGTGTATTTTACACTTTTAAAATACTAGGTGGTCTAATTTAATAAATTACACTTTTAATTTAACTAAATGTGAACCTAAACTTTATGGATTTATTAAATCTCCTTTACTTATACACCTTAATTATTTAATAAAACCATAAGGGTGCTATTTGAACTTTTCAAAACAATACTAGGGTTTTAGAATTTAACATTTCTAAATTAAACTATTAATCAACTTTTAAATTCCAAAACTTGAGGGAAAGTTTTGAAACATTTCAAAACATCAAGGATCAAACAGCAAATAATTTAAATTAAACAATTAATCTGATGATTATCTAAATTTGACCTAATTTCAATTCCTTGCAAGAGAAGTTACCCAATTAATACAAATAATAAATCTTTAATCATATAAGGAAGTTATTATATAATCAATTGGTAAATATCTTTTGTTTAGTCAAGGATATACTCCAATATAAGATAAAATTCAAATATTAAAGACCCAAAACTATTAAGGCAAGTATTCATGAGCAAAACAACAACAAATCCCGAAATCCCGTCTTTCTAACGCTCGAACTCGCCGAGTAGGAGCAACTCGCCGAGTTCATCAAACAGGGGAGCAAAAATTAATTTTTAAGGCTTGAACAAATAACCAAGGCATCAATACAATAGAAACCAATCTAGGCTCTGATACCACTGATGGGTTTTAGCCATAAGAACATCCTATGTGCTCATGCAAACCCTAATGCTTGGATCTAGGTTTCTCTATTGTACATGTAAGTCATCGAAGACTTTAAACCCTAGATCTAGCATACAATTAATCATATTAACATGTGAAAGGGTTATTAGATCTTACCTTGATTGTTATGTAGCAATAACAATCTCAAATCCTCCTTGTAACGACTTTAGAAAGCTTAGAGTCACAAATGTCACTCCTCTAATGGTTCAAAAACACCAAGAGCAAGAGGATGAAGAATAAGGAGAGACGAGGCATCCCAAAATGTAACACTGTAAAAATTTGAACAATTTTTCACTTTGTAACCCATAAAATATCATTTGAAAATAAAAAAAATAAAAAATAAAACATTGTATCAACACAAAAACCCAAGATCAATATATATATATATATATATATATATATATATATATATATATATATATATATATATAAACTCCGGTATGCGTGTGTACGAATCATGTCGGCGCCTTCCCGCAATCATCACTGGTACCTGAAACACATAACACATAACACTGTAAACATAAATGCTTAGTGAGTTCCCAAAAATACCACTCTACACATAATAGCCACTCGAGGCTGTAACTCTGTTGACCCTCAGGTCTATGTGTCCTAGTGGGGCCCTCCAGCCCCAACTCTCTATGGGCCCTCTGGCCCTAATTCTGTGGACCCGAAAGTCCTAACTCTGTGGACCCGAAGGTCCTAACTCTATAGCTTTGAACCATACATAGCACATATCACAATAAATCATATCACATAAATAACATGCAATTACACTGGCATATAACTCTAAAATACTCTATCACATAACTCTGATTACCACACTAGGTAAAGTATAGTGAGAAGACTCACCTCAGGCATCTCGGTAAATCTCTGACTTGGTAGAAATATTGCCTAGTCTTCGCCTATTCACATAAGGTAAATACCCTTATAAATATAACTCTCAAGACTAGACTCAACCTGCCATTGGCACCCTCAGGAGGGAAAAAGGCTATTTTCCCCCTCTCAACACAAGTACTCCATTGACCAAACCCTAAAAGTCAACGGTCACACTTTGACCCTACTCGCCGAGTGCACCCTGGTGACTCGGCGAGTTCACACATGATCTTTAACACTTTGTCCTGCTTTGCACGCTGAGTCCCTCCCTATGCTTGACAAGTCATACCAGGCATGAATCGTGGGGCCAAGATGACTCAACTCGCCGAGTCTCAAGAACAACTCGGCGAGTACCGCCTTGAACTCCAGTACTCTAACTCCCTTCTGACTCACTGAGTCATCCCCCAACTCAGCAAGTCCACTGACTGAGCAATTTACGTGAAACCCTAACCCTACTCGCCGAGTCTCAGTAACAACTCGTCGAGTTCATGCCATGCACAAACTCGACTGGCCTCCTAAGGTCAGATCTATTTCCCTATATCAAAGATCTGGCCTTCCCAGGCATGAATGTCACGTAAAGCTCGAAACTTGATGCTTGTATAACAACAAGGCATCAAAAGAAGATTTAGTCCCAAAAATAACAACCTAAGTCCAATAACCCCAAACTGATCCATAAAGCTCCAAGGTTTAAGGTCTTTGGACCTCTTTGAGTCCAGATCTAAGGCACAAACTCAAAGAGGGACCATTTGCTCCACATAATCACTCTCTAAAGGGGTTAGAAAACCCTAACTCTAATGATCAATGCCAAAACTGAAGGAGGTTCGAACTATTACCTCAAAATGAAGTCTCTGAATCTCTGGAACTGCTACAATCACACCTCCCCTTTTGCTCTTGCACCTCCTTCTTGCCAAACCTAAGATACAAGGATTAAAAGTGGCTTCTTCTTCCCCACCACGCTTTAACTCACTTAGGGTTCTCTTAAGGGATCTGTAGCCGAAATGAGAGGCTATAAGTGCCCTTAAATAGGGTCCAAACTCGGGGATTTAGGGTTTCATTAAACTGCGTGGACTCACCGAGTCTACTCATGGACTCGCCGAGTCCAAGGTGAATCTGGATGAACAATCATGACCCTAATCGGCGAGTCTACGCATCAGCTCGTTGAGTTCCTTCTCATAATTCAAAATAAAATAATACACCTGGAAGCTCGGCTGTTACACAAAACATACGGAAACCCTCAAGAAGAAGTTCACCATGTTTTTTAGTCTCAAGGGTCCTTTAAATAGTGAGGCTATTAGGGTTATCTAACAAGGAAACCCTAATTTGGGTGCTTAGGCCCTAAGCAACCCATGGACTCCCTCCTTAGAGGCCTAGGATGATTTCTAATGGGTTTCCCCATAGAATTCGTCCACCCCTCTAATATGGAGTCCATTAGCCCGATATTCAACTATCATACATTTAACAGTTTTAGTCCCTTAAGTTGATTTAATGTCTTTTAGCCACAAACTTAATTCTTATTGATTCATGACTAATATTAATTAAACAATATGATTTCTCCTTTAATATATTATTCTCACAATATATTAATAAATCATAATTAATCCTTTCTCTCCATAATTCATCGTATCAAGTTGCTTTGATGAAGGCAACCCAAAAGGACCATACACCATCGGGTCAAGTACATACCCAAATAGTTATAGACTTAGACACTAATCCAACAGTGGCAGCATGAACGACGACGATCTGCTCCTTATTGGTGGGGTCTCAGGCTGATTGATTCTTCTCGTTGTGCCAAGACTTGCTTTTATAGTTTCCCTTGCTATCTTGCTCAGGGGTGGTTGTCATAGTGCCATGGCTGCCCTATGGTCGATGAGTTGTTGTGCTAAATCCTTGGCACTATCAAAGGTAACTGGTCTTGAGGCCAACACGCTATCTTGAATTTGGGGAGACAATCCCCAAAGGTATCATTCCACCTTATTTTCCTCAGGAGCGACCATTGTGTGACAAAGGAGTGCTAGATCACAAAACCGGTCGGTGTAAGTTTCAAGGTTAGAGCCTGTCATTTTGAGATTCCATAGTTCTTGCTCTAGTTTTTGTACTTCTCCCCTTGGGTAGTACTCTTTCAGCATCAGTGTCTTTAAGTCTTCCTAGCTTAATGAGTTAGCCACCGAAAGCGTCAGTGACTTAATGTGGCTTTTCCACCAAGTAAGGGCTCAGCCAGAGAAAGTGCAAGCTACAAATTTGACCTTGCTTGCATCGGGACATGTACAGACCTCGAAGACTGACTCTGTCTTCACGAACCATTGCATCAGAGTGATAACGCCCCCGCTTCCATTGAAAGAATCCGGTTTGCAATTGACGAAGTCCTTATAGGAACATTCCCTCGTACGCCCCGTAATATCCCCATGGTTAGAGTTAATGGCACCAGATCCAGCACCACCGGTACCATTCGTACCAATTTGCGACATTGCGGCAGCTACGGCTGCGGTTACGACAGCTTGAAACATTGTGGGATCAAATTGCGGAGGTGGTGGTGGTGTTGCGCTGCTGGAAGGTCTGGACTTTTTCTTTGGCGGCATAGTCCTATCATAAGTTTGTAGAGATGAACAGACAGTAAGTTTCTAATAGTATTGACAAGTCTGATGTTATCGAGCCAAAAATTTTTGTATTATGTTCCGAATTAAAAGTATTTTGTATATAATTCATAATAAAGCCCCTATGAATGATTTAGTGGTAGTGACTCAAATGTAACATGTGATTTGTTTTGTGCCTAATCCCTTCTTAATATCACTTGGTATATACCAATCATGTATAAATAAGGTCCAATAGGCCGTCGAACTTAATGAGTCTGCCCTAGGTCCACAACCAAACAAGGAATAGGACCCAAGGCAGAGTCACCATTTCTATGTCGATTGTCTCTTAATTACACCCGACCTTGAGGTATACATTAAGAATTATTGGAGTTACCATAAGCAAATTGTTTTTAATACTGAGTTATGAAATACGTGGAAAATTCCCAATGAATTTTAATACGAGCCAATTTCTTTAATATAATTTAGTGTATAGGGTTCGAGGAAATTTTTCCTTATAATAGGTCTACATCTCATTAATGTAAGGAAAATTTTTGACAATGCCACGATTCCCTTGAATAGTATAGTTCTTCAGATTTTGAAGGATTCGAATGTCTCTATACATATATGGGGGTAGTCATTAGACGCATGCTAGTAGATCAAGTCTTTACCGATATGTCAATGGTGTACACCCTACTTGTGGCGGGTGATGCTCTGTGGGTTATAGAGTAAAGACATGAAAGTCTACATTGCTCTAACCTCTGTCCTGGTTTCTTTCATTTGATGATCTATCTTTATTACATGTTTTCTCTAACGCTGCTTGACGTTCGAGATACTCTTTAGTATCGGCTCGAGTCGCGGTTACTTCTCTTTGAACGTTTGAAGTTGGCTCCTGTTTTGTTCATGGCCTCAATCCCTGTGATGAAGGCAAGTTGTGGTGATCCTGGTTGTGACAACCCGATATTTCAACTACATGTAAACGACCTAAAAAGTCAAGTATTGTAACCACGTTAGTTGTAATAAAATTTACTTCGAAAATAAAATGTCCAAAAATCACCAATTAAATTACATTTTATGATAGGTGTCATTAAACCATGATCATATGTAAAAAGAACGCTCGAATCCGACTTCGTATAAGAAAGTTAGGAATTTTTCAAGTTCGGATTAACGACAGACGACTAAAAACTCGAAACAGAGATCGAGCGACTTTTGGCCGGAATGACCTAAACGGGAATCGAAGGTCTCATCAATGGTATTTCAACGGTAAAATGTCTGGCAAAAACCGACGTCAGATAAAGGAGTTATGAATTTCTAAAGAAATTTTCTTACCGCGACCTTTTAAAAATAAAGAATAAAAATAATTTCGGAATTTGCCAACGGAATCTAAACGAAAGTTGTAGAGTATGGTCTCACCTTCGCGGAGATATAAAGAACGTCGAAAACAGAGTTCGTATGAAGAAGATATGAATTTTTGAAGTTTATTAAATAAATTATATATTTACTTAAATAAAAAATCTGGTATTATCCGAAGGGGGAGTCAGCGTACTCATCCAAGTTACGCGCCGCGTAACACCGTACGCCCCGCGTAACACCGTATGCCCCACGTACTCGAAGGCCTTGGCCTCGGATCGTCCACGTTGCGCCTGTGCGAACCACCGTCCCGTCCCATCCGAGCTCCGAGGCAGTCGAGGACTCGTTCACGCAAGACGTACTCGTATGCCCAGCGTACGCCCCGCGTAACGAGTCCTCTCAGCCTCCTATAAATAGATGATGCGAGGGTTCCGGGAAATTCACCCCATCTCTCTCATTTCTCTCACGATATTGCCTCGATTTCCGTTCCCCCACTACCCCGAAGCCCCGATCACTTTGGTCGAGTCCCGAAGGTCGTTCGTGCCCCCGAGGTTCCCGAGAATTTCGAGGAAATCCACTTTCGCAAGCCGAAACTCTGTCCGGTTTTTCCTCTTGCAACCTCCGATTTTACAAGTGAGTTCATTCCCCTATAATTCACGTTTTAAATGTTTTATGAGTACTTTTACATGCTTTTAAGGGGGGGGGGGAATACAAGTTAAACACTCAGCTATTATCGGGTGTTATATAAACTTTCACTTTACGCGTTTTATCAAAGGAATCATATGTGATTTGAAACTATCAAAGGAAATCTTTTATATGCAAAGTATAACACGAAAACATTTTATCTTTTGAAATGAGAAACGATTTAGTTATTTATATAAATCAGATACTTTGCTTATATTACATTCGGTGTGTCGGTTTTGGCACTACAAAAACTACACTTTTTCATAACAAGTGAACATTTTCACTACGGGTTTATTTAACAAATGAAACACACTTTTAGGAAACTATAATAGGTATAGTTTCACGAGAATACTACAAACTTTACATACATGGAAATACTACTACGATAAGCTACGTTCATATACAATAACTAACGAACATTTTCACACGTAAATCTGTTTTATACTATGTTTTGTGAGACATTAACTTCACGTACGTTCAAGTACACATTTCAAGTCCTGTATTATATACCAAAATCCCTTGCAGAGGGAGCATGGTGTTTGTGTATAGATCTATACGGGCTTGACAACCCGCGCCCTGACTATTAGCTACAGTCCACCTTTTGGGGTGACAAACGTCAGAACATTCCAACGCCTGAAGAACGTTGTGTATAGGCATTCCTTGTCAATAGCATGGTTATAAAACTCACATGGGGTATTAAAAACACAATGATTGATGGAGTTTTTCAGACAAATTGAAATCTTTATACTTACATACATTTACTACAAACAAGCAATTGTCGTGAAAGAAGGTTACAATTATACTAATAGAAAATATAGGATTTTCTAGGAACATGCAAACAAAGAACAAAAACATTTCATTTCATACAAACATTGTCATTAAATACTTATGAAACTTACCAGTAAAAATGTTGATCCAGTCTTTCAAAACTACTTGTATGTCCCAGGGATTCAGGAATTACAGGTAACAAACAGATTTTGAAGAAGGGACGCTGCGGTGCCAGTTTAATTTCATATTTTGACATCATTATGTAATTGATTTTGAACATTTACACTTTTAAACAATGTAAACTTTCAATTATATATATGATGGTTGTATTGCTTTATTTACTATGTATTCATTTGTTACGTTACCACATGAAGTCATCCACCCCCGAACGTTTCCGCCGTTCCGGTTTGGGGGTGTGACAGATTGGTATCAGAGCAATGTTTATAGTGAACTAAGTATATCGAACCTCATAAGATATACAAACTATAAATGCTTAGGGACTCAAAGTCTCTGACAAAAGTTTTTGTACCTAAAATCCTTATTTCACATAAATAGATTATTTTAGGTTATAAAAATCCGAAATACATGCATACAACGACACATTTTTATGATAAGAACTATACAAAAAGTATTAGGCCAAGTTGGACACTACGATTAGTTCTCGAGATTTGTAATCAAATTTGGGACGAATGTAGCCTGATCAACTATGTTTATCTGAAATTTGACTAACGTATGTCAAGGAATGATTGTAGTGAGCAATAATTCAGAAATTTAACAAAATAGACACTATTATCTAAAGTACAAATTAAATACTATAGGAGTATTTGGTGCATACAATAGATTAATTAGTATTACATGTCTCAAGTTTTGTTCAAATCTTATAACGCTATTCTCGTATAGTCAAATAGTTGGATTTCACCCGCATGGGGACCCCTACTACCCACAACATGGCAACGGAGGATGGATTGAAGAGGATCCGGAGGAGGACGAAGAGCCCATTGAGTTGGATGGTGGGGACGACTCCGGGACAGACTCAGAACCAGAAATAGTCAACCCTCCACCCATTAGGAGGAACTTTCTAGGACCGAATCCTGTTTGGGGAAGTCACGTCGTCCACTGGAGCCAACAACAAGGGATACGCTCTCCCTACAGAATGTGTCGAGAATTCTATGACATCAGGGACCGAGGTTCAGCCGACTGAGCACTTCCAGCAATGGTAGGTAAACTGGCCAACCAGTCCTACCAATCAGGGGTTCAAGCAAACCGAATCTAAGAGGTCAACGTGGAAGTACAAGTCCACACGGCCGATATCAGCCGCCTAGATATGTTGCAGAATGACATCCACCTCTGCGCTGAAGCATTCCAAGCACAAGAGAATGCAACCTTCGCAGAATTGAGGGAACAACAAGCCGCCTTTGATAGGCATCTTATGGAGTCAAAGCAATCAGATGCAGAATCGAGCTCCAAGCGCAACACACGTCGCAAGTAGTACTTGTGAAAACCTCAAATTTGGTTATAAGATAGGACTTCGGCTAAAAGTTTTTGACTCCTTTAAATTCATGTAATCGGAGACCCGTTTAAGGGTCAAATTTTCGTGATCATTGTATCATCTATTATATTAATATAATTTGCACGCTATTACTACTACGTTGAGTATCGCATTCAATCTTTAATATACTATGGAAAAACAATACGCTTGTTCACATATTCTGATTTATGAATAACCTTCGCTCTTCTATTTTGTAAAACTCATACTATCATCTGTTGTTGAACTATAGCAATTTGGTTCATGAGACACATTCATTATTCACTTATTCTTATCCATATCATCATCTTTTAAACGTATAGTTAAAGATGCCGCCACGCAGGAATACCAGACGTAACCCTAACTACGAAACACTGATACCACCACCACCTCCACCTCCTCAATTCGATGCTGTCATGTTCCCGGTAGCAGTCACCGCAGTTGTGACGGCTGCCATGTCACGGATCAATAATCCTGTTACTAGGGGTTCAGGAATTGGCATGCATCCTTCCAACCATGGCGATAGTCATGGACAACCCCGGGAGTGCACCTACAAAGACTTCACAAATGCTAAGCCCCGGATGTTTAATGGAACGGGTGGTGTGATGGTTTAAAGGCAGTGGATTGACAGAAAGTGTCACACCCCCAAACCTGAACGACGGAAACGTTCGGGGGTGGATGACTTCATGTGGTAACGTAACAAATGAATACATAGTAAAGAAAGCAATACAACCATCATATATATATATATATATATATATATATAATTGAAAGTTTACATTTGTCAAAAGTTACATGTTCAAAACTCAATTACAATATGATGTCAAAATACGAGATTAAACTGGCGCCGCAGCATCCCTTCATCAAAAGCGAAATGCATACCTGAAATTACTGATTTCCTGGGACATACAAGTAATTTTGAAAGAGTAGATCAGCATTTAAGCTGGTGAATTTCATAAGTATTTAAATGACAATGTTTAAATGAAATGAAATGTTTTATCTTTGTTTGTATGTGTTTAGAAAATCCTATATTTTCTACTAGCATAAAAGTAGCCTTCATTCAAGACCAATGTTTGTTTCCAAAATGTATGTAAAGGTAAAATAATAAATGAGTTTGAAAACCTTGTAAATCAATGCGTTTTTAATACCCCTTGTGAGTTTTATAACCATACTATTGACTCGAAATGCCTATACACAACATTCTTCAGGCGTTGGAATGTTATGACGTTTGTCACCCCAAACGGTGGACTGCAGCTAACAGTCAGGGCGCGGGTTGTCAAGCCCGTATAGATCTATACACAAACACCATGCTCCCCCTCCAAGGGATTCTGGTATATAATACAGGACTTGAAATGTGTACTCGAACGTACATGAAGTTAGTGTCTCACAAATCCGTGGTATAAAGACAGATCTACTTGTTAAAATGTTACGTTTGTTCTTGTATACAAAAGTAAACTTCTTGAAAATATATGTTTCTAGTACTTAAGAGTTAGAAATATGTTCGTAAAACTATACCTATTATAGTTTTAAAAAGTGTGCTTTGTTTGTTTAGAAATACTTAGGAAAAGAATAATTTGTTTATGAAAGCATAAATTTTTGGTGTAGAGTCTAAGATAGAACAGAATAATTTAAGAATAGTTTAGTTTTATACATGTATTACAACAACTTTATATTTTAAAAGATCGAATGCTATTGTAACATATGTTATATATTTATATATAACAGTTCCTTTAAAAGTTTATAAATCGAATGTGATTTGAATATTTAACATTATATAAAAGAGTTTCTTTATGTAACACACGATAATACTCGTGTGTTTTACTTGTAATCCCCCCCTTGAAAGCATATAAAAGTATTTAGAATAATTAAAACGGTTGATTAAGGGGCATGAAACTCACCTGAAAGTTTTGGAGATAGCGAGATGGAAAACCGGGCAGAGTTTCGTCTCGGGAAACGGATTTTCCTCGGGATTCTCAGGAATCTCGGGAGTAAAATCGACCTTTGGGACTTGAGCCAAGAAGACCAGAGCTTCGGGTTTGAACGGAAACGGAAAACGAGGAAAAGTAGAGAGAGAGAGAAGAGAAATGTGCCCTTTCCTTGCAAACCCTCGTATGCTATTTATAGGGAGGCTGGTCTGCCTCGGTACGCGGGGCGTACGCTCGTACGCAACGCGTACGCGTACGTCATGCGTGACCGAGGCCTCGACTGCCTCGGCTTTGGATGGGACGGGTCGCTGGGTACGCGGGTCGGATGGGACGGCGAGTCCGATGGTGCGACGTGGATGATCAGAGGCCGCTTCTCTCGGTTACGCGGGGCGTACAGGAGTACGCGGCGCGTACCTCGGATGAGGGCGCTGACTCCTCTTCGGATAATATCCGAATTTTGATTAAAATAAATAATTAATTTATTTAATAACTTCAAAAATTCATATCTTCTTCATACGAACTCCGTTTTCGATGGTCTTTATATCCTCGCGTAGGTGAGACTACGCTCTACAACTTTCGTTTAGACTCCATTGGCAAATTCCAAAATTATTTTTATTATTGTTTTTATTATTTAATAACAATCCATCGTGTTTAAGGGAATTTCTTTGAAAGTTCATAACTTCGCTATATGAAGTCGGATTTGGGCGATCTTTTTACGTACGATCATGGTTCAAAGACATTAAATCATAAAAAGAGATTAAGTAGAACTTATTTATACATTTTATTACGCATAAGTGGTTACAATACTTGACCCATTTTGGTCGTTACAAAGAGTTGAAGTATCGGGGTGTCACATCATCCCCCCGTTAGAGAGAATTTCGTCCCGAAATTTAAAGTAGTAAAGATACTAGTGAACATGAAAGAGATGAGGGTACTTTTGTTTCATCTGATCTTCACGTTCCCACGTGAATTCGGGTCCCCGCTTGGCGTTCCAGCGAACCTTCACGATGGGTATGCGACTTTGTTTTATTTGTTTGACCTCTCGGTCCATGATTTCTACTGGTTCTTCCACAATGTTGAGGCTCTCGTTGATCTCGATTTCGTCGAGTGGGATAACAAGAGTCTCGTCGGACAGACACTTTTTCAAGTTTGAGACGTGGAAGGTTGGATGGATGTTACTAAGTTCGCGCGGTAGGTTAAGCTTGTAAGCCACACGGCCGATTCTGGCAAGAATCTCGAAAGGCCCTATGTATCTTGGATTTAGTTTCCCACGCTTTCCAAATCGTATTAAACCCTTCCACGGTGAGACCTTTAATAAGACGTGGTCTCCTACCTGGAATTCCAAAGGTTTCCTCCTTTGGTCAGCGTAGCTTTTCTGTCGGTCTCTTGAGGCTTTCAATCGTTCACGAATCTGAACGATCTTCTCTGTTGTTTCACGTATGATCTCCGGACCGGTGAGAGTGCTTTCAGGAACTCTTCTTCCAGCTAACTGGGTATCGCCCACTTCAGTCCAGCACAGAGGGGATCTGCACTTTCGACCATAGAGGGCTTCAAACGGAGCAGCCTTTATGTTTGTATGATAACTATTGTTGTATGAAAATTCGACAAGGGGTAAATGAATATCCCATGCCTTTCCAAAATCAATCACGCAGGCTCTCAGCATGTCTTCTAAAGTTTGTATCGTTCTCTCACTTTGACCGTCTGTCTGTGGGTGGTAGGCTGTACTCATGTCCAGCCTAGTTCCCAGGGAACTTTGTAGTGACTGCCAGAACCTTGAAGTGAATCTACTATCTCGATCGGAGATAATGGATATTGGAACACCATGCAGTCGCACTACTTCCCTTAAGTAAGTTCTTGTAAGCTTCTCCATTTTGTCAGTCTCCTTGATGGGTAGGAAATGCGCGGATTTGGTCAGTCTGTCGACAATGACCCATATGGTATCGAGTCCACTTGTCGTCTTGGGTAATTTGGTTATGAAGTCCATAGTAATCCGCTCCCATTTCCATTCCGGTATCTCTGGCTGTTGTAGTAGTCCTGACGGTTTCTGATACTCGACCTTAACCTTAGCGCAAGTAAGACATTTACTCACGAAGGTAGCAATTTCTGCTTTCATGTTAGGCCACTAGTACAGTTTCTTAAGATCCAGATACATTTTATCCGAACCCGGGTGAACGGAATATCTTGAGTTGTGAGCTTCAGTCGTGACTATGTTTCTGAAACCACCATGTTTTGGGGTCCAGATTCGGTCCATGAGATAGTAGGCTCTGCCACCCTTGACTTCTAAATTCTTCTCCATTCCTCGAAGGGATTCACCCGCCACATTTTCGGGTTGCAAAGCTTCTATTTGTGCTTCCTTAATTTGTGTGGATAAGTGGGAATGGATAGTCATGGTCAGAGATTTGACCCTCCGACCAGTGTATTCCTTTCGACTGAGGGCGTCGGCTACTACGTTGGCCTTCCCAAGATGATATCGAATCTCACATTCGTAGTCATTCAGTAACTCGACCCATCGTCGTTGTCGCATGTTGAGTTCCTTCTGATCGAAAATGTTTTTGAAGGCTCTTGTGATCGGTGAAGATGGTACTCTTTGTTCCGTATAAGTAGTGCCTCCAGATCTTCAGAGCAAATACCACAGCTCCTAATTCGAGATCGTGTGTCGTATAGTTCACTTCGTGTGTCTTAAGCTGTCGGGAGGCATAAGCGATAACCTTCCCCCTCTGCATAAGAACACAACCTAGTCCTTGATTTGAAGCATCGCAATACACAACGAAGTCTTCTATCCCTTCGGGGAGGGATAGTATCGGTGCGGTGCACAAGGCCTGCTTTAGTGTCTGGAATGCCTTCTCTTGTTTCGCTTCCCAGTCAAAGGCCACACCTTTCTGGGTTAATGAAGTAAGAGGTTTCGCAATGCTCGAAAAGTTCTATATGAATCTGCGATAGTAGCCAGCTAGACCTAGAAATTGACGAATTTCAGTAGGTGTCTTTGGTGCCGACCAGTTCTCAATAGCCTTAATTTTGGAGGGGTCAACGTGTATTCCCTTTTCGCTAACAACGTGACCTAAAAATTCGACTCTTCGAATCCACAATTCGCATTTAGAGAACTTCGCATAGAGTTTCTCCTTTCGCAGTGTTCCTAGGACTTTTCGTAGGTGTTGACTATGCTCTTCCTCACTTCGAGAGTAGATAAGTATATCATCGATAAAAACGATGACGAACTGATCCAAGTAAGGGCGGCATACCCTATTCATTAGGTCCATAAATATTGCTGGTGCATTGGTTAATCCGAACGGCATCACCACGAATTCATAGTGTCCATAACGAGTTCGAAAAGCTGTCTTTGGAATGTCCCCCTCTAGAACTTGTAATTGGTGATATCCCGATCGCAGGTCTATTTTTGAGAAGTAGTTCGCCCCTTGAAGTTGATCGAATAGGTCGTCGATACGGGGTAGAGGATAGCGGTTTTTGACAGTAAGTTTGTTCAGCTCTCTGTAGTCGATGCACATACGGAACGATCCGTCTTTCTTCTTTACAAACAAGACCGGTGCTCCCCAAGGTGAGAAACTTGGTCTTATGAATCCTTTGCGAAGGAGTTCATTAAGTTGACTGGAAAGTTCCTGCATCTCTGCTGGTGCAAGACGATAAGGCGACTTCGCTACTGGGGTAGCTCCTGGAATTAAGTCGATTCTGAACTCGACTTGGCGTTGCGGTGGTAATCCTGGTAGTTCTTCTGGAAAGATATCGGGAAAGTCGCGTACTACCGAGATGCTCTTGATGTCCTTTAGTTCTTGACTTGTATCGACGATGTGCGCTAGGAATGCCCGACAATCCTTCCGTAAGCACTTTCGAGCTTGGATGCACGAAATGATGCGAAGGTTTGTACTAGATTTGTCGCCGTAGATAACTAATGTTTCGTTGTTCGGGAGGTTAAGACAGACTGCTTTCTCAAAGCACATGATGTCAGCGCGAAGGAGACTCAACCAATCCATGCCGACTATGACGTCGAAACTTTTAATTTGTACCGGCATGAGGTTGATTGGGAAAGAATGGCCGTCCAATGTTAACGTACAACCCATGTATATGCAATTTGTGCTTTCGGTTTTTCCATTGGCCATCTCTACAGTGAATGATTCTTTTAACTTGCTAGGTTTAGGTTTAAGTAAATGGATAAAGTTTTGACTCACGAAGCTTTTCTCTGCTCCACTATCGAATAATATGCATGCGTGTGAATTATCGAGAAGAAACGTACCAGCAACTATAGTTGGGTCAGCTACAGCTTCTGTCACACCCCCAAACCAAGGATGGCGGAAACGTTCGGGGGTGGAGGACTTCATGTATAGCATCATAACCACAATTTCAATAGTAATTCAAGCAAACACAACCAACATATATATAATTGAAGAGTTACATCACTTGTATGAATTACATGTTTCAAAAATCAATTACAATATGTTGTCAAAATATGAAAAGTTTGACGCCTCAACGTCCCATCCTCAAAAGCACTTGGTAACCCGATTAATGTTTTCCTGTGAATACAAGTTGTTTGAAAAGTGTCAACACAAGGGTTGGTGAGTTCATAAGCTTTTATTAATAATCTTATTAGAAGTCTTTCACATGTAAATGTCGCGTTGTTTCAGAAAAATCCGATATTTTCCTTGAAATCCGAAGAATGTAGCCTTACAACCAAAGACTAGAATGTATGAGAAGTCATCGTTTCTTAGTAGAAATGTTGTGAGTTTAAAATGAAATGGAAAGTAAATTTATTCTATCAACCTAAAACCTACTTTGGTTTTTATGCAACCCCGTAAACTTTATGAATTGTTGTCTCCCTAAGTGAGTCGCTATAATCATACTGTGACTATGTGAACCTGCCACAACGTTTCTCAGGCGTCGCGAAAATGAAATGACATTTGTCACCCGTAGACCTGCAGGTCCAACTGTAGCTAGCAGCAAGGTGAGGGGTGTCAATCCCAATATAGATCTATATACAAGTATCACGTTCTCCCTCAAGGAGATTCTGATTATAACTACCAGGAATTATATCCCGCACTCGGACGTACGGGGAGATAGAGAGATAGAGATCGAAAAAAATAGAGAAACTCACAATATAAGATAACAAGTTTACGATAATTGTGTGTGAATATAAATATTTCTTGTATGAATGTACCTTTCTTGTACGAGTGCGTAGAGTGATGTATCATAAACTATACCTATTATAGTTTATCTAAAATGTATGTACTATGTATGAACCCTTTTTATGGAAATGTAACTAGTGTTGTGAATTTATCAAACTATACCTCTTATAGTCTAATAATACGTGTTCCAAAATGAATGAATAATATTTAATATTTAATATGAATGTCTTAATTCCAGTTCATAATGATAAACTAACATGGAAACACATTCAAATATTAGAACTTATGATTATACACTTTGCTCAACATAATACAAAGTGTTATGATATTTACATGCTGTTGGCTAACTTTAGCCATTCTGCCCTGTATTTGGAAAAATCATAGAAAAATCATACGAAGTCGAAAACTAGATCCGTAAATTTTGAGAGTTCCCAAAATGTGTCTAGTTTGCTCATAAATTTTATCTCAATTTATAATGACCTCTAACTTGGGTGAAAAAGTCCAAAATCACAGACTGGTCCGGATTGTTGTTTGAAATGATAGGCAGTTTTGTAAAAATCACCATAAATTGTAGAAAAATCGTATGGAGATGTGCAAGTAGCCATTTTAAAGCTACAAACTCGAACTATTTGCACCTTGTACAGTTTTGAAAACAAAAATGTTTAAGATGCCCAAAACAGTCCGTGAATGGAGTTGAACTTTTCTGATGAAGGCTGTTAGAAAAATCTAGTTATATTCTTAGTGTTTTAACTTGTATTCCCTCCCTGAAAACTTGAGAAATCATGAAAATGTAGGGGTATGAACTCACCTTGAGTGATTTCAGTAGATGATTGTTGAAGAATGGAAGTGTTTAATTCAAGAACACTTGGAGATGCCTTGAAGGTTTTCGAGAATCTAACATCATAGTTAGGGAGTTTGTGTAAGCAACCAAAGATTTGAGTAGAATGAAGCGAAATAATAATAGGGAGGATGAATTTTTACTTACTAAGTGTGGAAGAACACTTGAATCCAGCCTTGGATCTCGAAAATTTGTGTAGAAGAGTTTGAGAGAAAAAGTGATGTTTGTTACTTAGTGGGATGAGAGAAATGAGAGAAAATGAGGAGTGTGGTTGATTGTTCCAGCTCAAAAACGTGGGACTGAGTGAAATTTGAGTGTAAGGGAACATTGAAGTGACATAGGTAAGGTGGGGAGGTATGGCTGGTCATAGAGTGGGTGTGGGGTGGTTGCTTGTGACTGCGGATCAATGACACTGCTTTGAATGCGAAGTTGGATTTAGCTTTGCTATAAGTTTCAATCGATTTTGAAATTGAGTATTGTTCGCATTTGTATGAGTGTAGTCGATGAATCGATAAAGCAAGAACATATGAGTTTTGATTCGCAATTGGATTGATGATTGAGGGATGATTCGTGAAGAAAAAACGCGAAGTCAAGGACTATGAAACTGTTGTTTGCAAGAATTTAAAAACTCGATTGTGGAGTTGTTGATGCTCATTTTGCGAAAGTAAAACGATCGAGTGTTCGCATCTATGAATCAATTTGAAGTCAATTGGGTTAATATTCGCATATGGGTTCAACATATGAATTTTTGATTTCGCAAGTTTAGAGTTCATGAACTAAACTGTGTTCGCATTTTTTTTGGAATGAAAATTTTGTGAATCGCATTTGATTTATTTGGTTAAAATGCGAAGGTGATTAATGCGAAGGGATGCGAAAGGTGTAAAAATGAAAATGCGAAGTATTTCACAGTAGAATGCGAATTGGGGAAGAAAACAGAAGATTTCAATTATTGTCCCTGGAGTTTCTCATTTTTGGAATGAAAATTTTGTGAATCGCATTTGATTTATTTGGTTAAAATGCGAAGGTGATTAATGCGAAGGGATGCGAAAGGTGTAAAAATGAAAATGCGAAGTATTTCACAGTAGAATGCGAATTGGGGAAGAAAACAGAAGATTTCAATTATTGTCCCTGGAGTTTCGCATTTTTGGAATGAAAATTTTGTGAATCGCATTTGATTTATTTGGTTAAAATGCGAAGGTGATTAATGCGAAGGGATGCGAAAGGTGTAAAAATGAAAATGCGAAGTATTTCACAGTAGAATGCGAATTGGGGAAGAAAACAGAAGATTTCAATTATTGTCCCTGGAGTTTCGCATTTTTGGAATGAAAATTTTTGTGAATCGCATTTGATTTATTTGGTTAAAATGCGAAGGCTTAGGAAATTTTTTTAACACAAACTTTTCTCCTGTGATGTTTTCCCATTATCATAACGAGTTATACAATACGAACATAACACTTACCCTAATACACAAGGTTTAATAGAGTTGACCGGCTTGACTTGATGACTTGACTTGACTCAAGATTGACGATTGTCACATCTTCCCCCCGTTAGAGGGAATTTCGTCCCGAAATTTAAATTCGGATGGGACTTCAAGGGTTTGGGAAAAGATGTGGATATTTTTGTTTCATTTGATCTTCACGTTCCCAGGTAAACTCAGGCCCTCGTTTCGCATTCCAACGAACCTTCACTATGGGAATGCGACTTTGTTTTGTTCTCTTGATCTCTCGATCCATGATCTCGACGGGTTCCTCCACAAAGTGGAGATTCTCATTAACTTCGATTTCTTCGAGTGGTATTACGAGTGTCTCGTCAGACAGACACTTCTTTAAGTTGGACACGTGGAAGATAGGGTGCACATTACTAAGTTCTTGCGGTAGTCGGAGTTTGTACGCCACAGGACCAATCCTAGCAAGGATTTCGAACGGACCAACGTACCTTGGGTTTAGTTTCCCCCGTTTACCGAAACGTATCACCCCTTTCCAGGGGGAAACTTTTAGTAGTACCCGGTCTCCGACCTGGAATTCTAAAGGTTTGCGTCGCTTATCCGCGTAACTCTTTTGTCGATCACGAGATGCTTTTAGTCTTTCCCGAATTTGATTGATCTTTTCTGTGGTTTCCCTTATGATTTCCGGCCCCGTAAGGGTGCTATCAGGGACTTGCCCTCTGGCTAGCTGAGTATCTCCAACTTCGGCCCAACACAGCGGCGACCTACACTTGCGGCCGTAGAGAGCTTCGAATGGAGCGACTCCAATGCTAGTGTGATAACTGTTATTATAAGAGAATTCGATAAGCGGTAGATGGGTATCCCATGCCTTACCAAAATCTATCACACAGGCTCTCAGCATGTCTTCCAACGTCTGGATGGTTTTCTCGCTTTGTCCGTCCGTTTGTGGATGGTAGGCCGTACTCATGTCTAACCTGGTTCCCAGTGACTTTTGCAGGGACTGCCAGAAACGCGAGGTGAATCTACTATCTCGATCCGAGATAATGGATGTTGGTACACCATGTAGTCGTACAATCTCCTTAATGTACGTCCTGGTCAACTTTTCCATCTTGTCTGTTTCCTTTATTGGCAGGAAGTGCGCGGACTTGGTCAATCTGTCCACAACCACCCATATGGTATCCATCCCACCTGATGTCTTAGGCAGTTTGGTTACGAAGTCCATGGTTATTCGCTCCCACTTCCACTCGGGTATATCTGGTTGCTGAAGTAGTCCTGATGGCTTCTGATATTCCACCTTGACCTTGGCGCAAGTGAGGCACTTGCTCACATAAGTAGCAATTTCAGCCTTCATGTCTGGCCACCAGTATAACCTTTTGAGGTCTAGATACATCTTATCTGACCCCGGATGAATGGAGTATCGAGTCTTGTGGGCCTCATCCATTACAACGTCTCGGTATCCACCGAACTTCGGTGTCCAGATTCGATTCATGAGATAACGAGCTCCATCCCCTCTGACTTCCAAGTTCTTATCCATCCCCCTTAGTGCTTCGCTTGCCACGTTTCCTGGGTTCAGGGCTTCAAATTGGGCGTCCTTGATCTGAGTGGCCAGTTGGGAGTGGATGGTCATGGCTAGGGATTTTACTCGGCGACCCGAGTATTCTTTCCTGCTTAAGGCATCGGCTACTACATTAGCCTTGCCTGGGTGGTAGCGAATTTCACATTCGTAGTCATTCAGTAATTCCACCCATCTTCTTTGGCGCATGTTTAGTTCTTTCTGATTGAGGATGTGTTGAAGACTTTTGTGATCAGTGAAGATGGTGCACTTGGTGCCGTAGAGGTAGTGCCTCCAAATCTTCAGGGCGAACACCACAGCTCCCAATTCAAGGTCGTGGGTTGTGTAATTAACTTCATGTGTTTTCAGTTGTCTTGATGCATAAGCGATGACTTTTCCCCTTTGCATGAGCACACAGCCGAGGCCTTGATTTGAAGCATCGCAATACACCACAAAATCATCAGTTCCTTCTGGAAGAGACAAGACTGGTGCGATGCATAGGGCTTGCTTTAGTGTCTGGAAGGCGGCTTCTTGTTTATCTTCCCATTCGAACACCACCCCTTTCTGAGTCAAGGTGGTGAGAGGCTTAGCGATTTTGGAGAAGTTTTGTATGAATCTTCGATAGTAGCCTGCGAGTCCTAAAAACTGTCGGATTTCTGTCGGCGTTGTAGGTGTTGACCAATCTTCGATTGCTTTGATCTTCGAGGGGTCCACATGTATTCCTTCTTTGCTTACTACGTGGCCAAGGAATCCTACTTCTCGGAGCCAAAATTCACACTTTGCGAATTTAGCGTAAAGCTTTTCGGTCCTTAAAACCTCCAGAACTAGTCGTAGGTGATGACTGTGCTCTTCTTCGCTCCTCGAATAGACCAGGATATCGTCGATGAATACGATGACGAATTTATCCAAGAAGGGTCGACAAACTCGATTCATCAAATCCATGAACACCGCGGGCGCGTTAGTTAACCCGAATGGCATCACTACAAACTCATAGTGCCCATAGCGAGTTCTGAATGCCGTCTTGGGGATATCCTCTTCTTGAACTCGCAGTTGATGATAGCCCGACCTCAGGTCGATTTTTGAAAAGTAGCTGGCTCCTTGGAGCTGGTCGAAGAGGTCATCGATTCGGGGTAGGGGATAACGGTTCTTGATAGTGAGTTTGTTTAGTTCTCTATAGTCTATGCACATGCGAAAAGACCCATCCTTCTTCTTTACAAATAAGACTGGTGCTCCCCAGGGCGAGAAGCTTGGCCTGATGAATCCTTTGCTCAATAGTTCATTCAACTGGCTGGATAGTTCTTGCATCTCTGCCGGTGCTAAGCGATATGGAGCCCTGGCGACGGGGGTAGCTCCTGGGATTAAGTCGATCCGAAATTCGACTTGTCTTGCGAGTGGTACACCAGGCAGATCGTCTGGGAAAACATCAGGGAAGTTGCATACTTCTGGAATTTCTTTGATGTCCTTCACCTCCTGTTTCTTATCTACGATGTGGGCTAAGAAAACATGGTATTGCTTTCGGAGGTACTTTTGGGTTTTAACACAAGAGATGATTTGTAGGTTCGCACTAGGTTTATTGCCATAAACGGTGAGAACGTTGCCATTCGGCAGATTGAGGCGGACGGCCCTTTCGTAACATAGAATGTCGGCACGATGAAGGCTTAACCAATCCATACCAATGATTATATCGAAGCTTTTTATGGTGACCGGCATAAGGTCGATTTTGAACAAATGGTTGTCTAGAGTGAGAGTACACCCTATGTAAATATCATTAGCGCGCTCAACCTTTCCATTTGCCATTTCTACGATGTAAGAATCTTCTAGTGGTTGAGAATTTTGCTTAAGTATATGTTTGAATTGGTGACTTATGAAACTTCTTTCTGCCCCACTATCGAAAAGTACGCATGCATAAGAGTTATTGAGGAGGAACGTACCAGTAACCACAGAGGGATCCTTGACTGCTTCTCCCTGCCCTAAAGTTAGGACTCTCCCTACACCCCCAGCATTAGGGGCTCGTGCCTTGGGGCAGTTCCTCCTGAAGTGTCCCGTTTCACCACACCCATAGCAGGCTTGGCTTGCTCCAGTGTTGGCGGTCGTAGCGACTTGTGTGGCGGGTTGGGTAGTCGCTCTACAGAATCGTGCAGTGTGCCCCTTTTTGTTACAGTTATTGCAGTGTAACTCACGACAAGCACCGTTATGGTGGTAGTTACACTTGTTGCACTTGGGAAGAGTTCCTGTATACTGTTTCGGTGGCGCTGGAGCGGCAGCAGTAGTGGCGGCGCGAACAGCAACAATTGGTTGCTTTTTGGCGGGGTCCTGAATTGGTTGTTTCCTTTTATTTCCCCAGAACTTCCTCTTGTTGTTCCCTCCTTTTGTTCGGTCGGTGGTGGTTATCACGGTACCACGGCTAGCCCTGTGATCTATGAGTTGTTGTGCCAATTCCTTGGCACTCTCAAAGGTAGTGGGTTTCGAGGCCAAGACACTATCTTGAATCTGGGATGATAGGCCCCAGAGATATCGTTCCACCTTCTTCTCTTCTGGAGTGACCATTGTTGGACAGAGGAGTGCTAGGTCGTTGAAGCGGGCAGTATAAGTTTCAAGATCAGTGCCTGTCATCCTGAGGTTCCAAAGTTCTTCTTCAAGCTTTTGTATTTCGCCCCTCGGGCAGTATTCCTTTAACATTAGGGCTTTCAAATCCTCCCAGCTGATTGCGTTAGATACTGCAGGAGTAAGTGACTTAACTCGGCCATTCCACCAAGTAAGTGCTTTTCCAGTGAAAGTGAATGCCGCATACTTGACCTTGCTCGCTTCGGGACAAGCGCAGATTTCAAAAACTGCCTCGGTCCTTTCGAACCATTGCACCAGTGTGATGACGCCCCCGCTTCCATTGAAAGGATCGGGTTTGCCATTTGTGAAGTCTTTGTAAGTGCACTCCCTCGTACGCCCCGCGCTGTCCCCATGAATGGAATTGGTAGCTCCGGATCCAGAACCGCCGGAACCATGGGTTCCCATTTGCGACATTGCTGCCGCCACGGCTGCCGTCACTGCAGCCTGGAACATTGCAGGATCAAACTGCGGAGGTGGTGGTGGAGGCGGCACTGGGTTGTTGGAAGGCCTTGGTCTTTTCCTTGGTGGCATGGTTCTTTCATAAAAAAAAATGACTAGTCGGTAAGACTTCAATAGTGATAACGAGTCGAGTGTTACTGGTTTCATCCCTCTTGTATTTTATCATAACTTTATTATTCGTAATTGTTTGTGTGATCAGGTTATGATGTATAGTGTCCAACATTCAATAAATAAAATACATGCCAAATTTCATTGATAACTTTTAGTACATAACACTTAAAGAGAAAAGTTTGACCTCATAAGGGTCTACATTACATCGTTACAAAAGGTAGTTTTTGGCATTACAAAACCCCTTTGAATAGTGTGATCACATAGTCGCAGGGTCGACCTACATACAAGGAGTAGCACCAACGTGTACTCATAAAATTCTACTACCTAGACGGGAGAATAGCAACGAGCTCTAATCACTGCGACCCTTCTTTGACGGAGGCTGCGATGATGTCGATGCGCCCTGCAGTTCCGCCAATTTGCGTTCGGCTGTAACCATTCTCTCTTCGAGTGCCATGTATCTTTCCCGATAATCTCTTGTTTCTGCTTGAGCCGCGAGAAGGTCTCTAATGAGTTGGTCTCGGTGGTGGGAGTCTCGTTCCAGGTTTCTGGTGCGACCCGTAGTAGACTGTACAATGGCACTTAACTCCCGGACCTGATCTGTCGTTGTCCTACCACGATCATCCATTCTTGCCATTCGTTGTATCGTGACGGGGAGAGCCCTATCAGCCGGTCCACCATGAGTGAGATCATAGTAACCTCGTTGGTAGCCATATGGTGACCGTTGGCGTTGTTGTCGGCTCCATCTTTCGATCATTGTTACCCAAGGGGGTTCGGGTCCATTGTAACCAAAACGGTGCGCGGGTACCCTCGCGATGTAGGGAGGGTTGAATACTTCTGGTGGTTCCTCCGCTTCGTTCCCAACCATGACTACCTCATCACCTTCCTCTTCTTCCTCTTCTTCCTCTTCTTCCTCTTCTTCTTGGTTGTCTTCCTCTTCTTCTTCTTGTTCGTCTTCCTCCTCGGGCCCTTCCTCGGGATCCTCTTCGGGATCTTCCTCGGGATCCTCTTCGGGATCTTCCTCGGGTTCCTCTTCGGGATTCTCCTCGGGCTCATCTTCAATCCATCCCGCGTTTCCCTGATTGGGAAAGTAGGGGTCCCCGGGTATGTGAAATCCTGCCATGTCGTCTGCACGAGAAACGGGGTTAAGAAGTATGTATAGGAAAATAATAATTTGGCGCTATAGAAACGTACAAATACTCCTATAGTATTTTTAAATGTTTATATTTGGTTCTTAGCGTGTTCTTTATGGAGTGTTATTAGGTTTTCAGATTTGTCGCTCATTACGACTATTCCTTAATGTGCGTAAGTCACTTCTTGGACGGATATAGTTGATCAGGCTATATCCTTCCCAGAACTGATTACACATGCTAAGGCGTATTAATAATGTTCGACTCCTCCTCTTTCAATTTATGTTCTCCTAAGTTATGACACCATGCTATTATAGAATGCATGCAAGTATACTTTAAAACAAGAAATTATTTGTTTTCAAAAGTACAACTCTTTAATTCACTTTAAGAATCAGAGACTTTTAGTCCCAAATGTGTTTATAGTTTGTATATCTTATGTGGTTGATATACTGAATTCACTATAAACCGTGCTCTGATACCAATCTGTCACACCCCCAAACCAAGGATGGCGGAAACGTTCGGGGGTGGAGGACTTCATGTATAGCATCATAACCACAATTTCAATAGTAATTCAAGCAAACACAACCAACATATATATAATTGAAGAGTTACATCACTTGTATGAATTACATGTTTCAAAAATCAATTACAATATGTTGTCAAAATATGAAAAGTTTGACGCCTCAACGTCCCATCCTCAAAAGCACTTGGTAACCCGATTAATGTTTTCCTGTGAATACAAGTTGTTTGAAAAGTGTCAACACAAGGGTTGGTGAGTTCATAAGCTTTTATTAATAATCTTATTAGAAGTCTTTCACATGTAAATGTCGCGTTGTTTCAGAAAAATCCGATATTTTCCTTGAAATCCGAAGAATGTAGCCTTACAACCAAAGACTAGAATGTATGAGAAGTCATCGTTTCTTAGTAGAAATGTTGTGAGTTTAAAATGAAATGGAAAGTAAATTTATTCTATCAACCTAAAACCTACTTTGGTTTTTATGCAACCCCGTAAACTTTATGAATTGTTGTCTCCCTAAGTGAGTCGCTATAATCATACTGTGACTATGTGAACCTGCCACAACGTTTCTCAGGCGTCGCGAAAATGAAATGACATTTGTCACCCGTAGACCTGCAGGTCCAACTGTAGCTAGCAGCAAGGTGTGGGGTGTCAATCCCAATATAGATCTATATACAAGTATCACGTTCTCCCTCAAGGAGATTCTGATTATAACTACCAGGAATTATATCCTGCACTCGGACGTACGGGGAGATAGAGAGATAGAGATCGAAAAAAATAGAGAAACTCACAATATAAGATAACAAGTTTACGATAATTGTGTGTGAATATAAATATTTCTTGTATGAATGTACCTTTCTTGTACGAGTGCGTAGAGTGATGTATCATAAACTATACCTATTATAGTTTATCTAAAATGTATGTACTATGTATGAACCCTTTTTATGGAAATGTAACTAGTGTTGTGAATTTATCAAACTATACCTCTTATAGTCTAATAATACGTGTTCCAAAATGAATGAATAATATTTAATATTTAATATGAATGTCTTAATTCCAGTTCATAATGATAAACTAACATGGAAACACATTCAAATATTAGAACTTATGATTATACACTTTGCTCAACATAATACAAAGTGTTATGATATTTACATGCTGTTGGCTAACTTTAGCCATTCTGCCCTGTATTTGGAAAAATCATAGAAAAATCATACGAAGTCGAAAACTAGATCCGTAAATTTTGAGAGTTCACAAAATGTGTCTAGTTTGCTCATAAATTTTATCTCAATTTATAATGACCTCTAACTTGGGTGAAAAAGTCCAAAATCACAGACTGGTCCGGATTGTTGTTTGAAATGATAGGCAGTTTTGTAAAAATCACCATAAATTGTAGAAAAATCGTATGGAGATGTGCAAGTAGCCATTTTAAAGCTACAAACTCGAACTATTTGCACCTTGTACAGTTTTGAAAACAAAAATGTTTAAGATGCCCAAAACAGTCCGTGAATGGAGTTGAACTTTTCTGATGAAGGCTGTTAGAAAAATCTAGTTATATTCTTAGTGTTTTAACTTGTATTCCCTCCCTGAAAACTTGAGAAATCATGAAAATGTAGGGGTATGAACTCACCTTGAGTGATTTCAGTAGATGATTGTTGAAGAATGGAAGTGTTTAATTCAAGAACACTTGGAGATGCCTTGAAGGTTTTCGAGAATCTAACATCATAGTTAGGGAGTTTGTGTAAGCAACCAAAGATTTGAGTAGAATGAAGTGAAATAATAATAGGGAGGATGAATTTTTACTTACTAAGTGTGGAAGAACACTTGAATCCAGCCTTGGATCTCGAAAATTTGTGTAGAAGAGTTTGAGAGAAAAAGTGATGTTTGTTACTTAGTGGGATGAGAGAAATGAGAGAAAATGAGGAGTGTGGTTGATTGTTCCAGCTCAAAAACGTGGGAGTGAGTGAAATTTGAGTGTAAGGGAACATTGAAGTGACATAGGTAAGGTGGGGAGGTATGGCTGGTCATAGAGTGGGTGTGGGGTGGTTGCTTGTGACTGCGGATCAATGACACTGCTTTGAATGCGAAGTTGGATTTAGCTTTGCTATAAGTTTCAATCGATTTTGAAATTGAGTATTGTTCGCATTTGTATGAGTGTAGTCGATGAATCGATAAAGCAAGAACATATGAGTTTTGATTCGCAATTGGATTGATGATTGAGGGATGATTCGTGAAGAAAAAACGCGAAGTCAAGGACTATGAAACTGTTGTTTGCAAGAATTTAAAAACTCGATTGTGGAGTTGTTGATGCTCATTTTGCGAAAGTAAAACGATCGAGTGTTCGCATCTATGAATCAATTTGAAGTCAATTGGGTTAATATTCGCATATGGGTTCAACATATGAATTTTTGATTTCGCAAGTTTAGAGTTCATGAACTAAACTGTGTTCGCATTTTTTTTGGAATGAAAATTTTGTGAATCGCATTTGATTTATTTGGTTAAAATGCGAAGGTGATTAATGCGAAGGGATGCGAAAGGTGTAAAAATGAAAATGCAAAGTATTTCACAGTAGAATGCGAATTGGGGAAGAAAACAGAAGATTTCAATTATTGTCCCTGGAGTTTCTCATTTTTGGAATGAAAATTTTGTGAATCGCATTTGATTTATTTGGTTAAAATGCGAAGGTGATTAATGCGAAGGGATGCGAAAGGTGTAAAAATGAAAATGCGAAGTATTTCACAGTAGAATGCGAATTGGGGAAGAAAACAGAAGATTTCAATTATTGTCCCTGGAGTTTCGCGTTTTTGGAATGAAAATTTTGTGAATCGCATTTGATTTATTTGGTTAAAATGCGAAGGTGATTAATGCGAAGGGATGCGAAAGGTGTAAAAATGAAAATGCGAAGTATTTCACAGTAGAATGCGAATTGGGGAAGAAAACAGAAGATTTCAATTATTGTCCCTGGAGTTTCGCATTTTTGGAATGAAAATTTTTGTGAATCGCATTTGATTTATTTGGTTAAAATGCGAAGGCTTAGGAAATTTTTTTAACACAAACTTTTCTCCTGTGATGTTTTCCCATTATCATAACGAGTTATACAATACGAACATAACACTTACCCTAATACACAAGGTTTAATAGAGTTGACCGGCTTGACTTGATGACTTGACTTGACTCAAGATTGACGATTGTCACAGCTTCGTCGTGTCCTATTGTCAAAACTCGTCCTACACCTCCGGTGCCTGCTGCCTTAGGATAGTTTCTCTTGTAGTGGCCCACCTCGCCACAACCGTAGCAAGCCTGCCCTACACCCGCACCGGGAATTTGAGTGATCGGCTTTGCGGGTTCTTTGCAGAAACGAGCCGTGTGTCCTTTCCTGTTGCAGTTGGCGCACTGCGTATCTCGGCAAGGTCCATGGTGGTGGAAATTGCACTTGGTGCATTTTGGGAGGTTGCCTACATAAGGCTTTGTTGGGTAGGTATTTGTAGGGACTGTAGCAGGTACAATAGCAGCATTTACTGACACGAGTTGTTTCTTTGCGGATTCTTGGGAAGATCCACCCTTTCCTTTGATCTACGCTCTCTTCCTGCCATTGTTGTTGTTGTTGTTGTAGTTGTTGTTTGCTTTCTATGGTGCTGGTGCAGAAGTGGTTGAGTTCTGATGACCTCCGTAGTCTATCAGAGATTGTGCTAGTTCCTTAGCACTTTCAAAGGTGTCAGGTTTGGAAGCTAACACGCTTGACCGCATCTGGGGCGTCAGTCCCCAGATGTACCTTTCTATCTTCTTGCTCTCGGGAGCAATCATGTCTGGACAAAGGATTGCCAGTTCGCAAAATCTGTTGGTATAAGTAGCGATGTCGGTACCCACCATTCTGAGAGTCCATAGTTCGTGTTCAAGCTTTTGAATTTCTCCCCGCGGGCAGTATTCTCTCATCATCATGGCCTTCAAGCTCTCCCAGCTTATGGAGTTTGCCACGATTAGGGTAAGTACTTTAACGTGACCATTCCACCAAGTTAAAGCTTTATCAAGAAGGGTGAAGGTTGCAAATTTGACCTTGCTGTGCTCGGGACATGAGCAGATTTCAAAGACTGCCTCCGTCCTTTCAATACACTGCCTCAGGGCCATCACACCACCAGTACCATAAAACATCCGGGGCTTGGCATTGGTGAAGTCCTTATAGGTGCATTCTCGAGGTGGTCCATGACTCTCGCCATGGTTGGACGTGTGTGCGCCAGATCCCGAGACATTAGCACTTGAGTTATTGATCTGTGACATGGCAGCTACCACTGCTGCGGTGACTACTGCTTGAAATATTACAGCATCAAATTGGGGTGGTGGAGGTGGTGGTATAGGTATTTCCTCACTGTTGTTTCGCCTTGGATTCCTACGCGGAGGCATCCTTCAACTATAGATGGAAAGAAAACAAATATAAGAATTTCATGAATTGGAAAATGTATGTGTCTCATGAATTAAATCGCTATAATTCAACAACAAATGATAGTATGAGTCTTAAAATAGAAGAATGACAGTTATTTGTAAGACTGAGGGTATGAAACAAGTATTTGGGTTCCCAAGGACCATTCAAGGTTCGAACGAAATACTCAGCATAGTAGTAATAGTGCCACTTATATTAATATAAAAGTTGTTACAACGATCAAGAAAATTTGTCCCCTATAAGGATCTCCGTTTACCAAGTTCAAGAAATTTAAAGACTTTTAGCCGAGGTCCTAAGCTATAACAAAATTTGAGTTCTTGACAAGCACTACTTGCGTCGAAAGTTGTGTTTGGAGCTTGACTCCGTATCTGATTGCTTCGACTCCATTAGACGCCTATCTAAAGCGGCTTGTTGTTCCCTTAGTTCGGCGAGGGCTGCAATAATTTGCGCTTGAAACGCTTCGGTTTGGAACTGAGCTTTGTCTTGCCTCTTGTCCAACCTATGGATGTCAGAAGTGTGAACCTGCACTTCTACGTTGATATCCTGGAGTCGACTAGCTTGTACTCCAGACTGATAGGACTGATTGGCTAACTTACCCACCATTACCGGGAGTGCTCGATCAGCCGAACTTCCGCCACGGACATCATAGAAGTCCCGGCACATGCCGTAGGGAGGGCATAGGTTTTGCTGTTGGCTCCAATGGTGGAGGTGACTTCCCCAGACAGGAGTCGGTCCTTGAAAGTTCCTTACGAAGACGGGAGGTTGAATGGGTGGTGGATCGATAACATCCGGCTCTGAGTCGGTACCGGAGTCATCACCCACGTCTATGGGTTCCTCGTCCCCTTCGGAATCATCTTCGATCCATCCTCCGTTGCCTTGGTTGGGAAAGTAGGGGTCGCCAGGGTGGTGAAATCCAGCCATTTGACTATACGAGAATTAGGGTTAGAAGAATTGAATAAAGTCGGAACATGTAAAATGTGTAAGTTAAACTAGTTTAGATAGCCAATACTCCTATAGTATTTAAATTCTTGTGTTTGATTTTTGTAATGGCTTGGTAAGGTTTGACATTGTTGCCCACTACGATCATTCCTTGATTTGTGCGTGTCAACTTGCCTAAATACTTGTAAAATTGTATAACATGAAAATAGTTTGTGGTATGCATGTAATTGTACTTAAATGAACTATTAATTTAAGTTGAACGAAATGCTGCTTAAGTGTAAAAAAAGAAATTTGTTTTGTCAGAGAGTATTAGTCCCTTAAGCATTTATAGTTTGTATATCTTATGTGGTTCGATATACTTAGTTCACTATAAACATTGCTCTGATACCAATCTGTCACACCCCCAAACCTGAACGGCGGAAACGTTCGGGGGCGGATGACTTCATGTGGTAACGTAACAAATGAATACATAGTAAAGAAAGCAATACAACCATCATATATATATATATATATATATATATATATATATATATATATAATTGAAAGTTTACATTTGTCAAAAGTTACATGTTCAAAACTCAATTACAATATGATGTCAAAATACGAGATTAAACTGGCGCCGCAGCATCCCTTCATCAAAAGCGAAATGCATACCTGAAATTACTGATTTCCTGGGACATACAAGTAATTTTGAAAGAGTAGATCAGCATTTAAGCTGGTGAATTTCATAAGTATTTAAATGACAATGTTTAAATGAAATGAAATGTTTTATCTTTGTTTGTATGTGTTTAGAAAATCGTATTTTCTACTATCATAAAAGTAGCCTTCATTCAAGACCAATGTTTGTTTCCAAAATGTATGTAAAGGTAAAATAATAAATGAGTTTGAAAACCTTGTAAATCAATGCGTTTTTAATACCCCTTGTGAGTTTTATAACCATACTATTGACTCGAAATGCCTATACACAACGTTCTTCAGGCGTTGGAATGTTATGACGTTTGTCACCCCAAACGGTGGACTGCAGCTAACAGTCAGGGCGCGGGTTGTCAAGCCCGTATAGATCTATACACAAACACCATGCTCCCCCTCCAAGGGATTCTGGTATATAATATAGGACTTGAAATGTGTACTCGAACGTACATGAAGTTAGTGTCTCACAAATCCGTGGTATAAAGACAGATCTACTTGTTAAAATGTTACGTTTGTTCTTGTATACAAAAGTAAACTTCTTGAAAATATATGTTTCTAGTACTTAAGAGTTAGAAATCTATTCGTAAAACTATACCTATTATAGTTTTAAAAAGTGTGCTTTGTTTGTTTAGAAATACTTAGGAAAAGAATAATTTGTTTATGAAAGCATAAATTTTTGGTGTAGAGTCTAAGATAGAACAGAATAATTTAAGAATAGTTTAGTTTTATACATGTATTACAACAACTTTATATTTTAAAAGATCGAATGCTATTGTAACATATGTTATATATTTATATATAACAGTTCCTTTAAAAGTTTATAAATCGAATGTGATTTGAATATTTAACATTATATAAAAGAGTTTCTTTATGTAACACACGATAATACTCGTGTGTTTTACTTGTAATCCCCCCCTTGAAAGCATATAAAAGTATTTAGAATAATTAAAACGGTTGATTAAGGGGCATGAAACTCACCTGAAAGTTTTGGAGATAGCGAGATGGAAAACCGGGCAGGTTTCGTCTCGGGAAATGGATTTTCCTCGGGATTCTCGGGAATCTCGGGAGTAAAGTCGACCTTCGGGACTTGAGCCAAGAAGACCAGAGCTTCGGGTTTGAACGGACACGGAAAACGAGGCAAAGTAGAGAGAGAGAGAGAGAAGAGAAATGAGCCCTTTCCTTGCAAACCCTCGTATGCTATTTATAGGGAGGCTGGTCTGCCTCGGTACGCGGGGCATACGCTCGTACGCAGCGCGTACGCGTACGTCATGCGTGACCGAGGCCTCGACTGCCTCGGCTTTGGATGGGACGGGTCGCTGGGTACGCGGGTCGGATGGGACGGGTCGCTGGGTACGCGGGTCGGATGGGACGGCGAGTCGGATGGTGCGACGTGGACGATCAGAGGCCGCTTCTCTCGGTTACGCGGGGCGTACAGGAGTACGCGGCGCGTACCTCGGATGAGGGCGCTGACTCCTCTTTGGATAATATCCGAATTTTGATTAAAATAAATAATTAATTTATTTAATAACTTCAAAAATTCATATCTTCTTCATACGAACTCCGTTTTCGATGGTCTTTATATCCTCGCGTAGGTGAGACTACGCTCTACAACTTTCGTTTAGACTTCGTTGGCAAATTCCAAAATTATTTTTATTATTGTTTTTATTATTTAATAACAATCCATCGTGTTTAAGGGAATTTCTTTGAAAGTTCATAACTTCGCTATATGAAGTCGGATTTGGGCGATCTTTTTACGTACGATCATGGTTCAAAGACATTAAATCATAGAAAGAAATTAAGTAGAACTTATTTATACATTTTATTACGCATAGGTGGTTACAATACTTGACCCATTTTGGTCGTTACAAAGAGTTGAAGTATCGGGTTGTCACAGAAAGGAATCAGTGTTTGAAATCTACTCCTGCCCCGAGCACAGCAAGGTCAAGTTTGCAACTTACACATTTATTAATAGGGCTTTAACTTGGTGGAATGGCCACGTTAAGGTACTTACCCTGATAGTGGCAAACTCGATAAGCTGGGAGAGCTTGAAAATCATGTTGATGAGGGAGTACTATCCACGAGGAGAGATTCAAAAACTTGAGCACGAACTCTCGACTCTAGGAATGATTGGTACCGACATAGCAACTTATACCAATAGATTCTGCGAGCTGGCAATCCTTTGCCCGGATATGATTGCTCCGGAGAGCAAGAAGATAGAGCGATACATTTGGGGACTGTCGCCCCAAATTCAGTCGACCGTGTTAGCTTCCAAACCTGACACCTTTGAAAGTGCAAAAGAGCTGGCACAATCGCTCATTGATTATGGAAATCATCAACACTCATCAACTTCTACACCGGAACCACACAAGGGAAACAACAATAACAACAAGAGGAAGAGAGGGTGGAATAAGGGGAAGGGTGGATCTTCCCAAGAATCCTCGAAGAAACAACAACTGGTTGCCGTGAACGTTGCGACAGTACCTGCTACAGTTCCTACAAGTCCCTACCCAACAAATGCTTGTGTAGGCAACCTCCCAAAGTGCACCAAGTGCAACTACCACCACCACGGAACATGTCGGGAAATGCAGTGCTCCAACTGCAACAGAAAGGGGCACACTGCCCGTTTCTGCAAGGCCCCCACAAAACCGATCACTCAAGTTCCCGATGTTGTTGTAGGCCAAGCCTGCTACGGTTGTGGCGAGGTGGGCCACTACAAAAGAAACTGCCCAAAGGCAGCAAATACTGGCGGAGTGGGATGGGTATTAGCCACTGACCATGAGGAAGCCGTAGCTGATCCTACAGTAGTTACTGGTACATTTTTCTCGATAATTCATATGCATGCATCCTATTCGATAGCGGAGCAGAGAGAAGCTTTGTGAGCCAAAACTTTATTCACTTACATACATGTAAACCTATCATGTTAGGAGAATCATTCACTATAGAAATGGCAAATGGGAAAACGGAAAACACTAATTGCATATACATGGGTTGTACATTAACTTTAGACGGTCACTCTTTCCCAATTAACCTTATGCCAGTCCACATAAAAAGTTTCGACGTTATAGTTGGCATGGATTGGTTAAGCCCTCTTCGCGCCGACATCATGTGCTTTGAAAAAGCCGTTCGGCTAAATCTTCCTAACCATGAAACAATAGTGATCTACAGCGACAAATCAAGTACAAACCTTCGCATCATTTCATGCATCAAAGCTCGAAAGTGTTTGCAGAAGGATTATCAGGCATTTCTCGCACACATCGTCGATACGAGTCAAGAGGTAAAAGATATAAACGGCATCCCGAAGATATGAGATTTCCCCGATATCTTCCCAGAAGAACTACCAGGATTATCGCCACAATGCCAAGTCAAGTTCAGAATCGACTTAATTCCAGGGGCTACCGCTGTAGCAAAATCGCCTTATCGGCTGGCACCAGTAGAGATGCAAGAACTTTCCAGTCAGCTTAATGAACTACACCAAAAAGGATTCATCAGACCAAGTTTCTCACCTTGGGGAGCACCGGTCTTGTTTGTAAAGAAGAAAGACGGATCATTCCGGATGCGCATCGACTACTGAGAGCTGAACAAACTCACTGTCAAGAATCGTTACCCTCTACCCCGCATTTATGACCTATTTGATCAACTTCAAGGAGAGAGCTACTTCTCAAAGATAGATCTACGATCCGGATATCACCAGTTACGAGTTCTAGAAGAAGATGTTCCCAAGACAGCCTTCCGAACCCGTTATGGACACTACGAATTTGTAGTAATGCCGTTCGGATTAACCAACGCACCAGTAGTATTCATGGATCTAATGAATAGAGTGTGTCGACCTTACTTGGATCAATTTGTCATTGTATTCATCGATGATATACTTATCTACTCCCGAAGTAAGGAAGAACATAGTCAACACCTACGGAAGGTCTTAGAAACACTATGATCAGAGAAGCTCTATGCGAAGTTCTCTAAATGTTAATTTTGGATTCGAAGAGTCGAATTCTTAGGCCACGTTGTTAGCGAAAAAGGGATACACGTGGACCCCTCCAAAATTAAGGCCATTGAGAACTGGTCGACACCAAAGACACCCACTGAGATTCGTCAATTTCTAGGTCTAGTTGGTTACTATCGCTGATTCATAAAGGACTTCTCTAGCATCGCAAAACCTCTTACTATGTTAACCCATAAAGGCGTGGTTTTTGACTGGGAAACAAAACAAGAAAAGGCGTTCCAAACTCTGAAGAAAGATTTTGTTGGGTTTTGAGCAATCTAACACTCCTAAGTGTACATGCAACCCTAAATACCTTGGATCTATGTTTTCTCTATTATACCTGCGAATATCAACTTTCCAAGGTATTGTACTATTCTAGCATACAAAACTTTGAATAACACAAGTTAGAATAACATACCTTTTGTTGGTGCTTGTCTTCAGGAAGCTTGAGTGCCTAGTGCCCCAAGTGTGACACCTCAAATGGTTCACACAACACCATAAGCACTTGGAATAACTTAGAGAGAAATTAGAATACTTCATGAAATCGTTTTGCCCTCACCCTCTCACATAGTGTACGATTTCTTGAGCCATGGGATTCTTTTATATGGTGGCTATTAGGGTTACATCATGTAACTCGTGACTTTACCCATTCCTTATGCTCCATGGATTTTAACCTCTATGGAGCATCCATGGGTCACCCCATGGACTTAGTCCAACATAAGGAATCTTGGATCACAAGCCCACATATATAAGAATGAATGATTTACACAATCAACCCATATATTTAATTAGTCTCCTTTTGATCACTTAATTAATTCCAAATTAATTCTTGATCAATACTAACTAAATAACCTTATTAATATATTAGAACTTATAATATATTAATAAACCTTAGGTGTTATTTCTCTCATTTTAGTCTATCCAAGTGCATGATGCCATGCAACCCAAATGGACCATGTCGGGTCCGGTCAAGTTTTACCAATTATAGTTATGGACTTAGACATTAATCCAACAGTCTCCCACTTGGATAAGTCTAAAACTATTATTGCAAGTACGACTTCAAAACCCAACTAGCAATCGTAGCTCTCAAAAGCTTCTGTCGAACTCTGACATTGTAGATGAACTCTGACCTTTGTCAATGACTTGTCCATTAGATAAGGGATCATATATTCCTCCATTCTAGATATCATATGGACCGAGACATAGATTATAATCATTCTCTCTGTCCATTTGTTGTTTCCCGATTTCTGATTTATGACGACTGACTAATTAAACAAATCAAATCAGCCCTGGCCCGAACGAGCACTTCCATTTGTCATCATCAAATCATCGAGGGCCCACAGATATCGCTTTTATCTCGAAGGTAAAAGGAATGGATAAACTTCGACTCATATGCTTGTACTAAACATTTGTTGAATCATACACAAAGGCACGTTTTATAACATCGAGTTACCAATGCGTTTACGTGCAATCAATGTATAATCAACTCATAGTCAACAAAGCATATCTCCAGGTTTGAAGAATATAAGATATTATCGTCTCATGATTCACTCGTGATAAAATCCATGAAGTGAATCCAAATGAGCGTGGGTTGAATCCAATACTCAGCCCCTATGAGTACTCATGAATGTTGTAGCAACTATTGCATTGTCTAAAGCACTTTAGACAAATCATACAAGCCAAATTCACGACAGTCTTGATTCATATCTACTTCCAACATATGACCGACTGTGGATGGTTTGAATAACTTGGTCATTCGGGAGAATGACCTAGTTATTCTGGAAGTCAAAACATGCAAAGTGAAACACAAAATAATACTAGTCCTATATGGCCTCAACACTTTGAGCGTAAATAAAACACCTTTTATCTAAGAACCATATTGATCACTCATTATTCATGTTTCGATTAATCAACATAATACTTGAATTGAAACAGTAGTGATGCCATGCTCCAAGCATGCATACTATGTTTCTCTAAACAATAGCTATGCCATACTCCAAGTATGCACACTATGTTCACATATGGTCATCTCTTTGTGAAATGTATATCAATTGAACATGACTTCTATGATTCTCATTTCACAATCCCAATCCTTATTGTAAATGTAAGAATACCAAGTTCTTGTCATTTACTGTAATCTATGCAATGATCCTCTTGTAATGATATTCACACAAGTCACAAAGACTTGGCAACAAACATTACAAAGTATTCCAATGGAAAGCAATTCCATGGAGATGAAGTCTCAAATTCAAAGTACATTCCTTTGAACATCCTTCTTTGCATAGATTCAAAGAATAACTTCCACCTATGGAAACAATTCCATATTCCCATCTTGACCATAACTTTTGAACAAGAGTTGCCTCTTTCCAAAATATGTCAATAAGATCCTTACTCTATACTTCAAATTGTCCATGAGTAACCAAACTTTGGAAAACCCCAAATTGTTCTCGACAATTGCTTAATCATCTTAGTCATATCCAGTTCTAATCCCTTTTCCCTTCTTAACGCCCTAAGCATTAGGAAAATCTAGAATGGATGAATATTATAACACATGCAATCGATCCTATATCCGAAGCATATGGGATACGATTCATGCTATAATATTTTTATTTGCCATGTTCTCATAATTCGAACTATGAAGAGGGATGTCGCAATATATATATATATATATATATATATATATATATATATATATATGTATATATATATATATATATATATATATATACATATATATATATATATATATATAGAAATTCCTTATGTTGAACCATTTCAACATAACATTCATATATATATATTCTTGACTAAAGTTGATTAAAATCTCAATCTAAGCTTGTAGAATTGAAATGAAGTATAAATTTCTCTCCCTTAATTATAGTAAAACAACTTTTTCAAAGCAAGTTGAAACTTTTTGTTTTCTATAATTAACATTGCTAACTTTCAACATAATCATCATGCTCCCACTAGCATAATGATTATTATCTAACTAGCATAACACTTTTATGCTCCCACTAGCTTTGACATGTACCTAGAAATCAGTCAGATTTCTGATACTACATTACCTTGATAAGACGTTATCAAATCATACACCTGGAATCTAAACCTTTCCATAGATAGCTCACATGTGAGTCTAAACCTTTGCCATTCTCATTAGTTAGTGTGCCGGTTAACCATGCACACTCCACTAACGACATGAGAATGCAAACTTCACACTTGCTATCCACTTAAATCTACTTAGTGAAAGAGTTTCGTCACTATCATTTTCATAAATCGGAGAGAAACCTTATGACACTTAGATTTAATGGTGTATGTGTTCTTATCCATGTGAAGTGTCAAAACCATAGTCACAAGACAAGGATAATGACAAATCTAAACTCATATGGACTGAACTCAATCTAATTTCTTGCCACCTAGCAGCTCAAGGGCCTGCCATTGCTTCCAAGTTGTTATGCAACCAGTTGAGAACTCCTAGAACTCCAATGCAAAACCAACTTTAACTGGAATGGGCACAGAATATGTCAACACGATAGGTTACAAACCTCAAGTCGTGGTGTAGTGATTAACAAAACTCTTGATTAGTTCTTGAATCTATCTTAAGATCTTTTTAAGGCTCCCACTGACCTCTTGACATATAAGATTCTCTTTGTCAAGAACCATTCCTTGACAAAAACGAATATTCAAGAGTTAGTGCAGATTCTTATCAAGTTAAACACTTCTCACAATTGGTCTTAGTTGGTCTTTGGTTTATCCAAAACATCACAACTTACCAATTTCAAATGTACAAGAGTAAGAACACATTTTACTCTATATTTAACAAGTGTTTTAAACATTTCTTAAGATTATGTCACTCAAGGCTTAATTGTGGTGTATGACTCTAAGATTTAATTTTGGAACGAAGTATAACTTATCTTTTGATCTAACCATTTCAACAATTCACGATTCCTCTCCTTAGTCAAACAAAATGAACTAAGGTGTCCTCAGAGGATCAATTGTGACATGGTTTCATAATCACTAAGATAGTTATAAAACAAGATACTCAAGTACTCTCCCATCTCTTCATATTAGAGAAACTTTTAACTTTCTGCCTTATTTGATTCTTTTTTTTCATTCTGCCATACATTTTAAACTTTTCCAATGTTTCAGAATTACACTTAAACTTGTAAGCATAATCATATTTACTAAACTTTAGTAAATCTTATCAACCATTGTAGTGGACCTGACCAGCACACAACCAAGTTTACCCAATCCTTTAGTCCTTCACTTGACTCACATGCGAATGTGAACAAGGAATTAGTCTTAATTTATCAAAGATGAAAATTGTCATTCATCACACAATACAACTTGCATGATTCCAAGTTTCTATCCAACTGAAACTTGGGTGATGAGAATCTTTCCTTATTTGGTAAACTATGACACTACCACAAATGAAAGAATCAAATCCATTTCCTATATTGCTTATCAATGGAAACATATAATCAACAAATTTTCACAAATGCCATTGTAAGGATACTTAAAATAAATAAAATCAAAACCATTTTTCTTTTATTTTAAAACTTTGCGGAAAAATTAATCCTTACAATCCATATGGAAAACTTGTTGTTATCTATTCCTAAGAAATATATCATAACTCTTAAGTGATAGCTCAAAATTCTAATCACCGAACCATGCGATTGAAGTCCATCTTCGCGATCAGAATTAGCATATACATCCTTTAAGTTTCTTCACTTTTTCTTTGATTCTTAAAACATCAACATGTGACCTCATCACATTATGCAATAAGAATCTCAAAATAGAAACTTAATAGAGTTAGACAATGGACTTTACCTGAAGTAGAGTCAAACCTATTAACTTTACCATCCTTAAGATGTTTCAGGTAAATTTAGCAGCTTCACAACCAAAATCTTTCCTTTGGCAACAGAATCATATGGACTCTTTGGAAACGTACATGGAACTATCACAGACTTAACCTTTCACTTTACCATTTGGTCAACCGAGTTGACTATGGCCGGTCCCTTTCCATTGGGAAGAGAAAGTTTTCCCTAGACCTCCAATGTCACCATTTTCAATGTCCAAATAGGTTTGGAAAGTAGATCTTCCAATCCAATTTGCTTTACTAATGCTCCAAATCATTGCTAATTAAGCATCATCGAGCAAATAGGTAAGATCATTAAGGGTCTTGTCGCGATCTGTCATCAGGGAGTGACTGAAAAACCAAGTCAACAGCCAGCTACCTCGAGACTTCGACACCCGACTCTCCCGACTTGTCAATATGTGGCTTAATCCCCAAGATCTAAGCACATATAAACTTTGCTTGCCAATAGGGATTGAGTGACTTAGAACTTATCAAGTCTTAAAACTTGTGGGATAGGGAGATTTATTGGAGGATGTGGATTAAGTGAAGTATTATTTCTGGTCCTACAAATGCCCAACAAAGGGATTGATCTTTCACCTTCATTGCCATTTGGGATATCATCTTACTTGGAAGCTTGTTCCTAAAGATTTGGGAAGACCATAGCTGTCTAAACTAGACATCTATAATGGGAGAAATTCAAGTTAGTTGATTTAAAGTCCTTAATACAACACCCAATATGAAGTATTAAGGCTAGGACCCAATAACCTATTTATAACTGGAAGTGGGATGCCGTAATCCAAGTTATAAAATAGTTAAAGGTAGGCAAATGACAATTTACCAATTTCCACCATGAAAACGAAATATTTTATTATTAGGTTTTATTGGTTTTGAAACTCCTAGATCTTTTGAGATACATTGAACTTTTCAATGGCATGTTTGAATCTCGATTGTGCCCTTTCAAATTTGTGACTGGGATGCCGAGGATCACAAACAAGTTGTGAATAACCATACAAATTGACTTGGTACCCTTAACAATATTACCTAATCGATGTGCCGGTTAACCACACACTCTCCACCGATCTATAATAAAGTCAAGTTACCCTTTGCCACTCTTACTAGTCCATATTAGTGTGTCGGTTAACCACACATGATCCACTAATGACTTTGTAAGGTACAAAGTGTAATTTTATGGGCTAGCACCTTTTCACATTTTCCTAAGTAACTAAGATTGGGAATTTATAAGTTTTTAGTTACTTAGTATTTTTCATTATACTTTTAATGAATATTTAAAGTCGTATCCTACCCGTTCGGCTAACGACCCTCCACCAGTCAAGGAAGCGGTGGGTGAGAGTGGACACCCATTAAACTGCCATTTTATAGGCAGTAACCTTATACCCCCCTTATAGACCGTCTTCGTGAATGAGGCCTACTAACGGTAAGATTGACTTCCTCTTATACATATCTATATAATTAAAATTATAATAATAGTATAAGGGTTGAATTTTAAACTTTTTTTAAAAAATTCAATGTTAAATTTGGAATTAAAGTATACATGAGGAGTAACTTTTCAAATTCCAAAACTTGAGGGCAAGTTTTGAAACTATTTCAAGACACCTTAAATCATAACTTATGAGTTTAATGGTTCATTAAAATGAAGACTCTTCATTTTAATGTAACCCCTTATTCTTTAAAAACACTTTTAAAGAAGTGTGTCTTCAACATCCATAACTTGAGGACAAGTTATGGAGTCATTAAAGTATTTAATGGAAAAAACTCTTACATTTTATGTAACCTACAAAACTTTTATGAGTTTTTAATATTCATAAATATGACTTTTCACATAACTTGAAGACAAGTTACAAAAACATTTTTTATGAACTTCTTTTAGACTAATATGGATTGAAAACAACTAAAACATAATTTTTCATTATCAATCTAAACTAACTCATAAATCAAGGAAACATAAAATTCTTGAAAATTCATAACTTGAGAACAAGTTATGAACTCCATACAATTTTCAACAAGATCATGAATTATATCAACAAACAATTTGCACACAATTCCTATGATCTAGCAAAACTCATAAGCATGATTATTCATAATCAACAATTTTGAAGAATAACATGAACACATATAAACTTGAAATTTTTATTATAGCATTGAAATTGGTTTAACATAATCATTACCGCATTCAAAACAAGTTTTATAAGCCCAAAACAGTCAAAGGTAATGATTCTAGACCAATTCCAGCACCAAAACTCGAAATTATGCTGTCTGGGGGTCCAACTCATCGAGTGCATGAACAAACTCAGCGAGTTGGATGCATTTTGCCTTGGACTCGTCAAGTCCCTTCATGGACTCGGCGAGTCTGCTGGGCAGACAACACCAAAAGTCGATCTTTAAGCAGTTTAAGCAAGTACAACAAGAAATCAAGCCTTGGCTCTGATACCACTGTTGGATTTTGAGCAATCGAACACTCCTAAGTGTACATGCAACCCTAAATACCTTGGATCTATGTTATCTCTATTATACCTGCGATTATCAACTTTCCAAGGTATTGTACTATTCTAGCATACAAAACTTTGAATAACACAAGTTAGAATAATATACCTTTTGTTGGTGCTTGTCTTCATGAAGCTTGAGTGCCTAGTGCCCCAAGTGTGACACCTCAAATGGTTCACACAACACCATAAGCACTTGGAATAACTTATAGAGAAATTAGAATACTTCATGAAATCGTTTTGCCCTCACCCTCACACATAGTGTACGATTTCTTGACCCATGGGATTCTTTTATATGGTGGCTATTAGGGTTACACCATGTAACTCGTGACTTTACCCATTCCTTATGCTCCATGGATTTTAACCTCTATGGAGCATCCATGGGTCACCCCATGTACTTAGTCCAACATAAGGAATCTTGGATCACAAGCCAATTATATAAGAATGAATGATATACACAATCAACCCATATATTTAATTAGTCTCCTTTTGATCACTTAATTAATTCCAAATTAATTCTTGATCAATACTAATTAAATAACCTTATTAATATATTAGAACTTATAATATATTAATAAACCTTAAGTGTTATTTCTCTCATTTTAGTCTATCCAAGTGCATGATGCCATGCAACCCAAATGGACCATGCCGGGTCGGGTCAAGTTTTACCAATTATAGTTATGGACTTAGACATTAATCCAACAGCTTTATGCACCGCACCAATACTATCCCTCCCCGAAGGGATAGAGGATTTTGTGGTGTATTGTGATGCATCGAATCAACGGCTTGGTTGTGTTCTTACGCAACGAAGGAAGGTTATTGCTTATGCCTCCCATCAGCTTAAAACCCACGAAGTAAACTATACGACACAAGATCTAGTGTTGGGAGCAGTGGTATTTGCTTTGAAGATCTGGAGACACTACTTGTACGGAACAAAGAGTACTATTTACACCGACCACAAGAGCCTTCAACACATTTTCGATCAGAAGGAGCTCAACATGCGACAACGATGATGGGTCTAGTTGCTCAATGATTATGAATGCGAGATTCGTTATCATCCTGGCAAGGCCAATGTAGTAGCTGACGCCCTCATTCGAAAATACACTGGTCGGAGAGTCAAATCTCTGAATATGACCATCCATTCCCACTTATCCACACAAATTAAAGAGGTTGAACTAGAAGTTTACAACCCGAGCATGTGTCGGGTGAATCCTTGAGAGGAATGGAAAAGAATCTAGAAGTTAAGGTTGGCAGAGCCTACTATCTCATGGACCGCATCTGGACCCCAAGACATGGTGGTTTCAGGGATGTGGTCATGACTGAAGTGCACAACACGAGGTATTCCGTTCACCCAGGTTCAGATAAAATGTATTTGGATCTTAAGAAACTGTACTGGTGGCCTAAGATGAAAGCAGAGATTGCTACCTTTGTAAGTAAATGTCTTACTTGCGCTAAGGTTAAGGTCGAATACCAGAAACCTTCAGGATTACTACAACAACCAGAGATACCGGAATGGAAATAGAAACGGATCACTATGGATTTCATAACCAAGTTACCCAAGACAACGGGTGGACTTGATACCATATGGGTCATCATCGACAGATTAACCAAATCCACGCATTTTCTACTAATCAAGGAGACTGACAAGATGAAAAGGCTTACAAGAACTTACATAAAGGAAATAGTACGACTGCATGGGGTTCCGATGTCCATTATCTCCTATAGAGATAGTCGATTTACGTCAAGATTATGGCAATCACTACAAAGTTCCCTAGGAACTAGATTGGACATGAGTACAGCCTACCATCCACAAATAGACGGGCAAAGTGAGAGAACGATACAAACTTTGGAGGATATGCTGAGAGCCTGTGGGATTGACTTTGTAAAAGCATGGGATATCCACTTACCTTTTGTCGAGTTCTCATACAACAATAGTTATCATACGAGCATAAAGGTTGCTCCATTAGAAGCCCTCTATGGCCGCAAGTGCAGATCCCCTATGTGTTGTACCGAAGTAGGCGATACACAATTAGCTAAAGGACGAGATACTGAAAGTACTCTCACCGGTCCAGAAATCATACGAGAAACAACAGAGAATATCGTTAAGATTCGTGAACGGTTGAAAGCATCTAGAGGCCGACAGAAAAGCTACGCTGATCAACGGAGAAAACCTTTGGAATTCCAAGTAGGAGACCGTGTCCTATTGAAGGTCTCACCATGGAAGGGCTTGATACACTTTGGAAAGTGTGGAAAGCTAAACCCAAGGTACATAGGGCCTTTCGAGATTCTCGCCAGAATCGGCCCTGTAGCTTACAAACTTAACCTACCACGTGAACTTAGTAACATACACCCAACCTTCCACATATCGAATTTGAAAAAGTGTCTGTCCGATGAGACTCTTGTTATCCCACTCGACGAGATCGATATCAATGAAAGCCTCAACTTCGTGGAACAACCGGTATAAGTCATGGACCGAGAGGTCAAACAAACAAAACAAAGTTGCATACCCATCGTGAAATTCCGCTGGAACGCCAAGCGAGGACCTGAATTCACATGAGAACGCGAGGATCAGATGAAACAAAAGTACCCATATCTTTTTCTCTGATTCACTTGTATCTTTATTGCTTTAAATTTCAGGACGAAATTCCCTCTAACGGGGGGATGATGTGATAACCCGATATTTCAACTACATGTAAACGACCTAAAAAGTCAAGTATTGTAACCACGTTAGTTGTAAAAAAATTTACTTCGAAAATAAAATATCCAAAAATCACCAATTAAATTACCTTTTATGATAGATGTCATTAAACCATGATCGTACGTAAAAAGAACGCTCGAATCCGACTTCGTATAAGAAAGTTAGGAATTTTTCAAGTTCGGATTAACGGCAGACGACTAAAAACTCGAATCAGAGATCAAGTGACTTTTGGCCGGAATGACCTAAACGAGAATCGAAGGTCTCATCAATGGTATTTCAGCGGTAAAAAGTCTGGCAAAAACCTACGTCAGATAAAGGAGTTATGAATTTCTAAATAAATTTTCTTACCGCGACCTTTTAAAAATAAATAATAAAAATAATTTCGGAATTTGCCAACGGAATCTAAATGAAAGTTGTAGAGTATGGTCTCACCTTCGCGGGGATATAAAGATCGTCGAAAACGGAGTTCGTATGAAGAAGATATGAATTTTTGAAGTTTATTAAATAAATAATATACTTATTTAAATCAAAAATCCGATATTATCCGAAGGGGGAGTCAGCGTACTCATCCGAGTTACGCGCCGCGTAACCCCGTATGCCCCGCATACGCGAAGGTTTTGGCCTCAGATCGTCCACGTCGTGCCTGTGCGAACCACCGTCCCGTCCCATCCGAGCTCCGAGGCAGTCGAGGACTCGGTCACGCATGACGTACACGTACGCCCCGCGTAACGAGGCCTCTCAGCCTCCTATAAATAGAGATGAGATGGTTCCGGGAAATTCACCCCATCTCTCTCATTTCTCTCACGATATTGCCTCGATTTCCGTTCCCGCACTACCCCGAAGCCCCGATGACTTTGCTCGAGTCCCGAAGGTCGTTCTTGCCCCCGAGGTTCCCGAGAATTCCGAGGAAATCCACTTTCGCAAGCCGGAAATCTATCCGGTTTTTCATATTGCAACCTCCGATTTTACAAGTGAGTTCATACCCCTATAAATCACGTTTTAAATGTTTTATGAGTACTTTTACATGCTTTTAAGGGGGGGGGGGGGGAATACAAGTAAAACACTCAGCTATTATTGTTGGATAAGGTGTCTAAGTCCATAACTTATTTGGTATATACTTGACCCGACCGGCATGGTCCATTTGGGTTGCATCTCATCCAAACTATTATGGATAATTTTATGAGAGTTATACACATATGTTTATTAATATATTATAAGTTATAATATATTAATATGAAGTTATATTATTTAATTAGTTTTAGTCTTAAATTAATTATGAATTAATTTAGAGATTAAAAGGAAGACTAATTAGATTAATGGCTATTTGTTTTATATAGTGTGGGCTAATACTCATTTGTTAATGGGCTAGGCTTATGTGGAAGTCCATGGATGATCCAAGGAGCTTTTAACCCATGGATCCTTGGAAAGGAAAAGACATGGGTTATTAGGGTTTCACCCTAACCATGCACACTATATAAGCATACTTATGGAGCATGAAATGCGGCCTAAGGAAGAACTACTGAACTAGTGTGTGTGTGTGCATGTGTGTGGCCGAAAATACAAGAGTGTGTATACTCTCTCAAAGTTTTCCAAGAGTTTGTGGTGTTTTGTGATTCCATTTGAGGCATTCACACTATTGGTGCTTGGCCATCAAACTCCTTAGAACCAAACTCACCAAAAGGTATGTAATCTCTTCTAACTCTTTTATGTTGAAATGTTCCCCATGCCATGTTAGATAGGTTATAAACCATGGAAAATTTAATATTTTGCATGTATTTAGACAAACATAGATCCAAGGTTTATTAGGGTTGCATGCACACTTCGGAAGTGTTAGATTGCTCAAAACCCAACAGTGGTATCAGAGCCTAGGCTTGCTTGTTTGATACTTGATGCAAAATAGTGAAAAAAAGTCGAAATCGTTGCTGTCTGCATGATGGACTCACCGAGTCCATGGGGAGGACTCGACGAGTCCAAGGCAAACTTTAACCTACTCGTCGAGTAGGTTCATGCACTCGACGAGTAGGATCGAGAGAGTGCAGATTTTCGACTTTTGCTGCTGGAAATGGACTAGAAACATTACCCTAAACTGTTTTGGTGTTATAAAACTTATTTTAGTTGGTGTAATGGTTGTTCTAATCCATTTACAATAGAATATATCAAAATTCCATGATTTTATGTGTTCATATAATTCTTGAAATTTTTTGATGATCATGTTCATGTTCTTATGAATTTAGAAAATGATAGGAATTATTTGCTGAATTGTTTAGGATTAATTCTTGATCATTCATGTGTTTTAATGGAGTCCATAATTTGTCCTCAAGTTATGGATTTCCAAAGGTCACCTTATTTAACACACACTTAAAACACATAAGTTACATGAAAATGAAGAGTTTTCATTTTTATGAATCTTTAATTCATAAGTTATGAAATGAAGAGTTTTGCAAAGTTACAAAACTTGCCCTCAAGTTTTGGAATTTGTAAAGTTTGACACACTTTAATAAACTTTAATTCCAACGCTTAAAGTTTTAATAGTTAAAATTCAACCCTTATACTATTTATAACATTAATGGTTAATTATTATTATTATTATTATTATTATTATTATTATTATTATTATTATTATTATTATTATTATATATATATATATATATATATATATATATATATATATATATGTATGTATGTATAAGAATAAGTCGTTTTACCGTTAGTAGGCCTCATTCACGAAGCCGGTCTATAAGGTGGGTATAAGGTTGTTGCATATAAAATGGCGACTTAATGGGTGTCCATTCTCACCCACCGCTTGCTTGATCGGTGGAGGGTCGTTAGCCGAACGGGTAGAACAATGACTTTAAATCCTCATTAAAAGTATAATGATTATTATAAAGTAACTAAACTCTTTTAATTCCTAATCTTAGTTATTTTAGGAAAAATGTGAACATGGTGCTAGTCCATGGAATTCACACTTTGTACCCTACCAAGTCGTTGGTGGAGCGTGTGTGGTTAACCGGAACACTAACTAGGAGTAGTAAGGATCACGAAGGGTGACTTAATGTTTGTCATAGATCAATGGAGCATGTGTGGTTAACCGGCACATTGGTTAGGTGATAATATTAAGGGTACCAAGTGAATTAGCATGGTTATTCATACCTTGTTTTGTGATCCTTGGCATCCCAGTCACAAAACTTGAAGGGCAGAATCGAGATTGAAACATGCCATTGAAAAGTTCAATGAATCTCAAAAGAATCTAGGAATTTCAAATCCAATTAAACCTAATAAATCGTTTCGTTTTCGTGGTGGAAATTGGTTATTCGTCATTCACCTACCTTTCAAATATATTATTACTTAGATTACGGCATCCCTCTTCTAAGTATAATATATTGTGATTGGGTCCTAGCCTTAATATTACATTTGGGTGTCTTATTAAGGATCTTATATATCTAATCTAAACTTACTCTCTTCTTTCATATGTCTTCCAACACTAATGCTTCGGGCTCTAACCCAACTAGTTCTTTCTCTCTCATGAATCTTTGTGGGAGGGTCATCTTTGATGGTTCCAACTTCATGGATTGGATTAGGAACATCAGGATGGTTACTCATTACGAGGACAAAGAATATGTCCTCGATAAGGAGTTAAAAGAACTTGATGAGTCTACTGCTACTCCTGAGGAGATCGCTGAATTCAAGACTCATGAGAGAGATGCTACTAAGGTGGCATGTATCATGATGGCCACGATGACAGCCGAGCTCCAAAAGTCGTATGAAGATTTCTACCCTTTTGAGATGCACCAAGATCTGATGGAAAGGTACCATCAGAGTGCTCTTCAGGAGCGGTATGAAATAATCTCCTCCATAATAACTACCCACATGAAGGACGGTGAATCCGTCACGGCCCACATGCAAAAGATGCAAAGGTATGTGGACCGTTTGCTGAAGCTGAATTTTAGCATCCTTGAGGAGTTGGCAATTGACATCATTTTGCACACCTTGCCTTCTTGTTATGACCATTTTCGTATGACATATCATATGAACAAGGAGGAAGTTACTCTCAGCAAGCTTCAAGGACTCTCGAAGACTGCGGAATCCGGTCTTAAGGGTAAGGCGGTTGTTACCTCTACTACTCCTACTCCAACATCTACCCCTGTTTTAGCTATCGGGCAAGGCAAAGGGAAAAAGAGGAAGCAGCCTTCGAAGGGTACCAAGGGAAAGTCTCTTAAAGGCTCCTCATCGAAGACCAAGAGCGGTTCTGTCACTCCTTCTGCCATTCCGAAGGATGCTGAATGCTTTTATTGCCATGAAAAGGCACATTGGAAGCGAAACTACCCTAAGTACTTGCAGGATCTAAAGGATGGGAAAGTGAAACTTACCCATGCAGGTATTTACACTATATTGTCTAATTACTCAACATATTCTAACTCTTGGGTGCTTGATATAGGATGTGGTATTCACATATGTTCTGATTTGAAGGGCCTAAGAAGAAGTGAGGATGTGGAGCACGGGAAGATAAACTTAATCATGGGGAATAGGAAGGCTTCACCTGTTTCCAAGATTAGATTTTATACTTTGTTGCTCAATAATGGGTTAAAATTAGATTTGAATAAATGTGTGTACTCATCTGAAATGGCGAGGAATATTATTTCTTTTCATGCCTTGTACAAACAAGGTTTTACCTTTTCGTTTGATAATGAATGTGGTGGTATTAATGCTTTCTTTAAAAATGTGTTTTATTTTAAAGCATTACCTTGTGATGGTGTGTATGAAACTGTGTCGATCGTAGACAATTTAGGAAATAATATGTTGTATATTGATTCTTTTACTAGCCTAGATAAAGCATCATTGTGGCTTTGTCGTCTTGGACATGTAAACAAGAAACGCATAGGCTAACTGCAAAAGAGTGGAGTCTTGGAATCATTTGACCTTAAATCGGATGATAGTTGTGAATCTTGTCTACTTGGAAAGATGAAAAAATCACCCTTCACCGGAACTTGCGAGAGGGGTGAGGGTTTGTTGGACCTAATACATACTGATGTATGTGGGCCATTCAAAACCGCCACAAAGGATGCTAATCGGTATTATGTGGCTTTTATTGATGAATTTAGTAGATATGGGTATGTCTACTTAATCAAACATAAGTTAGAAACCTTTGAAAGGTTTAAGGAATTCAAACAGGAAGTAGAAAATCAATTGGGCAGGAACATCAAGATGCTTCGATCCGATCGAGGTGGTGAGTATCTTCGTACCGAGTTCCTTGACTATCTTAAGGAGTGTGGGATTGTCTCACATTTGACTCCTCCCAGGACACCGCAGCTGAATGGTGTAGCTGAGAGGCGTAATCGAACCTTGTTAGACATGGTTCGCTCTATGATGAGTTGAGTTTCGTTACCAATCTCCTTTTGGGGGTATGCCTTAGAGACTGCCGCCCATATCCTTAATCTAGTCCCTACAAAGAAGGTTACCAAAACACCTCATGAGATGTGGACTGGGAAGGTTCCCAATTTGGACCACATCAAAATTTGCGGGTGTGAAGCTTTCGTGAGGCGTGAAACTCATGATAAGCTCGAACCCCGAAGTGAAAGGTGTATTTTCATCGGCTATCCACATAAATCCTTTGGTTACCTCTTCTACAGACCCAGTGAGAATGTGGTCTTTGTAGCTAGAAGAGGAGTCTTTCGTGAGAGAGAATTTATAAGCCAAGGAGACAGTGGGAGGCAAATTGATCTTGAAGAAATTTAGGAATCAATTGGTGAAGGAACCTCAGACACTAGCAATCAACCTGAGGAGGAAACTCTTGTTGATCCGTCTGACGAGTCTGTACCTCCAAGGCATTCTACACGGGTTAGGAACACACCTTCGTTTTATTATGGTTTTCATATTACTACGGAAGGTGATACGTTTATCAGTGATAGTACATTGGTAAATTTCGATGAACCTAGCAGTGTTAAGGAAGCCATGGCAGGCTCGGAGTCTGCTAAATGGAAGGAGGCTATGGACAGCGAGATACAGTCTATGTATGACAATCAAGTTTGGAACTAGGTTGACCATGTACCAGGCCGTAAAACAGTCGGGTGCAAATGGATCTTCAAGAAGAAGACAGACATGGAAGGAAAAGTGCACACTTATAAGGCTCGACTGGTTGCGAAGGGTTTTACTCAAACTCAAGGTATTGATTATGATGAAACCTTCTCGCCGGTAGCAAAGATTAAGTCTATTAGGGTTATGCTAGCCATTGCAGCATTTCATGATTATGAAATATGGAAAATGGATGTCAAAGCCGCTTTCCTTAACGGAAAGTTGGCTGAGGATGTGTACATGAATCAGCCAGAGAGTTTTGTAAGTGCAGAGTACCCTAATAGAGTATGCAAGCTTGAGAAATCAATTTATGGATTAAAACAAGCATCTCGTAGCTGGAAATTCCTTTTTTTATGAGAAGGTAAAAGAGTTTGCCTTCTCGAGAAGCGAAGATGAGTCTTGCATGTATGTTAGAGCTAGTGGGAGTATAGTTAGCTTCTTGGTACCGTATGTGGATGACATACTACTTATAGGAAATGACATCCCAACCTTGCAGGAGGTTAAGTCCTGGCTTGGGAATTGCTTTGCTATGAAGGACCTAGGTGAGGCTGCCTATATCCTAGGGATAAGGATATTAAGAGAAAGGAGTAGAAGACTAATTGGACTTAGTAAGAGTATTTACTTGGATAAAGTGTTGAAAAGGTTCAACATGGAGAATTCCAAGAAAGGAGATTTACCGATCCAAAGCAATACCAAACTGAGTAAGACTCAGAGTCTGAGTACAAAGGCAGAGATAGCTGAGATGAGCCAATTACCGTATGCTTCCACAGTTGGCTCGATCATGTATGCTATGACTTGTACCCGCCCTGATGTGGCATTTGCTTTGAGCATGGTCAGCAGGTATCAGGGGAACCCTGGCAAGGCTCATTGGACCGCGATAAAGAACATTCTCAAGTACCTGCGGAGAACTAAGGATTGGGTCCTTACCCTTGGTGGGAGTGATGACTTGAGAGTATTAGGGTATAGTGATGCTAGTTTTCAGACTGATAGGGATAATTTCCGCTCTCAGTCGGGCTGGATCTTTACCTTAAATGGAGGGGCAATTTCTTGGAAGAGTTCCAAATAGGAGACAGTGGCTGATTCGACTTGTGAATCAAAGTATATAGCAGCGAGTGAAGCAGCGAAGGAGGCGATATGGCTAAAGAACTTCATCGGAGACCTTGGAGTTGTATCAGCTATTAAGGAACCTATGGAGATTTTCTGTGACAACAATAGTGCGTTTGCCTTAGCCAAGGAACCAAGAGATCATGGCAGATCCCGACACGTTGACAGAAAATATCACTTCATAAGACACAAGATTGAAGAAGGACTCCTTGTGGCAAGGAGGATATCGTCGGATGAGAATCCTGCAGATCCCCTTACGAAGGGACTGACGAGGGTTAAGCATTTTCAGCATGCGAGGCGCATCGGGCTGAGGGACGATATTAGTTTTACATATTAGATAGTTTTCCTGAAACTTGTAAAATGTAATCGACGTTTGATGATGAATAAAATTTGTGATTTATTTATGAGTAAAGTGTTACTATCATTGTCAATTATTTACTATAGTTTCAGTTTTGCATGTTTTGACTTCCAGAATAATTAATTTATTCAAACCTCCACAATCGATCATACGTCGGAAGTAGGTATGAATCAAGATTGTCATGAATTGGGTTTGTAGATGCCTTAAAGGTGTTTAGACATGGCAATGGTTGCTGCAACATTCATGAGTACTCATAAGTTATGAGTATTGGTATAAACCCACGCTCACTTGTATCACTTCATGGAATTTATCTCGAGTGATCGTGAGACGATAACATCATATAAATCTTTAAACCTAGAGATATGAGTTGTTTCCTATGAGTTGGTTGTGCATTGATTGCACGTAAACGCATCAGTAACTTGATGTTATAAAACGTGCCTTTGTGTACAATTCAATAAGTAGTAGAACAAGCATATCAGTCGAAGTTTATCTGTTCCTTCAAGAAATAGAAGCGATATCTGGGCCCCTCGATGATTTTGTGTTGACCCATGTACCGGGCCCGGTCAGAACTAAACCGATGTGTTCAGTGAAGTTCTTCTTCAAACAAATCGGAAAATCTAGAAACAACTGCTAGACAATAAGCAAGACATAGTTCCATGTGTTTGTCCGGCTGATATCATGAGAACAGAGGATTATGTGATCACTTGTCTTAAAATGGCGCTTCATAGTTCGAAGGAGTTTTCGAGAGCTACGATTGCTGGTTGGTTCCTGAAGTTATAGGAAAATACAGTTATTAGACTTATCCAAGTGGGAGTTTGTTGGATAAGGTGTCTAAGTCCATAACTTATTTGGTATATACTTGACCCGACCGGCATGGTCCATTTGGGTTGCATCTCATCCAAACTATTATGGATAACTTTATGAGAATTATACACATATGTTTATTAATATATTATAAGTTATAATATATTAATATGAAGTTATATTATTTAATTAGTTTTAGTCTTAAATTAATTATGAATTAATTTAGAGATTAAAAGGAAGACTAATTAGATTATGGGCTATTTGTTTTATATAGTGTGGGCTAATACTCATTTGTTAATGGGCTAGGCTTATGTGGAAGTCCATGGATGATCCATGGAGCTTATAACCCATGGATCCTTGGAAAGGAAAAGACATGGGTTATTAGGGTTTCACCCTAACCATGCACACTATATAAGCATGCTTATGGAGCATGAAATGCGGCCTAAGGAAGAACTAGTGAACTAGTGTGTGTGTGTGCATGTGTGTGGCCGAAAATACAAGAGTGTGTATACTCTCTCAAAGTTTTCCAAGAGTTTGTGGTGTTTTGTGATTCCATTTGAGGCATTCACACTATTGGTGCTTGGCCCTCAAACTCCTTAGAACCAAACTCACCAAAAGGTATGTAATCTCTTCTAACTCTTTTATGTTGAAATGTTCCCCATGACATGTTAGATAGGTTATAAACCTTGGAAAATTTAATTTATTGCATGTATTTAGACAAACATAGATCCAAGGTTTATTAGGGTTGGATGCACACTTAGGAAGTGTTAGATTGCTCAAAACCCAACAATTATCGGGTGTTATATAAACTTTCACTTTACGCGTTTTATCAAAGGAATCATATGTGATTTGAAACTATCAAAGGAAATCTTTTATATGCAAAGTATAACACGATAACATTTTATCTTTTGAAATGAGAAACAATTAAGGTATTTATATAAATCAGATACTTTGCTTATATTACATTCGGTGTGTCGGTTTTGGCACTACAAAAACTACATTTTTTCATAACAAGTGAACATTTTCACTATGGGTTTATTTAACAAATGAAACACACTTTTAGGAAACTATAATAGGTATAGTTTCACGAGAATACTACAAACTTTACATACATAGAAATACTACTACGATAAGCTACGTTCATATACAATAACTAACGCACATTTTCACACGTAAATCTGTTTTATACTAAGTTTTGTGAGACATTAACTTCACGTACGTTCGAGTACACATTTCAAGTCCTGTATTATATACCAGAATCCCTTGGAGGGGGAGCATGGTGTTTGTGTATAGATCTATACGGGCTTGACAACCCGCACCCTGACTGTTAGCTACAGTCCACCTTTTGGGGTGACAAACGTCAGAACATTCCAATGCCTGAAGAATGTTGAGTATAGGCATTCCTTGTCAATAGCATGGTTATAAAACTCACATGGGGTATTAAAAACACAATGATTTACGGAGTTTTTCGGACAAATTGAAATCTTTATACTTACATACATTTACTAGAAACAAGCAATTGTCGTGAAAGAAGGTTACAATTATACTAATAGAAAATATAGGATTTTCTAGGAACATGCAAACAAAGAACAAAAATATTTCATTTCATTCAAACATTGTCATTAAATACTTATGAAACTCACCAGCTTAAATGTTGATCTACTCTTTCAAAACTACTTGTATGTCCTAGGGATTCAGTAATTACAGGTAACAAACAGATTTTAAAGAAGGGACGCTGCGGCGCCAGTTTAATTTCATATTTTGACATCATTATGTAATTGATTTTGAACATGTACACTTTTAAACAATGTAAACTTTCAATTATATATATGATGGTTGTATTGCTTTATTTACTATGTATTCATTTGTTACGTTACCACATGAAGTCATCCGCCCCCGAACGTTTCCGCCGTTCCAGTTTGAGGGTGTGACACTGGTGGTAGTGCCTACCTTCATGATTCGGCTAACCGACGCTCGTGTTTGTATCCTCTAGTAAGCGATGTGGTATACTATGACAAAGAGGGCCTTGTCTATTAATCCTTCCCTATTGAGGTTGTATAAGCCTCTTTCTGTACTCCAGAGGGGGGTGTTTGATCTTATTCCAAGTTCTATCTCTTTAAATCTATGGTTCTTCGAGGTGTCTGACCATGGAGGTTTCGTCGGGGTGGGGGACACTGCAGGGCATGTTGTAGACTTCGGGCTCTTCGTCAGAGTCTTCTACTGTTTCCATTTGTATTCATCTTCATTTGGTTTTGATTTCTCCGGATTCTCTTCCGGATTCTTCTTGTTCTAGCCACTATCGTCCCAGTCAGGAGAATAGAGGTCTCTTGGTAGTTGGGTTCCCTCCATGTTGTTCGTGCGAGATCTGGGGTTGGGGAGATAGTTAATAGGTTTCTAATCCTATAATTAATTATAGGGGTGATCCTTATTAGTCACTTCTATAATCGCACAGTGCATACAGATTATACATAATCTGAGATAAAATAGACCTTCGAATAAATGACTCTACTCTAAATCCACAACCAAACAAGGAACAGGAATTAGAGCAATAGTCAAAGATTTTGAGTCTATAATATCTTTGATTATGTATAACCTTAGTGTATGCACTTAGTCATTTTAGACCGACTAATAGGGGTCTTTAGTTTTCACATAAGTTAGTTATAGTTCTATAAAATACTCCTATTGTAACAGCCCGGAATTTCAGGTATTGCCTTAAAACTATTTTGGGACATTTTAGGAAGGGACTCGGCGAGTTGGTGCTTGACTCGCCGAGTAGGACCACGGGCTTGCTCGCGGGTGCGCGACTGGACTCGACGAGTCCAGATATGGACTCGGCGAGTCGACGCTGTTCAGCAGAAACCCTAGCCGTTTAGTTTGGATCGTATATAATGCCTCTTAGGCCGTCATTGTCCGTTTTTTTGGCCGATTGTGAAGAACCTAAGCATCTGTGGACGACTAGAGGAGAAGGGAAGGCTATTGGGACCTTGAAGAGATTGTTAGGCAAGAAGAGGGAAGGTTTTGACCAAAGGAAGATCAAGGGGATTGAGTTCTGAAGTTTGGGGACACAGAGAATACGTTTTTCAGGTAATACTTCGGATCATTCCTGTTATTTTGATGTGTACACGGATTTAGGGTTTATGAAACCCATTTGGTGATTAGATAGGTTATATTGTTGTTACCCAAGCATTTATACCCCAGTAATAGAATGTTTAGAGGTCCAGAAAGTCCCATGATTGCATATTTCGGAACCATGCGTATTTCAGGAAGCAGTTGATCGACTGCATGGCATGGACTCGCCGAGTCCAATGAGTAGACTCGACGAGTAGCTTGAAGATCCACTGGGACTCACCGAGTTGTTCTTCAGACTCGGCGAGTAGCTTGAAGATTTACTGGGACTCACCGAGTTGTTCTTCAGACTCGGCGAGTGGAGTCGGGGTGGCCCCGCAATTCTTCCACGAGGATCTCGTCGAGTCAGGTGGGGTACTCGACGAGTAGAAAGGGGACAACAGGTAAAGATGGGGAGGACGTCTAGACTCGCCGAGTCGCCCTTGCACTCGACGAGTCCGGTCAAGTTGACCGTTGACCAGAGTTGACCTGCATGTAATTTCGTAGGGTCAGTTGTCTGGAATGATAAGAGTATTAATAAGGGTATATGGTATTATAGGGAGTCTGCAGATCGGCGGATCGAGTGCGAGTAGTTTCAAGAGTTGATAGCTTACATTACTACGAGGTGAGTCTTCTCACTATACTGTACCCGGAAGGGTTTGACTGTGAGACCGGAAGGTCGTACATGATATGTGTTATTTATGCTGTAAATAGAAAGGTAGTTTCTATGCATGATATGTATGTTTATACGGGCCGGAAGGCGATATGTTATGTGACAGAAAGGTCAGGTATGATGTATGTTATATGTGCTATGTGTGTTATATTAAATGTATTATGTGTTGTAAATGTTATGGGCCGGAAGGCAATATACTATGGGTCGGAAGGCAATATTATACAGGCCGGAAGGCAATACGATATGGGCCGGAAGGCGATTATGTTACGGGCCGGAAGGCAATGTATTGTGGACCGGAAGGTCAGGGCCTGGAAAGGCGTATGTGTGTAAGTCGTATACTGGGGAACTCACTAAGCATTTATGCTTACAAGTTGTTATGTATGTGTTCCAGGTACTAGCGAGGACCATGGGAAGGCGCCGGCATGATGCATACACACTGCTGCTATTTGAGATCTTGGGGATTTTATATATGTATTTGATATGACACATGAAATAAATACTATTGGTTGAATGAAACTACTTTATTTTAAATGAAAATTTTATTTGAAAATTTGAGCTGTTACAATTGGTATCAGAGCCTTGGTTTGAGGGATTCGGGTGTACCTTCGGGTGTAACTGAACTTAAACCGAGGATTTGAGGAAAAATCTTTTAAAAATAATAAAGAAATAAATTTTATAATGGTAAAGTCGTAAACAAGAACGGAGCAGTGTGTACGATCAGCCAGCGCCCGAACGGTAAAGATTCCCAGAATACCTTACAATGTTATGTTATGCACTGAATTATGAATTGTTATGCATGCTAGAAGACTAGGTATACATGATAGGACTAGAATGGCCTGTTTTGTGATGCCTTAGTCTAGGGAGGTTGCTTATATGAGATATTCGGTAGCGTGCAACTAGATAGTGCATACTAGAAGTAGAGTACTCATTATTCGGGGTTTGGGGAGGAAGATTTGGGACGAATACTGATACGGTGTGGTCGGTAGTATTGGGCCCGTACTATCGAAGACATCGGGTCGGTGGAAGACCCAAGTAAGAATCCCTGGATATCGAAGACTGAGTAGGGTGCGTTATCGAGTACCATTGTACTTGATGGAGTCTCTAATAATTTTATGTTGTATTTCAGAGACATCATGGTTACCACACGTCATGGAGCGAGTTCGAGCACTGTGAGTGACGAGGATATTCGTCAGATGATCCAGGAGGAGGTAGCTGCAGCGATCCGGGCCGAGATCCCGGAGATGTTTGGGTCTATTAAGACCACGCTGATGGAGACATTCGAGGAGCGGTACGCCGCATTGACTGAGGCTGCAGCTGCTGCTGCTACTGCAGCCGTGGCCGCTGCCAGGCCGCAAGGGGGCGATTCGTTGCTGTTCCGAGAGTTCAGCAACACGAAACCCCCTGAGTTCGATGGGACGTAGGATCCGATTGCGGCGATAAGGTGGATCGCCGACATTGATGGGTGCTTCTACACTTGTTCATGCCCAGAGCACCTGAGGGTACGGTTCGCCTTGAACCAGCTCCGTCTGGGAGTGAAGGATTGGTGGAAGTTCGTGACGGCGAACTTCACTATGGCGGAGATTACAGCGGTGACGTGGGAGAGGTTTACTGAGATGTTCAGGGACGAGTACGTTCCCCCAGTGGAGAGGGAACGATTGATTCAGGAGTTCTTGACCCTTAAGTAGGGTACTGATTCCGTTGCAGTGGTCACACGGAAGTTTCATAAGAGGGCGATGTTCTGCCCCGAGCTGGTATCTACGGAGCAGTCATGGATGAGCCGGTATTTGGGCGTTCTGAGGAGGGATATCCGGGAGTTTGTGTCAAACTCCACCTAAGGCGAGGGAGGAGGCCGAGTCTCGGCAGGTGGATTGGCGGCCGGCTCAGACTCAGCCGGCAGCCAAGCGGGTCAAGTCCGCTGATTCGAGGATGGGAGGTCCGAAGGGCCGCACTTGCAGGAAGTGTGGCAAGGGTCATGAGGGGGCGTGTCGACCTGGTGGTTGCTACAAGTGTGGCAAGGAGGGACACATTGCCAGGGATTTCCCTAAAGGGTTTATGGTTTGCTTTCACTGCAACCAGACAGGCCATCGGAAGGCCGAGTGCCCGCAGCTTCGTCAGGGATCTACACCGACTACCAGGACTACTGAGACCAGACCGGTGAAGGTCGAGGCCCCGAGGGCTCGCGGGAGAGCCTTTCAGCTGACTGTAGAGGAGGTCCGCGCTGCGCCCGATGTTGTGGCGGGTATGCTATAATTCACGTATTTACTTTAAAGTCGAAATGTTATGCTTATGTTAATGTATGTGTAGGTACTTTTCTTGTGAACTCTATGCCTGCTCTAGTGTTATTTGATTCGGGTGCGAGTAGATCCTTTGTATCGTTAGCTTTTAGTCAGCATATTGGCATTAGTCGTGAGCCGTTAAGTCGGCCTTTGAGCGTTTCTATTGCGGCCGAGAGGGTGGTTTGTGCCACGGAGGTTCTTCGGGGATGCGTGCTAGAGATTTTCGGGGTTGCGTTTCCGATTGAGCTAATTCCTATTGCGATGGGGGATGTCTGTGTCATCGTGGGCATGGACTGGTTGAGCAGATTCAGCGCCGTCATCGACTGCGAGCGTCAGCTGGTGACTATACGAGACCCTAGTGGGGGAGTTCTTACGGTATACGGCGAGGGTACCCGTTCGGGATCAGCTTTTTGTTCGGCCGCTAGGGCGAGGCAATGCTTACAGCAGGGATGTAAAGGTTTTGTGGCGTATGTGATGGATACGCGGGAGGCTTCCGAGAAACCAAGAACAGTGGAGGAGGTTCCAGTGGTGCGCGAGTTTCCAGATGTTTTTCCCGAGGATTTGCCGGGAGTACCTCCTGCGAGGCAAGTAGAGTTTGGTATCGATCTGGTTCCGGGGGCGGCACCTATTGCGAAGGTGCCTTATCGTCTTGCACCTCCAGAGATGCAAGAGTTGTCCTCGCAACTCCAGGAGTTGTTGGGGAAGGGATTTATTCGGCCGAGTAGCTCGCCGTGGGGAGCACCGATTTTGTTCGTTAAGAAGAAGGATGGTTCACACCGGATGTGTATTGATTACTGGGAGTTGAACAAGGTGACTTACCGAGGATCGATGATCTATTCGATCAGTTGTAAGGGGCATCTTGGTTTTCCAAGATCGATTTGAGATCAGGGTACCATCAGGTAAGAGTGCGGGATGACGACGTCCAGAAGACAACATTCAGGACGCGGTATGGGCATTATGAGTTCGTGGTGATGCCTTTCGGGCTCACCAATGCCCCGACAGTGTTCATGGACCTCATGAACAGGGTATGCAGGCCGATGCTGGATCGGTCTGTGATTGTATTTATCGATGACATCCTAGTGTATTCGCGATCTAGAGAGTAGCATGAGGGATATTTGAGGGAGGTCCTTGAGGTATTGAGGTCGGAGAAGCTATATGCAAAATTCTCCAAATGTGACTTCTGGTTGCGGGAGGTCCAATTTCTTGGACATGTTGTTAATCAGGAAGGGATATTGGTCGATCCGGCCAAGGTGGAAGCAGTGATGAGTTGGGAGGCACCGAAGTCACCTTCCGAGATCAGGAGTTTCCTTGGGTTGGCGGGGTACTATCGGAGGTTTATTAGGGACGTCTCCAAGATCGCAGTACCGCTCACCAGATTGACCCGGAAGGGTGTTACATTCTCATGGGGACCCGAGCAGCAGACTTCCTTCGAGACACTTCGTCAGAGACTGTGCGAAGCCCCGGTATTAGCTCTCCCGGAAGGGATGGAGGACTTTTTCGTATATTGCGACGCATCGATTTCGGGACTGGGTGCAGTGTTGATGCAGTGGGGCCATGTGATAGCCTATGCATCAAGGCAGCTAAAGCCACACGAGGCGAGATATCCCACGCATGATTTAGAGTTGGGGGCAGTAGTGTTCGCTCTCAAAATTTGGCGTCATTACCTGTACGGGGTTCGTTGTACTATATACACGGACCATAAGAGTTTGAAGTATTTGATGGATCAACCCAACCTAAATATGCGTCAGAGGAGATGGTTGGACGTGGTTAAGGATTATGACTGTGAGATCCTATACCACCCAGGCAAGGCTAATGTGGTAGCCGATGCATTGAGTCGTAGGGCGGAGAGCACTCCATTGCGAGACGTATGTCTGAGACTGACAATGATGACTCCGGTATTAGATGCTATTCGTGGGGCACAGGCCGAGGTTGTGAGATCCGAGATGCAGAAGAAAGAGCGGGTCGCTGGGTTAGTTTCGGAGTTCGTTACGAATGGACGAGGACTTCTGACGTTTCAGGGTCGGATTTGGGTACCATTCGTGGGCGGTACGCGGGCTATATTGATGGAGGAGGCTCATAGATCGAAATTCTCAATCCATCCCGGTGCTACGAAGATGTATTTGGACTTGAGAAAGGAATATTGGTGGCCTTGCATGAAGAGAGACGTCGCTTGGTTCGTTGAGAGGTGTTTGACCTGCCGTAGGGTTAAGGCCGAGCACCAGAGACCGCATGGTAAGTTGCAGCCCTTGGAGATACCTGAGTGGAAGTGGGAACAGATTACTATGGACTTCATCACCAAATTGCCGAGGACTGCCAGGGGAGTCGATGCAATTTGGGTGATTGTGGATAGATTGACGAAGAGTGCACACTTCTTTGCCATTAGCGAGAGTTCATCAGCGGAGAAGTTGGCGGAGTTATACGTGAGAGAGATAGTATCTCGGCATGGAGTGCCGATCTCGATTGTTTCAGACCGTGATGTACGCTTCACTTCCAGGTTCTGGAAGAAATTCCATGAGGAGCTGGGTACTAAACTGCATTTTATTACCGCATACCATCCCCAGACAGACGGTCAGAGCGAGCGGACGATTCAGACATTGGAAGACATGCTTAGAGCGTGTGTGAGAGATTTCGGGGGTAGCTGGGATGCGCATTTGCCTTTGGCTGAGTTTTCCTACAACAACAGCCATCATTCGAGCATTGGTATGCCACCTTTTGAGTTGTTGTATGGTAGGAGGTGTCGGACTCCCATTTGCTGGGGAGAGGTGGGACAGAGAGTGATGGGCAGTACATAGATCGTACTTCAGACGACCGAGCAGATTCAGCAGGTTAGGCAGAGGTTATTGATCGCCCAGAGCCGACAGAAGAGTTATGCGGACAGACGCCGGTCCGAGCTCGAATTCCAGGTTGGCGACTTCATTCTCCTAAAGGTTTCTCCTTGGAAAGGAGTGATCCGGTTCAGAAAGAGGGGCAAGTTGGGGCCCCGGTTCATAGGGCCATTTCGTGTAATTGCAAGGGTAGGTCGGGTAGCTTATCGGTTGGAGTTGCCAGCAGAGTTGGGACAGATTCACAATACCTTTCACGTATCACAGCTGAGGAAGTGTATAGCCGATGAATCGACAGTGGTTCCGTTAGAGGATATTCAGGTGGATGCGAGCCTGAATTACGCCGAGAGACCGGTAGCTATCAGGGATCGGAAGATCAAGGTTCTGCGGAACAAGGAGGTACCTCTGGTGTTGGTTCAGTGGCAACACCAGAAGGGATCGGAGATGACTTGGGAGCCGGAGCGTGAGATGCGGGAGCAACATCCGGAGTTATTCGCAGAGTGAGACTTCGAGGGCGAAGTCTAGTTCTAATGGGGGAGAGTTGTAACAGCCCGGAATTTCAGGTATTGCCTTAAAACTATTTTGGGACATTTTAGGAAGGGACTCGGCGAGTTGGTGCCTGACTCGCCGAGTAGGACCACAGGCTTGGTCGCGGGTGCGCGACTGGACTCGACGAGTCCAGATATGGATTCGGCGAGTCGACGCTGTTCAGCAGAAACCCTAGCCGTTTAGTTTGGATCGTATATAATGCCTCTTAGGCCGTCATTGTCTGTTTTTTTCGCCGATTGTGAAGAACCTAAGCATCTGTGGACGACTAGAGGAGAAGGGAAGGCTATTGGGACCTTGAAGAGATTGTTAGGCAAGAAGAGGGAAGGTTTTGGCCAAAGGAAGATCAAGGGGATTGAGTTCTAAATTTTGGGGACACAAAGAATACGTTTTTCAGGTAATACTTCGGATCATTCCTGTTATTTTGATGTGTACACGGATTTACGGTTTATGAAACCCATTTGGTGATTAGATAGGTTATATTGTTGTTACCCAAGCGTTTATACCCCAGTAATAGAATGTTTAGAAGTCCAGAAAGTCCCATGATTGCATATTTCGGAACCATGTGTATTTCAGGAAGCAGTTGATCGACTGCATGGCATGGACTCGCCGAGTCCAATGATCAGACTCGGCGAGTAGCTTGAAGATCCACTGGGACTCGTCGAGTTGTTCTTCAGACTCGGCGAGTAGCTTGAAGATTTACTGGGACTCACCGAGTTGTTCTTCAGACTCGGCGAGTGGAGTCGGGGTGGCCCCGCGATTCTTCCACGAGGATCTCGTCGAGTCAGGTGGGGTACTCGACGAGTAGAAAGGGGACAACAGGTAAAGATGGGGAGGAGGTCTAGACTCGCCGAGTCGCCCTTGCACTCGACGAGTCCGGTCAAGTTGACCGTTGACCAGAGTTGACCTGCATGTAATTTCGTAGGGTCAGTTGTCTTGAATGATAAGAGTATTAATAAGGGTATATGGTATTATAGGGAGTCTGCAGATCGGCGGATCGAGTGCGAGTAGTTTCAAGAGTTGATAACTTACATTACTACGAGGTGAGTCTTCTCACTATACTGTACCCGGAAGGGTTTGACTGTGAGACCGGAAGGTTGTACATGATATGTGTTATTTATGCTGTAAATAGAAAGGTAGTTGCTATGCATGATATGTATGTTTATACGGGCCGGAAGGCGATATGCTATGTGACAGAAAGGTCAGGTATGATGTATGTTATATGTGCTATGTGTGTTATATTAAATGTATTATGTGTTGTAAATGTTATGGGCCGGAAGGCAATATACTATGGGCCGGAAGGCAATATGATACAGGCCGGAAGGCAATACGATATGGGCCGGAAGGCGATTATGTTACGGGCTGGAAGGCAATGTATTGTGGATCGGAAGGTTAGGGCCTGGAAAGGCGTATGTGTGTAAGTCGTATACTGGGAACTCACTAAGCATTTATGCTTACAAGTTGTTATGTATGTGTTCCAGGTACTAGCGAGGACCGTGGGAAGGCGCCGGCATGATGCATACACACTGCTACTATTTGAGATCTTGGGGATTTTATATATGTATTTGATATGACACATGAAATAAATACTATTGGTTGAATGAAACTACTTTATTTTAAATGAAAATTTTATTTGAAAATTTGAGCTGTTACACCTATAGTGTTTTAAATGTTTGACTTATGTTCTCGATATTTCTTTGTAGATAGAGTTGGTAAGTTTTTAGACTTGTTGCAACACCACGACCATTCCTGGGCATATGCTAATCATTTCTAAGTGAGACATAATTGATCAGGCTATGTTATTCCCATACGTGACTATACATCCCCAAGCCTACTCGTACTGTTCAATAATCAACACTTTTTATCCCAACCCACCATGATACTGACCCTAGTGCGTATGGATGTGCTCATACTCTTTAACGATAAACAATTTGTTTCTAAAAGTATAGTTATTTGGAAAACGTTAAATCAGAGACTTTCAGTCCCAATGCAATTATGGTTTGTATATCTTATATGGTTCAATATACTTAGTTCACTATAAACGATGCTCTGATACCAATCTATCACACCCCTAAACCAGAATGGCGGAAACGTTCGGGGGTGGATGACTTCATGTATAGTATCATAACAACGAATGTAATAGTGAAGAAATCAAACACAACCATCATCAATACAATTGAAAGAGTTACATCATAGAGTAAGTTTACATGTTTCAAAATAAATTACATCATGATGACAAAATAATTTTTGAATTTAACACCTTAGCGCCCCGTCCTTGAAAGCAGATGATTACCTGTTTAGCGATTTCTTGAGAATACAAGTTGTTTGAAAAAGTGTCAACACAAAGGTTGGTGAGGTCATAAGAGTTTTAATTGGGAAATAAATTGTTTTCCTTGTAAAAGCAACTAAGTTGTTCCAGAATATCCGAGATTTTCCTTAAAAGGTGAATTGAAAGTTTCTATGGTATGAAATAGTGCATCCTAGAATTCCTTATAGTTTCCTTCTATAATCTCAAAGTATATATAAGTTATATAAATTTTGTTATGATTTTTAGTGCTCTCTAACTTGTGTGAAAATATCCATATTCACAGACTCGTCCGGATTTGTTCTTGAAATGATAGGTTGTTTTGCAAAAATCACGATAAATCATAGAAAAATCGTATGAAGATGTGAAAGTAGTCATTTTAAAGGTATAAACCTGAAATATTTGCATCTAATACATTTTTGAAAACTAAAATGTTTACGTTGACCAAAAAAGTCCGTGAATGGAGTTAAACTTTCTTGATGGAAGTTGTTGAAAAAGTTTAGTTGTGTTCTTCATGTTTTAACTTGTATCCCCACCCCCCCCCCCCCCCCTAAAAACTTAAGAAAACGTGAAAATATAGGGGTATGAACCCACCTTGTGTGATTTCAGTGGATGTATGTTGAAGAAAAGGATTGTTCAACTCAAGAACACTAAGAAGATTGCCTTGAAGATTCGAGATTCTAACACCAATGTGATGGAATTTGTGTAAGCAATCTATGATTGGAGTAGAATGAAGTGAAATTATCACAAGGAGGATGAATTATACTTACCAACAGTGTAAGAAAGCTTGATGATCAGCCTTGGAATCCAGAACTTGAGGGAGAAAGTTAGAGAGAAAAGTTGAGTTTGATCTTTGGTGAAATGAGAGCAAGTGCGTGAGAATGAGGAGAGATGATGAGTATCCAACTCTAAGAACGTGGGAATAACTTGTGAGAGAGGGAAAAAGTACAAGGAAGTGACAAGGTATGGTGAGGAGGTTTGTGGTTTAGTCATGGAGTGGGTGTGGTGGTTGCTTGTGTTATAAATCAAAGATAAGTCAACACTCCACCTTTTTGTACTTCACCCACTAATTTCTTGGATAATATTTATATTAAAAACGTCGGAATTAATGATTTATGGCCTTTAATTGTTAAAATAAAGTTTTGGGTGAAAATCCCGCGTTAAAACGATGAAAAACAAGCTTAAAATGAAGTCGTAGTAAAAAACCAGGAAGGGAAACCGAAGCTGCAAGGGTTAGAGGGGCCAAGGCGAAGGTGAGGCTCGGTCTGAGAGGACCTTCGGTTCATGCTAGGTTTGGGCCCGAAGGGACCTTCGGGTTCGGTCTACTGAGCCTCGGTCTGAGAGGGTGTATTTCACTTCTCATGCCTTCGCTTCTGACACCTTCGCTTCTGACAAGTTCGCTTCTAACAAGTTCGCTTCTGAAAAGTTCAGCTCCATAAGAGGGATCGGCTCCTTAAGAGGGGTTTTGGGTCCTTAAGCCTATTTTACTCGTTTTTACCCCGTTTCAAGCCGTTTTTTACCTGGTTAAGGGTCGGGATGGCCCGAAAGACTATAAAAAAGTTTAAGGAACTTTTGACAAAGATTTGGGAAAGATTTCACATACTTAGAGAGATTTAGGAGAGATTTCACATTCTTGGAGAGATTTCTCATACAAAGAGAGATTTGGGAGAGATTTCACATACTTAGAGAGATTTGGGAGAGATTTCAAAATAGAGAGAGATAGAGTGAAAACGATTGAGAGAGGTTTCGTGTGCGACATTTGTGAGTGTCCAGCTTCGCAACGCAAGGTCTGTAAACCCCGTTATGCCATGTTTAAGGGTCTTACACACTCCCGATGAGTATGCAACATCGTTTTGTCGGTTTGGTTCGTTACTTACTATAGGTTTAGGTTAAGGAAATCTAGATATATGAACTTTTCGATTGATGATTCCTCATTAGTGTAGCGAGCTGTATAGTAATTACCTAACGTAAGCCCTAGTACACAAGGGTTAATTGAGTCAACTAGTTTGACTTGTTGATTTTCACTTGACCGTAAATTGACAGTTGTCACACCTTCTTCATCCCCTCACCTTCTGCATACAACGGAACGAATAGGGCTCTCTCCCTGAATTTGGATGAGTAAAACTATTCTTCCCGGTTTTAGTCCATTATGTACCCAAAAATTGTGGAAATATGTAAATACATTATGAACAATCCCACATTATTTTTCTGAATATTCCACATGGTATAGGGGATGTATAACATCATACCAAACAGTAACAAAAATGGATGAAACTTAATGAGAAGCCTTTATTAATTTTAGGAGTCATCCAAGGAAAAGGTATTTAATAAGAATTATTATTCTATTTTCTTGAAATATTTATAATAATTCAAGAAAGATTTATTATTTTCTGAAATATTCCAGAACTTCTCATTTTGTTGTTGGGATTCTAGGAAAAATCGGATTTGGGAAGAAAACGAGTTTTGGGTATATTTATGTTAATAAAATCCTTGATGAACACATTTAAAATCTTTTAGTAATGAACTTTGAACATCTAACATTTAAAAATAAAAAATCCTCACATGCATGTTGGTTTAATGGCCATGCATGAGTTTGAAATGTTCAAAAAAATAAGTTTTTGAAATAAAAATCATGGTACATGTGGTGATTTTTCACCGAAAACATGTAGAAAGGTGCATTATCTTGATTTTGACTTCACCATTTACAACATGTATGTTCTTTTTGGGACTTCACCATTTACATGATGTATGTTCTTTTTGGGTAAAATCATACTACCATCATCATCAAAACCGTGAGTACAGACAAGTGTTCATGATTTTACAATAGAATGGAGTAGAAAAGGGAAAAAATGCAAAAAAAAAATTAAATTTTTTTTTTAAAAAAAATTAGTAAAACATGAAGGAATAGTGATGTAGAAATCGATATTACCTTCAAGAACACCACAAGATGATGAAGATTTCAAGTTCAAGATGTGTTCTTGGGGATTATTTTCTAGAATATTTATGGATCATAGAGAGGAGATGAGAGAAATGGACTGGTGTAGTGTGAGAGAGAAATTAGAGAGAGATGAGAGAAGATGGAGTGTGGAGTTACAAAAATTGTTTGATGTGGTTTCGGAAGAGGCTCCCTTAGGAGGAGTAAGGGCCGAATTTTGAAGAGGAGAGACGCTTCCTCTCTCTTTCAATTTTAAAAATTTCATATCTTTTATAAAAATACCAATTTTTTATAAAATATGCATCTTAATATAGTTTTACTCATAAAATCTTGATTTTTGGCTTAGAAATAAGGTTAAATATTAATGACTTAAATTTTATTTCTCCTTGATTATATTTTACTAAATTTAGTTATTTAAATTGATATTATAAAGTCCATACTAAATTTTATGGTTCTTTAGGTGTTAAAGTTTATAAAATTAAGTTTTTTTTTAGGGTTTTCAGGATCTTGAGATTGATTAAATCTTTGGATGTCAATATAAATTGATTCTTTGAGACTTCCAATTATTTTTAGGTTTTCTAACTCTTATTCAAGTAAGAAATAATGTTTGTAATTTTTTTTATCAGTTTATTGGCATTTCTATGTAGTGATTTCGAGATTCAAGTGAAATTGAAGAATTAAGTATACTAGTCATAGTTTCAACTTTGACTTAAGTTCTTATGAGACTCGGACCTAATTTATGCTACTAGGTCAAGTGAATGAAGTGTCCACATGATTTGTGCAAAGTTGTTCAAGTGAAAGAATGACCCTATAGTTAAGTAGTTGTAGAATTCACATATCAATGCGAAATCTAAGTATACTATCATTCAGTTCTACTTTTTTCCAAGTTTGTAGTAGCTTATATATTAGCTTCTAGTTACCAAGTCTAGTATGTGTCATGCCTATACATGCAACTAAGTTTATTCAAATCCAGAATTGCCTCAAATTTTGATGGTTGTCATAACATTCTAGATTGGTGTTGTTTCCATTTGACTTTGTGCCAATGATTAATATTTTTCACATCACTTCGTCCTTTCACAAGCGAAGCTTTGACCTTCTGTATCGACTCAAGATTTGGAAAGTGAGGTTTTGTGGGCTTAAACAAATTATTTTTCTTCCTTTTACTTCGGATTATTCAAAATGTCATTTTGGAAAAGATGGTTTAGTATGGTTTTGAAACTAATTTTGATAATGCTTAATATAACCAACCGATATTTGATTAAAAACCTTTTGTCCCTATGGGAAACTTCTTGGACTTCGAAATAAATTATAATGTCTTTGTACGCTGTTTTGTCCAACATTTCTTTGAATTTTATTTTAAGAAAGCATCTAATTTTGACGAATTGAAACAAAAGTCTTTGGATGTTGATTTTGATCAAAAGTTACATTTCTTTGTTTTTGAACAATTGGTGTTCGAACTTGTTTTTTAACATTATATTGAATTTTTGAAAAACTATGTTTCTTTGGCAAATCATTTTGTTTCGAAAAAACACTTTGTTGTTGAACATTATTTTTCTTTGATGTGGATTTGCTCTGAAATAATGTCTTATTTTGAGAAAACGTCTTAACTTGTTAAGATGGTTTTTTCTTAAAACACTTTTTGTTTTTGAAAAGCTTTGACATTTTTTCAGTACACTTTATTATGTGCATTTGCCATTGAAACACCTTCCTGTTTTGCAACTTTTTGAACATTCTCATTGAAAATTTGTGCTTTGTTTTTTGAGATTTCAGAATTGGTTCATTTATTTGACTATCAACTTTTAATTTTTCATATTTTACTTCCCAAACTCATTTTAGTTTTTGTCTTTGAAAAGTTGTTGAGTTCTTCGTTAGAGTATTTTCAATTGTGCTTGGATTAGAATAGAACCCTTCTTTAGTTGCAACTTTGTTGTCTTCCTCAACAATTTTGTTGATTTTAGGATTCACTTTATCACCATTTCTAGAGGTGACAAACACTTGATATTGGGAAAACAACTTCATTTATGCATTTGAAATTCGGATATACAACTTATTTGGATTCAAGATAATGAGAAACTTTATCTTTCATCACCTTTTTGAATTTCTCTATCTCTCCATAAACATGTTTGACAGCAACTCGGGGAATAGTAGTTTCAATCGAAACATCATTCTCATCACTATCAATGTCACAGTCTTCGACAACCACTTGGCTATATTTATGAACTTTCAATGTAGAGGGTTAGTCAGTCTTAAACTTCTCCATTAAATCATGAACAATTTCTTTTCCCTTGGAAATCGAAGTGACACTAATGACAGATAATTGAGAACAATCAACTGTTTCCTTTTCCTCAATTTCACTGATATTGTTAGAATCATCTTCCGTATCAGCATAATTTTGTTGAGAGTCTAAACTCGAAGTGTCATTGATGTTCAAATTTAGACTTGTGTAGTTTTAGAAAGAGCTTCATTAACAATGTGCACTAAGTGATCAACATTTAAACATCCATCGATTTTAACAATTCCATAAGCATAAGAATCATTAGGCACTTTATCGAATTTCAATATTTTCTTTTTGCAATCATAGGAAGTTTCCTCTATTTTCTCTCTTTTGTATACTAAGAAAGGCAATAACTTCCTGCGTTACTCTTTGCAAATGTCAGATGAAAGACGTAATTCAGTTAATTTGGCATAAAGTCTTTTTGTCACTATTACAATAGGTGTTTTATTGTTTTACAAACAAAATATTGACTTCTTTTACTATATCCCTATCTATAGTAATATTTTTCAATTGTAACTCTAGATTGTCTACTCAACTCTTCTTAAACTTAAAGTGTTTCTGAGTATCTAGCAACAAATTTTTTGTTCGCTCAACTTCGTTACTAATAGAAATTAGCATGTTATTAACATAAGAAAGAGTATCATCAAAATCAAATAAAATAGTAAGAGAAGAACTTCCGCCGTCGAGGTCGTAGAAACCTCTATCTCTACCGAAAAGAGGGTGTTGGCCCTGCTCTCGGATCCACAACCACAAATCTACGACCCATTGGAGTATCGGGCCCTGAAAGTGTCGTCCAAGAACGGGGTCAGGAAAGGGATCGTACACTTCGGGATCCTCGTCTGAGTTCCTACCCATATCCACTTCATCCTCATCCTCATTAGGATCCTCCTCGAACACTTCTTAGGGGTCTTCCTCTAGCTCCTCTCCTACCCATCTTCCATTCCCCTCATTGGAGAAGTAGGGGCTCCTGGTAAGCGGAATCCTGCCATGATTTATGTGCAAGAATAGGGGTGTAAGGGACACAAAAGGAATCTAAACTGTTTGTATACTAATATCATAAAATACTCCTATAGTATTTTAAACGTTATGATTTGTTCTTAGTGTTTTCCTTGTATAAGTGAAGGTAAGTTTTTTGACTTGCTGCCCATTACGACTATCCCCCGACATATGCTAGTAACTTCTCGGACAAATATAGTTAGTCAGGCTATATTCACCCCTAACTTGATTACATATCCCAAGGCATACCCGCAGTGTTCAACTCCCCCATTTTTACTTTTGTATTTTCCTAGTTACGACACTATACCAGCATGTATGCATGTACTTATACTTTGCACAAAAATATCGTTTTATTTTTAAAAGTATAGTTGCATGAAAAATGTTTAGTAAGAGAGTTTTAGTCCCATTATACTTATAGTTTGTATATCTTATATGGTTTAATATACTTAGTTCACTATAAACAATGCTCTGATACCAATCTATCACACCCCCAAACCTTGGATGGCGAAAACATTTAAAGGTGGAGGACTTCATATATAGTATCATAACAACAAGTATAATAGTGACCAAAGTAAACACAACCATCATAATTATAATTGAAAAGGGTACATGGTTTCATGAATTACATGTTTTAAAATCGATTACAATATAATGATAAATATAGTTTGTCTGACGCCTTAGCGTCCCATCATCAAAAGCTTGGTGGTTACCTGTTTTAATGATTACCTAAGGATACAAGTAATTTTGAAAAAGTGTCAACATTTAAGTTAGTGAGTTCATAAGCTTTTAAATGTAAATTTGAAATCCTTTCTTTGTAAAACTAGTGTTTGTTCAAGAAAATTCCAATATTTTCCTTATGAAATGAGTTGTAGTCATAAGACCCAAAGATCAAAATGTTGAAGGATTTTCCATACTTGTAGTAGTATATGCAGTTTTAAAACGACATAAAACCGTTTTGAATGAGTGAATCCGCGTAAACTATATGTATCATTATTTCCCTATGTAAGTTATTATAACTCTGCTAATGACATATATGGTCTATGACGAAGCTGCTCAAGCGTCGGAATGTTATGACATTTGTCACCGCAGACCTTCCGGTCTAGCTGTTGCATGCAACTTAGGTGCGGGATTGTCAATCCCAATACAGATCTATACACTAGTATCACGCTCTCCCTACAAGAGACTCTGGTTATAACACAAGACTTGGTACACACACACTAATGTGCACTTGAAGATTTTAGCTCACAACTTGATTTAACGAGTTTACATGTAGTGTGTATGAGAACTTCTTGTTAATGGAAATGAAACCTTTCGAAGTGAGTTTGTAGTGTAAATGAACCATAAATTATACGTACTATAGTTTATCATAAAAGTTTGGAGTGATGAAAACCCTTATGTGTATGATGTTTACCTTCTTAAGAAGATAAAATGACATGAAACATAAACAAAAGGTAATATTGTATAATTACACACTTTACTCAACATGTTACAAAGTACAAATGAACTTGTTAACCATTTTTCTTGCTTTAACTTTTTTGTTACTATTTTTATAAATATCATAGAAAAATTATCGAAAGTTGAAACTTGAATCCGTAAATTCTGAGAGTTTAGAAAACAATTCTACTTTGTTCATAATTTTTATTATGATTTTTAGTGGTCTCTAATTGTTGTGAAAACGTTCATCTTCATAGACTGGTCCGAAATCATTTCTAAAATGATAGGAAGTTTTGTAAAAATCGCCATAAATTGTAGACAATCTTATGAATACATGTGAGTAGTTATTAGAAAGGTATAAACCTGAACTACTTACATCATGTACAGTTTTGAAAAATAGTAAGTTTAAGATATTCAAAACATTCCATGAATAGAACCCAACATTTCTGTGAAAAGATGATGTACGCATTTAAGTAATGTTATAGTATTTTAACTTGTATTCCCCCCCCCCCCCCCCTCGCGCCTAAAACTTGAAGAAAATATGAAAATGTAGGGGTATGAACTCACCTTAGGTGATTTCACATGGAGGAAGGTTGAAGATGAGGAGTTTTAAGTCATGAACAATTGAAAGATGCTTGAAGATTTGAAGATCCTATGAACAAATATGAATATTTGAGTGAATGATTTATGATTTGTATGAAGATGTGAAGATTGTGTAGAAGTTTAAAGAAGATACTTACCAATGAAGAGGAGGAAAGCGCAAGAAAACTCTTGAAGAGATCCTCTTCTAGAGGGAGGGAGGGAGAGAGAGAGAGAGAGAGAGAGAGAGAGAGAGAGAGAGAGTCAAAGTGAGGGACTGACAGAGAGAGAGAGAGAGAGAAAAGTTTGCTTTTGGTGGAGAAAGTGAAATCTTGGAAGTGAAGAAAAGGAATCTCTTGGAATTGTTTATAAAGATTTGATAAAGGTAGTTTGTTGGGAAAGATTATGAAATGGAAAATGAATTGACTAGCTAGATGTGAATAGTAGCATAAAGTTGACATGAGGGTGGTTAGCGTTATAACTTTATGGGAAAAGTCAAAGAGTACATTTATGTTCTTTTGATATTATCCTAAGCAAAATACGATTTATATTAAATAAATCTTCAATATGGGGATAAAATATGTGTTTAGAGGGTTTAAGATGTCAAAAATATGAATTTGGGTGAAAATCCCACGTCAAAATCATCAAAAACAGGATTAAAATGTGAAACTGGTCAAAAATCGGAAAAAGGATGTTAGACTATGAAGGGGAGGTTCACAACTATGGTTGTTGGCTTGGAGGCGAAGGCTCTCGGTGCAAGAGGGTAGTGACTATGAATGTCGAAGCTGGATGCGAAAGTCGGCACATGTGTAAAACTTGGATTGGTGTGAACCTGGCCGATGGTGTGAAGGTCTCCGGTCCAGAGTACCAAAGTGGTCGAATGCCTGCAAACCTGGGTTACGATGCGAAAGTCGGATGAGAAGCTATGAACGCTGGTCAAAGATGCGAAAGTCAGGAGGTTCGGTCCGAGAAAGGTTTCCATGCGAGAGCTGTCGCACCCTTGTGAGGGTTTTGCATCCAAAATTTAGTTTTCTTATATAAACTTTCCGTTTCAAGTGGTTTTTAACAAATTGAAGGGTCGGGATGGTCCGAGTGTTTATAAAAAGTTAAAAGAGATTTTGAGAGAGATTTGGCAGAGATTTGGGAAAGAGATAGCGAGAGAGACTAAGAGAGACTTTGTTTGTACCCTTTGTTAGTGTTTTGTCTTGTAGTGAAAGGTTTGTAAATCCCATTACGCCTCGTTATGAGTGTTATACACCCCCGCAGGGTACGTAATAGTGTTTTATCGAGTCGTTACATCACTCACCCTATTTAGGGTTTAGGTTTCCTAAACATTTGAAGCTTCCGAGTGATAGTTTGTATTAAGATAGAGAGTTGTACATTCTTATTAAACAGAGAGTAAGCCCTAGGATACAAGTACTATTAGGGTTGACCGGTTTGACATTTTGACTTCGTTTGACTATGACTTGAACTGAAATTGATGGTTGTCACAGGTAGTCCTCCATGAAATTTGCTAACTGCTCGTAGTACTCTCGAATAAGCATTGGAATCTTAGCGAAAGATCCAAGTACATGAGAAAAGCTAGACATTGTGTTCATGTTGAAATTTACCATTGTTGTACGAATAAAAGTGATGATGAGATTAAGAAAAGAAGATCTAGTGGATGAATCTACCAGAAAATGTTGAGAAAACAGTCGATCTATCAAACGATTTCAGAATCATAACAAATCGATCAAATAAAACTACTTTTATGTAGTAAAAAGTGTGGAAATCATTTGAATCAGAAAAAGCGATACAAAACTTTTGAAAAGGACGAGAAAAGCAAAAAATGACTGATTGTATTTTACCAAATGCAGTGTGCATGAATCGAGTAATAAGAGCAAAATCAAGAACAGAAAGTGTTAAGAACACAGATGTAAATAAATTATGTTTGGCTTGTTGATTACGTCTGAACAAGGACAGAGAACACAGGAGGGTAGAAAGCTCAATAGTCCAAAAGCTATCCTTGACTCCTAAACTTACCCTATTTATAGGGTGATATAGACACATACAAAAAAATATGTGAGGACTAGACATTTCAGCTTCGAACTCTAAACTTGCCATACATAATGTCACATCCCCAAACCAAGGATGGTGGAAACGTCCGGGGTGGAGGACTTCATGTATACTATTACAACAACGACTATAATAGTGCTCAAAGTAAATACAACCATCATAAATATAATTGAAAAAGTTACACCAAAGCATACGTTTACATGATTCAAATCAATTACATTATCATGATGAAATGAACTGTTTAACGATTTATCGTCCCATCCTCCAAATGCTATTGATTTCCTATTTCACTGACTTCCAGTGAATACAAGTAGTTTAGAAAAAGTTTCAACATAAAGGTTGGTGAGTTCATAAGAGATTTCGTTAGAGAAGTAAATCGTTTTCCTTGTAAAAGCGATAGAGTATGTATCCAGAAAATCCAATATCTTCTTTATAAAAGTTATGTGGTCCTAAATCCCAGGACCGAGAAATTAACAAGTATTTGCCATACTTAAAGATACAAAATTGGTTTTAAATCGGCATAAAACCCTTTTTGATTTGAAGGAAAGTCCCATAACGAATGATGTGTAGTCTTAAATACCAAGACCGAAAGTGTACAGTAATATCCGTACATATTGATAAAAAAAAAGTGATTTTAAATCGACATAAAACCCCTTTTGATTTATAAAAAGTCCCGTAAAATTTATGTGTTGTTACCTCCCTATGTAAGTCGCTATAACCATACTATGACTAGAGGTAACCTGCACAACGTCTTTCAGACGTCGTGATCCTATGACTCTTGTCACCCGCAAACCTACCGGTCCGACTGTAGCTAGCAGTGAGGTGTGGGATGTCAACCCCAATATAGATCTATACACAATTATCATGCTCTCCCTACAATAGATTTTGGTTATAACTTACATGAATTTGGATCTCGTACTCGGACGTACGGGAGAGAATGTCTCACAATTTAAGTTAATAAGTTTATGTGTGATGTGCGTGAATGTAAAACCTTTTTGTATAAATGTACCCTTTTTGTATGAATGTGTTATGTGATGTATCATAAACTATACCTATTATAGTTTATCAAAACAAGGTTAAAAGTGGTAATGTACATAAACTATATTTAACATAGTTTATTCAGATGTTTGTATGTAATAGATGTACTTTGATTATAACAAATTGTTATTTCTATGCTTTGTCTAGAAATTGGTTTTTGACCTGGCTAATGGTCGGGACGGCCCGAAAGACTACAAAAAGTTTAAGGAACTTTTGAGAGAGATTTTGGAGAGATTTCACATTCTTGGAGAGGTTTGGGAGAGATTTGACATACTTGGAGAGGTTTCTCTTACAAAGAGAGATTTAGGAGAGATTTCGCATTCGTGGAGAGATTTGGGAGAGATTTGACATACTTGAAGAGATTTCTCATACAGAGAGAGATTTGGGAGAGATTCCACATTCTTGGAGAGATTTAACATACGTAGAGAGATTTGGGAGAGATTTGACATACCTTGAGAGATTTAGCATATAGAGAGAGATTTAGGAGAGATTTCACATTCTTGGAGAGATTTCTCATACGAAGAGAGATTTGGGAGAGATTTTAGATAAAGAGAGATAGAGTGAAAACAATTGAGAGAGGTTTCGTGTTTGACATTTGTGAGTGTTTGGCTCCGCAACGCAAGGTCCGTAAGCCCTGTTAAACCATGTTTAAGGACCTTACACACTCCCGATGAGTATGCAACATTGTTTTATTGGTTTGTTTCATTACTTACCACAATTTTAGGTTAAGGGAATCTAGATGTATGGACTTTTCGATTGATGATTTCTCATTAGCATAGTGAGTTGTATAGTAATTACCTAACGCATGCCCTAGTACACAAGGGTTAGTTGAGTCGATCAGTTTGACTTTTTGACTTTAGTTGACTTTGACTTGACTGGAATTTGACGATTGTCACATCATCCCCTCGTTAGAGGGAATTTCATCCCGAAATTAGCACTTTGACCGGGACTTCATGAATTTGGAGAAAAGATGGGGAAAATTTCTCGTAGTACGAGAAATTGATATGGCGGGAACCAATCCGCCTGATATTAAATGACGCCTTGGAATTTATTATTGTAACTCAAGCTAAGTAAATTTTAAGGAGTTATTGTTTTGAAATGATAGTGTATTCTATGTGTGCCTTTATGCTCCCCGCTACAAAGTGAAGACTCTCGTTCATTTCGATTTCGCCAAGTGGTAAGTGGGCACCCCCATGTTTTACTGAAGTTAATCACCCAAGCTATTAACATGTCGCCCAAGTTTTGAATAATCCATTTTGTTCTGCCCATTGGTTTATTGTTTATAGGCCATGCTCAAGTGTAACCTAGTTCCCTGCAAGGGTTGCCAGGGTCACGAAATGAATCTACTATCTATGATAGGGATAACAGATGTTAGTAGACCCTGTGGTCTCCTAATCTCTTTCATGTACGTTTTAGTCGATTCCTCCATCCTGTCGGTTTCTTTGATTAGTAGGGAGTGTGGGTTTTCGGCCAGTCTGTCGACGGTTACCCAAATGGTCCATTGCCTTGGCACAAGTCCGATACTTGCCCACATGTGTAACGATGTCTGCTTTCCTATTCGCCCACTAAGGGCACTTTTTGAGGTCCGGACACATTTTGTCTGATCCTGGATGAAGGGGAGTAGCGAGTTTTCGTGTGCTTTGTTCATGACATTATTTCTGAATCCCTCAGCCTCGGTGTACAGATCCGGTTCATGGGATAACATCCCTTTCCATCTGTGCCTTCTAGGTTCTTATGATCGGTGAAGATTGTATGCTTCGTGTCATGGAGATAGTGCTTCTAGACCTCTAGGGTGAACACTACCGCTCCTAGTTCAAGGTCGTATGTTATCTAGTCGACCTCGTACGTCTTTAGCTGTCTTAATTCGTAAGTAATAACCTTTCCTCAGAGTGTTGCATTGGGCATGTTGTAGTGTTCCTCGATTGCTTAGCTTGGTAGGAAGTATGAGGGTTTGGTTTACGTGACTACACTTATTCGGATGGTAGGATGTTCACTCGTCCTCGTGGGCAACCTTGGATCGAAGTTCATGGCAGGACTCGTACCTGGTCCATCTATCATTAACTTGCGCATATAGGTCGTATGTACTTAAGGTTGGAAAGACAGTCCGATGGGTGACTCTGCCCCAAGTCCACAACCAGACATGGAACAGGAAGGGCGGAAGCACACATCCAATGTCCACAGAATCTTAATTATACGTTGTCATCGCGTATACACGTAGTAGTAGTAGACTAACCATATATGTTCTAGACTTCTGGGCTTCAACCTTATCTGCTGTATGCGTGATATTCCCGAAAGGTCTCCTGGAAATACTTGTGATAAGGTTTTGGGAAGTATAACACTCCTCTGGTGCGTGTTTTGGGGTTTCACCGCGAGAGATAACCCGGAGGTCCATGCTGGACGTGTTTATGGGAGACAAAGGTTTCGATATTCGGTGGGTTAGGTGAAGGGTCCTTTTGTAGTCGTTAAACCGGGAAGATGAGGACTATACCAATCAAAATTGAATGGTGACAACAGTATCTCTTTTTGGTAAAACGTGTGTTAAGTTGTATCCGTAAGAAGTGCTCATTAGAGTGATAGAGTATCTTGTGTTTCTTTACTGTGTGTTCCATTTTGTTCAATATTATTCTTACTGTAGATGATTCATAACATAGTGTCTAGCACTGGTAGTAGGTGTGTTTCGATAGCTAGTAATGATACTTGATATCATGATCCCTAACAGGTCATTCTGTGATCGAGTGGTATATGAACGTTGTATGTAATTAAGATTGAGAAGGTAATTGAATAAATGATTCTTATTTAAGCTCACATCCCAACGAGGAAAAGAAGTAAAAGGGGAATCAGTAATTCTAAACATGTAGAACCCTGGTTATATACCGCCCTTGTGTATGCATTTTTCAGCGATAGATTAACCGTACGGCTCTTTGGATTGAACTTGACATACTGCCCGAGTGCTACTTCGGGGAGGTTTGGTGAGGTTTCTTCGGAAAAGGATAAGAAACCTGAGGTACTCTACGCATGAGTACTTCGGAGTTCTGGAATGACGGCTTCGCTAGAAAGATGATTTCGGAGGAAGAGATTTGCGCACGAAACTGGTATTGTGAGGATTGGATGGACTCCAGCCGTATGATAAAAATCGGAGTCACTTGAAATAAAGGCACTAGATTTGATCATAAAGGTGTTACAGACAAAACACAATTGTGCAACTTTTAACAGAGTTACAGTACTATAGATTTACTACAAGACTATTGTTGTGAACAAGAAATACTACAAAAGACAAGCGTACACAGCACGAGGGTCCCTTTACTGATGGGGTCTCGCAAAAGATAAGACTCTAGTTGCAGTAGTTTTAAACAATTGATGAGTCTGTTACAACGAATGCCTTAGATATTTTTAACGAGGTCCGGAGTAGCTTCTCCTACGGCAGTGATCCTTAGTATCTTCCCGTCTGCGCTGGAGTTCTTTATTATTGGACAGTCCATTTTGAGGTGTCCTATCTCACCGCATTGGTGACATATCTGGCTTGTACTAGCATTAGTGGTGGGAGTGAGGTGTTTAGTCAGAGTTACGTGGACAAGGGTGCCCTCCTCGTTTATCCACTTCGAAAATTTCCTTTTATGGGGTCTGGTTTTACCACCACCTTTGTGTGCAGGGTTGGTCCTGATGCCAGGGACTTGAGGAATGGGTCGTGATGGTGCTGAAGGGGAAGGAGTTTCCACTCGCCGTTGTTGCATGGCAAGTCTTTGGGATCGTTGGTGCTCCTTTCAAGCTTGGAGATTTCGTTTCCTCCTCTCGGTTTTACAACTTTGTACGTCCGTGACTTTTGCCCTTTGTTGGCATCCTGGATTGATACATCGATCGAAATTTTCAATTTCTTCGCTAGTCATGATTGTGTTTCCAGCATTGAGGTTAACAAGGACAGCTATCACGGCAACTGTTACTGCAGCTTGGAATGTAGCTGCGTTGATATGAAGGATAGCGGCTTCGTTGATCGGCTGACTATTTCCGGATGATGACATGATTCTGCAACACGAAAGACACGGAGTTTGTAAGTGACCAAGGTTGACTCTATATTATTTTGAGTCCGACTAAGAGATGAGTTATTATACATGAAAACTTAACTTATACACATTATGATATAAGCAAGATTGGGCGGATAGTGAAATGTGTGATTCTACTTTAGTTTCACATCCTAACGTGGAAAAGAAACTAAGTTAGGAATATCACATTCTATTGTCTACCAGGTCTTTGTTATATATAACTGTGGAATGTATGAGTGAGGAAATCATAGTAATAACATTCTTTTTGATCCCTCTTAATGAACTAGAATTCCTAGTAAAGGCCATCATTGAACCTAGATGTATTTCGACCGTTCACCTATAGAGTAAAAGTATGTTCTCGAAGGTTTGACCTACATCCCTATGATGCAGCCCTATTATGGAGTAGAAGTGAGTTCGTAGAATGGTCTCATGACATTTGGCGTTCAAACCAGGTTCCATTGGTTGGTTAATAACATGATCAAACCTTTGAAAGAGAATTGGGAACGATCCCGGAGCTAAATTACCCTAGTCCAACAACTTGACTAGAGTGGGTTTCAGATAGACTTTTATAATAGCATGATGGAAGTATTTGAACAAGGAGTGACACAGAATTTAGTTGACTGACAATGCCATTGATGTTTAAGATGTAATAAATTAAGGAAGATTGACCTTGTAGAGGGTCTTACATCATATCCGGAGTAGGAGAGTTTTGGCCGCCTACAGGCCCAACCAAAAGTACCTATAGTCCAAGATAGTTTCATAGAAAATACCACATGGGATATAGATAGGAAAATGATTTCTTCTTTTTTTTTGCAGGGAAAGAAAGTAAGGCATCTACTACAGGGGGCGGTCATCCCTCTAGTGTTCCCATAGTTCATCCAGTTGCCGCTCCATACCAAGCATGTGCCTTTCGTACACCCTCTGGCGTACTCGGAGTTCTATGACTCTGGCTCGTGTTTCAGCCAGTGCTTGCAGCAGGGTTTCGTGGTCTCTCTTAAATCTTTCACGAGTGTACTCAAGGCAATTGGTGTTGGTTGTATGCATTTTTGTATTACCATCAAGCTCTGCGATACGATGGAGAGTTGTTATGCCCTGAATCTCGTTTCGGGCAACTCTACGGACCAGAATTGGAAGAGTTCTGCCTGCTAGGCTTCCTTCGCTTATGTTGTATAAACTTTGGTCTCTATTAAACGGAATAGGTTGGCCTTGCACTTCTCTCCAAGTTTCCAAGCACTCTACCCAAGGAGGCGTCGGGCCTTGAAAAGCCGGACGAGGTTTAGGATTCGGAACAAGAGCCACAAAGGTTGGATGATCATTCTCTAGCTCCTCTCCAAGCCATTCAGTATTGTCGTGGTTAGTGTAGTATGGATCATCGTGGGGATGCAGATCCAGCCATGAATTTCAGGCGAGAAAAGGGATATATGAAATAACTAAGTAGACTTACTAATTAGATAATTATAAGATGGTCTTTATCAGGTACTTCAATACCTTGTTTAGTACATACTAGTTATATGTATTTGGGCAGGATAGATATTCGAATAAGCGACCCTAACTCTAAGTCCACAACCCAACGAGGAACAGGAAGTAAGGCAAAGATCCACAAATTCTAAGTCTATGACGTCCTGGGTACATATAATTTTAATGTATCTACTAAGTAATTCTTGAGCTATTGATAAAAATATATTTAGTTCTCAGTTATGTACTTATAGGAACACCAAATACCCCTACGGTATTTCATTGTGGTAGTGTTGGTAAGTTTTTAGACTTGTTGCCACATCACAACCATTCTTGGGCATATGCTAATTACTCCTCGGACCAGCATAGCTGATCAAGCTATGCTATTCCCAAGACATACCATACATCCCCAAGCCTACTTGTGCCATTCAACAAATCATTACTTTTGTTTTGTTCTAGAATGATGCTGACGTTAGTATATATGCATGCATGTATACTTTTAACAAGAAACTATTTATTTCTAAAAGTATAGTCATTTGAAAATGTTAAATCAGAGACCTTAGTCACAATGCATTTATAGTTTGTATATGTTATGTGGTTCGATATACTTAGTTCACTATAAACTTGGCTCTGATACCAATCTGTCACAGCCCCAAACCAAGGATGGCGGAAACGTTCGGGGGTGGAGGACTTCATGTATAGTATCATAGCAACGACTATAATAGTGTTCAAATTAAATACAACCATCATAAATATAATGGAAAAAGTTACACCAAAGCATACGTTTACATGATTCAAATCAATTACATTATGATGATGAAATGAATTGTTTAACGATTTATCATTCCATCCTCAAAATGCTGTTGATTTCCTGTTTCACTGAATTCCTGAGAATAAAAGTAGTTTTGAAAAAGTGTCAACACAAAGGTTGGTGAGTTCATCAGAGATTTCGTTAGAGAAGTAAACCATTTTCCTTGTAAAAGCGATAGAGTATGTATCCAGAAAATCAAATATTTTCTTTATAAAAGTTATGTGGCCCGAAATCCCATGACCGAGAAATTAACAAGTATTTTCCATACTTAAAGATACAAAAGTGGTTTTATATCAGCATAAAACCCTTTTTGATTTGAAGGAATGTCCCGTAACGAATGATGTGTAGTCTTAAATACCAAGACTGAATGTGTACAGTAATATCCGTACTTATTGATATAAAAAGTGATTTTAAATCGACATAAAACCCCTTTTGATTTACAAAAGTCCCGTAAACTTATTATGCTGTTACCTCCCTATGTGAGTCGCTATAACCATACTATGACTAGAGGTAACCTGCACAACGTCTTTCAGACGCTCTGATCCTATGACTCTTGTCACCTGCAGACATGCCTCCTCCCCAAGATAAGATTCTAAATTTTAGGGATTTGGATTATCCCATATCTTGTAATTATCCATTAATAGTTAAATATGGTAATTAAAGATTTTGTGATATCTCATCCCTTATTTTCGAAATCTATGTAGATGTGTAAGGGATTAGGATATCTTAAATGTATAAATGGTAATTATCCTCATGATTTAGATAATCCATTATGATTTAATAATTAAAATTACTAGCCTAATTAAATATAATTATTAAATCAAGAGTTTTAATATTTAAAAATTTTAATTTAAATGTCTTAAATTCGAAAATTTTAACTGAGATTAAAACCTAATTGTTTTTGAAAAGTTTAAAAACTTGCCCTCAAGTTTTGGAATTTAAATTGTTGAATAAAAGTTACTTTTGAAAGTCTAAATTCCAAAACCCTAATTTTGAAAAGTTCAAATTAAACCCTTATGGCTTTATTAAATTAATTAAGTGTATAATTAAAGGAGAGTTAATAAATCCATAATGATTTTGGTTAATTAAAAGTATAAATTAAACTGCCTAGTATTTTAAAAGTGTAAAATACACCCTTATACTATGTATAACATTAGAAGTTTAATAGTATATATTCTAGTCTTACCGTTAGTAGGCCTCATTCACGAAGCCGATCTATAAGGGGGGTATAAGGTTATGGCCTATAAAATGGCCATTTAATGGGTATCCACTCTTACCCACCGCTTCCTTGATTGGTGGAGGGTCGTTAGCCGAACGGGTAGGATAGGGCAAACCCTTTCCATTAAAGGTATAATGAAGTATAAAGTAACTAAAAGTTTTACAAAATTCCCAATCTTTGTTACTTTAGGCAAAAGTGAATTGATGTAATTCCATGAAATTACACTTTGTGCCCTTGCGAAGACATTAGTGGAGCGTGTGTTGTTAACCGGCACACTAAATGGTTCTAAGCAAAGGTAGCAAAGGGTGACTCGATGTTTGTCATAGTTCGGTGGAGCGTGTGTGGTTAACCGGCACATCGAATAGGTGATTGTAACATGTTGCGGCACCTTCACACCCGCTTTGTGATCCTCGGTATCCCAGTCACAAACTAGAGGGGCATATCGAGATTTAAACATGTCATTGAAAAGTTCAATGAATCTCAAAGGATCTAGGAGTTTTCATAGATTTTAAAACTTAAATTTCTTTTTCTTTTTTCATGGTGGAAATTGGTAAATCGTCATTTACCTACCTTCAAATATTCTGCAACTAGATTACGGCATCCCTTTTCTAGGTTGTAGCGTATTGTGTTGGGTCCTAGCCTTAATATCTTATTTGGGTGATTTATTAAGGAATCAATCAATCAACTAACTTGAATTTAGCTTCTCGCGTTTTGTAGATGTCAAAGTACGACAACTATGGTATTCCTAAATCCCATGGAACAAGCATTCCACATGAAGATGATATTCCATGATTCGATCGAGGAACAAGAGATCATGCTTCACTTCTTCCACCTCCTCCAATTATTCTCCCTAACCCACAAGTTCGAAGGCTTGAAAAGTTCAAGCTCACTCAAGCCCTTTTGTCAAGTAAACATGGGAAACTTGTGTACATACACGTCTTAGAGATGAAGTCACACATTGAAACGTTAAGGATGTTGGGTGTCGAGATTTCAGGTAAGTTGGTTGTCGACTGAGTTCTTCAGTCGCTTCCTGAATCATATAGTGAGTTCGCAAGAGAGTACTATATGATAGATCATGACGTAACCCTCATTGATTTGACCTATTTGCTTATAGCTGCTGAATCAAAATTGATTTGGCGAGCTGGTCGAGCAAATTTGTTTGGTAAATCAAACTCCCAAACTTCCATGGATATTAAAAATGGTGACATTGGAGATCCAGAAAAGGTAGATTTTGAGATAGTTCCATGTGCCATTCCAAAGGAATCCATTTGCTTTTATTGCCAAGAGAAGGGGCGTTGGAGACAAAGCTGCCCTATTGACCTAAGAGATCTAAGAGATGGGAGAGTCGAAACGTATGGATCTGATTTTGGTAAAATTCATTAACTAACTCTTTAAGTTCCTATTCTAGATTCTTAATACATGATGTGATAAGATTACATTTGATGTTTTGTAGAATCGAAGTAAAGAGAGGAAGCTTAAGGGAAGAAGTGAGCGGAATCTAATCATGAAGAAATGGATTTCGATCGCATTACTTGAAGATTAGATTCTTGAACTACTACTTAGAGTTAGAATAACAGTGCTAAGAAATATGTATTAGCATAGTTTTTCAATGAATTGCATTGTAAGGACAAATTTTTCCGCAATAAAATAAAATTTTGATTTTATATTATTTATTTATCCTTGCGATGGCGTGTATGAAAAATTGATTTTTTTGAAGGTTTCTATTATTAGAAATAATGGATTTGATTCTTAATAATGTGGAAATGTCGAGAATTTACCAAATAGGGAGAGTTTCTCATCACCCAAGTTTCAATTGGATAGAAACTTGGAATCATGCAACTTGTTTGCATGATGAATGAGAAATTTCATATTTGGAAATTAGACTAATTCGTTGACAAAGTGTCAAGTGAAGCACTAGGAGATCGAGTACACAAAGTTGTGTGTTGATCAAGTCCACCACAAGAGTAACAAAGATATTTGTCATGATTTACTAAAGGTATAGTAAATATGATTATACTTATAAGATTAAGTGTGATACTGAATTGATTGAAAGAGTTTAAATCAATAGCAGAACGAATAAGAAGAATCATGTAGGCAGAAAGATCAAATTTTCTCTATTCTAAGAAGAAAGGAGAGTACCTTTTATTATGTTTTATGATAGGTCTCAATGATTAAGAACCATATCTCAATTAATTCTCTAAGTGAGTCTTAGTACAATTGTATGTCTGGGAGGAGGAATCAAGAATTGAAGAAATGGTTAAATCACAAAGTCAATCATACTTCATTCCAAAAACAAGTCTTAGAGTTAAGATTGTGACATTGAGTGACAAGTATTAAGAAGGTTTATAACATTCACCAAATGTGGAAAGTTGTGATGTCTTGGAAAAGACAAAGACCAACTAGGACCAATTGTGTGAAGTGTTTTGTCTTGATAAAAGCTACACTAACTCTTGAATATTTGTTTGTCGAGAAATGTTTATTGACAAGAGAATCTTATATGTCAAGGAGTCAGTGGGAGTCTTAATGAAAGGTTTCAAGAACAAATCAAGAATAAACCTTATCGATCATCACTAGCACACCACTTGAGGTTTATAACATATCGTGTTGATGCTATTTTATTTCTGTGCCATTCCAATTGAGTTAATTATGCATGTGAGTTCTATGAGTTCTCATTTGAACGCATAAAAGGCAAGCACCTTGATCAATGAAAAGTACATTGATAGGAAAGGGTGAGCTGCTTAACTTCTTGGAAGACATGGCAGGCACTGGTGTTACCATAAGGTAAGAAATCAATATTGAGAAATTTCAGTCCATATGAGTTTGGATTTGTAGCAAACTTTGGTTTTGACAAATTCGCATGGATAGGAACACATACACCCTTAATATATAAGTGTCATAAGATTCCCTCCTTCATGAAGATGACTGTGAGGAAATGCTTTCACCAAGAGAGATTTTAAGAAGATGCTGATTGTGAAAATTGTATTCTCAAATTCAATAGGTATTGTTTTTATGGAAGTTAAGCTGTTTTCTGAATACATGTCAAAGCTAGTGGGAGCATAAGAGTTATGCTTATATGATAATAATCATAATGATAGCGGGAGCAAAAAAGTTGTGCTTGTATGATTATTATGGCAAGTATTTCCAGTTAGCAATATTAATTATAGAAAACAAAAGTTATACTTTGCAAAGTTGCAAGGGTTGAAAAGTTTTTTTGCTATAATTAAGGGAGAGAATAGTATGCTTCATTTCAAATCTAAAGGCTTAGGTTGTGGAATTTTAATAAATTTAGTCAAGGATACATAGTGCATTCTCAAAATTTCGATTATGATTATGGAATCCCTCTTCATAGTTCGAATTGAGAGATCGTGACACATTAAATATTATGGCAGAAGATTGATAAAGTATCATATCTTTATGTAATACATTATGTGTTGTGTCACATACGCTTTGAGTATAGGATCGATTGCAACTGCTATAATATTTGACCATTCTAAAATTTTCCAAATGTCTAGCGCATTTAGAGGGAAAAGGACAAGAATTGTTTTTTACTAAGATAATTAAACAACTATCAAAGGACGATCCAAAGCTCACTGAGGATTGGTCGCTTGTGAGTAGTTGGAAGTATGGTATTGGATGGACCATATTGACATTATTATGAATAGATAAGATTCTATTAATTATGAGTTGACATATGGAAAATATGGAAATGTTTCCATATTCAGAGTTGGATATTGAGAATCTATATCTAGATTAGAAACTTTTATCCAAGAAAGGATGTTCAAAGGAATGTACTTTGAGACATGATATCTATAGAATTGTTTCTTATAGATATTGGCCAAGTCTTGATGATTTTGAGCTTTGACTTTACGAAAGAATCATTGCATAAAATGTTAGAATCTAGCATAAGTAACAAGAATTTGATATTCTTACACTTGTGATAAGAATTGTGAGCTGTGAAATGAGTATGATTGGAAATGTGTTCATTTGATCTATTTCACAAAGTAAGGACCATAAATAAACATTGTGTGCATGCTAAGAGCATGGGACAATTGTAGTGATAATTCAAGTAATAAGTTAATTAACCGAAACAACAAATAATGAGTAATCAATATGGTGATAAATAAAAGGTGTTTTATTTATACTCAAAGGTTTGGGACCATATAGGATTAGTATTATTCTTGTGTTTCACTTTGCATGTTTTGACTTCCTAAATAATTAATTATTTTAGAATAATCAAATTATTCAAATGGTCCACAGTCCTTCATATATTGGAAGTAGGTATGAATGAAGACTATCATGAATTGGTTTGTAGATTGTCTAAAGTGTATTAGACATAGCAAAGGTTTGTTGCAGCGTTCATGAATGCTTATGAATATGATTTTGAGCATTGGATTAAACCCATGCTCACTTGGATCACTTTATGGATTTTATCATGAGTGATTGGTGAGACGATAATATCTTATATTCTTGAAACCGAGATCTGTGACTCGTATCTTGTGAATCGGTTACACATTGATAATATGTAAACGCACTAGTAACTTGGTGTCATAAAACATATTGTTGTGTGTGATTCGGTGAGTGAGTGCAAGCTAGCATTTAATCAAAGTTTATCCGTTCCTTTTATCCAAAGTGGGATGAAAGCGATATATATGTGGGCCCCTTGATGATTTAGTGATGACATCTAAGCGCTTGGCCAAGCCGAGACAAATTTGATGTGTTCAATTGTAGTCTGTTGTCAGTCGTCGTAAATCGGAAATCGGGAAACAACACATAGACAGAGAGAATGATTTAAATCCATGTCTCAGTCTATACGATATCTAGAATGGAGGAATATATAATCTCTTATCTAAAGGACACGTATCTGATAAGATCAGAGTTGACAGCGGCTTTTGAAAGCTACGATTGCAGATTGGGATCTAAAGTCATATGCATAATAGTTATTAGACTTATCCAAGTGGGTGACTATTGGATTAGTGTCTATGTTCATAACTATTTTGGTATGTACTTGACCCGATGGTACACTGTCCTTTTGGGTTGCCTTCACCAAAGCAACTTGATAAGATGAATTATGGAGAGTGAGGATTAATTATGATTTATTAATATATTATGAGAATAATATATTAAAGGAAAAATCATATTGGTTAATTAATATTAGTCAATAATTAATTAAGAATTAATTTTGTGGCTAAAAGACATTAATTAAACTTAAGGGACTAAAACTATCAATTGTATGATAGTTGAATATTGGGCTAATGGACTCCATATTAGAGGGGTGGACGAATTATATGGGGAAACCCATTAGAAATCGTCCTAGGCCTCTAAGGAGGGAGTCCATGGGTTGCTTAGGGCTTAAGTAGTCAAATTAGGGTTTCCTTGTTAGATAACCCTAATAGTCTCACTATTTAAGGATCCCTAGAGCACCAAAAACGTGGCTAAGACTTTCCTTAGGGTTTCCGTTTTTAGGTGCCTCCTCACTTCTCATTCGTCATCCTCTTTCTCTTGGTGTTTGTGAGCCATTAGAGGAGTGACACTTGTGACTCTAAGCTTTCTAAAGCCATTAGAAGGAGGATTTGAGTTGTTATTACTATATAACAACAAAAGGTATGTATTCTAATATTCTTGGTGAATTTTGAAAATAGTATGACTCATTAGGGTTTTATTATGTGTTCATAATGTTGTGTAACTAATACTAAAACATAGATCCAATTCTAGGGTTGCATGCACACATAGGATTGTTTGTATAAAACTCATCAGAAAGTACACTGCAACATGGTTTCAAGGATATAAACTTCGTAAGAATTTTACTTTTATTTGAGGTGTTATATTTTTTGTAAAAAGTAAAATCAACCATGTAAATAAGTTTCACAATGTCAAAATAGTTCTAAAAGATTGGTTGAGCTTTGGCTAATGTCACTAAAAAGGAAATTCAAAGTACTCCTAGAGATAAGAACTTTGAGATGAAAAAGGACAAAAAAAAGAGTATGTTCGAAGAAGATTTGTTTTTTGGAAAAACATAAAATACGGTCTAAAAACGAAAGTAGGAATTAGCCAAACCAACCTAAAGGATAGTTGTAGTACTCATCAATAGCTACGGGAATATATAAGAGATGTCAAAATCAAGTTCATATAAGAAAGATGTGAATTTTTAAGTAGAATTAATCGTTCATGCATTATGCACAACATGCACGATTTGCACCTCTAACACCCGAATATACAAGAGACGTGGACCACCATGTAAGTGACACTTGGCAAGTTTTGGATGGAACCGTGATGCCCGTGCGTGATACACATAGATAATTTCCCCGCGTTCACACCAAAATCAACCATATAAATAAAGATCTTCACCTCTTCATTTTCCACACCTAAAACACCCTATTTTCTCTCTTAACCCATCTGAAATCCTAATCCTCTTCACGATGGCTCGAAGCTCTCGATGTGATAGTCCGACTCTTAGAGATCACGCTACTAAGGAGATTTCATGGGCCCACTTTTACTGTTTTGAAATGTTTTATTCGGCGGGATTGGGGGGGGGGGATATATGCAACAAAACTATATCAATGATTTTACAAAAACATTATATTATTTTAAAATAGCAGTAGTTTTTACTCTTTTAGATCATGTTGCTAAGGTGAGTTCACGACCCCACTTTTACTATTTTTAAATGTTTTATGTACCAGGGGGGGATATATGTTATAAAACTAAATCAATGATTTTACAAAAACATTATATTTGTTTAATGTACTAGTACATTTTTAAGTGCATGCAACATTAGTATAATATTATGCCTAGTAGTTACCATGCCTAAACTTTATTAATCATATTATGTCCTGTCATTATAATGCTTAAAGATAGTATATGTGTATATCTACATATGAGTGTGTGTATATGTATATATCTATATATAAGTGTGTGTGTACATATATATATATATATATATATATATATATATATATATATATCATATCATATCATATCATATCATACTGTACTTATAAATAAAACATTTTTTCTTTCACCTCATCAATTTGAAACTCCAAACTTGTCATATTTCCCTATAATATATTTTATAACTTAAATATGTTATTAATTATTACAATTATCATAAATGGAAGACTTCTTCAATTATCAATAACTTCAATATAGTGTTAAATACATAAACTAAATTAATATATCAAACAAACTTAAAAATATAGTGTAAAATTCAAAACCTAAACTAAAGTATCAAATAAAGTTAAAAAAACTAATAAATAAAAACTAAATAAAAAAACTCAACGTATATTTTTTACAAGAGTTTGGGCCGATTCTAGGCTTAGTTTATATTTCATACGCGTACTAATATTTTTTGGCCCATTGAGCCCTTAGGATGGTTCACAGCCCAATATGGTATAAAGGAATGGGTTTAAGGCCCATTAGGGCTAACTAATTCATTTATGGCCCAATAAGGCCCATTAGGGTTAGCATGAATCATTTTAGACCCAAAATAGTCCAAAATGTTATAGATTTATGAATTTGGTCCATTTAGAGTCCATTTAAGAAAATCCTAGTCGATAAAGAACTTGAACCGGCGTTTTTAGGTTTTCCAACCCTTAATTGAACATATGAGGTGTATTGTATTAGGTCTTGAACCTGTTGAGTGTGTTTTGATTTCAAATGAATGATTTTTATCGAGCATAAGATATAATATACACTTAGAGTACCGGTTTTAAAATAGATGATGCTTACATGAGAGTAGAATTTCCTAGCAAAAATGTTGGTTGTGATATCATCCCCCCCCCCATTAGAGGGAATTTCGTCCCGAAATTCTTTCGAAATATAGGTTCATGAGTGAAGGAATAGGTGAGGGTACTTCTGCTTCGTCTGATCTTCCCATTCCCATGTGAATGCCGGTCCACGCTTTGCGTTCCATCGTGTCACACCCCAAACTAGAACAGCGGAATCATTCGAGGGCGGATGACTTTATGTAGTATCGAAACAATTGAATACATAGTAAAGAAAGTAACACAACCATCATATATATAATTTGAAAGTTTACATTGTAGAAAAGTACTTGTTTCAAAAGAAATTACAATATGATGTCAAAATGAAATTAAACTAACGCCACAACATCCCTTCTTCTAAAGCTGTAGTTTACTTGTATTACTGAATCCTTGAGAAATACAAGTGGTTTTGAAAGAGTAGGTCAATATTTAAGTTAGTGAGTTCATAAGTATTTAGTGACAAAGTTTGTATGAAATAGAATGAAAATAGTTTGTTCATATTTAAATGATCCTAGAAAATCCCATATTTTCTACTATAGTATATGGTAGTTTAATTCTTCCAAAACTGTAATGCAATAGTGCTATTCATGCCTAAAATAGTATGTTTATGTATAAATCGTTAAGGCATTCGAAAAACCCCGTAAATCAATGTGTTTTTAATACTCCATGTGAGTCTTATAATCGTACTATTTGACTAGGATATCTATAACAACGTTCTTCAGGCGTTGGAAAGTTATGACGTTTGTCACCCCAGGCCCGCCGGCCTAGCTGTAGCTAACAGCTTAGGTGCGGAATTGTCAATCCCGTATAGATCTATACACAAGTATCACGCTCCCCCTACAAGGGATTATGGTACATAATACAAGACTTAAAATGCATACTCGAAAGTACGTGAAATGTCTCACAAAACTTAGTATAAAATAGATTTATGTATGAAAATGTCCATTTGTTCTTGTGTATGAAAATATCTCTTTGATATACTGTTTCTAGTATGTAAATGTTCATGATTTTCTCGTAAACTATACCTATTATAGTTTTTCAAAGTGTGTGATTCGTTCGTATAGTCAACCCTAGTGTAATACTCACTTGTTATGTAAATTATAATATTTGTAGTGACATAAATGATCACATATACTTAAAGTATAAATAAAGTGTTTGATTCATGAATATGTATATGAATATGTTTTACTCCCAAAGGACAAGATGTTATCGAGAATATATATCACATACTAAAGTTCTCATGTAGTAATTATGAATCATATATGATTTTCTTGATAAAAAGAGTACATAGTGAAACTTTAGGTTACACATGATAATAACTGTGTGTTTACTTGGATTCCCCCCCCCCCCCTAAAAGTGTATAAAAAGCACTGATAAACATTTGAAAGTGTAGTTTATAGGGGTATGAACTCACTTGATTGATAGGAGAAAGCGAGATGATAATCGAGAAGAACATCGACTTGGAAGAGTGGATTTTCTTGGGATTCTCCGGAATCTCGGGAGCCTCGAGAGTGCAGAACCTTCCTTCGGGGCTTCAGGAGCTTAACCGCAGAGTTTCGGCACAAGAGATGGAAGAATGGAGCACCTAAACCCGGCACCCCAAAAGTTCTATTTATAGGGGTGGATTTTATGTGCCACGTCGTGGCAAAGGCTGGCCACATTGTGGGGAGAAAAAAAATACTATCCTCTTCCACAATCCTATCCTCTTCCATTTGACAAGACGCTGTCAGTCATGTTGCCACGTCGTGGCCAACTGTGCCACGTCGTCGCAAGCCTGACAGCCTCGGATTTCGGGTCTCGAACTTGTAAAATTCATAACTTTCTCGTACGAGCTTCGTTTTCGACGTTATTTATATGCACGCGTAGGCGAGAATATATTATAGAACTCTCTTTTAGACTTCCTTGGCTAATTTTGATTTTATTTTTAAGTATTTATTTTTAACTTCCTTGGCTACTTTGGTTGAGACCTTCGATTCTTGTTTAGGTTGTTACGGTCAAAAGTCTCTCGATCTCTATTTCAAGTTTTTAGCTGTCTACTGTTATATCCGGATCTTGGAAAAATCATAACTTCCTCATACGAATTCAGATTTAGACGTTCTTTTTATGTACGCTCACGGTTTAATGATATCTAAAACTTTCATTTACATAATTAAAGCTAAAAACTATTGTATTGAAACTTCACGTTTTTCGTTAATCAATGTTGCCGGTTTTGTCGGAAATCTTATAATAGTCATAAGTTCTTCGTTATAACTCAGATTTTTGTGTTCTTAGTATTTCTGTAAACCTTGACACAATATCTAGCATAGTAGGTAACCCAATAGAGACTTTTGTACATTTTATTTTCAAAGTTAATTTCATTAATTGAAAAGTGGTTACAATACTTGACTTTTTAGGTCATTACATAAAGTCAAAATATTGGGTTGTCACATCATCCCCCCGTTAGAGCGAATTTCGTCCCGTAATTTAATGTAAGAAAAACACTTGTGGATTTGGGAAAAAGATGTGGGTACTTGTGTTTCATCTGATCTTCGCGTTCCCTGGTGTATTCAGGTCCTTGCTTTGCATTCCAGCGGAGCTTCACGATGGGTATGCGACTTTGTTTTGTTCTTTTAATTTCCCTATCCATGATTTCAATTGGTTCTTCTATAAAGTGGAGACTCTCGTTGATTTCGATTTCGTCTAAAGGGACGACGAGGGTCTCATCGGAAAAACATTTCTTCAAGTTTGACACATGAAAGGTATGGTGTACGTTATTGAGTTCCTGCGGTAGACGAAGTTTGTAGGCTACCGGGCCGATCCTTGCAAGGATCTCTAATGGTCCGATATACCATGGGTTTAGTTTCCCATGTCTTCCAAAATGTATTAGTCCTTTCCAAGGCGAGACCTTCAATAGCACTTGGTCCCCAACCTGAAATTCCAAGGGCTTCCGTCTTTTGTCTGCATAACTCTTTTATCTATCTCTTGAAGCCTTTAGTTGTTCCCAAATTTGTACAATCTTCTCAGTTGTCTCTCTTATGATTTCCAGGCCAGTGAGAGTGTTGTCAGGTACTTGTCCCTTGGCTAGTTTTGTGTCACCAACTTCAGCCCAGCATAGTGGTGATCTGCACTTCCATCCGTAGAGGGCTTCGAATGGAGCAACTTTAATGTTGGAGTGATAGCTATTGTTGTATGAAAATTCGACGAGTCGTAAATGGGTATCCCATGCTTTACCAAAATCAATTACACAAGCTCTTAGCATATCTTCCAATGTTTATATGGTCCTATCACTTTTACCGTCGGTTTGTGGATGGTAAGCAGTACTCATGTCGAGCCTCGTTCCTAGAGATTTTTGTAATGATTGCCAGAATCATGAGGTGAGCCTACTATCTCTGTCGGAGATAATGGATATTGGTACACCATGTAATCGTACAATCTCTCAGATGTAGGTTCGAGCTAGCTTATCCATCTTGTCGGTTTCTTTTATTGGCAGGAAGTGTGCGGATTTTGTTAATTTATCTACGATTACCCAGATGGTGTCTAGCCCACCTACTGTCTTGGTTAATTTGGTTATTAAGTCCATGATTATCCGTTCCCACATCCACTCGGGTATTTCGGGTTATTGAAGCAATCCCGATGGCTTTTGGTACTCTACTTGACTTTGGCGCAAGTCAGACACTTGCCCACATAGGTAGCGATCTCTGCTTTGATTTTCGGCCACCAATACAGTTTCTTGAGGTCTAGATACATCTTGTCCGAACCTGGATGCACGGAGTATCGAGTCTTACGAGCCTCGTTCATGACTACGTCTCTGAATATTCCATTCGACTAAGAGCATCAGCTACCACATACGCTTTTCCTAGGTGATCACAAATTTCACATTTGTAGTCGTTCAATAGTTCAACCCATCGTCTCTACCTCATGTTGAGTTCTTTTTGGTTAAGAATGTGCTGAAGGCTCTTATGATCGGTGAAGATCATGCATTTCGTGCCATAAAGATAGTGTCTCCGGATCTTTAGCGCCAAAACGACTGCTCCTAGTTCAAGATCGTGGGTAGTGTAGTTGACTTCGTGCGTCTTGAGTTGTCTTGAGGCTTAAGCGATGACCTTACCTCGTTACATTAGTACGCATCCAAGACCTTGATTAGATGCATCATAGTAGACCACGAAGTCTTCTGTTCATTCTGGCAAGGACAATATAGGAGCGCGGCATAGTTCTTGCTTCAGGGTTCGGAAAGCAGTGTCTTGTTTTTCTTCCCAATTGAAAGTAACACCCTTTTGGGTCAGGGTGGTAAGTGGTTTCGCAATCTTCGAGAAGTTTTGTATAAATCTACAGTAATAGCCAGCAAGGCCCAAGAATTGTCGAATTTCCGTTGGGGTTCTTGGAGCTGACCAGTTCTCGATTGCTTTGGTTTTGGAAGGGTCCATATGTATTCTGTCTTTGCTAACCACGTGACCTAGGAAATCTACCTTCCGAATCCAAAATTCGCACTTGGAGAATTTTGCATATAGCTTCTATTTTCTTAGAGTTTCCAAGATTTGTCGGAGGTGTTGACCATGTTCTTCTTTATTCTTTGAATAAATGAGTATATCGTCTATGAACACGATCACAAATTTGTCCAAGAATGAACGACACACTCGGTTCATTAAGTCCATGAACACTGTCGGTGCGTTTGTTAATCCAAAGGGCATCACTACAAACTGGTAGTGACCATAACAAGTTCGAAAAGTTGTTTTGGGAACATCTCCTTCCAAGACTCGTAGTTGGTGATACCCGGATCCTATGTCGATATTTGACAAATAAATCGCTCCTTGGAGTTGGTCGAACAAGTCATCAATGCATTGTAGCGGGTATCGGTTCTTGACAGTAAGCTTGTTAAGTTCCCGGTAATCAATACACATGCGGAAAGATCCATCCTTCTTCTTTACGAACAAGACTGGCGCTCCCCAAGGTGAGAAGCTCGGTCTGATGAACCCTTTGTTGAGTAGTTCGTTTAACTGGCTGGATAATTCTTGCATCTCAGCTAGCGCCAGACGATACGGCGATTTAGCTACTGGGGCGAGCTCCGGAAATTAAATCGATTCTGAACTCGACTTGTCGTTCCGGTGGGACACCAGGGAGATCTTCAGGGAAGATATCGAGAAATTGCAGACCTCTGGAATGTCTTTGATGCTCTTCGTTTCTTTTTCCGCATCTACTACGTGGGCTAAGAAGGCATGGTACTCCTTACGTAGGTATTTCTGGGCTTTGACGCAAGAGATGATTTGTAAAATGGTACCGGGTTTGTCACCATAAATGACAAGAGTTTCGCCGCTTGGTAGGTTTAGGCAAACGGCCTTTTCGTGACAAAGAATATCTGCATGGTGTAGGATTAACCAATCCATACCGATGATGACATCAAAGCTCTATATAGTGATTGGCATTAGATCGATTTGAAATGAATGTTCATTTAGAGTTAGTGTGCAACCTATGTACATATCATTTGTGCTTTCTGTTCTACTATTTTCCATTTCTACTGTGAATATCTTATTGAGTGATTTAGGGTTCTGTTTTAGTATGTGCTTAAATTTATAACTCACGAAACTCCTTTCCGCACCACAATCAAAGAGTATGCATGCATAAGCGTTATTGAGGAGAAATGTACCCGTAACCACCGTGGGATCAGCTATTGCTTCATTATGTCCTATTGCCAGCACTCTTCCTATGCTTCCAGCATTTCTTTCCTTAGGGTAGTCTCTCTTGTAGTGTCCGGCCTCACCGCATCCATAACATGCCTGGCCCACACCGACCCCTTGGACTTGGGTGATCGGTTGTGCTCAAGCTCTACAGAAATGGGTTGTATGCCCTTTCTTTTTGCAATTTTTACAGTGCAACTCCTGGCAATTTCCATTGTGGTGGAAATTGCATAGGGCGCACTTCGGTAGGTTTCCAGCATATGGCTTTGCTGGTGTAGTGGTAATTGGAGCAGTAGTGGGGGTAGTAGCGGCATGGACTGCCACAATCTGTTGTTTCTTGGAAGGTTCTTATGAGCACTGACCCTTCCTCTTGTTCCAAAACTTCTTGTTATTGTTGTTGTTGTTGTTGCTTCCTCTGGGTTGCTCCGGAGCGGTAGTTGCGAAGTCTTGAAAGACCCCATGGTCAACGAGGGCTTGTGCCAATTGTTTGGCACTATCGAAAGTGATTGGTTTGGAAGCTAGAACACTTCCTCGAATCTGGGGTGACAGTCCCCAGATGTATCTTTCGATCTTCTTGCTCTCTAGAGCAACTATCCATGGGCAAAGGATTGCCAAATCACTAAACCTGTTGGTATAGGTCGTGATATCTGAGCCTACCATGGTAAGGCCCCAAAGTTCCTGTTCAAGCATTTTGTAATTCGCCCCGTGGACAGTACTCTTGCAGTAATATTTGTTTTAGATTCTCCTAGCCCATAGAGTTAGACACTACTAGCATCAGTGACTTGACATGCCCATTCCACCATGTCAGAGCTCTCTCAGAGAAACTACATGCAGTGAACTTCACTTTGTTACCTTCTGGACAAGAACAAATCTCAAAAACCTCTTCATTTTTCTCTATCCACTGTGATGGAGCCATTATCCCTCCGGCTCCATTAAAAGTAATGGGTTTGCTATTCATGAAATCCTTGTATGTACAATCCCCTGAACGACCTAGACATTGGCCATTTGTAGAACTATTTACTCCCCCACCAGAACCATTGTTACTCATTTGGGCCCTTGCCGCTGTTACTGCATCCATTACAGTAGCTATCAATGCAGCATTTTCCATTGATGGGAGCGGTGGTGGTGGAGGTATTGTGCCCATCCTGGGTCTTACGTTTGGATGAGGAGGCATCGCGCTGCCAAGAAATAAATATAAAAGATTATAAGTTTTGGTGGTTGAGAGTTGAATGATAACAGGTTAACTATCTTTAATATTTCAAGGATTTGGTTTGACCAACACAGGATTTTGATTTTGATTCACCAATGGAGTTTGAATAACAATAACCAAACTCATTAACTCAAATGAAATGCACAGATTTAACACAAGAAAGAGGTATGCCCTATATATATTAAATATATGGTTGCGTTACATCCGAAGTTAGAAAATTTTGACCTTTCTAAAGGTTTCTGATTACAGAAAGTTAAAGAAGGTAATACTTTTAGCCGATGGTCCTATTCTATATCAAAATTTAGGAGTTAGGCGAGCACTACTTGCTGCGCGGATTACGCTAGGAGCTTGACTCCGCATCCGATTGTTTGGCTCCCATGAGACACCTGTCTAAGGCAGCTTGTTGCTCCCTCAAATCTCTCATTTCAGAGAGAGCTGCAGTCATTTATTCCTGGGGGGATTGGGTGTGGAGTTGAGCATTCCCTTGTAGCATGTCTAGGCTATAGATATCAGTTGCGTTTTCTTCCATCCTTATGTCAACCTCGCGAATCCGGTTTGCTTGGACTCCGGATTGATAAGCCTGATTGGCAATTTTGCGTACCACAACTGGGAGTGCTTGATCAGCTGAACTTCCTCCGCTAAGATCGTAGAAGTCCCGACACATACCGTAAGGAGGACGCAGTCCTTGCTGCTGGCTCCAATGGTGGATGTGGCTTCCTCAGACGGGAGTTGGTCCTTGAAATCCCATCTTGAAAGGAGTTCGAACCGACGGAGGTCGTCCGGTTGGTGGATTGATTACCTCGGGCTCTGAAGCTGAGATATTTGAATCTTCCTCTTCCTCTTCCTCGTCTTCCATGGGTTCCTCCTCGGGGTCGTCTACAATCCATCCTTCATTACCTTGGTTGGGGTAGTAGGGGTCACCGGGGTGATGAAATCCAGCCATTGAGTCTATATGTGAATAGGGTTAAGAATTGACTATAAGCTAAAGTACGTAAAAATTACCCCTGAGTTTGACGGTTGACGATACCCAAATACTCCCATAGTATTTAAATTTGTATGCTTGGTACTAGTGTTTATTTTGGTAAGTTTTGATTTGTCGCTCACTACGACCATTCCTTTACATAGATTAGTCCAATCTCGGATAAATATAGTTGATCAGGCTATATTCATCCCAAATCCGATTACATATCGTAGTGTCTAACTTGTCTTAATACTTCTTGTATAGTTCTAACCATGAAAATATATTGTTGTATGCATGTATTTGTACTTTTACAACCCAAAATAATCTAAATTAAATGAAACGAGGTTTTAGGTGTAAAAACGTTTTGTCAGAGAGTTTTAGTCCCTTATGCATTTGTAGTTTTTATATCTTATGTGGTTCGATATACTTAGTTCACTATAAACAATGCTCTGATACCAATCTGTCACACCCCCAAACCAGAACGGCGGAATCGTTCGAGGGCGGATGACTTCATGTAGTATCGAAACAGTTGAATACATAGTAAAGAAAGTAACACAACCATCATATATATAATTTGAAAGTTTACATTATAGAAAAGTACGTGTTTCAAAAGAAATTACAATATGATGTCAAAATGAAATTAAACTAACGTCGCAGCGTCCCTTCTACAAAAGTTGTAGTTTACCTGTATTATTGAATCCCTGAGAAATACAAGTGGTTTTGAAAGAGTAGGTCAGCATTTAAGCTGGTGAGTTCATAAGTATTTAGTGACAAAGTTTGTATGAAATAGAATGAAAATGGTTTGTACATGTTTAAATGTTCCTAGAAAATCCCATATTTTCTACTATAGTAGATGGTAGTTTAATTGTTCCAAATCTGTAATGCAATAGTGCTTTTCTTGCCTAAAATAGTAGGTTTATGTATAAATCGTTAAGGCATTTGAAAAACACCATAAATCAATGTGTTCTTAATACTCCATGTGAGTCTTATAACCATACTATTTGACCAGCATGCCTCACTACTAGAAAAATAGCCTTTTATGACGAGCAAACCACGACACTCATAATCTATGTTACGCAAAAGAGAGTGACATTAAAAAAGTGACATCTCTTCAAAAAATTTGAAGATTTAGGTCACGCATTATTGCGTGCCCTTAAATTAGTGTCTAATCCAAAAAAAAAAAAAAAAAAAAAAAAAAAAAAAAAAAAAACACGGAGGGAACCTCTAATAAAATACGTGTCATCTATGGATGTCGCTTTATAAATTTTTTTGCAACGCGCGTTGCATCCCCTAATAAACAGGCGGGGGGAAAATGAAATCCTAAATAATTGAAAACCCCGCCTTTCTTTTTTCTCCTTTCCCTCTTGCCCTCCTTTCCCCTTTGCCCTAATTATCGACGCTCAAATGAAAAGGAACGACTAGACTCAAAGTTGAAATTGGTCGGAGAATACAGTCTACGATGTAAAGTTGAAAAAGAACAACTCAGAAAAATCTGTAATGCTGCGAGAATGCTTCTAACTCTTGAGGACAAAGATCCACGAAGAATCTTCGAAGGCGAACTCTCATGAGGACCATTATCTAGGGAAAACTTCATTGAATGCCGTCTTCCAACCCTCGTCTTCATTGAACAGACTATTTATTATCAAAAAATCACAGGGACCATTATCTAGGGCTTTTTTCAAGGAGTGCTTTGTGCAATGTTCTCTACCTCGGCTCTCCTCACCTGCAAGCGACCTCAACTCACCTCTTTCCACCGGAGACCTCAGGCTCACCTCACCTTACCGGAGACTGGAACGATTGCTCAAGTTTCTAAGCCCTAGGGCTGATTAAGGTATGTTTATCATGCTCTCGACACACCTCAACAACACCACTAAAACATATTCTTAGTCGTCGACTTACTCTGCTAACCAATGTTCTCCGTATCGCCTACTTCTTGCCTTCCCATGGTTCGCTAATTAGTTCTGATTCGCCAAAGCTCATGACTCCATGTGAGTTCTTCCCTTTGTGTTTTATCTGAAGAAATTATAAAATTTTATGATCAATGTTCATGATAATTACCTGATTTACCTGATTGAAATCACTCTCCGTAGACAAATGATTTGATCACAAAAAAAAAAAGTGAATTTGGAAAATTTTTATTTGGTCACTCGTGAACCATGAGAGCAGGTAACCTGTTTGAATAAATGAATATGAGATGTTACTTTTAAAATTTCTGATTGCGAGAGAAAAAAGAAGAAACCTATAAAGCATGTAACCTAGTTTCATACGTAATTTCATTAAGTTATTTAGCATACCCAACTAATTGAGGGTTAAATGTTTGTTTTCATTACTGTTAATCTATTGTTTCCATATGGACCGGGTAATCTATTGTTTCATGCATTTACCCTTTCATCATTTCCGATTTCCTTTTGCATTTTATATGCTTTTGAGATAATCTGCTATCAGACAAGATGTATGTCTGTTTCTATCTGACCTTATTAGTTTCCCACTAATACTGATTAGATGAGTAGGGTGACCTGTTATCATGTATGCTTGCCACATAAAGTTGTATTTTGCCATGCTTGAGTAACTTGCACCAATAGTTATTAAGCAAAAAGCTTGTAGTGGGTGATTTAGTTTTATTAGTTAGAGTTCACATGGTTATCAAAGTAGTTCGCTTTAGAGATTTGTTTGAGGCTGCTGTTGCTATATGCTAAACCCAGCAGCATATTGTTTGTTATAACTTCACTCAAAGTTTGGCCTGAACTATTTTGCTAATGTTCTCATATATCTTTTTCTTAAATCATAATTTTCAGGGTCTATATTTTTGTGTTCCATTTCGTGAACAACTACTCAAATATTATGAGAAGGTTAAAAATCCAGATGTAGAAGAAAATCTCCTTACATGTTTGGCAGAACTGTTTACACAGGTATACATTTTTACTTGTAAATAAGCTTTTAATGGTAGTTATTCTTTTCTCTTAGTCACTTTATATTCTACACAATGGGCTTTTTTCCATAGCTGTAACCATTCCATATTTTTTTAAGTTGCATTTTATTTTCCTCAAGATTTATATTCACCATTTGGGTTACTTGTATCAGATTAGTACACAAAAGAAGAAAACAGGTGGTATTGCTCCAAAACGCTTTGTACAAAGAGTGAAGAAAGAAAATGAACTTTTCCGTGGTTACACGCATCAGGTATTATAATTATATTATATAATAAACCAACCTCTTACATCAAATATGAAAATCCATTTACACTTAATGTTTCTGATGATGTTTTGAGTTTTGTGTAGGATGCACATGAATTTTTTGAAGTTTTTGTTAAACGAACTAGTTGATATACTAGAGAAAGAAACAAAAGGTACAAAAGAACATTCATCACCTCCTGAAAAGATTCCCAATGGCATACATGTCCCTCTGGCCAATGGTGTAAGAAAGGAGCCCTTGGTTACATGGGTTCACAAAAACTTTCAGGTATATTCATATCTTTATTATTTTTCATTTTACTTAGCTTACCAATATCAAATATTAAACTCATCAATTGTCCTAATTTTTCCAATTTCAGGGTATACTCACAAACGAAACAAAGTGTTTAAGATCTGAGACTGTAACTGCAAGAGATGAGACACTCTTAAATCCGAGCCTTGATATTGAGCAAAACAATTCCATTACAAGTTGCCTAAAGAACTTCAGTTCCACCGAGACTTTAAATGCTGAGGATAAGTTTTTCTGTGATAAGTGCTGCAGGTTTCTACTTTTATTTTTATTTTTTATTTTTCTGTAATAATGGTTTTTTTATGAAGGAAATGTAAAGATGTTTTGTTTTTTAGAGTTTACAGGAAGCACAGAAGAGGATGAAGATCAAGAAACAGCCGCATATTTTAGTGATACATGTCGCAAATATGCCAAATCTGAAAGGATTATTTTCCATTATAATGGTCATGGTGTACCTAAACCAACTACCAATGGTGAAATTTAGTTTTTAATAGGGTAATTATATGTTTTTATTTTGCACTATCTTTCTATATTCATGCCTTGTATTCAATAGTTTCCCTAGACTAATTTCCTCTATTCTTGTCAAATGTTGTAGAGTTATACACGGTATATTCCATTGCCTATCAGCGATCTTGACTCATGGCTCAAGACTCCGTCCATATATGTTTTTGATTGTTCTGTTGCAGGGATGATTGCCAATGCCTTCATAGAGGTATTATTAACTATTTATTTCTTGACAACATTGTTATTATTGTTTGACTAAATGCTTGAATATCATTTATATGTATATAACTCCAGGATTGGACTCCCTCAAGTTCTTCTTTAGGAACTTCACCAAGAGACTGTATTCTACTTGCAGCATGTGAAGCACATGAAAAAGTCATGAGTTTCCTGTTGATGTCTTCATTTCTTGCCTTACAACTCCCATCAAGATTGCCTTAAGATGGTTTTGCACTCGATAATTACTACATGAATCACTTGATTATTCACTTATAGACAGAATACCTGGGAGACAAACTGATCGTAAGAAACTTCTTGGTGAGTTGAACTGGAGATTTGCCTTTATTGATTATTCACTTGATTGTTCTCGTGTATCTTATCCAATGTTACCCCCAACTCATCAACACCATATGTGGTAATAAACACATGAACTTATTTATGATGTTATAATTCTTGAATCTTGATGAATTTGGTTATGGTTTGACCACATGTCATTACAGGGATGCATGGGATATGGCTGCTGAAATCTGCCTTTCACTTGATTGTTCTCCTGTATTTTATTTTGGTTATGGTTTGACCACGTGTCATTATAGGGACGTACATCACTTAGAATTTTTCATTTTATTCATTTTTACATTATGACAAATCTATGATTATGAGCATACTTCCATGTCTTGCTTGCTTTTCAGTTTTTTGGTGAGTTGTACACAGTTTGATCTTGTGAAAGCATCTGGATTGGTTCCTCCTGTGATGCGATCATACAGTAATAATATTAATGGGGATTAGGATTTGACAGAAGGTAAATTGATGACATGACAACAGCAAATCCTAGGAAAGAAGGTTATCTTGGTCCGCTTGAGTATACTTCATATGCTGATTGCTACAAGCAAAAGTAAGCATTCAAGTCTTGTACCATTTCGTTTCTAAACTGTTGCGATCCAAAAAAAAACAGAGAGAGGAAAAACGGAATAACCATATATATATATATATATATATATATATATATATATATTAAATTGTAATCCATAAAGTCAGAAAAGACACAACCCCTTCCCTTCCTTTACATCTTGTTCAATTTTCTTTATGTTGTACATTCCAATAACTGATTTGTCATGCTGCAGGTTTTGTTTGAAGATTTGGGCAACTTTAAGCAGGTTAACTCTGCAATCTTCACATTTTATTTTCTCACAACATTTTGGCATTGAAATTTAACATTGGTGACATAATGCTCCAAGCAGTAATGATGTTCTTTATCCCTCAGTATTATTGGCTAGCACTTTGTATCTCTTTCAAGCATGTATATCTTCATAGTGGATTTGAAAAGTTGTTTTTTACTCCATTAATTCCCACTTTTCTAGTCAATTAAATTTTAAAATGTGCTTACCATATTCACCAATGATGTTGCAATATTGGTGATATGTTGATAGCTAAACCTTCCAGTATTTCACTCTTTTCTATTTTCTTAACTCTCATAGCAACACAATGTTCTTATTATATATCATTTTGGAACAACTTTTTTTACTACGTTCATGGGCTGGCAGCCCGATCAGTTCATTATTATCATCATCTAGGACCAATTCTACAAGACTCCGGGTTCTTCTTCCTGTATGTATAACTCAATGCTCGAATCTTTCTTTATTCATAAAACACATTATTTATGTCTCTAAAGTCCTAATGATCATATTTATAATTATGTTTATTTTTCGTGAAAGAACTTGGGTAGGAAAGAGCATATGTCAGTGAGACATTATTCACCTTTGTCTTCCTTTCCTTTGTCCTGATAATTATTCTTTCCATTTAATGTTTTGTAAGCTCTAATTACTTTGCATTTATGATTGTTATGTACATTCAGTTCCAATGGTTTTCTTTATTACTGACGGGGCTGTTGAAAACGAGAGAAAAATTTGTGAAGTTATAAAGAAACAACTAGAAAACAAAGGATCAAAATTGGCCCCACGTATTAACACATTTGGTATAGGTATTGCTTCGCATTATTATTCCCTCCTTTTACTATACATACTTATTTTATTTTTTAGACAGAGAAAATAAGCAGTTTGTTTTTAATTGTAAGTGTGATTGACATTGCGTTCTCCTTTAATTTTATTTCCACTTTTTCTTAGATCTGAAAGATTTTATAAGCTTGCATACCTTGTTGTTTCCTTGATTGTGCAGGATCATACTGCAATCATTACTTTTTGTGAATGCTTGCAATGATTGGGAAGGGTCATTATGATGCTTCTTACAATTCAGGTACATAGTTCATATGTGTTTCAAAACATTAAAATTTAAATGGAGGGGAAGCCAAGGAGTTTGTTCCTCTTCTTTTTGTGTTCTATTCTCTTACCCTTGGCTTCTAGTTATTTGTATTTGTTGTCATCTGTTTTTATCTTTTTGACGCAATGCAACATGTTGCTGCTGAAGGCATAGCCTTGGTCAAACAGGCAGAAGATGCTGCAAGTAATAAGAAGGTAGAAAAGAGATTGCAGGTTGATCCTGCTACATGGCCAATAATGATCTTTAGGGACTGCTAGAAGGATTGGAGATTGCAGTTAAGCTTCTATCTACTACTTCACGCTAAGGACTTGATGAATTTAAGCTAGCAATGTTTTACTTGATTTGGACATGAACCCTAAGATATCATATTTTGACATGGCTAGAAGCTTTGGAGGAAACAAGACTCAAGCAAAGGTAAACACATAGAGAGTTGTTGGCACATAGTAAGCTAGATAATGCAATTGTATATAAATGAGTTCATTTTTTTATAACATTTACTCACTATTGGAATAATTATTTGTATTTGACATATTAGTGAAATAAATTATCTTTGTTATTTATGGAATTTTATTTTGTATTATGAGATTTTTAATGTATTATTTAATTTGAAAATTAGTAAATCTATAAATAATATTTTTTTAAACATTTAAAATTATGATACGCAAAAATGTGTGTCATCTTCATTCATGACATGGCCTTTCTTGACAGGGACTTTCTTGATACGCATTGCGTGTCATTAACACGCACGTCATAAGGTTATGACACGCGAATGCGTGTCGTCTTCCTTTATGACAGGGTCTTCCTTGATACGCATTGCGTGTCGTAAACGCGCGTCGTAATTGCACGTCGTAAATGAGCGTCGTAAATGAGCGTCGTAAATGCGCGTCGTCTCTCTTTATGACAGGGCCTTCCTTGACGCACATTTGTGCGTCATCTTTTTAGGTCATTACATAGAGTCGAAATATCGGGTTGTCACACATCGAACCTTCACAATACGAGTTTGCTTCGTACGCTTCACTTCCCTATCCATTATCTCGACTGGTTATTCGATGTATGGGGGATTCTAGTTGATTTCGATTTCTTCTAGAGGAATGTCAAGATTTTCATCGGATAAACATTTCTTTATTTTTCGAGATGTGAAACATGGGATATACATTGCTGAGCTCCGAAGGTAGCTGCAACTTATATGCTACTGGACCGATTCGGGCATGAATGTTGAACGGTCTGATGTATCGCGGGTTCAATTTTCCCTATTTCCCAAAGCGAATCATTACTTTTCAGGGAGATTCTTTCAATAGTACCTGATCTCCGACTTGGAATTTCAGTGGTCTTTGTCGTTTGTCAGCATAACTCTTGTGTCTATCTCCTGATGCTTGAAGTCGAGTTGTGATTTGGATTATCTTCTCTATCGTTTCGCAAATGGTTTTTTGGTCCCGTGAGAGTAGTGGCGAGTGATTCGCATTTACGACCATAAAAGTGTCAAAAGGAGAAACCTTGATGCTTGTGCGATAGTTGTTATGGTATGAGAATTCAATCAAGGGCAACTTGGTATCATATTACTTGCTAAATTCAAACACCCAGACTTGGAGCATGACTTCGAGTGGTTGAATGGCTTGTTCGCTTTGGCTACTGGTTTGAGGGTGGTAAGCAATTCTCATGTCTAGTTGTGTTCCCATAGCCTTCTAAAGTGACTGTCAAAATCTTGAAGTAATTTTATTATCTCGATCCACGCAGTGCTTCCTCCGCGATATTCTCTGGCTTTGATGCTTTCTAAGGCGGATCGTAGGTGTTGACAGTGTTTTGTTCTTGCTTTGTGAGAAGACGAGTATGTTATTGATGAAAATAATTAAAAGGTTGACTAGGAATGGTTGGTAAAACTTGGTTCATAGGGTTTATGAATAATGTGGGAGCATTCGTTAGACAGAAGGGTATCACGACAAATTTGAAATGATCGTGACGAATTCAGAAAGCAACTATTGGAATGTCCTTTTCTCATACTCAGAGCTGATGATAACCGGTTCTTAGATCTTTTTGGAGAAGCAACTAGCTCCTCGGGGTTGGTCCAATAGGTCATCAGTCCGAGGGAGTGGGTATCGGTTTTCGATAGTTAGCTTATTCAATTTCCTAAAATCGATGCACATTCTAAAGTATCCGTCTTCTTGATGAACATGACTGGAGCTCTCTAGGGTGGAAAGCTTGGTCTGATGAATTCTTTGCTCAAAAATTTTATTAATTGACTGGATAACTCCTAACTTCAGCGGGAGCTAACCTGTAGGGTGAATTGGCAATTGATGTGGCTCCTATTATTAGGTCGATTCGGAATTCGAATTATCCACAGTCAATCATACTTTTGAGTGTGTTTTGATTTCAAATGAATGATTTTGATTGAGCATAAGATATGATATACACTTAGAGTACAGGTTTTAAAATAGATGATGTTTACATGAGAGTAGAATTTCCTAGCAAAAATGCTAGTTATGACACAGATGCAGACATATAGACAGAAAACATCACTTCATTAGACATTTAGTAGAAGAGGGACTCATCGTAGTAAAGAGGGTATCGTTAGAGGAGAACCCAGCAGACCCCTTAAAAAGGGACTGAGTTGGATTAAGCATTTTTAGCATGCTAGGAGCATTGGCCCGAGGGAAGATATTAGTTTTTGTGATTAGATAGACAGTTCGAAACTTGTAATAAATAAATGTAATTGACATTTGATGATTAAGTGATGGAAGATTTATTTAGGAGTAAAGTTTACTGTGTTTTGACAATTGTTTATTCTGTGTTTCATTTTGCATGTTTTGACTTCCTGAATAATAGGATTCTCCGAATTTGTAACAACCCAAAATACGATCCAAATATTTTAGTTTAAATAATACTAAAACCATAACATCGAATGCCATAAAATAGAAATCATATTTCTATATCTCAAAACTATAATAACGTGTCGTGATAAAAATTGTGTCAACTGTGTAAAATCATATCTACAAAAAACTAAACCGACTCCCAGGATAAAACTGAAGTTGTAGTGTGTGCGATGCCATCATCCCGAGCCGTTCCCTTTGCTTGCGGAAGTACCTAAAACCAAAACTGAAACTGTAAGCTCCAAGCTTAGTGAGCTCCCCCAGACTACCACATACATATAATCATATAAACACATATTAGCCTTGCCCACTGCATCGGACCGAAGTCCGAAACAAACCAGGGCCTTGCCCTCTACATCGGACCGAAGTCCAGAACTGACTGGGACCTTGTCCCCTGCATCAGACCGAAGTCTGGAGCTAACTGCATCGATCGAAATCCGGAACTGACTGGGACCTTGTCCCCTGCATCGGACCGAAGTCTGGAAACTGACTAAGAAATACATAGGATAGCATAAACATATCAACTAGCATAAACACATATACTGCATACTGCATCGGGCCGAAGTCTGGAACACATCACACAAAGACGTGCTTGAATCACGAAGACATCAAGCACGCTGAACTACTACATTGGACCAAAGACTGGAACTGACTGCTAACTAGACGGGCCGACATTGTGGCCGTAGACCCATTCCTACTGGAAGGAAAACTCACCTCGAAAGTTGGCTGCTGAAACTCTACGCGGGGACTGCTTGTTGCTACTCCAGTCTCTCATGGCTACAATTCCCATAAACACACTCAATCAACTACTGATAACCAAACTGAGGGTAAAATGACTATTTTACCCCTGGTCAAAGTCAACTTCCAGTCGACCGGACTCGCCGAGTCAGGGCGCAGACTCGTCGAGTCCCTCCTTTACTAATTCTGACTTTATCTCTCTAATCCCCTTTCCCACTCACTGATTCGCTCTGAACTCACAACTCGAAGAGAAAATAAGGACTCACAACTCGACTCGTCGAGTCCAAATAATAACTCTACGAGTCAAAACGCAGATTCCATGCAATCGAATCCTAATCCATTCTAGGGCCTGTAACTCGTAGAACCGAGCCCTTGGGACCATCTAAACACATTAAGTTGCTGACTTTACGTGTAACTACGAAGGAATGAAGTCATTTCACACAAACACTACTTTTCTCGGGAAAAACTCATCCAACTCGCCGAGTTGTAGAACAACCCGTCGAGTCTAAGGCAATCTTCATCGGACTCGCCGAGTTGCTCATCCAACTCTTCGAGTCAAGGGCTATCTTCATATGACTCGCCGAGTCAAGCTTGTGACTCGTCGAGTCCATTTAGTCCCTTTTCCATACAACCCTGATTTGAGCCATGCAGCGGCTCTAATTCACAAATTCATGCTTCTAGGGCATGCTTATCACGTAAAGTTGCAAACTTTACATGCATGCATGGATTTAAAGGCCTCAAATGCCAACCCTAAGCTCTTAATGGGGTTCCAAGTTCAAGAGGGACTTCAATCACGACCTTAACTGAAACTTTATACTTCTAGAATGTAATAAGAGTCCAGATCTGAAGTTTTCATCCAAGGAGAGTCCATATCTCAAATTTTGAATTATAAAAGGTTATAAAGAAAGCATAACAAGCATAAAGGAGTTTATAATGGAGAATACACAAGGCTATAACTTCATTACCTGGATGAAGAACAAATGTAAACTAACTCCTGGATCTTCCTTCCCTTCAATGGACCTTCTTTCCTTTCCAAAGCTTCCAAGCTATCACAAACACACTCAAACTCAACAATGGGGCTAGGGTTTACAGGGAGTATGTTCTGAGAGTGATAGAGGCGAGGTTGGGGGCACATAAGTATGTTTAAATAGGGTGCAAACCCTTAAAATTAGGGTTTCATCCTGACAGGCGGACTCGTCGAGTTCAGAATATCGACTCGTCGAGTAGCCAGCTCAAACACGTGATCGTCCCATCTCTACTCAACGAGTCGGGCTACAGACTTATCGAGTACCCCTTCAGAAAAGAAAATAATTTGTCTGAATTACATACCAGAAATGCGGCGTTACAGAATTATCCACAGTCAATCATACTTTGGAAGCAAGTTATGAAGATAGACTGTCATGAATCGGCTTGTAGATTGTATAAGGTGTTTAGACATATCAAACGTTTGATGAAACATTCATGAGTGCTCCTGAAATAAGATTTGAGTATTGAATTAAACCCACACTCAAATGAATCACTTCATGGAATTCATCACACAAGTGATTGCGAGATGATAATATTGTATAGTCTTCAAACCAAGATATATGAGTTGTTGATTACGATTGGGTTGTGCATTGATAGTACGTACATGTATCAGTAACTTGATGTTATAAAATGTATTATTGTGTATAAATTAACAAATAACTAGTACAAGCATATAAGTAGAAATTTATTTGTTCCATTTATCCTAAGAGGATTTCAAGCGATATCTTAGGCCCATCGATGATTTTGTCTTCTGTGTCAAGCCCGATCAGGACTGAATTGATGTGTTCAACTTAGTTCTATGTTAAACAAATCAGAAATCGGTAAACAAACAGTTGGATAGTGAGTATGACTCTATTCCATGTCTTTGTCCACACGATATCTTGAAGAACAAAGGATTATATGATCCCTTATCTAAAGGACGCGTCATTGACTAGGTCATAGTTCGACGATGGCTATTTGAGAGCTACGATTGCTAACCGGATTTTGAAGTTGCTTTGGTAATTATAGTTATTAGAATTATCCAACTGGGAGACTATTGGATTAGGTGTCTAAGCCCATAACTATAATTGGTATGTACTTGATCCAATAGTAGCATGGTCCTTTTGGGTTTCCTTAACCATAGCAATTTGATACGATGAATAATAGAGAAAGAGGTCAATTGTGATTTATTAATAAATAATACAAATAATATATTAATTGAAAAATCATATTATTTAGATGGTATTGATCAGAAATTAATTTGAAATTAATTTGGTGTTCAAAAGAGACTGATTAAATTGCGGGGATTGATATTGCAATTATATGATAATTGTAAGTTGGGCTTATGGATCCCATGGAAGGGATGGATGAAATTGTATGTGTAGCTTACATAGAACTCAACAAAAGGGAGATTCTGGAAGGATCTAATGGGTTGCTTAAGGCCTAAGCAGAGAATTAGAGTTCTAGTCAGAAACCCTAGCAGCTCAATTATATAAGGAACCCCTAGGGATCCTGAAATAGGCCACTTGATCCTAAGAGAAACCCTAGCCAAATTTTAGAGCCTTCCCACCTCTCTCATAATCTTTTAATTGCTACTTGGTGTTTGTGACTCACTAGAGGTGCAAAAATTGAGGCACTAAGCTCTTGAAAGTCAAGATCAAGCAAGCTACAAGAGAAAGGCAATCATCTAACTTTGTATTAGTTGTTAATTTCGAAAATAGCTTGCTATTTTAGGGTTTATGATTTCGATAATTTAATTGCATGTATAACTTGAGAAAAACCTAGATCCAAAGCATTAGGGTTGCATGTGCACCATAGGAATCTTATAGTGGTCAAAACCCATCACTTTATACATACGGAACCCTTGTGACATATACTATAATTTAGTTAAGATTATTTATTCTAAATAATTATCTATCAACATGTCATTTTTGACGCTTATTGATTCCAAATTCACTAGACCGAATATGTGAGCGTTACACCACATACAACACATTATAGTGGGCTCTGCCCTAGGGCTATATTCAATCCAGTTGAATGCTATGGTCCACCTATAGTCTTATAACCACTTTTATTGCTATAACCCCTACTGCGGTCTTTCCTGTTATGGTCCCCCATAGTCTTTCATATAGTTTCTATGGTTCGCCATAGTCTTTTCTATAGTTGTTATGGTCCCCCATAGTCTTTCATACAGTTTCTATGGTCCCACGTATTCTTTCATACACTTGTTATTTTCCCTCCACATAGTATATTGAGAAGACTCACTTGATCAAAGAATTGAAATCCACTTCCTGAATTCCAATGAAATAGCTACACAAATTGCCTAAACCAAAAGATTTATTGGTAGAAAAACAATGTTCGAAATCAATAGTTAAAGGCTCATCATGTTGTAAACAACGTTGGTCGTGTCGTGGTCAGGATATGACAAAATAGACGGGAGACCTCTCTTCCACCACGTCATGGTCAGCGACCCACCGCGATATGGTTTCTCTACCTAATAGCCTTAGCTATTAAGGAATTAATCCTTAATGTCTAGAGAAAAAAATTTCAGATCTTACTCTTCTAAGTGATTTAATGGATAATGTTTACAAATATATCCATTATCAGTTCCAAGTCTCTTTAAAACTCAAACCCAAACGCTCCAAAGGTCAAATCTCTTGCATGACAGAAAGCAAACATTTTCATAACCATTTTTCCAACAATACACAATGTAGAGGGCAATAAATCCAAGCATAAAGTTATGTATTTCTATAAACTCCAAGAACTCCCAAGAAATGAACCAAAACGGACCAAAAAGACAATAAGACAAGATTTAAGATACAAAGGATCAAGTTAGAGATTTTTTATACACAACGATTAAGAAATATGGATGCAAATTTTAATATAACTGGATCCAAGATGCTAAGCACCAAGAATCATCTCCTTAATCTTCGAGAAGGCACCAAAAGCCCAAAACTTCGAAAGAAATCGAAGTGGATCAATATAGAGGCTAAGTTTTACTCCCAATGAGCTCTCAAAGGGATGAAGTCTATAAAATGACCTAAAATCCAGAACAAGTCCTTTAAATATGGCACAAACCCTAATTTTTTTGGCTTGGGCAGCAAAACTCACCACGCCATGGTGACTTTCTCACTACGCCATGGAGATGGGTTTCACTTAATTCGTTCCAAATTCAAACAATCATAACTTCTTCGTTCTAAGTTCATTTTCAATGATCTTTATATGCACATAAATGTATTAACAAGCCCTACAAATATATCTAGTTACTTTTGACTTAATGAATACCAAACTTAATTCGTCAATACATACAAAGAGTTCAAAATATCACTTTTTTCCATTTTTCCCCTTAGCTCCAATTCACTCTTTTAGGGGCTTAAATCACGAACCAATATTATCAACATCTAAGATGGTCTAAACTGTATTTCTTTGAAGCCTAATACCTTTATTTGATCAATTTACAACTCCCTATCCTAAAATTAGAAATATCCCAAAGCTGGTTAATACAAAATGATTAAAATCCAACTCTATATGTTGACCATCTCCGGTTGCTTTTGAACATCAAATAGTTATATAAACAAGAAATATTTTTGATAGACTTAGATGGGAATGTTTGTAGTTTTGGATTTGATTTGGTTGTAAAGAGATTCCATGCTTCTTCTTGGACAAGAGTTTAACTTTTATATCCTTCTGAGTTTCCATCCATAAAAAACATCCATAACGTGAGTTATAACTACAAATTTACAACCATTATTGGTTGATTTCACATGCATCCAGTTTCTTCCAGTTGATTGTTTTAAACAATTAGTGATTCTTTATATAATCACTTCCTGTTACCTCAATGCCTAGCCTCTTGCTTGGATGCTTTTGTAGTAACTAAAAAAATAAAAAATTATGAATTGAGTGGCCAAATATAAATGGTCAATAATCATTTTTTTAAATACACTAACCCCTTTTAAAAGGTCACATTCTTCACTTAAAAAAAGTGCTAGTAGCTTCATATTATCTTTCAGTAACTTTTTGTGTACTTTGTCCATGTTTGAAGAATTCTGATTTAAAGAGTTACAAAATCATTTTATAAGAGCCTAAATTTTCTGGTTTTGAGGTTTAAAATTAAATTAATGATTCGATTTTATTTATATTGAATAACTGAGGCTTTAAATTTCAAAAAATTAAAGTACATTGCTATTTCTTGATCTTAAAAGGAAAAATCATGCATTATTCTGTTATTTTCAGACTCATAGATGATTATATAAAAAGGCTAGAAAAAGAAAAGCTTTTATGTTTTGCTTCTATTTTTTTATGTTTTATGTGTCTTACATTATGTTTGTGGTAGCTCATATTTTATTTAACATATTTCTTTAAACCTGAGTTAGGACTTAAGAAATTCCGATCATTCTTTAACTAGAGTTTTAGAGAGAAGTAAGTATCTATCCAGAAAATGCATTTACCGATTAATGATAATACTAATGCTAATTTTATGATCAGGGATCAGTTTTCCAAGATATGAAATGTATATTAAAGACGATGTTTGGCGGTCATGGGCCACATGGAAGAGGGTTGACAAAGAACGTAGTGATGAAATGTAGTTTTTACTTAGTAGTTTTATAAATTTATGAATGTAAAACTTCGTGTAAAATGAAATAGATAATTGTATTAATGATCAACATGTAAGGTTTATGTGTCTGGCCCAGAGAATGTGATGTTCTTGCTAATAAGGTATGGGACAATTATATAATGCAACAGTTTCCCGACACAATGCAAAGAACACATGAAGAATTTGTAAAACTTGACCTAGTTACAAATGTCAATGCCTTACTATAACGTGATTTAACTTTTCAAAAGGACTATCGCCCAAATTTGATTAAAAAAAAAGAGTATTAGGAAAAATGATCAATGAAGTGTGGAACACACCCAAATGGAAAAGTGTGTCACAATCAGATAAACAATACATAAATAAATTAGAAGATGGTTATGTTTCCAGAAATAATGGGGGGTTTTGTATCCATTCGTTAACATATGAAAAATATTGTAAGATATTTGCATTCCACCTTAGTTTCCACTAAGACTGTTGATTGTTTGTTTTCTCTTTTAATTTATTACTAAAAGATTTGTAACAAGAAAATCTTAAATTCCCTCATACATATATTGAACTTTTTGCAAGGTTGCACAGTAAAAAAGTCTACTCAAGAGTACATTACACCAAAGGCAACTAAAGTTTAGGTACTTGTAATTCTAGAATCAAGATCTTTGTTATATATTGCTTTCAAGAAACAACAATGTACTTTCATCTTTTTTAAAAGATAGTTCGAATTTGGATTCTTCATTGTCTTAGTTTTATTTTTATATTCATTTTTCTATCTTTATGTGAACCATGAGATAATGCTTTTCACGTGCTTTAACCACTTCTAATATATGTCGTAAAATGCATGTTTACTTTTTAATAATTAGTTAGTTTATTGAAAAAAAATTATTATATGTAAAATTAAATTATTAAAGTTTTATATGCATGACAATTGTATAAAAGGTATAGTAAGTATGGTGTATTTATTCTATTTCTCTTTATTAGTATCACATCACCATCAATTATTTTTGTATGCAAGTATCTTATATTTAATGTACAAAGCTCTAATGTAGGTGTCATTCCATAATGTTGTAACGGGTGTCATGTTTTTTTTTGCTCTATAATAGGAGGCTTATGAAGGTGTTATGGTGGATAAGTATGGAGTTGATACTATTTGCCATCCCCTATTGAATACTGAAACCTGGTGTGACATTTTCGAAGGGGTCAAGAAAGTAAGAATACTTTGATTTGCATCCATATCTTATCCAACAACGAGCTTTTTGGATGGAACATCTACTACAATAAATTAAATCCCAAGAGGTTTGTTTAATTTTGTCCATTATATTATCCTATTATAACATTTTACTTTATAAAACTTTCATATCATTACATTCAACTTAAACAATTTACCATGTTATAAAACGTTCCTAACATTGTATATTATAAAAAATCTTATTATGGCATTGTACTTACAAAATCTACTAGATTGTAAATTTTCCTATCATGCATAACATTCTATTATAAAAGTTTCCTATTTTGGCACTATACTTACAAAATATATCAAATTATAAGATCTTATATCTATGTTTTAACTGTATGTTGTGCATGAACGTGTAGAAGAAGAGATGCGTGGGGAGACAGACGCTAAAGTTGTAGAAATGGAACACAAAATACGTGGGGAAATGTATGTCAAATTTACAACGCTAGATATCAAATAACAACAAATTGATGCAAAATATGAAACAATGGAGAAGATGTATGTGACATTTCAAAATTTGATAGGAAATTGAAATTTATACTTCGAAAAATTTGATGGTTGGGTAAACTTTGATATCTGTGTTATTTGATGATTTGGTAAACTTTGATAGTTTCGGCATTGCAATGTTAATGTTAGGTTTTGGGTTTTATAATAATTTGATGTTTTAGCATCATTTATCTAATTTATGACAAAAATGGATGATACCATACTAAATAATAAGGAGGCAAATAGTAAAACTCATATAACACTACTAGAAAAACAGCCTTTTACGACGCTCATTGCGCGTCGTAAAAGGCTCAGATGACGCGCAAATGCGCGTCAAGGAAGGCCCTGTCATAAAGAGAGACGACGCGCTTTTGTGCGTCGTCTATAGACGACGCGCATTTACGACGCTCATTTACGACGCGCAATTACGACGCGCGCTTACGACATGCAATGCGTATCAAGGAAGGCCTTGTCATAAAGAAAGACGACACGCATTCGCATGTTGTAACCTAACGACGCGCGTGTTAATGACACGCAATGCGTATCAAGAAAGCCCCTATCAAGAAAGGCGATGTCATAAATGAAGATGACACACATTTTTGCGTATCATAATTTTAAATGTTTTAAAAAAATATTATTTATAGATTTACTACTTTTCAAATTAAATAATACAATAAAAATCTCATAATACAAAATAAAATACCATATATAACAAAGATAATTCATTTCACTAATATGTCAAATACAAATAAGTATTCCGAAAATGAGTAAATGTTATAAAAAATGAACTCATTTATATACAATTACATCATCTAGCTTACTATGTGCCAACAACTCTCTTTGTGTTTACTTTTGCTTGAGTCTCGTTTCCTCCAAAGCTTCTAGCCATGCCAAAATATGATATCTTGAGTCTCGTATGAATAGATCGCGCATAATAGGTCTAGCTTGTATCATTCCAAATAATTCCAATGCTGGTCTTTATACAAGCCAATAATTTGAGAACTTAATTTTACCATTATTTTATAATTAATCAAATAAGAAAACAATAAATAACTTCTGCCATATATGAAAGAGAACAAGATAAACAAGATCAGTATCGCCACTTTCAATTGCCTTAGTCAGGGCTGTATCTTCTTCCCCAATGCCTAGTAAAAAGGAACCTGGAAAAGCTAGTGCTACTTTCTTCCTGCTAGTCTGATCGGCATGAGCAGCAACTGCAGCATAAGAAATGCTTTTGCACAATTTTAACTGAAAAATCCCAAAAAGTTAGCCATTGACATTTTTTAGTGTACTTTAATTCTATAAAACTTTGAACAAACCTTATCAAGTACGATATATCCTGATAACCACTTCATGCAGAATAAGCCTTAAAAAGAATCTGTGACAACCCGATATTTCAACTCTTTGTAATGACCTAATAGGTCAAGTATTGTAAACATCTTTGAGTAACTAAAATTAACTTTGATATTAAAATGTCCAAAAAGTTTCTATTTAAATTCTTCTATGTTTAGATATCATCAAACCATGATCGTATGTAAAAAGAAAGCCCAAATCCGACTTCGTATATTGAAGTTATGATATTTCAAGTCCAGCTTAGCAACAAAGGGCTAAAAACTCGAAACGGAGATCAAGCGACATTTGGCCGGAATGACCTAAACGAGAATCGAAGGTCTCGACAATGGTATTTCAACGGTAAAAAGTCTGGCAAAAACCGACGTCAGATAAAGAAGTTATGAATTTTTAAAGAAATTCCTTAATCACGTCATTTTAATAAATAAATAATAAAAATAATTTCGGAATTTGCCAACGGAATCTAAACGAAAGTTGTAGATCGTAGTCTCACCTTCGCGGGGATATAAAGAACGTCGAAAACGGAGTTCGTATGAAGGAGATATGAATTTTTGATGTTTGATAAATAATTTATATATAAATTTTATTAAAAATTCGGTATTATCCGAAGAGGAGTCAGCCTAGGGCCGAGGTACGCACCGCGTACGCTCGTACACCCCGCGTACTCGAAGGGCACGGCCTCGGAACGTCCACGTCGCCCTATGCGAAGCTATCCGACCCGCTGTCCCATCCGACCCGCTCCGTCCGAAGTACGTAAGCAATGACGTACGGGTACGCGCTGCGTATGCCCGTACGCCCTGCGTTCGGAGGCGGTTCAGCACCCCTATAAAAGGGATGCGAGCCTTTCCGAAAAAGTGGTTCGTTTCCTCTCTTTCTCTCCCGATCTTGCCTCGATTTCCGTGCCCGTTCAAACCCGAAGCTCTGGTCTTTTTGCTCAAGTCCCGAAGGTCGATTTTACTCCCGAGATTCCCAAGAATCCCGAGAAAAATCCGTTTCACGAGACGAAGCTCTGCCCGGTTTTCGATCTCGCTATCTTCGAATTTCCAAGTGAGTTCATACCCCTTTACCCAACCTTTGAAATGCTTTTAAATGTTTTAAATACTTTAGGGGGGGATACAAGTTAAACACTTATAGTTATTGTTTCGATCACATGTGATGGCGTTAATCACATGTGATTAATAACTAGGAAACCAATGATTTTATCACTGTTCAAACTGTTTTACTTCAAAAGGTTTTACAAACTTTTTTACTTACCAAATGCTTTATTGTAAACCTTGTTTTACTACCTATAAATTTGCATGCCCATATATGTATAGCCGTATAATAAATGTTTAAAGGGCTTAGGAAAGCCACCTGTCCTATTTCCTTTTCCTCGATTTGGATGTGGTCTGGTGGAATTTCGGGTGACTATCCGAGGGTCGTTTCAATATTAGTTATATGTCGTATATACGTGTATAGACATAAAGGTACTTCCATATTCATGCTTATCAACACATCATTAGTAAGTTACCATCGGGGTAACACGGAATCATACTACTACGATTTCTAGATCAACGAGTCAGTTCATTCATGAGTCAATACTCATTACTAATAGAACATATACAACGATACTAGAACCAGTAATATTATATTACATATACACGAATACGTTAACAATTGTGATCCACTGTATGGGAGCATGTCTTAATTGTCATGACCCGAGTTGTAGCCAGAGTCTCTTGGAGGGAGAGCGTTGAGTTTGCGTATAGATCTATACTGGATTGACTATCCTACACCTTGCTGTTAGCTACAGTGGGACCGACAGGTCTACGGGTGCCAAACATCATAACTTATTTTTCGACTATACGTTGTCGATGTTACTAGTCGATAGTATGGTGCAATTTATCACACGATACCTTAATATAAACCCGGTTTAAGGTAGTTAGTACCGCAGTAGTTCATATAAAACGAAACTACCGTACTACAATAATTTACCCATTACATTTTGGTGATAACCTCACTTAAACTTAAATGTACAAACTATATTTTGTTAAATGATAGTTACACTTGGGAAATTACACACTTTTACATCAAACGAGCATACAAACAGTTAAGCCTTGGTAGAGGGCTACTTTAAACAGAAAATATAGGTTTTTTCTGAGAGATTCAAACGTTGACAAACACTTACATACATTTACAACTCACACTTGCGACAGGTTCAAAACGTTTTGATAACGAACCTCGACACTAAAATACTTATGAATTCACCAGCTTAATGCTGATAAACTCTTTCAAAATAACTTGTATTCTCAGGTCATCTGTAGACAGGTACCGATGCTAGCTTTTGAGAAGATGGAGCGCATTCAAGACTCAACATACTATTTTGATATACATTATATTTTTGGTGTCTAAAACTGTACGGAACACGCTTATATTAAAATTTTATATTTAATGCAATGGATGATGTTGTTTGCTTATTTACAATTATTGTGTTGTGATACTCTACACGACGTCCTCCGCCCCAGAATGTTTCCGCCATTCTTGGTTTTGGGGTGTGACAGATTGGTATCAGAGCATTGTTTATAGTGAAGCAAGTATATCACCCATAAAAGATATACTAAACTATAAACCCATTTGGGATTAAAACACTCTGACCAGGAGTTTGTACTTTAAATAGTTAATTCAGTATACTAGTCTGCATTCATACTAAAACCAGTGTCACAACGACAAGAACAAGAGTATTACGATTGTTAAATATCACAGGTAAGCTAGGGGATGTATGGTCAGTCCTTGGAATGGCATAGCCTGATCAACTATGCTGGTCCGAGGAGTGATTAGCATATGCCCTAGAATAGTTGTGATGTGTTAACAAGTCTAAAAACTTACCAACAATGCCACAAAAAGATCAGTGGAACTTAAACTTAAAATACTATAGGCGTATTTTGTGCTATTAACTACATACATACTATATCTTTATACCTCTCTTCTCGCGTAGATTTAAATGGCTGGATTCCATCACGACGACCCGTACTTTCCAAATGAAGGCAACATAGGAAGGCTCGAAGCAAAGTCTGACGATGAACACCAAATTCCGTTGGATGATCATCAAGCTGAAGGCTTCTCAGATGGATCAGACTCTGAGCCTGAAGTCAACAACCTACCACTCGTAGGTCAACCCCCGAACAACAACCCTCGACCAGCTTTTCCAGATCCTACTCCCTTATGGGCAAACCACTTGAATCGTTGGAGTGATGAACAGGGTCAACCCTTACCATACTTTGGGGACCGAAGCTTTCACAACGTCAGCAATGGTGGCTCTGTTGACCGAGCCCTGCCTGTCATTATCCGCAGAATAGCTCGTAATGTCGAGCAAGGTAGAGCAGCCGTCGACCGGGTCATGGAAATTGATGCCAACTCAGGTGTCAACACAGTCCGCATCTGTCGTCTTGAAGAAGACATGGAACGGACCCGGAGAACCAATGAAACCCTACAGCAACATCTGGTTGCCTCTCAAGCTGAAGTCATGGAACTCCGAACTCGTCAAAGTGCTCATGAGCAACACCTTCAAGAGGTGGTCCGTCAAATGAGAGACCTTAGGGTTCTCCCGAGAAATATTCGTCGCCGTTAGATGATGCCTAGTACATCATTATCTTTTGGGTTAAAGATTTGCCTTTAACATCTATGCTCTAAGTAGCACTTGTATGTAAAATATTCCTAACTTTCAGTACTCTAATTAGGAATCTAAGAACTGTCAAACTTTTCTATATGGTATGATGTAAGACCTACTGTTAGGTCAATTTTCATTAAACTCATTACATCAGTAATACCAGTATTATTGAAATCTATCTTAATTGTGGGAAAAATCTATACACTTGTGTTTTCCTACTAATATTCCTTGTTGTGATTTCAAACACTCATTCAACTGTTGGGCTATGGTTAGTTAGTCCATGTATCACTCTCACATTGCTTACAAATTGATTCTTACCATTTTCTTAACTTTATAAACTTATAGCTGAAAGATGCCTCCTCGCAAATCTCCCAGGAATAATCCTGCACCACCACCTCCGCCAGCTCCGGTCATCGATACTGCAGCCCTAAATGCTGCCGTAGCTACAGCAGTGGCAACTGCCATGGCTCAGTATCACCCTTCTGATGCCAGCAGAGGTGGAACCCCTGTGGAATCAATCCCGGTTGAAAACCCTGTGCGCTCGAGAGAGTGCTCTTACAAGGATTTCACCAACTGCAAGCCGAAGTCCTTTCATGGGACCGGCGGAGTCATTGCTCTCTCGCAATGGTTTGAGAAGACTGAAGCGGTCTTCGAAATATGTTCATGCCCTGCTGCGAGCAAAGTGAAATACGCCGCATGCACTTTTGAAGGAAAGGCCCTAACGTGGTGGAACGGCCACGTTAAATCTCTAACTCTTGTCGTAGCCAACGACATAGGCTGGGAAACGATGAAAGACCTCATGATTGAGGAATACTGCCCGAGGGGCGAGATCCAGAAACTAGAGCAGGAGCTGTGGAGCCTGACCATGAAGGGCACCAATATTGTTACTTACACTGCCAGATTCAGCGAACTGGTGGCCCTCTGCCCCAATATGGTTCCCACTGAAGGGAAAAAGATCGAAAGGTACATATGGGGGCTTGTACCTCCATATCAGGGGAATGTTCTAGCATCAAACCCCGCTACCTTCGACAGTGCCAAACGGTTGGCACAACGACTCATTGACCATGGAGTCAAAACCTCTGCAACCACAACCACCCTAGCCATCCCGGAACTCTCCAAACCCGCTGACATGAAGCGGAAATACTGGGATGAAAAGAAGAAGCAACAGGCAGCCAAAAAGCAGCAAATTGTGGCAATACATGCCGCAATAACCCCTGCTGCTACAACTACTCCGGTGGGTGGGTATGCTGGAAGTTCGCCCAAGTGCAACAAATGCAACTACCACCACAATGGCCCCTGCCATGAAATGCAGTGCTCTAACTGCCACAGGAGAGGACACACAATCCGTTTCTGTAAATCTCAGGCGAGACCGATCGCCCAAGTCCCCGGCTCTGGCGCGAGCCCGACCTGCTATGGATGTGGCGAAACAGGCCACTATAAAAGGGACTGCCCCAAGGCGAAAAATTCTGGCGGAGCAGGGAGGGTACTAGCGATAGGCCACGGGGAGGCAGTAGCTGACCCGACAGTGGTGACTGGTACGTTCCTCCTCGATGACTCCTATGCATGCATTCTATTCGATAATGGAGCAGAGCGAAGCTTCGTAAACCATAAATTTACTCGCGTGCTTAATCAACCACCATACGCACTCAAAGACCTATTCACAGTAGAAATGGCTAATGGAAAAACTGAAAGGATGAGTAGCATATACCTAGGTTGTACCCTAACTCTAGATAACCATTCAATCCCAATCGACCTCATGCCAGTCTCAATAAAAGGTTTCGACGTTATCATTGGCATGGATTGGTTAAGCCTTCATCGCGCCGACATCATGTGCTATGAGAAAGCAGTCCGTTTAAACCTCCCGTCTAATGAAACTCTTATAGTCTACGGCGACAAACCTGGTACGAGTCTTCGCATTTTATCAACTATTCAAGCACAGAAATATCTGCGCAAAGAATACCATGCATTCCTTGCTCACGTCGTCGACACGAGCCTCGAAACGAAAGAGTTAAAGAACATCCCTGTAGTGAGCGACTTCCCCAACATTTTTCCAGAAGAACTACCCGGGTTACCTCCGCAACGACAGGTCGAGTTCAGAATAGACTTAGTCCCAGGAGCTACTCCAGTAGCCAAGTCGCCCTACCGTTTAGCACCAGCTGAGATGCAGGAACTCTCTGGTCAACTTAACGAACTGCTCAGCAAAGGCTTTATAAGACCAAGTTTCTCACCTTGGGGAGCACCGGTCTTGTTCGTTAAGAAGAAAGACGGATCATTCCGTATGTGTATTGACTACAGAGAACTCAACAAACTGACGGTCAAAAATCGTTACCCTCTGCCTCGCATAGATGACCTATTCGACCAACTGCAAGGGGCGAACTATTTTTCTAAGATTGATCTGAGATCCGGATATCACCAGTTACGAGTACTAGCGGAGGATGTTCCAAAGACAGCCTTCCGAACCCGTTACGGACACTACGAGTTCGTGGTGATGCCATTCGGATTGACCAATGCGCCAGCAGTCTTCATGGATCTGATGAATAGAGTATGCCGACCTTATTTGGATCAGTTCGTCATCGTTTTCATTGACGACATCCTGATCTACTCCCGAAGTAAGAAAGAGCATGGTGATCACCTGCGACAAGTTCTAGAGACGTTACGAAAAGAGAAGCTTTATGCGAAGTTCTCGAAATGTGAATTTTGGATTCGAAGGGTCGAATTCTTAGGACACGTGGTAAGCGAAGAGGGAATCCACGTGGACCCATCCAAAATTAAAGCCATTGAGAACTGGTTAGCACCTAAGACGCCGACAGAAATTCGTTAATTTCTAGGTCTTGCTGCCTACTACCGCAGATTCATTCAGAACTTCTCCCGAATAGCGAAACCTCTTACAACCCTGACCTAGAAAGGCGTGGCCTTTGACTGGGAAGAGAAACAAGAAAGAGCGTTCCAAACACTCAAACGAGCCTTGTGCACCGCACCAATACTATCCCTTCCCGAAGGAATAGAAGACTTTGTAGTCTATTGCGATGCATCGAATCAAGGGCTCGGATGTGTCCTGATGCAGCGAGGTAAGGTCATCGTCTATGCCTCGAGACAGTTGAAGACACACGAGGTTAACTACACGACCCATGATCTTGAACTAGGAGCAGTGGTGTTTGCTCTGAAGATCTGGAGACATTACTTGTATGGAACGAAGAGAACTATCTTTACCGACCACAAGAGTTTACAACACATTTCGATCAAAAGGAGCTCAACATGAGACAACGAAGGTGGGTCGAGCTACTCAGTGATTACGAATGCGATATTCGTTATCATCCGGGTAAAGCCAACGTAGTAGCAGACGCCCTAAGTCGGAAGGAATATTCTGGTCGAAAAATCAAGTCATTGTCAATAACCATCCATTCACACTTGTCTAATCAAATTCAAACGGCCCAACTTGAAGCCATGAAACCTGAAAATGTGACGAGTGAATCCCTCAGAGGAATGGACAAGAATTTAGAAGCCAAGGGTGACGGAGCCTTATATTTCATGGATCGGATCTGGACACCGAAACACGGTGGTTTCCGAGACTTGGTCATGACCGAGGCGCACAACACTCAGTATTCCGTCTACCTAGGTTCAGATAAGATGTATCTGGATCTTCAAAAGCTATACTGGTGGCCTAATATGAAAGCAGAGATTGCTACCTTCGTGAGTAAATGCCTTACTTGCGCAAAGGTTAAGGTCGAGTATCAGAAGCCCTCTGGTTTATTGCAACAACCAGAGATCCCTGAATGGAAGTGGGAGCGGATCACTATGGATTTCATAACCAAGTTGCCCAAGACAACGGGTGGACTTGACACCATATGGGTCATCGTCGATAGATTGACCAAGTCTGCACACTTCCTACCTATCAAAGAAACCGACAAGATGGAGAAACTGACTAGGACATACATTAGGGAAATCGTACGGCTACATGGTGTGCCTATATCTATTATCTCCGATAGAGATACTAGGTTTACCTCAAGATTTTGGCAATCACTACAACATTCCCTAGGAACAAGGCTAGACATGAGTACAGCCTACCATCCTCAGACCGACGGACAGAGTGAGAGGACCATCCAAACTCTGGAAGATATGTTGCGAGCCTGCGTGATTGACTTTGGGAAGGCATGGGATACTCATTTACCCCTTGTCGAGTTTTCCTATAATAACAGTTATCACACGAGCATCAAGGCTGGTCCATTTGAAGCCCTCTACGGCCGAAAGTGCAGATCCCCTCTGTGCTCGGCTGAGGTGGGTGATACCCAACTAGCAAGGGGGCAAGCTTCCGACGTTACTCTTACCGGTCCGGAAATCATCCGGGAAACGACAGAGAAAATCGTTCAAATCCGTGAACGATTGAAAGCCTCTAGAGACCGACAGAAGAGCTACGCAGATAAACGAAGGAAACCTTTGGAATTTCAGGTGGGAGACCGAGTCCTTCTCAAAGTCTCACCCTGGAAGGGCTTGATACGCTTCGGCAAGCATGGGAAGCTAAATCCGAGGTACATAGGGCCTTTCGAGATTCTTGCAAGAGTCGGCCCCGTAGCTTACAAACTCGATCTACCAGGCGTACTTCATAACGTACATTCTACATTCCACGTATCTAACTTGAAAAAGTGTCTATCCGACAAGACTCTCGTAATCCCACTCGACGAAATCGAGATCAACGAGAGCCTCAATTTTGTGGAAGAACCAGTGGAAATCATGGACCAAGAGGTCAAGCAAACAAAACAAAGTCGCATACCCATCGTGAAGGTTCGCTGGAACGCTAAGCGAGGACCTGAATTCACATGGGAACGCGAAGATCAGATGCAATGCAAGTACCCACATCTGTTTCCCTAATCCACGAGTGTTCTCTTACTTTGAATTTCGGGACGAAATTCCCTCTAATGGGGGGATGATGTGACAACCCGATATTTCAACTCTTTATAATGACCTAATAGGTCAAGTATTGTAAACATCTTTGAGTTACTAAAATTAACTTTGATAATAAAATGTTCAAAAAGTTTCTATTTAAATTCTTCTATGTTTAGATATCATCAAACCATGACCGTATGTAAAAAGAACGCCCAAATCCGACTTCGTATATTGAAGTTATGATATTTCAAGTCCAGCTTAGCCACAAACGGCTAAAAACTCGAAACGGACATCGAGCGACATTTGGCCAGAATGACCTAAACGAGAATCGAAGGTCTCGACAATGGTATTTCAACGGTAAAAAGTCTGCCAAAAACCAACGTCAGATAAAGAAGTTATGAATTTTTAAAGAAATTCCTTAATCACGTCATTTTAATAAATAAATAATAAAAATAATTTCGGAATTTGCCAACGGAATCTAAACGAAAGTTGTAGATCGTAGTCTCACCTTCGCGGGGATATAAAGAACGTCAAAAACGGAGTTCGTATGAAGGAGATATGAATTTTTGAAGTTTGATAAATAATTTATATATAAATTTTATTAAAAATTCGGTATTATCCGAAGAGGAGTCAGCCTAGGGCCGAGGTACGCACCGCGTACGCTCGTACGCCCCGCATACTCGAAGGGCACGGCCTCGGAACGTCCACGTCGCCCTATGCGAAGCTATCCGACCCGCTGTCCCATCCGACCCGCTCCGTCCGAAGTACGTAAGCGATGACGTACGGGTACGCGCTGCGTACGCCCGTACGCCCCGCGATCTGAGGCGGTTCAGCACCCCTATAAAAGGGATGCGAGCCTTTCCGAAAAAGTGGTTCATTTCCTCTCTTTCTCTCCCGATCTTGCCTCGATTTCCGTGCCCGTTCAAACCCGAAGCTCTGGTCTTTTTGCTCAAGTCCCGAGGGTCGATTTTACTCCCGAGATTCCCGAGAATCCCGAGAAAAATCCGTTTCACGAGACGAAGCTCTACCCGGTTTTCGATCTCGCTATCTTCGAATTTCCAAGTGAGTTCATACCCCTTTATCCAACCTTTGAAATGCTTTTAAATGTTTTAAATACTTTAGGGGGGGATACAAGTTAAACACTTATAGTTATTGTTTCGATCACATGTGATGGCGTTAATCACATGTGATTAATAACTAGGAAACCAATGATTTTATCACTGTTCAAGCTGTTTTACTTCAAAAGGTTTTACAAACTCTTTTACTTACCAAATGCTTTATTGTAAACCTTGTTTTACTACCTATAAATTTGCATGCCCATATATGTATAGCCGTATAATAAATGTTTAAAGGGCTTAGGAAAGCCACCTGTCCTATTTCCTTTTCCTCGATTTGGATGTGGTCTGGTGGAATTTCGGGTGACTATCCGAGGGTCGTTTCAATATTAGTTATATGTCGTATATACGTGTATAGACATAAAGGTACTTCCATATTCATGCTTATCAACACATCATTAGTAAGTTACCATCGGGGTAACACGGAATCATACTACTACGATTTCTAGATCAACGAGTCAGTTCATTCATGAGTCAATACTCATTACTAATAGAACATATACAACGATACTAGAACCAGTAATATTATATTACATATACACGAATACGTTAACAATTGTGATCCACTGTATGGGAGCATGTCTTAATTGTCATGACCCGAGTTGTAGCCAGAGTCTCTTGGAGGGAGAGCGTTGAGTTTGCGTATAGATCTATACTGGATTGACTATCCTACACCTTGCTGTTAGCTACAGTGGGACCGACAGGTCTACGGGTGCCAAACGTCATAACTTATTTTTCGACTATATGTTGTCGATGTTACTAGTCGATAGTATGGTGCAATTTATCACACGATACCTTAATATAAACCCGGTTTAAGGTAGTTAGTACCACAGTAGTTCATATAAAACGAAACTACCGTACTACAATAATTTACCCATTACATTTTGGTGATAACCTCACTTAAACTTAAATGTACAAACTATATTTTGTTAAATGATAGTTACACTTGGGAAATTACACACTTTTACATCAAACGAGCATACAAACAGTTAAGCCTTGGTAGAGGGCTACTTTAAACAGAAAATATAGGTTTTTCTGAGAGATTCAAACGTTTACAAACACTTACATACATTTACAACTCACACTTGCGACAGGTTCAAAACGTTTTGATAACGAACCTCGACACTAAAATACTTATGAATTCACCAGCTTAATGCTGATAAACTCTTTCAAAATAACTTGTATTCTCAGGTCATCTATAGACAGGTACCGATGCTAGCTTTTGAGAAGATGGAGCGCATTCAAGACTCATCATACTATTTTGATATACATTATATTTTTGGTGTCTAAAACTGTACGGAACACGCTTGTATTAAAATTTTATATTTAATGCAATGGATGATGTTGTTTGCTTATTTACAATTACTATGTTGTGATACTCTACATGACGTCCTCCGCCCCAGAATGTTTCCGCCATTCTTGGTTTTGGGGTGTGACAGAATCAATCCACCAATCAAAACTTGTAAGCTTTTTTAAGTTTCAAGCTCCATATTTCAAGTACGTTGCTATTTTCTGCAATTTGATGAAATAACACTTACAAGACAGCCTTGTTCTTGTTGATGATCAAATTTTCAAAAATAAAAATAAAAACCCTCTCCTAACTGTTACTATTTCATCATGTGGAAGAAAGCCAATTGTAAGCAGGTTACAACAACAAAGATATCATGTAATGTAACACAACATTGATCTGCATGCATTTACACACTAATACGACTAGCAGCATTTACATAATTCCCCCACCCCACCTCAGGCTTAGACTTTAATTTGGTTTGGTTTGGCCAACAACAATGACAACTATACCCCTACTACTATTACTACTGCTACTACTAAAGAGGCATTAGTTAATTCAACGGGTTCCAAAAATATGAGAGAAATAAACAAAATCTTTTAACAAAGGAAATGAGAGATGGGAAGAAATTATGTACACACATACCTCTATATCTTTCTCCGTCCATCTCCATGGCGTGGCTCTCATCAAAGACTGAGACTGAGACTGAGAGATCCTACTTTGAAATTTCAATCGAAAACAATATTGCAGCCTGTATTCATCTTCCTACTAACCACCTGACAGAATGCAACTATGAACGCCATCTGCAACCAAGATTAAGAATCACCACTCATATAATGAGATATGTTATACAACATTTCAATCACCATTTTACCCTTGCAATCTAACAAAAAATATTCATCAATTTTAACGTGATGAAAAAAGTAGAAAAACAAATACGTAAAGAGTGTGTATCAGAATAGATTAAACAAGGTTTTAACATGAGGAAAAAAGTAGAAAAACAAATAGGTAAAGAGTGTGTATCAGAATAGATTAAACCAAGTTTTTTGGTTTAATCTGTTACGTCATGTTGTATAGATTAAGTCAAATAAAGAACAGCCATGTGTCTAGATTAAGCTCGGTCAATCAAAAGAAATAGAAATAACCCCTTAATCTGGTAAAGCTATATTATATAAGTGTGTATTTCATTGACCTAATAATGCACACACAAGTAACACAAATTACCACAAAGTAGAAAAAAAGGCTTTCTTACATACAAACATCCTTGTTACAAGAACACACACCCACACAGAGAGAAACACAACAAACACCTAGTCTGCATTTGTTACAAGGGATGGGACTGGACAAGCTCTTTAGGTCTATTTTCTATAAGATAATGAGAAGGGCATTCATGTCATTTGCACAGAGAGAGAAAATTTCCCAACTGGTTCTACCTTTTTGGTTGGGAGTGCCAAAAAATTGCAATTTCTATCTCATTAGTCCAACCTGTGTCTATGCAATATTGCTATGTAGACCTCTCGTGGTGCTCAAATTCTTGATGGTACTTTCATGACTCAAGAACTATGCTTTTTAAGACAGTCAAAAATAAAATATGCTGTGATTTCAAAAATTAGTTTATTGATAAAATAAATTGAAAATTACGATTCTGGTTCCTGTGGCATATTGTTTTCTTCAGGTTTTGTATAAATTATTAGCTGAGTGGTTAGATTTAACAAAATTAGGACCAAATTCCTTATGAAACATGAAAATAAAGACCAAAAAATTCAGATTTGGACCAAAACCGAAAGTTTTTGCTGAACACAAGGACCAAAATTGAAATTTCTCGTTGGTTGTGGTAGGTTTTGCATGTTCTTCAAGTAAATGTGAAAAATATGTTGTTGTTGATGCTTACAGACCACTCAACATGCACCATGAGTATCAATAGCTTGGCTGCATTTCAAAGCTCCAAGAAAGCAATAGCTTGCTGTACACTGTATCATGATAGAGGAACAGAGCCATGGCAAAGAAAGACAAGTACAGATGCTTGGCTTTTGACAGGTGTCAGTGAGGCAATTGAAGGACCCGATGGAACGGACAAGTGTTACCTAGGTCATCGAAGAACTTGGCTGGGGTATTGTTATGCATCAACTTTTGCAATATATGATAGATAAGGGCAATATGGGAAATTCAACAAATAAAAGGACATCAGGGACAGTTTAGGTATTTTATATTATTTAGTTTGTTATGTCATATAGTATAAGTAGAGGGTAGTGGGCAGGGAGTGATCAATCAATCTTTTTGTGAAATCTGGAATTTATTCCTCGGGAGATTGGCTATCTCGAATCAACTATCCTATCTTCAACCTTGTAATCATTTGGTATTATAGCGGTTTCTCAATCCATATTAGAATATTTTGATGTTTTATGTTATTGAATCTGGTCTTAGAATCTAGTTCATAACAATCTCTCTTCTTCTCTCTTATGTACATCATTCAAACCAAACAATCAATGGGGGCAAATATGTAAAAAGTTGGGAATTAATGGTTCTCTCTAATCTTTCTGATACAGATGTAAAGTCTTCAGTTTTCCAGATTTGTTCTCTATTTTTGTAATCTTCCATACCATCACAAATTGGATTGTAATTTTTTAAATTTATAAAGATGCTAGAGGCTAGGATTGAGGCAAGGCAGAACTACAATGGTTATGGTTGTGTGTTGGTGCCGAGATTGGGAGTTTTAAAAGTGGGAATTGTGTCCATCCTATTAAATAAAACACCTAAGAAAGTGTTTGACATGACTTGTAATCATACCTTGTAATTAGGCACTTTCACATACTCCGGAGACACGAGAAGTATGTTTTGTGTACCTGAATGATACAAGAATCAATCAGATTAGTCAATATATATATATATATATATATATATATATATATATATATATATATATATATATATAATGATATATTACAAACAATTAGATGTAATTTTTTCATAAATTGTACTCACCTTCTCCCATTTTACCATGAATCTTATCTGCAAGTCATGCAATCAAACAAAGAAAGAAAAGAATTAGTTTCTACAAGTTTAGTTGTTTAGGGGTTATAACTTATAAATATCAGATTACGTCAAATAAAGTTTTTATAAACTCGAGATGTGGGATTTGGAAATGATTATCGGATTATTTCAAATAAAGTTTTATTGTATAGGTTTAGCTGTTTGGGGGTTATAACTTATAAATATCCAAGAAATGAATATTTGATTCTAATTATTCACCAAATCATTTTTAAATGCCGTCTCCTGATTAAATAAAATAAAAAGCATAAATAGATAGTAAATAATAATATAAGCAATATGATGTTCGTAAATTTAAAGAAGAAAAGGGGAGCAAAGGCAAGAGGTGTATTACATGAAGCTTGGTGTGAAAAGCTTCATAATAACAGAGTCTTCAAATACAGAGCCATTTGGGATAGCATACATGAATCTTTGCATATTCTTCACCACCACACAACAGCTGTGATAAGTACTTCCTACTTTGACCTTGATTGAAATGAAAGTTATTAAAGATCAAGATCAATCTTTATCTTGGTAAGAATGATAAAATAGTGAGGCTTATATAATTACTCAAGCGTTATAATACATATGTACAGGGTCAACTAAGATGTAACTGAATTAGCTAAATACCTTCCAAAATAGAATGATATTGCCAGCATTAGAACCAAAAAACTCCTCATATGCATCGAGCATGTAGAAAGGAAGATATCCATCAAGTTCCACCACAAATGGTGGTTTTTCATCAGAATATACACCAGGAACGATCTCAGCATTCAAATAAGAACTTATGTTTGTCTTCAATCCCGCTGTTGCACTGAGAGTTGGATCCTTTTCCACTTTAATTTTAACATTTAAAGTCCAACCGTTGGCCTTCTTCATCATTGTCTCAACTTTCAGTTCACTATTATCCTTAGATGCTTCAACTTCACTTGCCACCACCGGTGGCTCCTCCACAACACCCAAATTTGTTTCATTTTTAGGAAATTCTAGCACTTCCTCCCTTCTTCTATTACGTCGTGTTTATGCAAACTATTTGACGATGGAGTATTCACAGCCACCACACTTGGAAATCTCAAAAGACCAAAACTTGTAGTAAGATGAAATTGAATACAGATCGAGCTCGGATTGGTACGTATCTCTTCAAAATAGCTCCGGCAACAGCCGCCGACCTAGGGCCCACCGCCACCTTGTAAAGCGCTCTGGTCGCTAATCCAGCCAATATGCTCTAGTCGCTAATCCATCCACCATGAATTTCATTCCGATTAACCCTAAGTTTCATTGTGTCTCTAGCCTCAGAAGCCTTCACGCCCTCTACTAAACCCTTCCCGGCGCCAACTACTACGCTGCTGAGGTAACCGATGCCAGTGTAGTATATCAGGTGTTCGCCCCATGAACGTCATTGAGCGATGGATTCCTCTTGATAGAGGTATTCATGAGATGTGGGAAGTTTGTACAGGGACTCTAAGATCTTGGTAAAGGTTGTATAGCCGACTGTTGTCGTGGTGGTCGTCATTTATGATGCGATTTGAAGATAACGGTTGGTAAGACATGTCGTAGTTAGGGCTACAATTAGGGTTTTGATCATTCAAGAATCTGATTCCAAGAGAGAGAGAGAGATGTTTGATGACACTGAAGATGAAGATGAGGGATCTAGGGCTTTTTCTTGCTAAGTAGAAGAGGCGGGGGATTAACTTTTTGGGATTCAATAGGCGGGGGTAATTTTCGTCGATTTCATTTCCCGCCTAAAACGCGTGTTTCACTTAAAAATTATAAAGTGACACATTTACATGACGCACATTTTATGAAAGGCGCCCTCCGCATTTCTTTTTTTTTTTTCTTTTCTGACACTAATTTTAGGGCGCGCATAAATGCGTGCCCTCTATCCTTCAAATTTTGCAAAACTTACATTATCTTTTAGGGCACTTACAAATGGGCATCGTCTATTAGCGAGTGTCATTGTTTGCGCGTCATTAAAGGCTTGTTTTCTTGTAGTGTAAGGACCAAAAGTGCTAAGGTCAACAAAATTCATAGACCATTTATATAAGGAAACCATAATACTTAAGGACCAAAATCACTAATAAAGTAAACATTTGTGGTCAAAATTGAAGGAGAGAGACATCATTATTCCTAACCGTGTTGTAATTTAAACATCTATATAAATTTATGACAAAAATGGATGATAGCAAACTAAATAATAAAGATGCAAATAGTAAAATGCATATAAGGACCAAAAGTGCTAAGGTCAACAAAATTCATAGACCATTTATATAAGGGAACCACAACAAAATTCATAGACCATTTATATAAGGGAACCACAACACTTAAGGACCAAAACTGCTAATAAAGTAAACATCTGTAAAAGGGAACCACAACACTTAAGGACCAAAAATGCTAATAAAGTAAACATCTGTTAAAGGGAACCACAACACTTAAGGACCAAAACTGCTAATAAAGTAAACATCTGTGGTCAAAATCGAAGGAGAGAGACATCATTGTTCCTAACCGTGTTGTAATTTAAATATGTATATAAAAATTTGATTTGGTATCTTTTATTTTAGATTCATAATAGAAAAAATAAAAAATAAAATATTCTGATGTTATATATTTGTTAGGGATCAACATATATAAGAAAAACAAATATGGAGATTTGCAACAGAAAAACCACGAAAAATTGTTATAAAATTTGTCGCTAATGTCCGAACTAACTGTAACATCCGGATTTTTACCAGGTATTTTGTAAATCTAATTTTGTCATATTGTGAGAGGGACTCGGCGAGTTGGAGCTCAGACTCGCCGAGTAGAGACGCGGAATTGAACATTGGTGCGCGACTGGACTCGGCGAGTCTGCGCTGTGTAATGAAACCCTAAATCTCCGGGTTTGAGGCCTATTTAAAGGGCCTTATGGCCGTCATTTGTGCTCACCCAACCCTCAGTGAGTAACCCTTGTGTTCTTGAGCTATTTGTGAAGAGAAAGGAGCCATTCTTGATCTTGTGTGTGTTATCTAGCAAGAAGAGGGAGACCCTAGGCAAGAGGAAGCAAAAGAGGTTGCTATTTCGTGGATTTGGAGCTTAGATCATCACTCTAGAGGTATTGTCTCGGACCATTTTTTGTTTAGTGAAGCATGATGCAATTTAGGGCTTGTGGTGGTCATTTATGGGATGATTTGATGCCCATTGGTTCCCTCTTTGAGTTGAGGCTATGGATCTAGATCCATAGAGGTCCAGAGAGCCTCACTCATTAAGCTTTATGAGTGACAATAGAGTCTTTGGCCTTGTGTTGTAGTATTTGAGTCATAAACATCATATATGGTCATATAAAGGTTGTATGTGCATCAAGATTGTAACTTTACGTGCTAAATGAGCTTGGAGGGACTGGATCTATGGATTAATGAACTGGATCTGACCTTTAGAGAAAGATTGAGTCAGTGCATGGCATGGACTCGCCAAGTCCGAAGAACAGACTCGGCGAGTAGCATGAATGTTGCCCGACCACTCTGTGAGTGGCCTCGCCGAGTTGGGAAAGGTGGACTCAGTGAGTCTAGCTGGACTCGCCGAGTTCTTCTTGAGACTCGGCGAGTTGAGTTGTGGTGGCCCCACAACTCGTGCCAGGTGGAACTCGTCGAGTTGAGGGAATGCTCGACGTGTCAAAGGAGGATTCCAGGGAAATTGGTGTACATGCCCAGACTCGCCGAGTCGCCTGGGTACTCGCCGAGTCCGGTCAAAGTTGACCGTTGACCGTTGACCAGCGTTGACCTAGATTGACTTGTTATAGTGTGGTCAAACCCAGTGGGGAAAGTGTTAATTAGAGGTGTATTGTGCTATAGGGGGACGACAGCTCGACAGGTCGAGTGATTAGCGATTTCAGGTTTACGATTTACCGAGACACGCGAGGTGAGTCTTCTCACTATACTTTACCTTGAGTAGGTAACCAGAGTTATGTGATAGAGTATTTGTATGCTATGTATGTTATGTGTTGTACTGCATTACTTCTATGAGTTTGATGCTACGCATGTTTACAGAGTTAGAACCGGAAGGTTCACAGAGTTAGAACCCGAGGGTTCACAGAGTTTGGGTGCACGGACCCACAGAGTTATAGCCTCGAGTGGCTAATATGTGTTATATGTAGTATTTTGGGGAACTCACTAAGCCTTGTGCTTACAGTGTTGATGTTATTGTTTCAGGTACTAGTGACGACCGCGGGAAGGCGCCGGCTTGATCCGTACACACACACATTCGGAGCTTGATATCATGATCTTGGGATTTTGTATTGTCTTATTTGGATAATTAAAATGGTTGTTTAATGAATATCAATGGAATTATGTTTTATAAAAAAATTGAAAAAAATTTGTTTTGAAAATTTTCGGTGTTACAAATTGGTATCAGAGCCTTGGTTTGAGGGATTCGGGTACACCTTCGGGGGTATTTGAACTCAAACTGAGGAATTGAAGAGATATTTCAAATAAAACCAAAGTTTTCTAAGAGTAAAAGATTTTCCAGGAAGGAACGTGTGTACGATCAGCCAGCGCCCGAACGGTGAATTCCCAAAATACCTCTATATTATGTGATAATTATTATTAATCTGATGTATTTGCATGCTAGAGTAGGCTAGGTATTGCTAATAGGACTAGAGTGGCCTGTTTTGTGATGCCTTAGCCTAGGGAAGGGTGAGCTGCTATGAGATGCTGAGAGTAATTAGGTAGCAGCTAGGACTTTGTGTGAGACCTGTTACAGAGTGATTTAAGTATAATAGAGTACTTGGGGATTGGGATCCGAAGAGGAAGATTTGGGGTGTGTACTGAGACGGTGCGGACAGTAGTATTGGGCCCGTACTACTGAAAGCACCGGTGCGGTACACAGTCCAAATAAGAATCTTGGGATACCAAGAATCAAGGAGGGGTGGATTGTCGAATGTAAGAGTGTTCGAGTAAATTCTAATTATCGCATGTTGTATTTCAGAGGTTGATCATGGTGAGGACCCGTCACATGCCGGAGGATGCCGGAACTAGCGATGAGGAGATTCGACAGATAATTAAAATGGTTGTTTAATGAATATCAATGGAATTATGTTTTATAAAAAAATTGAAAAAAATTTGTTTTGAAAATTTTCGGTGTTACACTAACTATATTGAATGAGCATTTTGCAATGGATACTCAGTCGCTACCTTTGTCACAAGGAAAAGTTGATTTGTCGCTAAAACCCTCACATAGTCATTAGCCCTGCTTTCGTAGCTGTAGAATATATTTGTCGTTGATCTCTTGCAAATGACTTTTACCACGGAATTGCGACAGATTTGTCTGGAAACACATGTTTCTAGTAGTGTATTAAACAGATGTTCTTATTTATAATGATAGAAAAATGATTAAAAATATAAAAATTTTAAGAACAATACTGATATAATTTTAAAAATTTGAATTTATGGCTTTTCTTCCACATTAGCTACACATCGGCAGTGCCGAGCCCGTTGCCAAGGCACTCCTCACATTCTAATATTATTTTTTTGGAATAATAGTTTGCCTGGGTAAATAATTAACTTTTGATTTTTTATACATTAAATCATTCAACTTATTTTTATGGTCCATATGCTATTGAACCTTCTGATTTTTTTAAAAAAATAACAATATGACTTGGTATACTAAATTGCTTACCAGTCATTAACCCGATTTTTTAATCGCAAACCTACAATATAAATGCCGACACTTGGAAATGGAAATAAACTTTTAACGAACGACAAGAAAAATTGATGTCATCATGTCAAAGTCTCAAAGAAAAGCTTTGCAGCACACAAAAAACTACATTGATACTACACTTGGAACTGAATTTTAGAATTATTTTAAGGAACAACTAGATACAAATAACAAACTGATCTAAAAAAGGCCTTGTGACATACGTTTTAATCTTCATCTTCTTCATTGTGTTCAATTTTTTTATGACCTTCTCTGTCTTCGGGTTCGACATAATCATCATCGAAACTGTCACAATCATCATTATAATCGCCATTAGTAGTATTACGGGGTGTTGATAAACATTGATCCGGTATTACAACAACGACAACATGGTCATTTGCCTCGAAACTCAACTCCTCCTCTTCATCAATCATTGCTTCACAATGATTGTTTAATATGCAAAGAAATTCAAGAATAGGAATCGCTTCAAGAATTTGATATAACAACCTAAAACACCATTTTAGTAGTTTTAAAATAAAATCATCCCAAGGGCAGGAGCATAAGAATAGGATGAGGTTTACAATCCAAAAGTCTTGTGCTGACATAAAGATCAAACATAAGGTAGATACTATAACTGAAACTGATAAGTCTCTTACACGGATACGAATTAGTGAACCATTATGTTGTAGTTGTAAGGTGAAGGGGACTTTGATGGAAACAAAGAGAAGGAAGAGGGTGAAAACCGCCGATGCCAACTGAGAAAAAGGAAAGATGAGTAGTGCAATAGAAAGAAGGAAATATCGTGTGTCTATGGTCAAATCCATTTTGTCTATTGTTGAATGTTTGTTTTGTTGTTATTCTTTTTAACAGCTGATTCGTGTGTATTAATAGAAAAGAGCACGGCGGAAAAAGGTTTGAAGAGGGTGTCAAAGGTTCAAAGGGTCAAAGGCTCAAATTGAGGGTCAAGCGTATTTATATATTGATAAGCAGCTCTGAATAAAGGTTTGGTTTTGGGTCCATAGGTTTTATTAAAGGGCCAAGGCTCCGGTTGGGAACTTGGGCTTCAAGTTGAATTTTAGATGATCTCGTCAAAAATGTTTGCTTTTGGTTCCATACTTCCATAGGTTTAAAGGGCCAAGACTACCTGAGGCTGGCGTTTAAGTAAACGACAGAAACTGAGGAACATGCATGGTAACTGGAAACCCATTAAATTACTTAGTAGTTACGGATAATATTTAAGTTTTGTAACTTAGCTTTCCTAACTTGTAAGTTGTACTTTAAAAAGCAACAAATTAGACAAATTAAATAGATCGATGAAGTTGGTTTCAACAGAAAAGTTTTTTATTTTTATTTTCATTTTTCTAATTAAGGTTATTTGGTTTGAGCAACACTTTATTACATGTTATCACATCCAAAATATCCATCTCATCATCCTACTCACAGCTTTTAGGGGTGAGCAAAAACTAAACCGCAAACCAAAAAAACCGAAATAATCGTATAAACTGAAACCGAAAAACCGAAACCGAAATGAAACCGATGGTGCAGTTTTTAGTTTTGCAAAAACCGAAAATACTCGGTGCTGTACATTTTCTAGTCTTGTAAAACTGCAAAAAACCGAACCGCATAGTATATATATATATATATATATATATATATATATATATATATATATATATATATATATATATATATATATATATATATATATATATATATATATATATATATTAAGTGTTGATATTTGTAAGAATCAAGAACTTATGACAATTAAAATTGGGAAATCTCCAATAAAATCCTAAAATTTTGGCCCGGTTTACGTTTTACTCCTAAAGTAAGTTTTGTTTACGAAAAAGTCTTAAAAACCGGCAAAAATATGCATTTTGACCCTTTTTGACCGGTTGGAACCGACAACAAATTAATTTGGGACTATTTCATAAACTGGCACAAAATATTGGGACTATTTCACAAAATGACCCAAAATATTGGGACTTTTCTGCAAAAAATATTATAACTTTTCTACAAACAAAAACATTATTATTATTATTATTATTATTTTATTATTATTATTATTATTATTATTATTATTATTATTTTTATTATTATTATTATCATTATCATTATTATTATACTAAAACTATAAACAAATATACTAATTTTTAAATTCATTATTATTAATATTTTTAATTATATATATATAAATATACACTTAAATAAAAAAAATATTAAAGAAATTATTTAAAGGTGATGGTGGTGGTGATGACCCATATCTAAGGTAGAATTGTGTATAAATAGTTTAAGATAAAAAGATTTCTCACTTTGTATATAAAATTTCTTAAGTAGAATAGTTTCTTTTCAAACCCAACAGATCTACAATAAATATTACATTGGTGGCCAATATCAAAATTCGAAAATATTAATTATAATATATTGTTTAATAGAAAGTAATATATCTTGTTTTGCTTTATCACATTACGTCTGCTATATTTCCAAAAAAACCACATGTATAAAGTAATGAAAAAGAGCAACACACATGTTGGTAATTTAAATACTTACATACAAGACATACATGCATATCACATCCTCACTATTTGTAAACAATTTGAAAAATCAGTGGCTTCTTTTAAATTCTTAAATGTTAATATTCTGAATTTAAAACAATAATAACAAATGTGAAATGATCATATACAAAGTTAGAATATACAAAGAAACATTCATGATTTCAATGCTTAAAGCATTATCATCCGCACAACCTTCACCTTTATAAAATGTCTTTAATATTTTTTTATTTAAATGTATTTATATGTATTATTAACAACATTAATAATAAAAAATTTAAAAAATAATATACTTATATATATTTTTAATAATAATAATAATAATAATAATAATAAGCTTTTTGTTTGCAGAAAAAACCTAATATTTTTTGTTTTTGCAGAAAAGTTCAAATATTTTGGGCCAATTTATAAAATAGTCCCAAATTAATTTGTTACCGGTTCCAACCAGTCAAAAAGGATCAAAATGCAAACTTTTGCCGGTTTTTAGGATTTTTTCGTAAACAAAAATTAATTTATGACTAAAACATAAACCGGACCAAATTTTTAGGATTTTATTGGAGATTTCCCATTAAAATTTCTATAGATATAAATATCTATCTTATCTATCGGTGGATGATTGTATATTTTTAAGCATACATTCAGTGGTAGTTACAATAACAAATAATGTTTATGACATTTTTTAAAATTTAAATATGAAGAGTACTAGTGATAATAGTATCAGTTTTATGAATACATTAATTGATATCATCACATGCACCTATGAAACAAATATTATATTAAATCCGTATTATGTTCAAGCATTAGAAACGCGTTGGATGAGTGGTTATGTAATTTGATTTCGAACCAAGAGGTGGTTGTATTGGTTTATCTCATAAAAATAATTAGCACTCATCATCTGAGTCAAAGTAACTCGCCGAGTTACTTGAGTTTTAGGAAAAAAAAAACGTAACAAAACACCGCAAAAACCAAACCGCATAAAAATCGAACGGTGAGTTTGCTAATTTCAAATAACTGAAGTTGCCGTTTTCGGTTTAGTTTTGGCCAAAAACTGCATCGAACCACACAATGTTCACCCCTAACATCTTTGGTGTTATAACTCCCAAAGTAGAAATGGACAAGAACAAATAACATGTGATAATACCTACATTTTTTTATATTTCTAATTTTATTTTTCCAATTTGTTTTTTTTTAATTGATGTCATCATATATTATAAAAAGACATAAATTAATAAAACATAATTCAATTAACGACATTAAAAAGCAAAAAAAAAAAAAAAAAAAAAAAAAAAACATTGACCAAAAGCATGCGATAGTCCTAATATTTTAAAAAACCTAAAACCAATACATTATTCGTCATCCAAATACTTCCACTTGATATTTGCCTTAATTTTTTGGAGCACTTGCGCTTGTCTCGGTGATATATTTTCCTCGCTAGTCGTTAGGATTGTCAAATCCTTCATCATGCGATCTTCCTCGGCTGCCCGACGAAGGAAATCCAAAATGCTCATGTTGCAACTCATATCTTTTAATTGCAATTTCGTTGCGGGCATCAAATTTCTGTTTCAGTTTCACTTGCTCTCGAATTCTATTTTCTCTTTCCTTCGCATGTCGTTGAACATACATCGTTTTGTCGCGCCCTATCGGTTGTCGAGGCGGGGAGATCTCTTCGATGTCGTTGAGGTCGTCTAGTAGCTCATAAGTGTCCGCATTGAGGTTGATGTTCGTGCATCCATCGGAAACGTCGACCGGACTCGAGCCACGAGACCTCTTTGATTTTGGTTTTGAAATTGTATCCATTTTATTCAATTTAGGGTAGTGCTTAACAATCTCCCAAATTTTTTTGTGCTAAAAAACATGAACTGTCTTGACATGATTTTGGTCCCTCTCCGCTCTAAAAATATCAAATCAGTCACACCACATTGCTTGTGCGAGAAAAGTTTGTTGTAGATGGAATGAAACTTGATGCACTTCTTGTTTATTTGAGTCCACTTGCTACCCCATGTATCTTTATTGCAATAATTTTCATCCTTCTTCAAAATAGTCTGCAATTTGTCGATCACAACTTCCAAAACAACGACTTTTCTCATATCGTTTTCCTTAGTTGGGTTTTTTTTGATGTTGCACTCCACGACACCGCCAACACATATTTTATCTCTGTAGTCCACCATGTAAGAGGTTCTTCTTTCGATTTCTCCACCATGACCACTTTCCTTTTCTTTCTTTTTCTCTTTGTTTGTCGTTTATTTCGATTCCTCTCCCCCCCCCCCCCCGGCCTGCGTCTCGACAACCGTTTCTTGTGTGGGTGGTGGTTATGTGGTATTTTGTTGCATGGTAGAAAATATGTTGAAAATGTTTTGTGTAAGGTTGTAAGGGAATAGTGGTAGGGTGAGGCGGTGCCACACCCCTAAACCAAGGATGGGGGAAACGTCAGGGGGTGGAGGACTTCATGTATAATATCACAACAACGAGTATAGTAGTGCTCAAAGTAAATACAACCATCATAAATATAATTGAAAAAGTTACACCAAAGTATATGTTTACATGATTCAAATCAATTACATTATGATGAAAAAATGAACTGTTTGACGATTTATCGTCTCATCCTCAAAATGTTGTTGATTTCCTGTTTCACTGAATTCCTAAGAATACAAGTAATTTTGAAAAAGTGTCAACAATTAAGTTGGTGAGTTCTTAAGTTTTTGAGATAAAGAGTTTGGAAACCGTTCTTTGTAATGTGTTGTGTGTCACCAAGAAAAATTCAATATTTTCCTTTTAAAAGTTATGTTGTCCTAAATCCTAGGACCAAGAATAAACAAGTATTTTCCATACTTAATGATATAACCGTGGTTTTAAATCGGCATAAAACCTTTTTGATTTGAGGGAAAATCCCGTAATGAATGACGTGTAGTCTTAAATACCAAGACCGAAAGTGTACAGTAATATCCGTACTTATTGATATAGAAAGTGATTTTAAATTGTCATAAAACCCTTTTTGTTATGAGAGCGTACAAGTATTTTTCCGTACTTAAGGTAATTTCTGTGAGCTAAATCGACATAACTCGCTAATTTAAAAGTACAACCCGTAAATCTTAAGATTTGTTAATACCACATGTGAGCTATCATAACCATACTTGACATAGACGGCCTCGTAATACGACGTTCTTCAGGCGTCGTCGTTAAATGACACTTGTCACCACAGACCTGCCGGTCTAGCTGTTGCAAGTAGCTCAGGTGTGGGTTTGCAAACCCAATATAGATCTATACACAACTATCATGTTCTCCCTACAAGAGACTCTGGTTACAATTTACATGACTTTTTGACTTTGTTACTTTGGAAGTAACCCGAAGCGAATGACTCACAAATTTATTCATTAACAGATTTACGTGAACTAATCTGAAAACCTTTGATATATAAGTTTGAAAAGTAAATGATACATAAACTATACCTATTATAGATTATCCAAAACTTTTGTAACGTATAAGAATCCTTTTATGAAAACACATTAGTGTTATGAATCCATAAACTATGCTTATTATAGCTTAATATATGTGTTCTAAATGAATGAAGAATCTTATCATGAATGACTAAATTTCAGTTTATGATGATAAACTAACAAGGAAACACATTTAATATTTAGAACTTATTGTTATACACTTTGCTCAACATAATACAAAGTGTTATGAAAGTTATAAGTTGTTAACTAGTTTTTAACCTTTCTGCACTGTTTTAGAAAAATCATAGAAAAATCATAGGAAGTCGAAAACTGAATCTGTAAATTCTAAGAGTTTCTAAAATGTGTCTAGTTTATTTGTAATTTTTATCATGATTTTTGGAAGTCTTTATCTTGTGTTAAAATGTTCATATTCACAAACTGGTCCGGATTTGTTCTTGAAATGATAGGTTCTTTTGTAAAAATCACCATAAATTGTAGAAAAATCGTGTGGAGATGTGAAAGTAGTAATTTTAAAGCTAAGAACCGGAGCTACTTTCACCTAAAACATTTTTGAAAACTAAAATGTTTAAGTTGCCCAATACAGTACGTGAATGGAGTTGAACTTTTCTGATGAAGGCTGTTAAATGAGTTTAGTTGTGTTCTTGTTGTTTTAACTTATATTCCCCCTCTTAAAACTTAAGAAAAGCTTGAAAAGATAGGGGTATGAACTCACCTTGAGTGATTTCAGTGGGTGAATGTTGAAGATGAGAAGTGTTCAACTCAAGAACACCTGAAGGATCACTTGAAGATTCGAAGATCTAACATGAATGTGATGATGTTTGTCTAAGCAATCTATGATTTTGAGTAAGAGGGAATGTAAAACAATCATGGGAATGATGAAGATGCTTACCAAATGGAGAAGGAAAGCCTTGTAAAATGCCTTGGAAATCTCGAAATTGAGAGAAAAGAGTTGAGAGAAAAGTGTTTGATCTTTTGGTGGAAAATGAGAGAATGAACGAAGTGTGAGGAGAGAGGATGGGTGTTCCATCTCTAAGAATGTGGGAAGGGCTGATGATTAATGGAAAGGTACAAGGAAGAGGCTAGGAATGGTGGGGAGGAGTGTGGGTTAGTCATGGAGTGGGTATGGTGGTTGCTTGTGTCATAATACAAAGAAAGTCAACACTCAACCTTTGTACTTCACCCACTCTTCATAGATAAGGTTTTATCCCCAAAAACGTGATTAACTAATAAATATGGTGCCTTATATGTTAAAATAAAGTTTTGGGTGAAAATCCCACGTTAAAATGATGAAAAACGGGTTTGAAATGAAATTGTGGTCGAAAACCGGGAAGAAATGCTGTGACATCCCCAAAATCTTGGCCCGAAAAGACCGATTTCATTTATGCTTTTTAAAATAATTTTCAGAGTAAATCCTTTTAATTTTAAAAGAGATGCGGAATTTGTTCCCAAAAACAAAACATGATAAAATAGATATCTATCAAAACATTTCATAAAGAAATATGATTTCATTTCATAATCAAAAGTCGGGATGTCATGTTTCGATACAGGTCATAAAGCATAAACGATAACATTACAAGTCGTTCAACAAATATATACATATACAGGCTTGTAAACAAAAACAACTTGATGTTCGCCCATCTTAAGCTCTTGCGCCACTTCCTGTAAAATAAATCAACTGAGTGGGTCAGGCTTGGGAGCCTGGTGAGCATATAGGGTTTTCAACCCACAATAAATAATTAAATTAATTATTATCAACCAACAATAACCCAGTTACCCATTCCCGTTATTCTCACTTTATGTCCCTAAAATAACTATCACAAGGGACCTACTCTAAGAATATTTCATCAGGGCGACTACACATGCTTCGGGGGTTCCTCAGCAATATAAGTCAAATAAGGCAACCATGGGGGGGATGGAATACAGCGAATGAACACCCAAGTTCATTAACACCTACAGGTTATGAGCCTGCTAGCGTTCCACTGGACTGTCTAGAAAAGTCCGTGGTCGTCATCTAAATTCCGCTAGATGACTGGATCAAAACAACATCGAGGCCTCTCATCTGTTTATTACACACCAACTATCTACCCATATTCTACCCAACATATTAGTAGATAAAATATACATTTTTATACGTAGTTTCAAAACCTGTATAGCATGCTCAATCAAAACATTTTTCACATAACAGATGAGGCATACACACATAACACGTATTTCATAGAGAATACTTCAGATCTATAAGATAGAAGAGAGTGAATATACACTCACACGTATAACAACCAAATATATACACATAACACGTATTTTATAGGAAATACTTCATAATATTGTGTTGGAATGAAAGTAACTACACACTCACATGATCAGAAGATGATCGGGCAGCACTACGGCTTGCAGAAGAGGTGTTTCTCCGTAGATCTGGAAGATCTTCACAAAATCGGGCTCCTCGCGGGCAGCGTTTCGGCTCGGGAATAACGCTCTTCGGGATTCTCGGGGCTTCGGATCTTGCTTCGGGGCTCGAGAATATTACCGGGGCTTCGGGGTATAAACGGCACGCAAAACGAGGCAAAACTTAGAGAGAAAGAAGAGTTTGAACAAGAGAAAATGGTTGAATTCGAGTTCTATTTATAGGCTGCTGGGTCTGGGATTACGCGGGGCGTACTCAAATTACGCGGGGCGTACTCGGGTTACGCGGGGCGTACTTTGACGTCACTGCGTGCGTCGACTGGTGGCACTCGAGTATTGGTCAGACAAGTTGCATCCGACTGAGTACGCAGGGCGTACTCAAATTACGCGGGGCGTAATTGACTTGTCAAACTTCTAAATTGCGTAACTTTCGTATACGAGCTCCGTTTTCGACGTTCTTTATATCCAAGCGAAGGTCAGACCGTACTCTACAACTTTCATTTAGACTCCGTCGGCTAATTTTGACTTTTATTTTTATTATTTATTTTTAGAAGGCCGGGACAGAAAAACTTCGTTATAAATTCATAACTTCTTCGTTTGACGTCCGTTCTCGCCTAAGTTTTCATTGCTTCGCTACTAACAACAAGATCTTCGATTCTCATTTAGATTGTTTCAGCTAAAAACCGCTCGATCTCAAATCGAGTATTCGGGCTGCATACTGCCACGTCGAAACTTCAGAAAATCATAACTTCCTCATACGAAGTCAGATTTGGGCGTTCCTTTTATGCACGCTCTCGGTTTAATGAAATCTACGACTTTCGTTTAGATCGCTAAGGCTAAATATCGTTCTATCTTAAATTCATATTTTACGTCACTCGGCGTCGTGCCGGTTCTGTCTCGAAACTTCGACAGGTCATAACTTCTTCGTTATAACTCGGATTTTGGCATTCCTTATATCTCCGAAATCCTTGTTTCGACCACTACAACTTTATGCAAAGATATCGGGCGTATCTCACACTTTAATTTTGACGCTTATTTCATTCTTAATTCATTAAATTATAAAAATCAAGAAAATAAACACATAAATCACATAATTCACAAATAATACATTCTTATTATTTCAAGTTGAGTTACAAAGGTTAACCTAGACTATTACATTGCTAAAAGTGGCAAGCCCAGAAACACAGGCGTTACAATTCTCTCCACCTTAGAATGATTCCGTCCCCGGAATCACACATCAACAAACAAATGCGGATAGCGACTCATCATGTCACTCTCCGTCTCCCAGGTGAGGTTTGGCCCATTCGTGTGTTTCCATCGGACAAGCACTAACTCCACCATCTTACGTCGCAATTTCTTAGTCTTTCGGTCAACAATTGCCTCCGGTTCCTCAATCATCCTTTTGTTCTCATCAATCCTCAACTCTGAAAGTGGAATTATGTCGGGAACTTCTCCCATGAACTTCCTCAAATAACACACATGGAAAGTGTTATGAATTCCATTCAGTTCTTCTGGTAGTTCGAGCTTGTAAGCTTGGTTCCCAATCCTCTGAAGAACTTTAAACGGTCCAATAAACCTTGGACTTAACTTTCCCCTTTTTCCAAATCTTATAAGTCCCTTCCACGGCGAGACTTTAAGCAAAACCGAATCCCCAACTTCAAAAGTCGTCGGTCTTTGCTTTTTGTCATCATAACTCTTTTGACGATCTTGAGCTGCTAACATTCTTTCCCTAATTATTTTCAACTTTTCAGCAGTCTGATGAACCATCTCCGGTCCCATAAACTGCTTTTCCCCAGCCTCAAGCCAACAAGACGGCGTACGACACTTTTGTCCATACAAAGCTTGGTAAGGTGCCATCTTAATGCTCGAGTGAAAACTATTGTTATAGGAAAATTCTACCAACGGTAAATGTTCATCCCAATTACCTAGGAATTCCAAGGTACATGCTCTCAGCATATCTTCAAGTGTTTGTATCGTTCGTTCGCTCTGACCATCGGTCTGCGGATGGTAAGCTGTACTTAAACACAACTTGGTACCCAATTCTTCTTGTAGACTTTTCCAAAATCGCGAGGTGAAACGACTATCACGATCCGACACAATTGTTAACGGAACACCGTGAAGCCTCACAATTTCCTTTACGTAAGAATTCGCAAGCTTTTCCATAGACCATTTCTCCTTGGCTGCTATGAAATGCGCACTCTTAGTGAATCGATCAACGACCACCCAAATCATGTCGTGACCATTCTTTGTTCTGGGCAGTTTAGTGACAAAATCCATGGCAATGTCTTCCCACTTACCCATAGGCACAGGTAAAGGTTCTAAACTCCCGTACGGTTTCTGATGTTGTGTCTTGACTCTCGCACAAGTCACACACTCGGCCACATACTTTGCAACATCAAGCTTCATCGTCGGCCACCAGTAGTAGGGTTTTAGGTCCCTATACATTTTAGTGCTACCGGGATGAATCGAATACATGGTCTTGTGAGCTTCTTCCATCAGAAGATCTCTAATTCCTCCTGACTTAGGTACCCAAATACGATCTTGGAATACCTTCAGTCCATGACCGTTTGTACCAAACACCAACGTTTTACCCAAACGTTCCTCCTTTCGGTCATTTTTCTCAGAAGCTTCCTCTTGAGCTTTCTTTATACTTTCCACAATGGTCGAGACAACTTCAATTCTCAACGCTCTTGGCCTTTTCCTTTCAGGATTGACTTTCCGACTGAGAGCATCAGCAACAACATTAGCCTTACCGGGGTGGTAAAGTATCTCGCAGTCGTAGTCCTTGAGTAATTCCAGCCAGCGTCGTTGCCTCATATTCAATTCCTTTTGATTAAAGAGATATTGGAGACTCTTATGATCAGTGAAAAGTTTGCACTTAGTGCCATAGAGGTAATGCCTCCATATCTTCAGAGCGAAAACTAGCGCTGCCAACTCCAAATCATGAGTCGGGTAGTTCTTTTCATGCTCTTTCAGTTGTCGAGACGCATATGCTATCACCTTTTCTCTTTGGGTTAAAACACAACCCAATCCAACCCCAGACGCATCGCTATAAACAGCGAAGTCTTCAACTCCATTGGGTAGAGAAAGTATCGGTGCCTCGCATAGTTTCTTCTTTAGCTTCTCGAATGCTTCTTTATGCTTCTCACTCCAAGCATAAGCAGCTCCTTTGTGGGTCAAAGCTGTCAATGGAGTAGCAATCGAAGAAAAGCCTTGGATAAACCTTCGGTAATATCCGGCTAATCCTAAAAAGCTTCGAATCTCCGTGGGACTTTTCGGTTGTTCCCACTTCATTACAGCTTCAATCTTTGCTGGATCAACCATTATCCCTTCCTGGTTGACCACGTGACCCAAGAATTGGACTTCACGAATCCAAAAATCACATTTGGAGAACTTAGCATACAGCTTCTCCTTCTTCAAAACTTCTAACACTTCTCGCAAGTGTCTGCCATGCTCCTCCTGGCTTTTTGAGTAAATCAGAATGTCGTCTATGAACACTATCACGGATTTATCAAGGAACGGATTACAAACCCTATTCATTAAATCCATGAATGCTGCCGGAGCATTGGTTAGTCCAAATGACATAACCAAGAACTCGTAGTGTCCATATCTAGTTCTGAACGCAGTCTTCTCTATATCCTGCTCTCTTACTTTCAGCTGATGATATCCTGACCTAAGATCGATCTTCGAGAAATAGCTCGAACCTTGCAATTGATCAAATAGGTCATCAATCCTTGGCAACGGATATCTATTCTTTATTGTTGCCTTGTTCAGCTCTCTGTAATCAATGCACATTCTCAGACTTCCATCTTTCTTCTTCACGAATAGCACCGGAGCTCCCCAGGGCGATGAACTAGGTCTAATGAAACCTTTGTCCAACAACTCTTGAAGTTGCATCATCAGCTCCTTCATCTCCGTTGGTGCTAATCGATAAGGTGCTTTTGCTATTGGCGTGGTTCCTGGTAACAAGTCAATACGGAATTCCACTTGTCGATCAGGTGGTAATCCAGGAAGATCTTCGGGAAATACTTCCGGATAATCACACACCACAGGAATACTCTGCATCACCTTCTTCTCCTTCTTAGCATCAATCACGAATGCTAAATATGATGTACATCCCTTGGTCAAACACTTTCTGGCTTTCATTAGGGAAATGATTCCAGAATTCACTCGGCGTTTGTCCCCATACACCATAAACGATTCCTTTCCAGGCGGGTTTACTTTAACAATCTTCTTCTTGCATAAAATTTCAGCATCATTGACGCTGAGCCAATCCATTCCCAACACGATGTCGAAACCGTTAAGTTCGATAGGCAATAATTCCTCGCAGAACTTATTCCCATTCAAGTTAATTAAGATGTTTTTCATACAATGGCTAACAGGTACAAACTTGCCACTAGCAACTTCGACTAATAAAGCATTATCTAGTCTATTAATAGGCAAAGCTAGTTTTCTACCAAATTCATGCGATATAAAGGAGTAGTTGGCTCCAGAATCAAATAAAATTTGGGCAGACAAATTGTTAACGAGAAAGGTACCTGAAGCGACATCAGCTTCATCCTTAGCAGCTTCAAGTGTCATCTGGAATGCTCTCGCCTTCGACTTTGGTGGAATGTTGGGCTTAGCTGCCTCCTTCTTCTTCGGACAGTCTTTCAAAATATGCCCCTCTTCATTACAACCAAAACACATCCTTTTGTTGTTCGGACATTCATTGGCAAAATGTCCAACCTTTCCACACTTGTAGCAAGTTACATCCTCGCTACATTTCCCGAAGTGCTTTTTCTTACACTTTTCACACCACTTCGCTTCCCCTCCTTTACCCCCACCAAACCTTTTAGAATCAGATTTCGAAAATTTGCTTTTCTTGCCGGAACCAGATGTTCCCTCAAACTTCCTCTTCTCACCAACCTCAACCTTGTTGGTGGTTCTCCCCTTTATCATGTTCTCAACAGACTTGGCAGCCCAGATAGCTACCTCTAAAGTATGTGCCTGACGTATTGGCACCTCATACTCCCATGGGAGTCCCTTCGCATACCGGTCCACCTTCGTCAGCTCGTCTGGAACGATACGCAAGGCAAACTCCATCTTATCGGTGAAGTTATTGGTGTATTCATCAACTGACATACTGCCCTTAGTCAATGTCAGGAACTTGTTCTCCAACTCCAACATATTTTGGGCTGAGCAAAACTTGCGCTTAAACTGCACCAAGAACTCTTCCCATGACAATTGCAGTGGCTCATTAGGGCTCAAAGTCTTCCCTAGAGTGTTCCACCAACGAACGGCTCCACCTCGGAATTGACGCACGACATAGATGGTTTGCAACTTACCTCTGCAGCCACACGTCATGAAGGCTAGCTCCATTTCGGAGATCCAATCCATAACCCCAATCGGATCCTCCTTTCCATTGAAGGTCGATGGTTTGCAAGTCAAAAAGTCCTTGTACTTGCATCCCATTCCATCATTCCTTCCATCGCGGTTATCTTGCCTAACTATCGGTGGGTTGGCTTGACCAACTGATCCACTGAAGTTTCCACCTTCCGAGTGCCCTTCATTTAATTCAGGCTCTTCCACACGAATCGACAGTTCTTCACGATTTTGTTGAAGCAACCGTCTAGTTTCCTCCATCTGACGATCCAACATCGTCTGAATCATCAATTGCACACCAGCCATGGTTATTGGCTCAGGTGCTGCTGCTACAACAGGTCTTTGTTCAATCACTGGTGGTTGATTCCTATTTTCATCAGCATTTCCAACTCCACTTCTTGTTCTCACCATTTTTGATCTACACACCGAATAAGGTGAAATTAGATCCTTATTCACGATAGATATTCAAATCATCCTTATCACTCCGAAACGTTTACATGCTAGTTCTAATATCGTAGACGTACGCTTAGAATCCTACACACATAAGGTTTCTAGATCCGGTCGGCAACAGACCATAGATCCGAACAAATAATATCATATATGGCAACATATAACATTTAGCACATAAAGCATTTTAGGCAACTTTCCTAAAATAAACTAGTGCTTGTGTCTTAAAACATAATAGACACATCTCAAAATTCCACTTAGCATTCTAAGTTTAAGTCTAGAAATCCTACAAATTCCTAGTTCGCTTAAACTAATGCTCTGATACCAACTGTGACATCCCCAAAATCTCGGCCCGAAAAGACCGATTTCATTTATGCTTTTTAAAATAATTTTCAGAGTAAATCCTTTTAATTTTAAAAGAGATGCGGAATTTGTTCCCAAAAACAAAACATGATAAAATAGATATTTATCAAAACATTTCATAAAGAAATATGATTTCATTTCATAATCAAAAGTCGGGATGTCATGTTCCGATACAGGTCATAAAGCATAAACGATAACATTACAAGTCGTTCAACAAATATATACATATACAGACTTGTAAACAAAAACAACTTGATGTTCGCCCATCTTAAGCTCTTGCGCCACTTCCGGTAAAAATAAATCAACTGAGTGGGTCAGGCTTGGGAGCCTGGTGAGCATATAGGGTTTTCAACCCACAATAAATAATTAAATTAATTATTATCAACCAACAATAACCCAGTTACCCATTCCCGTTATTCTCACTTTATGTCCCTAAAATAACTATCACAAGGGACCTAGTCTAAGAATATTTCATCGGGGCGACTACACATGCTTCGGGGGTTCCTCAGCAATATAAGTCAAATAAGGCAACCATGGGGGGGATGGAATACAGCGAATGAACACCCAAGTTCATTAACACCTACAGGTTATGAGCCTGCTAGCGTTCCACTGGACTGTCTAGAAAAGTCCGTGGTCGTCATCTAAATTCCGCTAGATGACTGGATCAAAACAACATCGAGGCCTCTCATCTGTTTATTACACACCAACTATCTACCCATATTCTACCCAACATATTAGTAGATAAAATATACATTTTTATACGTAGTTTCAAAACCTATATAGCATGCTCAATCAAAACATTTTTCACATAACAGATGAGGCATACACACATAACACGTATTTCATAGAGAATACTTCAGATCTATAAGATAGAAGAGAGTGAATATACACTCACACGTATAACAACCAAATATATACACATAACACGTATTTTATAGGAAATACTTCATAATATTGTGTTGGAATGAAAGTAACTACACACTCACATGATCAGAAGATGATCGGGCAGCACTACGGCTTGCAGAAGAGGTGTTTCTCCGTAGATCTGGAAGATCTTCACAAAACCGGACTCCTCGCGGGCAGCGTTTCGGCTCGGGAATAACGCTCTTCGGGATTCTCGGGGCTTCGGATCTTGCTTCGGGGCTCGAGAATATTATCGGGGCTTCGGGGTATAAACGGCACGCAAAACGAGGCAAAACTTAGAGAGAAAGAAGAGTTTGAACAAGAGAAAATGGTTGAATTCGAGTTCTATTTATAGGCTGCTGGGTCTAGGATTACGCGGGGCGTACTCAAATTACGCGGGGCGTACTCAGTACGCGGGGCGTACTCGGGTTACGCGGGGCGTACTTTGACGTCACTGCGTGCGTCGACTGGTGGCACTCGAGTATTGGTCAGACAAGTTGCATCCGACTGAGTACGCGGGGCGTACTCAAATTACGCGGGGCGTAATTGACTTGTCAAACTTCTAAATTGCGTAACTTTCATATACGAGCTCCGTTTTCGACGTTCTTTATATCCACGCGAAGGTCAGACCGTACGCTACAACTTTCATTTAGACTCCGTCGGCTAATTTTGACTTTTATTTTTATTATTTATTTTTAGAAGGCCGGGACAGAAAAACTTCGTTATAAATTCATAACTTCTTCGTTTGACGTCCGTTCTCGCCTAACTTTTCATTGCTTCGCTACTAACAACAAGATCTTCGATTCTCATTTAGATTGTTTCAGCTAAAAACCGCTCGATCTCAAATCGAGTATTCGGGCTGCATACTGCGACGTCGAAACTTCAGAAAATCATAACTTCCTCACACGAAGTCAGATTTGGGCGTTCCTTTTATGCACGCTCTCGGTTTAACGAAATCTACGACTTTTGTTTAGATCGCTAAGGCTAAATATCGTTCTATCTTAAATTCATATTTTATGTCACTCGGCGTCGTGCTGGTTCTGTCTCGAAACTTCGACAGGTCATAACTTCTTCGTTATAACTCGGATTTTGGCATTCCTTATATCTCCGAAATCCTTGTTTCGACCATTACAACTTTATGCAAAGATATCGAGCGTATCTCACACTTTAATTTTGACGCTTATTTCATTCTTAATTCATTAAATTATAAAAATCAAGAAAATAAACACATAAATCACATAATTCACATAATTCACAAATAATACATTCTTATTATTTCAAGTTGAGTTACAAAGGTTAACCTAGACTATTACATTGCTAAAAATGGCAAGCCTAGAAACACAGGCGTTACAAATGCTCTTTCTGAAAGGCTTCTCGCAAGGGGGGGGGGGGGGGGCGAAGGTGGCTAGGTTTGGTCCTTAGAAGGCTGAGACCGAAGGTGCAAGTGAGTCAAGAGGCAAAATGGAGTGAAGCTGGTCAGTTCGGTTCGTCCAAGGTTCGGGCCCGAGAGGGAGGGTTCGGTTTGGTCTGCTGAACTTCGGTCCGAGGTGATGCGTTTCGCTTCTGATGCCTTCGCTTCTGACACCTTCACTTCTGACAAGTTCACTTCTAACAAGTTCGCTTCTGACACCTTCGCTTCTGACAAGTTCGCTTCTGACACCTTCGCTTCTGACAAGTTCGCTTCTGACACTTTCGGGTCGTTAAGTCTATTTTATCTGTTTTTACCCTGTTTTAAGCGGTTTTTGACCTGGTTAAGGGTCGGGATGCCCCGAAAGACTATACGTGGAGAGATTTGGGAGAGATTCCACATACTGGGATAGATTTGACATACGTGGAGAGATTTGGGAGAGATTTCACATACTTGGAGAGATTTCTCATACATAGAGAGATTTGGCATACGTGGAGAGATTTGGGAGAAATTTCACATACTTGGAGAGATTTCTCATACTTAGAGAGATTTGACATACGTGGAGAGATTTGGGAGAGATTTCTTTTGTGACCTTTTTGAGTGTTTGGCTCCACAACGCAAGGTCCGTAAGCTCCATTAAGGCATGTTTAAGGACCTTACACACTCTCGATGAGTATGCAACATTGTTTTATCGTTTTGGCTTGTTAACTTTAGTTGACTTTGACTTGACTAAAATTTGATGGTTGTCACATCATCCCCCCGTTAGAGGGAATTTCATCCCGAAATTAGCACTTTGATCGGGACTTCATGAATTTGGAGAAAAGATGGGGAAAACTTTTCGTAGTACAAGTAATTGGTATGGTAGTGACCAATCCGCCTGATGTTAAATGACGCCTTGGAATTTCTTATTGTAACTTGAGCTAAGTCAATTTAAAGGAGTTATTGTTTTGAAATGATAGTGTATTCTATGTGTGCCTTTATGCTCCCCGTTACAAAGTGGAGACTCTCGTTCATATCGATTTCACCAAGTGATAAGTGGCCACACCAACGTTTTACCGAAGTTAATCACTCAAGCTATTAACATGTTGCCCAAGATTTGAACAGTCCCTTTTGTTATGCCCGTTGGTTTGTTGTTCGTAGGCCATACCCAAATCTAACCTAGTTCCCTATGAGGGTTGCCAGGGTCGCGAAATGAATCTACTATCTCTGTTAGAGATAACAGATTCTAGTTGATTCCTCCCTCCTGTCTGTTTCTTTGATTAGTAGGGAGTGTGCGTTTTCGGCCAGTTTTTCGACAGTTACTCAAATGGTATCGAGGCCATCCATTGCCTTGGGTAGCTTGGTTATGAAGCCCATGGTTAGCCGCTCCGACTTCCTTTCAGGTATCACTGGTTGTTGTAGGAGACGCGAAGGCTTCCTTTATTCTCTCTTGACATTGTGTTGACTTCATTTGTGTTGCGTCTTGGGCCATATATATTTTGTATCCGGATTGGGCCTGTCCATCTGTGTCTATCTAGATTAGTTTCATTGTGGCTAATAAAGTAATAAATTTATTCCTAACCACTAATAAAGTAAACATTTGTGGTCAAAATTGAAGGAGGGAGACATCATTATTCCTAACCGTGTTGTAATTTAAATATCTATATAAATTTATGACAAAAATGGATGATAGCAAACTAAATAATAAGGATGCAAATAGTAAAACGCATATAAGGACCAAAAGTGCTAAGGTCAACAAAATTCATAGACCATTTATATAAGGGAACCACAACAAAATTCATAGACCATTTATATAAGGGAACCACAACACTTAAGGACCAAAACTGCTAATAAAGTAAACATCTGTAAAAGGGAACCACAACACTTAAGGACCAAAAATGCTAATAAAGTAAACATCTGTTAAAGGGAACCACAACACTTAAGGACCAAAACTGCTAATAAAGTAAACATCTGTGGTCAAAATCGAAGGAGAGAGACATCATTGTTCCTAACCGTGTTGTAATTTAAATATGTATATAAATATTTGATTTGGTATCTTTTATTTTAGATTCATAATAGAAAAAATAAAAAATAAAATATTCTGATGTTATATATTTGTTAGGGATCAACATATATAAGAAAAACAAATATGGAGATTTGCGACAGAAAAACCACGAAAAATTGTTATAAAATTTGTCGCTAATGTCCGAACTAACTATATTGAATGAGCATTTTGCAATGGATACTCAGTCGCTACCTTTGTCACAAGGAAAAGCTGATCTGTCGCTAAAACCCTCACTTAGTCATTAGCCCTGCTTTCATAGCTGTAGAATATATTTGTCGTTGATCTCTCACAAATGACTTTTGTCGTTGATCTCTCGCAAATGACTTTTACCACGGAATTGCGACAGATTTGTCTGGAAACACATGTTTCTAGTAGTGTATTAAACAGATGTTCTTATTTATAATGATAGAAAAATGATTAAAAATATAAAAATTTTAAGAACAATACTGATATAATTTTAAAAATTTGAATTTATGGCTTTTCTTCCACATTAGCTACACATCGGCAGTGCCGAGCCCGTTGCCAAGGCACTCCTCACATTCTAATATTATTTTTTTGGAATAATAGTTTGCCTGGGTAAACAATTAACTTTTGATTTTTTATACATTAAATCATTCAGCTTATTTTTATGGTCCATATGCTATTGAACCTTCTGATTTTTTTAAAAAAATAACAATATGACTTGGTATAATAAATTGCTTACCAGTCATTAACCCGATTTTTTAATCGCAAACCTACAATATAAATGCCGACACTTGGAAATGGAAATAAACTTTTAACGAACGACAAGAAAAATTGATGTCATCATGTCAAAGTCTCAAAGAAAAGCTTTGCAGCACACAAAAAACTACATTGATACTACACTTGGAACTGAATTTTAGAATTATTTTAAGGAACAACTAGATACAAATAACAAACTGATCTAAAAAAGGCCTTGTGACATACGTTTTAATCTTCATCTTCTTCATTGTGTTCAATTTTTTTATGACCTTCTCTGTCTTCGGGTTCGACATAATCATCATCGAAACTGTCACAATCATCATTATAATCGCCATTAGTAGTATTACGGGGTGTTGATAAACATTGATCCGGTATTACAACAACGACAACATGGTCATTTGCCTCGAAACTCAGCTCCTGATCTTCATCAATCATTGCTTCACAATGATTGTTTAATATGCAAAGAAATTCAAGAATAGGAATCGCTTCAAGAATTTGATATAACAACCTAAAACACCATTTTAGTAGTTTTAAAATAAAATCATCCCAAGGGCAGGAGCATAAGAATAGGATGAGGTTTACAATCCAAAAGTCTTGTGCTGACATAAAGATCAAACATAAGGTAGATACTATAACTGAAACTGATAAGTCTCTTATACGGATACGAATTAGTGAACCATTATGTTGTAGTTGTAAGGTGAAGGGGACTTTGATGGAAACAAAGAGAAGGAAGAGGGTGAAAACCGCCGATGCCAACTGAGAAAAAGGAAAGATGAGTAGTGCAATAGAAAGAAGGAAATATCGTGTGTCTATGGTCAAATCCATTTTGTCTATTGTTGAATGTTTGTTTTGTTGTTATTCTTTTTAACAGCTGATTCGTGTGTATTAATAGAAAAGAGCACGGCGGAAAAAAGTTTGAAGAGGGTGTCAAAGGTTCTAAGGGTCAAAGGCTCAAATTGAGGGTCAAGCGTATTTATATATTGATAAGCAGCTCTGAATAAAGGTTTGGTTTTGGGTCCATAGGTTTTATTAAAGGGCCAAGGCTCCGGTTGGGAACTTGGGCTTCAAGTGGAATTTTAGATGATCTCGTCAAAAATGTTTGCTTTTGGTTCCATACTTCCATAGGTTTAAAGGGCCAAGACTACCTGAGGCTGGCGTTTAAGTAAACGACAGAAACTGAGGAACATGCATGGTAACTGGAAACCCATTAAATTACTTAGTAGTTACGGATAATATTCAAGTTTTGTAACTTAACTTTACTAACTTGTAAGTTGTAATTTAAAAAGCATCAAATTCTACAAATTAAATAGATCGATGAAGTTGGTTTCAACAGAAAACTTATTTATTTTTATTTTTATTTTTTTAATTAAGGTTATTTGGTTTGAGCAACACTTTATTACATGTTATCACATCCAAAATGTCTATCTCATCATCCTACTCACAGCTTTTAGGGGTGAGCAAAAACTAAACCGCAAACCAAAAAAACCGAAATAATCGCATAAACCGAAACCGAAATGAAAACCGATGGTGCAGTTTTTAGTTTTGCAAAAACCGAAAATACTCGGTGCGGTACATTTTCCAGTCTCGTAAAACTGCAAAAAACCGAACCGCATAGTGTGTGTGTGTGTGTGTGTGTGTATATATATATATATATATATATATATATATATATATATATATATTAAGTGTTGATATTTTTAAGAATCAAAAACTTATGACAATTAAAATTGGGAAATATCCAATAAAGTCGTAAAATTTTGGTCCGGTTTATGTTTTAGTCATAAACTAATTTTTGTTTACAAAAAAATCCTAAAAACCGTCAAAAATATGCAGTTTAACCCTTGTTAAACAGTTGGAACCGGCAACAAATTAATTTGGGACTATTTCTGTAACACCGTGAATTTCAATATAAAATTTTCATTTAAAATAATCATTTTATTCTTAGAAACACTTGTTTAAAATCTCATTCATAGTCGATTTACAAAACATGACTCCATTTTCACTTGCATAGAAAACCAGGATCCTCCAAAATATGATTCTTTCTCTGGTGTGTACAATCAAGCCGGTGCCGTCCCGTGATACTGAAAGAAACCTGAAAAACATCACACAAAACACTGTAAGCACGAAGCTAAGTGAGTTCCCCAAAATACCACACATAACACATATTAGCCACTCGAGGCTATAACTCTATGGGTCCGTGCACCCTAACTCTGTGAACCCTCAGGTTCTAACTCTGGGAACCTTCCGGTTCCAACTCTATAAACATGCACAGCATGAATCACATAGAAATAATGCAGTACAACACATCACCTACCTATAGCATACAAATACTCTGATCACATAACTCTGGTTACCTACTCAAGGTAAAGTACAGTAAGAAGACTCACCTGGCAAGCAGAAAGCAGATATCCCCACACTTGAATCTCGAACTCGCCACCGCCTAACACGTAAGGCAAATACTCTCATGAATATAACTCTCGAGACTAGAATAAATCCTCTCATAACACCCTCTTATGGGTAAAAGACTATTTTACCTTTCTCTTGGCCCAAAGGCCACATCACTGACCAAACCCTAAAAGTCAACGGCCAACCCTTGGTCGAAATCAAAGTCCTCAGTCTAAGTCAACCCCTAACTGACCCTACTCGCCGAGTCAACCCTGTGACTCGTCGAGTTCCCATAATCAGAACTTCACTCAATCTGCGACCTAACTCGCCGAGTCACCCCGAGACTCGCCGAGTCCAACAACTCTGAGTCCACTCGCACACGACTCACCGAGTCATCCCTCGACTCACCGATTCTCGACTCAACCAGAGAATATTTGGGACTCTTCGACAAGACTCGCCGAGTCCAAATGGACTCGTCGAGTCCAAGGCTATCTTCAACCTACTCGCCGAGTTGTTCTTCCAACTCGTCGAGTTCCAGGCCATCTTCAAGCAACTCGTCGAGTCGCCCCATGTGACTCGTCGAGTACCACCGGTCTGAATCCATACAGAAGCATCTCAGGCCATGCAATTGATCCAAAACATAGATCTAGTCTCCTACCACTCATCCATCACGTAAAGTGGCAAACTTTACGTGAATCCAAAGAGATCTAAGGCGTTTGCACATTGGGGCTAGGGTTTGGGACATGTAAGCTTCACTAAACACTCCAACACAGGGACTTTCATGCTCTCTGATTCTTCTCCCTTCCAGATATGAGGTAGCAACCTCAGATCTAACCTCTAGACTTCCCATTTCATCCATAGACAATTTCTCACAAACCTCAAAATGAAGAAACAACATAACAACAGGTCAATAACGAGATATTACCTCTAAGTGATGCCCCAACTGCAATGAAATTCGAATCCAAGCAAAGCCCCTTGCTCCAAGCCTTCAATCTTCCCAAAATTTCTTCAACCATTACTTCTCCAAGTTCCAATCCACTCAACAATGGTGCTTCTCCGTGATTTAGGGTTTTCTGGGGCTCAAGGGGTGATAAAGAGGCTGGGAGGAAAACATAGTGATCTTTATATAAGGCTCAACCCCGAGAATTAGGGTTTTCTCCACTCAGCGCCTACTCGCCGAGTCCATTACACTGACTCGCCGAGTCGGCCACTTAACACGCAACCAAGTCGCGACTCTACTCGCCGAGTCCGCACATGGACTCGCCGAGTCACTCTTTCCCAATTTACTCTTTTAGCCCTTCAACTCTACTCTTGATATTTCGGGATGTTACAATTCTCCCCCACTTAAATTAGGCTTCGCCCTCGAAGCCTACTGCAACTCAACTCCAGAAATACTCCCACAACGTGCCACCTGGCCTTAATCGGACCAGATCTCACAAGGCATACCTATCGAAACTCGAACACACTTTTCCTTTCCTTACGGTGTCCTGACCACTATCTCGAACACACTTAATCGGACCAGATCTCACAAGGCATACCTATCGAAACTCGAATACTCCCACACTCAACTCCAGAAATACTCCCTCAACGATTCGAGAATTACCCATGAAACATCACTGACCCAAATCTCAACAATCACTCGACCTATAAGGGTTAAAAGCCATGAACCATCGGATCCCCAATCCGAATCCCATTCTATCCAATCCGTGACGACAGAAAGGCCCACTCTTCAATCCTAGAGCAACTCTCATGAGTCCTCTTCTTGCAATCAAGCACCCAAGCCGCACAAACCTTCGCACTCTCGGGTTAGGAGAACCCATCGCACTGATGACATCTCTAACATTCCCAGGAGACACCACCACTACGCACACGGCCCTTGATCATAATCAAGCTGGGAGTCCTAGACTCCATCCCTACATCCATCCTGAGACTCTTGGCTCTACACCCGTGGAATCCCTTCCGCATCCTCAGCAGACATCCCATCATGATGTCATTCCATACCACTGTCACAGACACAATGTTCGACCATCATACTCCAAATCATCCATTCTCACTACAACTTCCACTTCCGCGAATCGACACTTTCCTCAGCAAATGAGGGTCCGACACTTCCTCCCATACAACAGCACAAAGGGTCGCATACCAATGCACTAATGATGGCTGTTGAAATAGGATAACTCAACCAAGGATAAATACGTGCCGCAACACCCTCCAAAATCTAATACACATGCCCGAAGCATGTCTTTGAGCGTCTGAATCGTTCACTCCCTCTGAGGTGTCCTCAGACATCATCATGATAGGCTCTAGCTCATCTCATATCCCTCTTCGAGACTGGTCACCAGGTCAGCTTTTGACTCCACAGCTGAGCTTCCAAAGGTCACCCAAATCATGATCCAAATATCCCACTAACTTCCTCCCCGTGACCACTATCCCGGCCCTGTGACACGCAAGTCACGAAATTCTCTTTTCCTTATGCAAGAAAGTACAATCCAACCGAGGATCGTCTCCACTCTGATCTCTGGTTTCTGCTGCGCATATCCCTTGCGCATCTCACCACATTCCCGACAGAGACTGGGACCCCAGTCTTGCCCCCGGTCTAACATCCAGGCTCCAAAAACTCAATACTAGGGCTACTCAAGCCCAAAACTCTTCCACATCATACACTGATCGGAGAACATTCCATCATCACACTCTCTTGCCATCTAGTGAGCACTACGGCTCCCCGCGGTATCACAGCACCCTCTGACTAGTGAGTACTACGGCTCCCCGCAGTATCACAACACCCTCTGACTAGTGAGTACTACGGCTCTCTGCAGTATCACAACACCCTCTGACTAGTGAGTACTACGGCTCCCTGCAGTATCACAACACCCTCTGACTCCACTAGTTCGTGCTCCACAGACTATCATAGGCGGCTACCCAGACTCGTCTCGCATATTCATCACAGACTCTGGAGGCAATCGTCATAACAGATGCCCACCCTTGCGAAGATCCACTCTCCCAAGTAATCTCCCTGGATGCCCATACTCGAAGGCTCTCACTAGATCCATAGATACCTGATATACCACAAGTCGTCTCAACTCAAGATTCACGAATAACTTTGAAATAAAGATATCAATACCCGGATACCTCGGAACACCCCCACCGAACATCACAAGATCCTGCCACAACCACAGATCTCCTGCTCCAAGCACCATATAGATGCAATAATACATTCCCTCTGAACCCCATAACTAGATCTTCATTTTTCCCAAGTTGCAACTTCGGTGTATTCAATTTCTCAATTGCAATACGAAGAAACGCTAACGCTACGAAATACGCTGATAATTCTCCGAAACCCTTTTTCCCGCCGCTCAAAATCCAAACAAGGATACGCATACTGACCCGGGAGTTGGCTGCCCAATCATTCTTTATCTACTTGCCCCAACACTGACCAATACCAGATTCTTGACTAATAAACACCTTTCGTGGAGACATTCATCCTTCTCAAACAAGTACTTCTCGTATTAACTCACTCTGACCCCTTTCCTCGATCACCGACATCTCTGATCTCATGATTTCTTACCTCATATCTCTATACTCCACTTATAACTGCTCTTGACAAATCTCTGCTTTCTTACATACGGCACCCGATTCTCCCCCACATAGGGATCGAACCATCACCAAATAGCATGCAACTAACCCATAACTATATTCTCCAGCAAAATCGCACCTGCCCCTGCAAAGAGCTACACAACGCCCGATAATCCCCCCTTAAGGAAATGAATCGACCTCATATACTCTGAACCTCTGATGAACTCCTCAAGAACTTCTCGTCACGTCTGCCTCTAGTCGTTCCAAATCTCGTACCAATTTAGTACCAAACAAATCAACTGCTCGATAACATCCCTGGCTCATAGACTGAACCATAAAATCATCGTACCCCTCACCTCAACTCATTAACCAACGCTCCAACATCGGGATCATCCCAAGAACAGGAACCCACTCCCAAATTCAACACCCCATGGATAGAAAACTCTCAGCACCGCTGAACTCGACTGAACTCCCCGCTGATACCACTACCGTGCACCCGACTAAACTCAATTAGGTATAGCGTGGCCCTCGAGTATCCCAGTCTCAACTGACTATCTGCTCATGATAGATCACTACCTCGCAGCACACATGCTACCTGATACTCTGGTGGGGAATCATCATCAATGACGACCTGCAGGGTTTACCCCTAAACCCAAAACCAAAACATCATGCTTCTCATATTTTTCACACGAGTATAATCAGTACCTCCCAGATCATAGGAGGTGACATCTCCTTTATCGACTGATCGCCCAACTCAGATCGAAATTCTCCCTTCTCACTGACTCCTTACTAAAATACTCTGAGGGGCTCTCGATCTCCCTCTCAAGGGACGCCTCTTCGAACTTACTCGTGACCGAATAACCGGAGAACCACAAACATCATTCACTACGAACCATGGTACTCCTTCCACGACATCTCTTCTCAATATTCCCCGATGTATGGTACCCTAACCATGACATCACTCCCCAATTCGCTCCGATGTACGGTACCCGGACCATAACATCACTCCTCAATCTACTCTGATGTATGGTACCCGAACCATAACATCACTCCTCAATCTGCCCTGATGTATGGTACCCGAACCATAACATCACTCCTCGATCCGCCCTGATGTATGGTACCCGAACCATAACATCACTCCTCGATCCGCCCTGATGTATGGTACCCGAACCATAACATCACTCCTCGATCCGCTCTGATGTATGGTACGTAAACCATGACATCGCTCCTCGATCCGCTCCGATGTATGGTACTCAAACCATAACATCACTCCTCAATCTGCTCTGATGTATGGTACCCGAACAATAACATCACTCCTCAATCTGCCCTGATGTATGGTACCCGAACCATAACATCACTCCTCGATCTGCTCCGATGTATGGTACTCAAACCATAACATCACTCCTCAATCTGCTCCTTAGAACCTTCAGAATACTCCCTGTATCAAGTATGGGTCCTCTGCTTTCAGTAGTACGGGCCCATACTACCTACCACATCTACTCATACTTTCCACACGGACCATCCCAGAGCTTCTAAATAGCTGCTCGACCTGCTCTTTCACCAATCCCATCGCGCGTGCTCGCTCCCCAACGAAATTCTCTATTCTACAAGCGCACTCATCTGGATAGGGTTACTCCCTAGGCTCTTCCGTTGTCCTCCCACTTCTTTGCTATCAGCTGCTGAAGAGCTCCTAATGATGCCAGCCATCTACCTCCTGAATATCGTCATATTCACTTGGTAGCTGACTCCAATCATCGAGAGTTCCACAAAGCACAAAGCAAGCAGCATTCGAGCATCAAAGAATACATAGGACTCCCTCTCTGTGATAACTCCACCTTCTCGGCTCATCCTCGACAGTACCACCGAACTCTGTAACTCTACCCCTCATGGGTTCTAACTGGATACTCTCACTCATCACATACTCAAAAGCATAACACTTATAACAACGAGTCCTAGACTAAGGCATCACAAATCAGGCCACTCTAGTCCTAACATATGAAATACCTAGCATGTCTCTAGCATGCAATAATATCTCATAAAGTGCATCATGCATATCTCATAACACAAAAATAAGGGTATTTTGGGAAATCACCGTTCGGGCTCTGGCTGATTGTACACACTGCTCCTTCTTGCTTTCTCTTTGAACTTTTATTCATTTTTAGAAAATTATTTCCTTAAAACTTTTCTTACTTCCTCAGTTTGAGTCCAGATTTACCCGAAGGCGCATTCGAATCCCTCAAACCAAGGCTCTGATACCAACTTGTAACACCGTAAATTTCAAGATAAAATTTTCATTTAAAATAATCATTTTATTCTTAGAAACACTTGTTTAAAATCTCATTCATAGTTGATTTACAAAACATGACTCCATTTTCACTTGCATAGAAAACCAGGATCCTCTAAAATATGACTCTTTCTCTGGTGTGTACAATCAAGCCGGTGCCGTCCCGTGATACTGAAAGAAACCTGAAAAACATCACACAAAACACTGTAAGCACGAAGCTTAGTGAGTTCCCCAAAATACCACACATAACACATATTAACCACTCGAGGCTATAACTCTATGGGTCCGTGCACCCAAACTCTGTGAACCCTCAGGTTCTAACTCTGGGAACCTTCCGGTTCCAACTCTATAAACATGCACAGCATAAATCACATAGAAATAATGCAGTACAACACATCACGTACATATAGCATACAAATAATCTGATCACATAACTCTGGTTACCTACTCAAGGTAAAGTATAGTGAGAAGACTCACCTAGCAAGCAGAAAGCAAATATCCCCACACTTGAATCTCGAACTCGCCATCGCCTAACACGTAAGGCAAATACTCTCATGAATATAACTCTCGAGACTAGAATAAATCCTCTCATAACACCCTCTTATGGGTAAAAGACTATTTTACCTTTCTCTTGGCCCAAAGGCCACATCGCTGACCAAACCCTAAAAGTCAACGGCCAACCCTTGGTCGAAATCAAAGTCCTCAGTCTAAGTCAACCCCTGACTGACCCTACTCGCCGAGTCAACCCTGTGACTCGTCGAGTTCCCATAATCAGAACTTCACTCAATCTGCGACCTAACTCGCCGAGTCACCCCGAGACTCGCCGAGTCCAACAACTCTGAGTCCACTCGCACACGACTCACCGAGTCATCCCTTGACTCACCGATTCTCGACTCAACCAGAGAATATTTAGGACTCTTCGACAAGACTCGCCGAGTCCAAATGGACTCGTCGAGTCCAAGGCTATCTTCAACCTACTCGCCGAGTTGTTCTTCCAACTCGTCGAGTTCCAGGCCATCTTCAAGCAACTCGTCGAGTCGCCCCATGTGACTCGTCGAGTACCACCGGTCTGAATGCATACAGAAGCATCTCAGGCCATGCAATTGATCCAAAACATAGATCTAGTCTCCTACCACTCATCCATCACGTAAAGTGGCAAACTTTACGTGAATCCAAAGAGATCTAAGCCGTTTGCACATTGGGGCTAGGGTTTGGGACATGTAAGCTTCACTAAACACTCAAACACAGGGACTTTCATGCTTTCTGATTCTTCTCCCTTCCAGATATGAGGTAGCAACCTCAGATCTAACCTCTAGACTTCCCATTTCATCCATAGACAATTTCTCACAAACCCCAAAATGAAGAAACAACATAACAACAGGTCAATAACAAGATATTACCTCTAAGTGATGCCCCAACTGCAATGAAATTCGAATCCAAGCAAAGCCCCTTGCTCCAAGCCTTCAATCTTCCCAAAATTTCTTCAACCATTACTTCTCCAAGCTCCAATCCACTCAACAATGGTGCTTCTCCGTGATTTAGGGTTTTCTGGGGCTCAAGGGGTGATAAAGAGGCTGGGAGGAAAACATAGTGATCTTTATATAAGGCTCAACCCCGAGAATTAGGGTTTTCTCCACTCAGCGCCTACTCGCCGAGTCCATTACACTGACTCGCCGAGTCGGCCACTTAACACGCAACCAAGTCGCGACTCTACTCGCCGAGTCCGCACATGGACTCGCCGAGTCACTCTTTCCCAATTTACTCTTTTAGCCCTTCAACTCTACTCTTAATATTTCGGGATGTTACAATTTCATAAACTGGCACAAAATATTGGGACTATTTCACAAAATGACCCAAAATATTGGGACTATTTCACAAAATGACCCAAAATATTGGGACTTTTCTGCAAGAAAATATTAGGACTTTTCTACAAACAAAAATATTATTATTATTATTATTATTATTATTATTGTTATTATTATTATTATTATTATTATTATTATTATTATTATTATTATTATTATTATTATTATTATTATTATTATTATTATGATTATTATTATCATTATCATTATTATTATACTAAAAATTTAAACAAATATAATAATTTTTAAATTCATTATTATTAATATTTTTAATAATATATATAAATACACTTAATAAAAAAAATATTAAAGAAATTATTTAAAGGTGATGGTGGTGGTGATGGCCCATATCTAAGGTAGAATTGTGAATAAATAGTTTAAGATAAAAAGATATCTCACTGTATATATAAAATTTGTGAAGTAGAATGGTTTTTTTTTTCAAACCCAACAGATCTACAATAAATATTTACATTGGTTGCCCATATCAAAATTCGAAAATATTAATTACAATATATTGCTTAATAGAATGTAATATATCTTGTTTTGCTTTATCACACTATATCTGCTATGTTTCCAACAAGGATAAAGTAAGAAAAAAGAGCAACACACATGTTGATAATTTAAATATTTACACACAAGACATACATGCATATCAAACCTTCACTATTTGTAAACAATTTGAAAAATCAGTGGTTTCTTTTAAATTGTTAAATGCTAATATTCTGAATTTAAAACAATAATAACAAATGTGAAATGATCATATACAAAGTTAGAATATACAAAAAGACATTCATGATTTCAATGCTTAAAGCATTATCATCCGCTCAACCTTCACCTTTATAAAATGTCTTTAATATTTTTTATTTGATATGTATTATTAAGAACATTAATAATAACAAATTTAAAAAATAATATACTTATATATATTTTTAATATTATAATAATAATAATAATAATAATAATAATAATAATAATAATTATAATAATATTAATAATAATAATAAGGTTTTTGTTTGCAGAAAAAAGCTAATATTTTTTGTTTTTGCAGAAAAGTCCAAATATTTTGGGTCAATTTATGAAATAGTCCGAAATTAATTTGTTACCGGTTCCAACCAGTCAAAAAGGGTCAAAATGCAAACTTTTGCCGTTTTTAGGACTTTTTCGTAAACAAAAATTAATTTAGCACTAAAACATAAACTAGGCCAAAATTTTAGGACTTTATTGGAGATTTCCCATTAAAATTTCTATAGATATAAATATCTATCGTATCTATCGGTGGATGATTGTATATTTTTAAGCATACATTTAGTGGTAGTTACAATAACAAATAATGTTTATGACATTTTTGAACATTTAAATATGAAAAGTACTAGTGATAATAGTATCATTTTTATGAATACATTAATTGATATCATCGTATGCACCTATGAAACAAATATTATATTAAGTCTGTATTATGTTCAAGCATTAGAAACGTGTTGGATGAGTGGTTATGTAATTTGATTTCAAACCAAGAGGTGGTGGTATTGGTTTATCTCCAAAAAATAATTAGCACTCATCATCTGAGTCAAAATAACTCGCCGAGTTACTTGAGTTTTAGGAAAAAAAAAAAAAAAAAAAGAAACTAACAAAACGATGCAAAAACCAAACCGCATAAAAACTGAACGGTGAGTTTTCTAATTTCAAATAACCGAAGTTGCGGTTTTCAGTTTGGTTTTGGCCAAAAATTACATCGAACCGCACAATGTTCACCCCTAACATCTTTGGTGTTATAACACCCAAAGTAGAAATGGACAAGAACAAATAACATGTGATAATACCTACATTTTTTTTATATTTCTAATTTTATTTTTCCAATTTGTTTTTTTTTTTTTTTTAATTTATGTCATCATATATTATAAAAAGACATAAATTAATAAAACATAATTCAATTAACGATACTAAAAAAAAAAAAAAAAAAAAACATTGACCGAAAGCATGTGATTGTCCTAATATTTTAAAAAACTTAAAACCAATACACTATTCGTCGTCTAGATACTTCCACTTGATATTTACCTTAATTTTTCAGAGCACTTGCACTTGTCTTGGTGGCATATTTTCCCCGCTAGTCGTTACGATTGTCAAATCCTTCATCATGCGATCTTCCTCGGCTGCCCGACGAAGGAAATCCAAAATGCTCATGTTGCAAGTTATATCTTTTAATTGCAATTTCATTGCGGGCATCAAATTTCTATTTCAGTTTTGCGTGATCTCGAATTCTATTTTTGCTTTCCTTCGCATGTTGTTGAGCATACATCGTTTTGTCGCGCCCTATCGGTTGTCAAGGCGGGGAGATCTCTTCGATGTCGTTGAGGTCGTCTGGTAGCTCTATCGGTTGTAAGAGGTTCTTCTTTCGATTGCTCCATCATGACCGCTTTCCATTTCTTTCTTGTTCTCTTTGTTTGTCGTTTATTCCGATTCCCCCCCCCCCCCCCGGTCCCCCGGCTTGCGTCTCGACATCCGTTTCTTGTGTGGGTGGTGGTTATGTGGTATTTTATTGCATCGTAGAAAATGTGTTAAAAATGTTTTGTGTAAGGTTGTAACGGAATAGTGGTAGGGTGATGCGGTGTCACACCCCTAAACTAAGGATGGGGGAAATGTCTGGGGGTGGAGGACTTTATGTATAGTATCATAACAAGGAGTATAGTAGTGCTCAAAGTAAATACAACCATCATAAATATAATTGAAAATGTTACACCAAAGTATATGTTTACATGATTCAAATCAATTACATTATGATGATAAAATGAACTGTTTGATGATTTATCGTCCCATCCTCAAAATGTTGTTGATTTCTTGTTTCACTGAATTCCTGAGAATACAAGTAATTTTGAAAAAGTGTCAACAATTAAGTTGGTGAGTTCATAAGTTTTTGAGATAAAGAGTTTGGAAACCGTTCTTTGCAATGTGTTGTGTGTCACCAAGAAAAATCCAATATTTTCCTTTTAAAACTTATGTTGTCCTAAATCCTAGGACCAAGAATAAACAAGTATTTTCCATACTTAATGATATAACCATGGTTTTAAATCGGCATAAAACCCTTTTTAATTTGAGGGAAAATCCCGTAATGAATGACATGTAGTCTTAAATACCAAGACCGAAAGTGTACAGTAATATCCATGCTTATTGATATAGAAAGTGATTTTAAATTGTCATAAAACCCTTTTTGTTATGAGAGCGTAAAAGTATTTTTCCATACTTAAGGTAATTTCTGTGAGCTAAATCGACATAACTCGCTAATTTAAAAGTATAACCCGTAAATCTTATGATTTGTTAATACCACATGTGAGCTATCAAAACTATACTTGACATAAACGGCCTCGTAATACGACGTTCTTCAGGAGTCGTCGTTAAATGACTCTGGTCACCACAGACCTTCCGGTGTAACAACCGAATTTTTCAGGTATCTTGTATATTTATGTTTTTTTGGGTGATTTGAGAGGGGACTCGGCGAGTTGGAGCTCAGACTCGCCGAGTAGGGACACGGATCTGGTCGCGGGATTGCGCCTGGACTCGGCGAGTCAGCGCTGTGTAATGAAACCCTAATTTCTCGGGTTTGAGACCTATTTAAAGGGCCTAATGGCCGTTATTTGTGCTTACCAGTCCCTTGAGTGAAACCCTAATCGAGTGTGAGCATTTCGAGCAAAGTAGAAGGCCATTATTGATCTTGGAGGTGTCATTGTTGCAAGGAAGGAGAAGAACTAGCCAAGGGAAAGCAAGTGGAGCCACTTCTAAGGGTTTGGAGTCCAGAGCATCACTATTGTGGTAATAATTTCGAGTTATCTTCTTCCTTGTTGATGTTTATCTAGATTTAGGGTTTGTTGAACCCTTTTGTGGCAAGATCTAGTGCCCCCTTGGTCCCTTATGAGGTTTGAACCATAGATCTGGACCCTTAGAGGTCCAAAGTGTCCCTATACCCAAGCTTTTTGGGAATCAATGGAGGCTTTGGATTGGAATCCTTATGCCTTAGGTCAAAACTCCATTAATGAGCCATCGGGTGTGTTATGGGCACCAAGATAGAAGCTTTACGTGATGAATCAGTCTAGGGAGGCCAGATCTATAGATTGTGGAAGCAGATCTGACCTTAGAAGCAAGTTGGAGTGGTTGCATAGCATGAACTCGCCGAGTATGTTCATCAGACTCGGCGAGTAGTTTGAAGATTGCCTTGGGATTGCTCAGTGAGTGGTCCAATCGAGTCATGGGTAGACTAAGTGAGTCAGGGTGAGTTGGAGAGGGACGACAAGTGGACTGAGTCGAACTGGGACACGCCGAGTTGTTCTTAAGACTCGGCGAGTTGAGTCGGGGTGGCCCCGCGATTCTTCCAGGTGAAACTCGTTGAGTAAGGGGGGGATTACTCGACGTGTAGGAAGGGAATTTCAGAGGGTTGGTGAAAACGTCTAGACTCGCCGAGTCGCCGTAGCACTCGTCGAGTCCGGTCAAAGTTGACCATTGACCGTTGACCAAAAGTTGACCTGTGTTGACTTCTTGGGTATAGTCAACCTTAGAAGATATAAAGTGTTAACTAGAGGCATACGTTGTTATAGGAGGAGTAGAGCTCGGAGGATCGAGCACGAGGGATATTCAGGATTCGTGAGATACCGAGATACGCGAGGTGAGTCTTCTCACTATACTTTACCTTGAGTAGGTAACCAGAGTTATGTGATAGAGTATTTGTATGTTATGTATGCTATGTGTTGTATTGCATTATTTCTATGTGATTTATGTGGTGCATGTTTATCAGAGTTAGAACCTGAGGGTTCACAGAGTTTGGGTGCACGGACCCACAGAGTTATAGCCTCGAGTGGCTATTATGTGTTAAATGTGGTATTTTGGGGAACTCACTAAGCTTTGTGCTTACGGTGTTTGATGTTATTGTTTCAGGTACTAGTCACGACCGCGGGAAGGCGCCGACTTGATCCGTACACACACACTCGGAGTTTTTACATTGTGATCTTGGGATTTTGTATTGACCTAAATTGGATAATTAATATGGTTGTTTGATGAATATTAATTGAATTATGTTTTATAAAAATTTGAAAATTTTGTTTTGAAATTTATGGTGTTATAATTTGGTATCAGAGCCTTGGTTTGAGGGATTCGGGTACACCTTCGGGAGTATTTGAACTCAAACTGAGGAATTGGAAGGATATTTTCAAAAGAAAACCTAACTTTTCTAAACTTTTCTAAGAGTAAAAGATTTTCTTGAAAAAGAAACAAATTCCAGGAGGGAACGTGTGTACGATCAGTCAGCGCCCGAACGGTGAATTCCCAAAATACCTTTATATTATGTAATATTGATATTGATATGATGTATCTGCATGCTAGAGTAGGCTAGGTATTGCTAATAGGACTAGAGTGGCCTGATTGTGATGCCTTAGCCTAGGGAGAGGTGAGCTGCTATGAGATGCTTGAGAGTGAGTAGGTAGTAGCGAGGGGCTTATGAGAGATCTATTAGAGAGTGGTCTACGCATGATAGAGTACTTGGGATTTGGGATCCGAAGAGGAAGATTTGGGGAGTGTACTGAGACAGTGTGGACAGTAGTTTTGGGCCCGTACTACTGAAAGCACCGGGGCGGTGCACAGTCCAAATAAGAATCTTTGGGATACCTAGAATCAAGGAGGGGTGGATTGTCGAGTGTGAGTATGCTCGAGTGAATTCTAATTTATCACATGTTGTATTTCAGAGGTTGATCATGGTGAGGACACGTTATATGCCGGAGGGTGCTGGAGCTAGTGATGAGGAGATTCGACAGATCATTCATGAGGAGGTGGCTGCGGTCATCAGGGCTGAGATACCAGAGATGTTCGGTTCTATTAAGACCACGCTGATTGAGACATTTGACGAGCGTTACACCGCTCTTTCTGAGGCTGCTGTTGCAGCGGCTACCGCAGCGATCGCTGCGGCGAGACCCCAGGGAGGTGATGCGTCGCTGTTTCGGGAGTTCAGCAACACCAAACCACCAGAGTTTGTTGGGACACAGGATCCGGTGGCAGCTATGAGGTGGATATCTGATATGGAGGGGTGCTTTTTCACTTGCTCATCTCCTGAGCCTCTGAAGGTTCGGTTCGCGCTGAACCAGCTTCGCTTGGGAGCGAAGGACTTGTGGAAGTTTGTGACGGCGCATTTTACGCCTGCTGAGCTTTTGGCAGTGACCTGGGAGAGGTTCACTACCATGTTCCGGGATGAGTACGTTCCCCAGGTGGAGAGGGAGCGTTTGGCACAGGCGTTTCTGACCCTCAAGCAGGGTACTGAGTCAGTTACAGCGATCACGAGGATGTTCCATGAGAGGGTGATGTTCTGCCCTGAGCACGTGTCCACTGAGCAGGCACGTATGAGCCGCTACTTGAGCATTTTGAGACGGGATATTCGGGAGTTCGCCACGAACTCCTCGTATCGGACATTTGATGAGCTTCAGGCAAATGCCCGAAAGAGGGAGATTGAGCTTCAGACACAGGCCAGGGAGGAGGCGGAGTCTCTAGGGAGGGATCGGCGGCCGGCACAGTCTCAGCCGGCAGCCAAGCGGGCCAAGCCCGCTGATCCCAAACCCGGGAGCCAGAAGGGCCACACTTGCGGGAAGTGCAACAAGGGTCATGATGGAGTCTGTCGAGCAGGATCTTGCTACAAATGTGGCAAGGAGGGGCATATGGCCAAGGACTACCCCAAGGGGTTTGCAGTGTGTTTTGACTACAACCAGACCGGACAACGGAAGGCGGAGTGTCCACTGCTGCGCGGAGCATCTCAGGGATCTGCCCCTGCCGCCATCAGAGCTACAGAGAGTCGGCCCGTGAAGGCCGAGGCGCCGAGAGCTCAAAGGAGAGCCTTTCAGCTGACTGCGGAGGAGGTCCGCGCTGCACCCGAGGTTGTGGCTGGTACGTTTCCTTCTATGTATTTATTTTTGGTGTTGAGATATTATGCTTATATTATGTTATGCATAGGTACCTTCCTTGTGAACTCTGTGCCTTCTTTAGTGTTATTTGACTCGGGTGCAAGTCGGTCTTTTGTATCTTTGGCCTTTAGTCAGCATATCAGTGTTAGTCGTGAGGCATTGAGTCGGCCTCTGCGGGTTTCCATAGCTGCTGACAGAGTGATTTGTGCCACGGAGGTCCTCCGGGGATGTGTGTTAGAGATTTTTGGGGTTGAGTTTCCGATTGATCTGGTTCCTATTGCGATGGGTGATATCTGTGTCATTGTGGGCATGGACTGGTTGAGCTGATTCGGCGCGGTTATCGACTGTGAGCGTCAGCTGGTGACCATACGAGATCCTAGTGGGGGAGTTCTTTCGGTGTACAGCGAGGGTACACGTTCTGGATCAACCTTTTGTTCGGCCGCTAGGGCAAGGCAGTGTTTACAGCAGGGCTGTAAGGGTTTTGTGGCATATGTGATGGATACGCGAGTGATCTCCGAGAGACCGAGTTCAGTGGATGAGGTTCCGGTGGTGCGTGAGTTTCCATATGTTTAACCCGAAGAATTACCGGGTGTGCCACCCGCTAGGCAAGTAGAGTTCAGTATTGATTTGGTTCCGGGAGCCGCGCCTATCGCTAAGGTGTCTTATCGTCTTGCACCTCCAGAGATGCAAGAGTTATCCTCGCAGCTTCAGGAGCTGCTGGGGAAGGGGTTTATTCGGCCGAGTAGCTCGCCGTGGGGAGCGCCCATTCTGTTTGTGAAGAAGAAGGACGGCTCGCATCGAATGTGTATTGATTACTGAGAATTGAATAAGCTAACGGTCAAGAACCATTACCCGTTGCCGAGGATCGACGATTTATTCGATCAGTTACAGGGAGCATCTTGGTTCTCCAAGATCGATTTGAGGTCGGGCTATCATCAGGTGAGAGTGCAGGACGAGGACGTCCAGAAGACAGCGTTCAGGACGCGATATGGGCATTATGAGTTTGTGGTGATGCCTTTTGGGCTCACCAATGCCCCGGCTGTGTTCATGGATCTCATGAACAGGGTATGCAGGCCGATGTTGGATCGGTCAGTGATTGTATTCATCGATGATATTCTGGTATATTCGAGATCTAGAGAGCAACATGAGGAGCATTTGAGGGAAGTTCTTGGGGTTTTGAGATCGGAGAAACTTTATGCAAAGTTTTCCAAGTGCGATTTCTAGTTGCGGGAGGTCCAGTTTCTGGGACATCTTGTTAATCAGAAAGTGATATTGGTCGATCCGGCCAAGGTTGAGGCGGTGATGAGTTGGGAGGTGTCAAAGTAACCCTCTAAGATCAGGAGCTTCCTTGGGTTGGCAGGGTACTATCGGAGGTTTATCAAGGATTTCTCCAAGATCGCGGTGCCACTCACCAGATTGACCCGGAAGGGTGTTACATTTTTATGGGGTCCCGAGCAGCAGACCTCTTTTTAGACGCTTCGCCAAAGGTTGTGCGAAGCTCCGGTATTAGCTCTTCCGGAAGGGATGGAAGATTTTGTTGTATTTTGTGATGCATCGATTTTAGGGTTGGGAGCGGTACTGATGCAGAAGGGACATGTGATAGCATTAGCATCGAGGCAGTTGAAGCCTCATGAGACGAGATATCCCACACATGATCTAGAGTTGGGGGCAGTGGTGTTTTCCCTCAAGATTCGGCGTCACTACTTGTATGGGGTTCGTTGTACGATATACACGGACCATAAGAGCTTGAAGTACTTGATGGATCAGCCTAACCTAAATATGCGGCAGAGGAGGTGGTTAGATGTGGTCAAGGATTATGATTGTGAGATCCTGTACCACCCGGGCAAGGCTAATGTGGTAGCTGACGCGTTGAGCCGCAGGGCGGAGAGTACTCCACTGCGAAATGTATGTTTGAGATTGATCGTGATAGCTCCAGTTCTGGACTCCATTCGTGGGGCACAGGCCGAGGGCTTATGACTTTTCATGGCCGGATTTGGGTACCGTTTGTGGGCGGTATGCGTACTACTTTGATGGAGGAACCTCATAGATCGAAATTTTCGATCAATCCCGGGGCTACGAAAATGTATTAATATTTGAGGAAAGAGTATTGGTGGCCCTATATGAAGAGGGACGTCGCATGGTTTGTCGAGAGGTGTTTGACCTGCCGAAGGGTTAAGGCCCAGCACCAGAGACCGCATGGCAAGTTGCAGCCATTGGAGGTTCCCCAGTGGAAGTGGGAACAGATCACTATAGATTTCATCACAAAATTGCCAAGGACTGCCAGAGGAGTTGATGCAATTTGGGTGATTGTGGATAGGTTGACGAAGAGCGCTTACTTTCTTGCCATCAGTGAGAGTTCTTCGGCGGAGAAATTGGCAGAGGTTTATGTGAGGGAAGTGGTATCTCGGCATGGGGTGCCGATCTCGATCGTTTCGGACCGTGATGTGCGTTTCACTTCCTGATTCTGGAAGAAATTTCGTGAGGAGTTGGGAACTAAACTGCATTTTAGTACATCATATCATCCCCAGACAGATGACCAGAGTGAGCGGACGATCCAGACGCTTGAAGACATGCTTCGAGCATTTGTATTGGATTTCAGGGGTAGCTGGGATGCGTATTTACCCTTGGCGGAGTTTTCCTACAATAACAACCATCATTCAAGCATCGGTATGCTGCCCTTTGAGCTGTTGTATGGTAGGAGGTGTCGGACTCCCATTTTTTGGGGTGAGGTTGAGCAGAGAGTGATGGGCAGCACAGAGATCGTGATTCAGACAACAGAGCAGATACAGCGGGTCAGACAGAGGTTATTGACCGCCCAGAGCCGACAAAAGAGTTATGCGGACAGGCGCCGGTCCGAGCTTGAATTTCAGGTCGGCGACTTCATTCTCCTGAAGGTTTCTCCTTGGAAAGGAGTGATTCGGTTCAGGAAGAGGGGCAAGTTGGGGCCCCGGTTTATAGGCCCATTTCGTGTGATTGCGAGGGTAGGCCGGGTAGCCTATCGGTTGGAGTTGCCAGCAGAGTTGGGACAGATCCACGACACTTTTCATGTGTCGCAGTTGAGGAAGTGTATAGCCGATGAATCGGCAATGGTTCTGTTAAAGGATATTCAGGTGGATGCAAGCCTGAATTATGCCGAGAGACCAGTGGTCATCAGAGATCGGAAGATCAAGGTTTTGAGAAATAAGGAGGTACTTCTGGTGTTGGTTCAGTGTCAACACCGGAGGGGATCAGAGATGACCTGGGAGCCAGAGCGTATGATGCAGGAGCAGCATCCGGAGCTGTTTTTAGAGTGAGACTTCGAGGGCGAAGTCTAGTCCTAGTGGGGGAGAGTTGTAACAGCCGAATTTTTCAGGTATCTTGTATATTTATGTTTTTTTGGGTGATTTGAGAGGGGACTCGGCGAGTTGGAGCTCAGACTCGCCGAGTAGGGACGCGGATCTGGTCGCGGGATCGCGCCTAGACTCGGCGAGTCCAGGATATGGACTCGGCGAGTCAGCGCTGTGTAATGAAACCCTAATTTCTCGGGTTTGAGACCTATTTAAAGGGCCTAATCGCCATTATTTGTGCTCACCACTCCCTTGAGTGAAACCCTAATCGAGTGTGAGCATTTCGAGCAAAGTAGAAGGCCATTATTGATCTTGGAGGTGTCATTGTTGCAAGGAAGGAGAAGAACTAGCCAAGGGAAAGCAAGTGGAGCCACTTCTGAGGGTTTGGAGTCCAGAGCATCACTATTGTGGTAATAATTTCGAGTTATCTTCTTCCTTGTTGATGTTTATCTAGATTTAGGGTTTGTTGAACCCTTTTGTGGCAAGATCTAGTGCCCCCTTGGTCCCTTATGAGGTTTGAACCATAGATCTGGACCCTTAGAGGTCCAAAGTGTCCCTATACCCAAGCTTTTTGGGAATCAATGGAGGCTTTGGATTGGAATCCTTATGCCTTAGGTCAAAACTCCATTAATGAGCCATCGGGTGTGTTATGGGCACCAAGATAGAAGCTTTACGTGATGAATCAGTCTAGGGAGGCCAGATCTATAGATTGTGGAAGCAGATCTGACCTTAGAAGCAAGTTGGAGTGGTTGCATAGCATGAACTCGCCAAGTATGTTCATCAGACTCGGCGAGTAGTTTGAAGATTGCCTTGGGATTGCTCAGTGAGTGGTCCAATCGAGTCATGGGTAGACTAAGTGAGTCAGGGTGAGTTGGAGAGGGACGACAAGTGGACTGAGTCGAACTGGGACTCGCCGAGTTGTTCTTAAGACTCGGCGAGTTGAGTCGGGGTGGCCCCGCGATTCTTCCAGGTGAAACTCGTTGAGTAAAGGGGGGAATACTCGACGTGTAGGAAGGGAATTTCAGAGGGTTGGTGAAAACGTCTAGACTCGCCGAGTCGCCGTAGCACTCGTTGAGTCCGGTCAAAGTTGACCATTGACCGTTGACCAAAAGTTGACCTGTGTTGACTTCTTGGGTATAGTCAACCTTAGAAGATATAAAGTGTTAACTAGAGGCATACGTTGTTATAGGAGGAGTAGAGCTCGGAGGATCGAGCACGAGGGATATTCAGGATTCGTGAGATACCGAGATACGCGAGGTGAGTCTTCCCACTATACTTTACCTTGAGTAGGTAACTAGAGTTATGTGATAGAGTATTTGTATGCTATGTATGTTATGTGTTGTACTGCATTATTTATATGTGATTTATTTGGTGCATGTTTACCAGAGTTAGAACCTGAGGGTTCACAGAGTTTGGGTGCACGGACCCACAGAGTTATAGCCTCGAGTGGCTATTATGTGTTAAATGTGGTATTTTGGGGAACTCACTAAGCTTTGTGCTTACGGTGTTTGATATTATTGTTTCATGTACTAGTGGCGACCGCGGGAAGGTGTCGACTTGATCCGTACACACACACTCGGAGTTTTTACATTGTGATCTTGGGATTTTGTATTGACCTAAATTGGATAATTAATATGGTTGTTTGATGAATATTAATTGAATTATGTTTTATAAAAAATTGAAAATTTTGTTTTGAAATTTACGGTGTTACATCCAGTCTAGTTGTTGCAAGCAGCTCAGGTGTGGGTTTGTCAAACCCAATATAGATCTATACACAACTATCATGTTCTCCTTACAAGAGACTCTGGTTACAATTTACAGGACTTTTTGACTTTGTTACTTTGGAAGTAACCCGAAGCGAATGACTCACTAATTTATTCATTAACAGATTTATGTGAACTAATCTGAAAACCTTTGATAAATAAGTTTCAAAAGTAAATGATACATAAACTATACCTATTATAGTTTATCCAAAACGTTTGTAACGTATAAGATGCCTTTTATGAAAACACATTAGTGCTATGAATCCATAAACTATGCTTATTATAGCTTAATATATGTGTTCTAAATGAATGAAGAATCTTATCATGAATGACTAAATTTCAATTTATGATGATAAACTAACAAGGAAACACATTCAATATTAAGAACTTATTGTTATACAATTTGCTCAACATAATACAAAGTGTTATGAAAGTTATAAGTTGTTAACTAGTTTTTAACCTTTCCGCGCTGTTTTAGAAAAATCATAGAAAAATCATACAAAGTCGAAAACTAAATCCGTAAATTCTTAGAGTTTCTAAAATGTGTCTAGTTTATTCATTATTTTTATCATGATTTTTGGAAGTCTTTAACAATTGTTAAAATGTTCATATTCACATACTGGTCCGGATTTGTTTTTGAAATGATAGGCTGTTTTGTAAAAATCATCATAAATTGTAGAAAAATCGTGTGGAGATGTGAAAGTATTCATTTTAAATCTAAGAACTGGAACTACTTGCACCTAAAACAGTTTTGAAAACTAAAATGTTTAAGTTGCCCAAAACAGTCCGTGAATGGAGTTGAACTTTTCTGATGAAGGCTGTTAAATGAGTTTAGTTGTGTTCTTGGTGTTTTAACTTATATTCCCCCCTTAAAACTTAAGAAAAACTTGAAAAGATAGGCGTAGGAAATCACCTTGAGTGATTTCAGTGGGTGAATGTTGAAGATGAGAAGTGTTCAACTCAAGAACACCTGAAGGATCACTTGAAGATTCGAAGATCTAACATGAATGTGATGATGTTTGTTTAAGCAATATATGATTTTGAGTAAGAGGGAATGTAAAACAATTGTGGTAATGATGAGGATTCTTACCAAATGGAGAAGGAAAGCCTTGGAAAAGGCCTTGGAAATCTAGAAATTGAGAGAGAAGAGTTGAGAGAAAAGTGTTTGATCTTTTGGTGGAAAATGAGAGAATGAATGAAGTATGAGGAGAGAGGATGGGTGTTCCATCTCTAAGAACGTGGGAAGGGCTGATGATTGATGCAAAGGTACAAGGAAGTGACTAGGGATGGTGGGGAGGAGTGTGGGTTAGTCATGGAGTGGGTATGGTGGTTGATTGTGTCATAATACAAAGAAAGTCAACACTCAAGCTTTGTACTTCACCCACTCTTCATGGATAAGGTTTTATCCCCAAAAACGTGATTAACTAATAAATATGGGGCCTTATATGTTAAAATAAAGTTTTGGGTGAAAAACCCAAGTTAAAATGATGAAAAACGGGTTTGAAATGAAATCGTGGTCGAAAACCGAGAAGAAATGCTCTTTCTGCGAGGCTTCTCGCAAGGGGGGCTGAAGGTGGCTAGGTTCGGTTCTTAGAAGGCTGGGACCGAAGGCGCAGGTGAGTCAGGAGGCGAAATGGAGCGAAGCTGGTCAGTTCGGTTCGTCCAAGTTTCGGGCCCGAGAGGGAGGGTTCGGTTCGATCTGCTGAACTACGGTCCGAGGTGGTTCATTTCGCTTCTGATGCCTTCACTTCTGACACCTTCGCTTCTGCCAAGTTCTCATCTAACAATTTCGTTTCTAACAACTTCGCTTCTGACAATTTCGGTTCCTAACAGGGTTCGGCTCCTTAAGAGGGGTTTCGGTTCCTTAAGTCTATTTTATCTGTTTTTACCCTGTTTTAAACGGTTGTTGACCTGGTTAAGGGTCGGGATGGCCCAAAACACTATAAAAAGTTTAAGGAACTTTTGAGATAGATTTAGGAGAGATTTTACATACTTGGAGAGGTTTGGGAGAGATTCCACATACTTGGAGATATTTCTTATACTTAGAGGGATTGGGAGAGATTTGACATACGTGGAGAGATTTGGGAGAGATTTCTCATACATAGATAGACTTGGTAGAGATTTGGCATACGTGGAGAGATTTGGGAGAGATTTCACATACTTGGAGAGATTTTTCATACTTAGAGAGATTTAGGAGAGATTTGACATACGTGGAGAGATTTGGGAGAGATTTCTTTTGTGACCTTTTTGAGTGTTTGGCTCCACAATGCAAGGTCTGTAAGCTCCATTAAGCCATGTTTAAGGACCTTACACACTCCCGATGAGTATGCAACATTTTTTTATCGGTTTGGCTTGTTGACTTTAGTTGACTTTGACTTGACTGGAATTTGACAGTTGTCACATCATCCCCCTGTTAGAGGGAATTTCGTCCCGAAATTTGCACTTTGATCGGGACTTCATGAATTTGGAGAAAAGATGGGGAAAACTTTTCGTAGTACAAGAAATTGGTATGGCGGTGACCAATTCTCCTGATGTTAAATGGCGCCTTGGAATTTCTTATTGTAACTTGAGCTAAGTCAATTTAAAGGAGTTATTGTTTTGAAATGATAGTGTATTCTATGTGTGCCTTTATTCTCCCCGTTACAAAGTGGAGACTCTCGTTCATATCGATTTCACCAAGTGGTAAGTGGGCACACAAACGTTTTACCGAAGTTAATCACTCAAGCTATTAACATGTTGCCCAAGATTTGAACAGTCCCTTTTGTTATGCCCCTTGGTTTGTTGTTGGTAGGCCATACGCAAATCTAACCTACTTCCCTGTGAGGGTTGCCAGGGTCGCGAAATTAATCTACTATCTTTGTTAGAGATAACAGATATTAATAGACCCTGTGGTCGCATGATCCTTTTAATGTATGTTCTAGTCGATTCCTCCCTCCTATCGGTTTCTTTGATTAGTAGGGAGTGTGCATTTTCAGCTAGTTTTTCGATAGTTACTCAAATGGTATCGAGGCCATCCATTGCCTTGGGTGGATTGGTTATGAAGCCCATGGTTAGCTGCTCCATCTTCCTTTCAGGTATCATTGGTTGTTGTAGGAGATGTGAAGGCTTCCTTTATTCTCTCTTGACATTGGCACAAGTACGATACTTTCCCACATGTGTAACGATGTCTGCTTTCCTATTTGCCCACTGAGGGTACTTTTTGAGGTCCGGACACATCTTGTCCGAGCCTGGATGAAGGGGAGTAGTGAGTTTTCGTGTGCTTCATTTGTGACATTATTTCTGAATCCATCAACCTCGGTGTCCAGATCCGGTTCATAGGATAACATGCCCCGCTGTCCGTGCCTTTTAGGTTCTTATGATCGGTGAAGATTGTATGCTTCGTGTCGTAGAGTTGGTGCCTCTATACCTCTAGCGTGAACGTTACCGCTCCTAGTTCGAGGTCATGTGTTATCTAGCCGACCTTGTATGTCTTTAGCTGTCTTAAGTCATAAGTAATAAATTTTCCTCAGAGCGTTGCATAGGGCCTGTTGTAATGTTCCTCGATTGCTTAGCTCAGTAGGAAGCATGAGGGTTTGGTTTACACGACTAGGCTTATTCGGATGGTAGGACGTCCACTCGTCCTCCTGGGTAACCTTGGCCCGAAGTTCATGGCAGGACTCGTACCTGGTCCATCTATCATTAACTTGCGCATATAGGTCGTATGTACTTAAGGTTGGAAAGAAAGTTGGATGGGTGACTCTGCCCCAAGTCCACAACCAGAAATGGAACAAGAAATAGGGCGGAAGCACACATCCAATGTTCGTAGAATCTTAATTATACATTATCCTTGCGTATACATGTAGTAGTGGTAGACTAACCGTATCCGTCCCAAGCTTCTGTGCTTTAACCTTGTTTGTTGTATGCGTGACATTCCCAAAGGGTCTCCTGGAAATACTTGTGATAAGGTTTAGGGAAGTCTAACACTCCTCTGGTGCGTGTTTTCAGGTTTCACAATGAGAAATGACCCAGAGGTCCGTGTTGGATATGTTTATGGGAGACAAAGGTTTTGATATTTGGTGGGTTAGGTGAAAGGTCCTTTTGTAGTCGTTAAATCAGGAAGATGAGTACTATACCAATCGAAATTAAATGGTGACACAATATCTTATTAGATAAAGCATGTGTTAAACTGTATTCATAAGAAGTGCTCACTAGAGTGATAAAGTATCTTGTGTTTCTTTTCAGTGTGTTCCGTTTTGTTCGATGTTATTATTACTGTAGATGGTTTGTAGCATAGTGTCTAGCACTGGTAGTGGGTGCGTTTCGATATTTAGTAATGATACTTGATATCATGATCCCTGACAAGTCACTTTGTGATCGAGCGGTATATGTACGTCGTATGTAATTTGATGTTGGTGAAATCATCGAGTGGGTGGCCCCACTCAATTGCTACTACTAGATACGGAATAGGAGTCAGGATGGAATTATTTGTTTCAAGTCTTTAGGATTTTTATTATAATTTACCCCGATGTATGTACAAAGTCATCACAGCTTACAGGTAATGATCTTAAGGTCATATATAAGTGTCTTTGGTTTGATTTAAACGATAGAGTATTTTAATTACTTTTAGAAGGATGGTGATTTTAGCAAGCATACCAAATTCATTACAAACATAGGGTACTTAAATGTTTTTGTTGTTGGGAACACTACAAAAGTCCTAATATGGTTCCCTTGCTGCTCCTATTGGTGTGTTCATCCCACTCCTTCTCCTGCTCCTCCATCATTCTTCTTAGTTGGACATTCTCTCTTAAAGTGTCCCGTTTCACCGCATAGGTAGCATACTGGGCCTACCTTGGTGCTGGTGATTGAAGGGAGGTGTTGGGTTTGGTTTCTGCAGAAGCGGGTAGTATGTTCGTTCTTCTCGCAGTTTTTACAGTGCATCACCCGACAAACCCCATTGTGATGCAAGCCACACTTGTTACACTTTGGGAGTGCTCCCATATATTGCCTGTCTGATGCTTGGGCGATAGATGTTGTGGCTGATGCCAAGGCATGTGTTGTGACTGATGATGTAATTGTAGGGGTGGCCATGGGTTATTGTCTTTTAGCGGATTTCTGAGATTGGTTGCACTCCTTTTTGTTCCAAAACTTTAACTTGTTGTTCATAGGTTTGTGGTCAGAGGCATTTTCGTGGGTAGACTCCCGCTGATGTTTTTGATTGTTATTGTAGTTAGTATTTCTAACATCATTTCCACGCCTGCTGGCGTGGATAGCATTTAGCTACGACATGATGGCTGCCACGGCTGCTGTGACTACAACTTGAAAAGTAGCAGAGTCTATCTGCATGGTTGGCGCCTTGCTAGTTGGCTGGTTACCTTCTTGTGAAGACATAGTCTTGTTGCATGATGAGAAAAGATGTCGTGAGTAGGGACGATTATCTCTAGTTATATCCTTACCATTTATATACACATATATAAATTTCTCACTTTACTAAACTATTCTCGGTGTTTCTGCTAACGTTCCTAAGATGGAGTTATGGCAGTGGGTAGGAGTAGGTTTCATATGGGCATTAAGCTTTGCTCATCTTAGAATCATGTTTGTCAAAATACACTTAGCTGAGGAGTTTTGATGGGATTTGGTGTATTAGTGCTTGTATGATCATACCCCATAGGTCTACGAAGAAGGAACCTCTCAACGAAAATGTTTAAAGGTAAGACGGAAATGAGTCTGTAGAATGGCTATATGTCGCGAGTTTTCTAACTATGTTTATCTTATATCAATTTGTAATGTAATTCGGTTGTTAAGGGTGTTCTGTAAACAGTTCATAACGAGAGTCTTTATAAGGTAAACTCATGTGTTTTAGTAGTTCGGTATCCAAGTGAAACCTTGTAATTTGACCCAAGCTAGGTCCTAATCCCATCTTGTTATTATGATTATAGTAATTGTGGTTTTAGCGAACATTTTTAACCTCGATGCAGGTCTGTCTCACCTTCATGCAAGGAAAAGTTTTGAAAACAACTAAATCTCTCGATTAGCATAACTGCTTAAATCGCAGTAACGTGCTTACACTTAGAATAGAGTAGCACCAACGCATACTTAAGAACTTAATTTACAAAGTCTTGTGAGTGGTATGAACTCTACTCATGACAATCCATCCCTTGAGATACCTGAGGCAAAGTCGATGCACCTTGCAGCTTTGCCAATCGACGCTTGGCTGCAATCATCCTCTCTTTGAATGTCGTGTGTCTACCCTGCTACTCTCTTGCCTCTGCCCAAGCGGCGATAAGGTCCTAAAAAGAGAGTTGGTCTCTGAAATAGTAGTCTCTTTCCGAGTCTCGGGTACGTGAGACGGTAGGGTCTGTAGTAGCGCGTAGTTTCTAAACTCGGGTTGTAGTCTTCCTGTTTTAATCCCAAATGTTCGCGATCTGTCGGGTCTTCTTCGGGAGGGATCTGTTAGTCGGTTCCCCATGGTTGAGGTCATAGCACCTTCGTTGGTCTCCACATGGTGGTTGCTATCATTGTTGTTGACTTTAACCCTCGATCACGGTTGCGCAACGGGGCACAGGTTCAATGTAGTCGAAACGGTTCGCGGGAACCCTGGCTATGCATGGAGGGTTGATTACCTCCGGTTCCGCTTCTGATTTTTCTCATAACCATCCACCATTTCTCTAGTTGGGAAAGTAGGGGTCATCCGGTAAGTAGGATCTTGCTATGTTGTACGTGCGAGAATAGGAGTGGAAGAGATCATTACTAGGCATCTAACTCTATAATTAATTATTTATAGGGGTGATCCTTATTAGTTACTTCTTTAATGACATAGTGCATACTAACTACATATAACAAGATATGATAGACCTTCGAATAAGTGATCCTACCCTAGGTCCACATCCAAACAAGGAAAATGAAGTAAGGTAATGACCACAAATTCTAAGTCTATGATTTCTAAGTTATATATAACTTTAGAGTATCCACTTAGTGACAATAGACCTATTATTAAGGACCTATTTAGTTTTCATATAAGTTATGATATTACAAGATACTCATATAGTATTTTAAATTTTATGTTTGGTTCTTAGTAACTTTCTTGTATGGGAAGTTTTTAGGCTTGTTGCTCACCACGACCATGCCCTGGCATACCATAGTCACACCTTGGATAAATATAGTTGATCAGGCTATATTCATCCCAAGTCTGATTAGATACCCCAAGGTCTACTCGTAGTGTCCAACTCCTAATTATACTTTTGTACTATCCTAGATAATGATACTATACTAGTATGTATGTATGTACTCATACTTTTAACAAGAAACTATTTCAATTCTAAAAGTATAATTCTTTTGAAAACTTAAATCAGATACTTTAGCCCCAATGTATTTATAGTTTGTATATCTTATGTGGTTCGATATACTTAGTTCACTATAAACAATGCTCTGATACCAATCTGTCACACCCCCAGACCAAGGATGGGGGAAACGTCCGGGGGTAGAGGAATTCATGTATAGTATCACAACAATGAGTATAGTAGTGCACAAAGTAAATACAACCATCATAAATACAATTGAAAAAGTTACACCAAAGTATATGTTTACATGATTCAAATCAATTACATTATGATGACAAAATGAACTGTTTGACGATTTATCGTCCCATCCTCAAAACGCGGTTGATTTCCTGTTTCACGGAATTCCTGAGAATACAAGTAGTTTTGAAAAAGTGTCAACAATTAAGTTGGAGAGTTCATAAGTTTTTGAGATAAAGAGTTTGGAAACCGTTCTTTGTAATGTGTTGTGTGTCACCAAGAAAAATCCAATATTTTCCTTTTAAAAGTTATGTGGTCCTAAATCCCAGGACAAAGAATAAACAAGTATTTTCCATACTTAATGATATAACCGTGGTTTTAAATCGGCATAAAACCCTTTTTAATATGAGAGCATACAAGTATTTTTCCATACTTAAGGTAATTTCTGTGAGCTAAATCGACATAACTCGCTCATTTACAAGTACAACCCGTAAATCTTATGATTTGTTAATACCACATGCGAGCTATCATAACCATACTTGACATAGATAGCCTCGTAATCCGACGTTCTTCAGGCGTCGCCGTTAAATGACACTTGTCACCACAGACCTGCTGGTCTAGCTGTTGCAAGCAGCTCAGGTGTGGGTTTGTCAAACCCAATATAGATCTATACACAACTATCACGTTCTCCTTACAAGAGACTCTGGTTACAATTTACAAGACTTTTTGACTTTGTTACTTTGGAAGTAACCCAAAGCGAATGACTCACAAATTTATTCATTAACACATTTACGTGAACTAATCTGAAAACCTTTGATAAATAAGTTTGAAAAGTAAATGATACATAAACTATACCTATTATAGATTATCCAAAACGTTTGTAACGTATAAGAATCCTTTTATGAAAACACATTAGTGCTATGCATCCATAAACTATGCTTATTATAGCTTAATATATGTGTTCTAAATGAATGAAGAATCTTATCATGAATGACTAGATTTCAGTTTACGATGATAAACTAACAAGGAAACACATTCAATATTTAGAACTTATTGTTATACAATTTGCTCAACATAATACAAAGTGTTATGAAAGTTATAAGTTGTTAACTAGTTTTTAACCTTTCTGTGCTATTTTAGAAAAATCATAGAAAAATCATACAAAGTGTAAAACTGAATCCATAAATTCTGAAAGTTTCTAAATTGTGTCTAGTTTATTCATTATTTTTATCATGATTTTTAGAAGTCTTTAACAATTGTTAAAATGTTCATATTCACAGACTGCTCTGGATTTGTTCTTGAAATGATAGGTTGTATTGTAAAAATCATCATAAATTGTAGAAAAATCATGTGGAGATGTGAACGTATTCATATTAAAGCTAAGAACTGGAAATACTTTCACCTAAAACAGTTTTGAAAACTAAAATGTTTAAGTTGCCCAAAATAGTCCGTGAATGGAGTTGAACTTTTCTGATGAAGGCTGTTAAATGAGTTTAGTTGTGTTCTTGGTGTTTTAACTTGTATTCCCCCCCCCCCCCTTAAAACTTAAGAAAAACTTGAAAAAATTGGGGTATGAACTCACCTTGAGTGATTTCAGTGGGTGAATGTTGAAGATGAGAAGTGTTCAACTCAAGAACACCTGAAGGATCACATGAAGATTCGAAGATCTAACATGAATGTGATGATGTTCGTTTAAGCAATATATGATTTTGAGTAAGAGGGAATGTAAAACAATCGTGGGAATGATGAAGATTCTTACCAAATGGAGAAGGAAAGCCTTGGAAATCTAGAAATTGAGAGAGAAGAGTTGAGAGAAAAGTGTTTGATCTTTTGGTGGAAAATGAGAGAATGAATGAAGTATGAGGAGAGAGGATGGGTGTTCCATCTCTAAGAATGTGGGAAGGGCTGATGATTGATGGAAAGGTACAAGGAAGTGACTAGGGATGGTGGGGAGGAGTGTGGGTTAGTCATGGAGTGGATATGGTGGTTGATTGTGTCATAATACAAAGAAAGTCAACACTCAACCTTTGTACTTCACCCACTCTTCATGGATAAGGTTTTATCCCCAAAAATGTGATTAACTAATAAATATGAGGCCTTATATGTTAAAATAAAGTTTTGGGTGAAAAACCCAAGTTAAAATGATGAAAAACGGGATTGAAATGAAATCGTGGTCGAAAACCGGGAAGAAATGCTCTTTCTGCGAGGCTTCTCGCAAGGGGGGCTGAAGGTGGCTAGGTTCGGTCCTTAGAAGGCTGGGACCGAAGGCGCAAGTGAGTCAGGAGGCGAAATGGAGCGAAGCTGGTCAGTTCGGTTCGTCCAAGTTTCGGGCCCGAGAGGGAGGGTTCGGTTCGGTCTGTTGAACTACGGTCCGAGGTGGTTCATTTCGCTTCTGATGCCTTCGCTTTTGACACCTTCGCTTCTGACAAGTTCGCTTCTGAAACCTTCGCTTCTGACAAGTTCTCTTCTGACAATTTCGTTTCTGACACCTTCGCTTCTGACAAGTTCGGTTCCTAAGAGGCTTTGGCTCCTTAAGAGGGTTCGACTCCTTAAGAGGGGTTTCGGGTCATTAAGTCTATTTTATCCGTTTTTACCCTGTTTTAAGCGGTTTTTGACCTGGTTAAGGGTTGGGATAGCCCGAAAGACTATAAAAAGTTTAAGGAACTTTTGAGAGAGATTTGGGAGATATTTCACATACGTGGAGAGGTTTGGGAGAGATTTAACATACGTGGAGAGATTTGGGAGAGATTTCACATACTTGGAGAGATTTCTCATACTTAGAGAGATTTGGGAGAGATTTGACATATGTAGAGAGATTTGGGAGAGATTTCACATATATGGAGAGATTTCTCATACTTCGAGAGATTTGACATACGTGGAGAGATTTGGGAGATATTTCTTTTGTGACCTTTTTGAGTGTTTGGATCCACAACGCAAGGTTCGTAAGCTCCGTTAAGCCATGTTTAAGGACCTTGCACACTCCTGATGTGTATGCAACATTGTTTTATCGGTTTGGCTTGTTGACTTTGACTTGACTGGAATTTGACGGTTGTCACATGCGAAATTGAAAAGTTGTTAGAAAATGGAAGTTCTTGTGAGCTTTACGAGTTGAGGATATTCATGTACGCCTCATATTGTGCAAAACCGAGAGGTGGGGATATGTTTGCGTTTGGAAGAGGAATGTTGGGGTTTTGGTCCATAGTGATTGAATGTGAAATTGGTTTAGTTGTATGTAATTAGATGACAGAAATAGGTTGAATGTGTAGCTAAAAATTAAAGTTATATGTGCATTTATATTGGAGTTGAAATCAATTTTTTTTACTGCATGACAGTTTCACAACGGTTGAAAAAGTGACCATTTCAATCGATGGAAGATGTTTCCTCTTGTTGTCACCATAATGCCTTGTAACATAAACGGTGTTCTAAAAGGCACGTTATGTCGCACACCAAGGCGTACCATGGCGTGAGGCGTTGCTTTGCCGTTACGAAAAGCTTCATAACGTTTTTGTTAGGCGTGGCGCGTGGCAAGGCGTGATATGGCGTGCCATGGCGCGTTATGACGTGTTATGGCACATGTTTTTTTAGTCATGTTTTTTTGCTATTTGTTTTGTCTTTTCTAATCGGAGATACAAGTATTGTGTTTTTGTTAACTTTTTGTTATAGTTATTGATATAACACTTCTAAAAGTAGTCAAATTTAATATAAATTTATATTTATGTGGTAATATAATTTTAAATTAATACAAAATCGCCACCATACGTCACGCCTTGAAAATTTTCATGGATCGTTAAGCTTGAGGATTGGTCTTGCCGCCATGCCATTTAGAACCTTGAACATAATGACCAAAAACAAGTATCAGGGGAGATGTAGCAGGTGTTATAACAGTGTTTTTTGGATGTCATCTCAAAATAACGGGGAGGCACATTTCCCATTCCCAGTTGTCTAAGATTTTCTATATCTCAGTTTTTATAAATTTTATAACTCGGATGGTCTTTCTAATATTAGAAACCATATTTATTTTTCTTTATTTATTTTTTACGTTTTTTTCTCTGTTAGAAAATAGTTTCATGTTAAGTTAATTGAAAAACTCCATATTGTAACATTATAGGGGAGTCAGGGCCGAACTTACTGTAATAAAAAATAATCCCTTGCTTAGGGCCCCCAATTCTAAGGGGCGCCCTTAACCCAATATTAAATTAGGGGATTTTTTATTCGGATTCTTCATTCACACACATCGGTATAAATCATTTGGAAAAAAGTGTGTCTCAGCAGTTGTTCTTCACTTCTTCTTTTTGCTTTATCCTCTTAATCTAATTAACTGATTAGTAATTTCATTCTTGATTCTACTTAGAACCTCACAAAACATTACTTCTATGATTCTTTATTATTCTTCTAATCTTCTTCCAGGGATTTTTGATAAGTTGATTGATTATTCTTTTTGAAAAGGATGTCAAGTGTCAAGATTAACTCAACTAGTTTGGTGATTTCTGTCTTAAATCCTAAAACTTAAAAGGCTGACTTCTAAAAATGTATGTTCTATTATTCTTTTTTTATTCTTCCTCCGATTCACTATTTCACCATAACTATTTCACCAGTCCATTCTCCATTGTTGATTATCTATGATTGTGAATTTGTGATTATTAGATAATCTATTATCTATAATAATCAATAAATTTTGTTATTTTGATGAAGTTTTGCTTGATGTGGAAAATAGAAATATGTTTAATGTAGTATTTTTTACACAAAAGAAGGAAGAAATTTGTTTTTTGAACTTTGATGTAGATTGTAGAATAGTCTTGATTGATTCTTTTTTTATTGTAACATCCAAAAAATTTCAAACAATTTAAACTTTTCAAAAACAACTCATATTTGTTAATTCATTACAAAAAGGTTTTCAATTCATTTATTATCAGAGTATTTCCCAGAACCGCATCATAAACACATAAAACATGAAGAGCGGTACGATCACGCCTTCGCCTTACCACGATCTCCTGGAGTACCTGAAATAATACACTGAAAATTGCATGCCCAAAAGCTTAGTGAGTTACCCCCAAAAAACCAACCACATATACCATACACAGAACATATCATATCATAAACAGAACAACCATACACTTTGGGTCTACTGTGTGACTGGTTCGCCGCACCGGGCCTTTAGTCCACCTGGTCCACCCTCCAAGTCTAGCCATATACATCAAGTCTGTAGTGTGGTTTGTCCGCCCGTACCGGGCCTTCAACGCACCTGGTCTACTCTCTGAGTCTACAATATGACTGGTCGGCCCGCACCAGGCCTTCATTTGGCCTGGTCCACTCTCTGAGCCTCGGCACGTCTGGTCTGCCCTCGTGGGGCCTACAGCCTATCCGGACCGCTCGCTGGGCCTTCGGGATATCCGATCCGCCCTGGGTATGTTGGCATACAACACAAAACAGGACCCGCCTCAACCCAATCCCAGTCAATCAACCATGTACACATAAACATATAATTGGTGGTTGTCGAGGCCAACACAAATAATAACCCTAAATGTTACACACTAAAATAGTGTATAGTGGTAAAGGGATCGAATCCACGGAGACTGGTTCAATTTGATAACTCTATGAAAAATCTCTTTGTAAAATACTTGGAATATGACAATAAATTAAAAATGGGGGTTTTGATGTTTTGAAATACTTGAAACAAACTAGAATTAACCATGATTTAAATGGACAATTGCAACAAAAATAAGAACTTGATGTAAAATCAATAAGGGAAAGATGGTTGACTTAAAGTTTTCTCACTTTGACTTTTGATGAACATATCATTAGAATTCAATGGTGCAATACTTGTTTTAAATCCTCAATTTGGCTATAGTAATCCAAGGAGCTTGAGATTACCTAGACTTTTCTTAATTGTTGAAATGGCTAGAGAAGCTCATAACAATTTCCTTAGTCAAAGTCACTAATTCCAAATAGCATGTAATTAGTGAAAGTCAACTAGCATTAAGAACCAAAAAGTCACCAAATCCAAGAGGGGTCAAATGCTTTCACGACCATGTTGGAGGAAATGTTTTTATGATTGTGTGAAGTAAAAACAATACAAAAATCATTTGTTGCTTGCTAATTTGAGGATCCTTTACTTAATCAAGAAATTAGCCAACTAATCACCACAAACACATTTAAACTCATGAACTAAAACATACAAGTAATGATAAGATGTTAAAACACAAAACATTTCCATAAAGATTCAAGAACATGTTCATGGATTCTTCAACATTCAACAAAAGTTCAAAGGATTAAACAAAAGTCAACCAAGATTAGTTTAGCCAAGCATGGCTAAACACAAAGAAACAAACTTAGAGAAATTTGTACCAAACATTAAGCAAGAATCAAGAGGTAAAAATATGATGTTCTTCAAGGGTTCTTGGCCTTCAAAAGTCTCCAAAACTCCAGAGAGAATCTCCAAAAATCGGATGTGCAAGTGTATCCAAAAGATGGGCACCAACCTTCCTCAAATAGCTCAAAAGAAGAATTCCCGAAATTGCCCCTGCAGGGCCTTGCGCGACCCGCGTGCTGCTGCGCGGGTGGGTTACGCGGGTGGTGCCTGACATGGGCTTCTTTGAGATTTTGGGCCTCTAAAGCATATCCCACTAGCCCAGATCGAATCCAATCACCTCCTAGCCCATTTTCTTCAAGTCTTTCTTCATTTAAAGCCCAATTTGACCTCTCCAAATCCTCCAAAGCTCGTGAACTCGCCCGATTAATAATTTTCATACGCTTGAATGTTCCCCCGCATCTTTCAAATTTAAAGCTCAATTCTTCCAAGCCTTCAAGCAATTGACAAGTCCACCCCATGAATCATCTTCATAGCCATCAAGCATGAAATCTCCAATTCCCTTCAAGCCCAATCGCCTCGCAAGAGTGCCGCCCCGCTAGTTTCCAAGAAAATCTGCAATAATGCTCAAGAAACTAGAAAGTACCCCGAAATGGTCATAAAAATAACAAAAGGGAAAATATGCATGAAAGTTAACTAAAATGCGAATGAAATGTACTAAAATAAACTATAAAAATAATTAAATAAAATGAAGCTATCAAATCACCCCAAGCTTAAACCTTACTTGTCCTCAAGTAAGACAAGACTAAATGAACTTGGGATGAACTACCCTAGAAATAAAAAGAATGGATAGAACCATGGAACCTGTTCGACGTTAGTCAACATGGTCAGAATTGATTTCGCTGCTATCTCACAACTTTTTCATCCGATGACAATGGAACCATAAACCACAGCCAGGACAACTCCTTTAGGTGAGTAAGGAGGGATGAGCAGTCGCAGCCTCAATCGAACATGTATACAATGAAGAACATCTGTAGTAGGGAGAAAGCAACTGGATGGGCTCGGGTGGAGCTCTTCTTTAAGTGCACACTCTGATCTCACATTTGCTGGTTTCTCTCATGTGTAACTAGGTTTAATCGCTCGGGCACCATTGTAGGAATCGATTCACTTGGTGTTGGCCCAAACCTCCCGTAGTAGCCGACTCGACAGTCTCCCTAACATCACCAATTTGCGAAAAACAACTCGATCTATATACAATGAAACATACCTAAATAAATGAATATCAAACGCCGGATGACCAAGATGTTGGGAAATTTATTCAATAATTGAACCGGCCACCTATCTAAGATAGTTGCAACTGAAAATTTGCATGCTTCATTTTGTTTTCGTTTTTGTCTTTATTTTTGATTTTATTTTTGATTTTATTTTTGATTTTTTTTTTTTGATTTTTTTTTTGATGAGAAAACCCTTTGACTCAAAATTTGGTTCCCAAAGGTGTGTAGGTGGAACCGAAAGGGTAATGATATAATCCGAATGGCCTAAGTGTGAAAATGACCATGTGTGGAGCATAAAGATGTAATGTAAGCTCCTTTTCAAACTTGTGGTTTTTCAAAGATAATGAAAATGTCCAAATGTGGACTAAAAGACTCTCTAAATTCTAAGAAAATCGCAAAAAGATATGGTGATGTAAAGAGACCGGATATGGATTCTACTCGGGGACAAGCACCAATGCTTCATCCTAACAGTTCAAACATGATCAAGTGTGATCCTCTCCGTGGTAGTGACCACAAGGCTAAGAACACCCATTGCTATAGTATATCCTATAGTTGTTAGTATTGTATGCATAATTCTTCATGAAAACTACCTGTCCATGATCACTTACCCCTTTAAGCTACCAGCATCTGATCCCAAGTATGAAATCCCAAACTACAGCTAGTGGTCCCGGTTCGATGGGTGAGATAGCAACAAGATCCTGGACCAATAATGATACAATAACTATGAACCTGTTCCATGGCATCCAAGAGAGGTGAGAATAAACAGACAACAAAAATGCATGAATGTTAATGTCCTAAGCTAAATGTTATGCAAAAATATGAAAGTAGAAAAGAAGAAAATAAAATCTTTTTAAAATTTAATAAAATAAAAAAAATGAATGCAAATTAACTTAAACTAATATGTTATGCAACCTAACTAAAAATGCATGAAAAAGAGTAAAAAAATAAGGGAAATGCCCCACCCCAAGCTTAAGAACAAGCATTGTCCTCAATGCTTAAGGAAAGGGCGGAAAGGACCTAAATCGGAGGGTCGGGCGGCGGGAAATGTCTGTGGCGGTGGTTTCATGAAATTACGACCGGTAGAACTCCGCCAATCTTGAATTTTCAAGCGAGGTGGGTGCTGGAAGGTTATATGAGAGAAATGGAGTGGGAGGTCAAGATGATTAAATGAAGAAGAAGAGAAGCTGAACATTTTAATCTATGGGTCAAAAGGGTCAATTTCGGTCAATGTTGGTCAAGAAAAGTCAAAAGGTCAACTCATTAAAACCTTTGGTCAACACCTGGTCAAATAATAGCCAAAAATAGCCCAAATTGCCCAGCACAGTGCGCGGGTCGCGCAGTGTAGCACGCGGGTCGCGCAGACCTTGCAGTTAAGTCTTGGGCCAATGTCGCTTCATCACACCTGGCCGCGCAACCCACCCGCGCAATAGCACGCGGGTCGCGCAACCCCCTGATCCTGATCTTCATTTTTGCTTCATTTTTCTTCGTTTTTCACCCGTTCTCGCTTTGGAAGGCCCCAAAAACCTAGAAACTCTTGATTTCTTCAAAAACAATTCTTTTGAATCCCAAAAGCATCTTCAAAAGTCATTTATTCAAATTAAAAACACAAAAACACAATGCTTTCCAAAAATGCCATTCTTTAACGTCTTTGGCGAGATGCCTCCAAACTTCACTTTAACACTTTGGGGTGTCCAAATGGATGACATCTTGGACATTTGAATCAAAAACTTCATTGAATGGCTTCAATGGATGTCCATTAACCTTGTAAATTTTCCCCGTGTCGACATTTTTTAATTTCCACACCTCCATTGAGACTCTTTTCTTGTATTTGACTTTCTTTTTACGGGAGAACCATACCGGACTCAAACCTTTGATAATAGCAATCATCCAACCATATTCTTTCTTGTACTTGTTCATTAAGGTGACCAACTCTTCCTTCTTTGACATGGTTTTTGAGTAGGTGACCGGTTGGGCGTCTTCTTTCTTGTGATACGTATCCTTTGAAGAGTCCGACAAATTTATCGCTTCCATCTCTTGTGGTTGGTCTACCAATGGAGTTAGTTTCTTAATGGTAGTGGGTGGCTCAACCTCTCTTTCATTAACCCCTATCACTTCCTCTATAGTTTCATTGTCAGCTTTTTCAATTTCTTCTTCTTCTTTGACAACCTCTTCCACTTCTACTTCTTCTTCCTCTTCTTCATATAACACTCTTGGGCCATCAAAAATTTTCTCATCATTCAAAGGAATGGAACATGCACTATGCGATGGGCTCTTTTCGGATGGTAATTTGTCTTGAGCTTCCATTAAACTAATTGATTGAGCAATTTGTGTTATTTGTTGCTCTAAGCTTTTGAGGCTAGCTTGGGTTGTTTCCTGAAAAATTTGGGTAGAAGTGGCAATGCTTTTAACAATGTCCTCTAAGGACATGATTGTCGTTTCAGTTTGTTGAGGAGGGTAAGGATAGGGTTCTTGGAACAGTGGAGTTGGTGGGTATTGGTTATTTCCCCAAGTTTGGTATGGGTTTTGGTATTGGTTATTTCCCCAAACTTGGTTGTTGTCCCACCATTGATCATGTTGAGGTTGATCATAACTCGATTGGTTTGACAAATAGTAGCTTCCCTTCTCTTGCACGTCTCCCCATTCTCCTTGTAAATATGAACACATGTCGGAATGATGTCCATTTTGGGCACAAAAATCGCAAAGAAGAGGTGTCGGTTGCACACTTTGGTCAATTTCAATCATCATAACTAACTGAGCTAGCTCAGAAAGTCGCTCTTCGGTGCAAGGAGTGTTCATCTCCGAACCATACTTCTTTTTTTTTTTTTTTTTTTTTAATTTCAGGAATTTAAATTTGAGTACCTGCACAATGAGATCTAGGCATAGAGAAACAAATTGATTAAAAACAAACCAGTCCCCGGCAACGACGCCAAAAATTTGGTGGTTGTCGAGGCCAACACAAATAATAACCCTCAATGTTACACACTAAAATAGTGTATAGTGGTAAAGGGATCGAATCCACGGAGACTGGTTCAATTTGATAACTCTATGAAAAATCTCTTTGTAAAATACTTGGAATATGACAATAAATTAAAAATGGGGGTTTTGATGTTTTGAAATACTTGAAACAAACTAGAATTAACCATGATTTAAATGGACAATTGCAACAAAAATAAGAACTTGATGTAAAATCAATAAGGGAAAGATGGTTGACTTAAAGTTTTCTCACTTTGACTTTTGATGAACATATCATTAGAATTCAATGGTGCAATAATTGTTTTAAATCCTCAATTTAGCTATAGTAATCCAAGGAGCTTGAGATTACCTAGACTTTTCTTAATTGTTGAAATGGCTAGAGAAGCTCATAACAATTTCCTTAGTCAAAGTCACTAATTCCAAATAGCATGTAATTAGTGAAAGTCAACTAGCATTAAGAACCAAAAAGTCACCAAATCCAAGAGGGGTCAAATGCTTTCACCACCATGTTGGAGGAAATGTTTTTATGATTGTGTGAAGTAAAAACAATACAAAAATCATTTGTTGCTTGCTAATTTGAGGATCCTTTACTTAATCAAGAAATTAGCCAACTAATCACCACAAACACATTTAAACTCATGAACTAAAACATACAAGTAATGATAAGATGTTAAAACACAAAACATTTCCATAAAGATTCAAGAACATGTTCATGGATTCTTCAACATTCAAAAAAAGTTCAAAGGATTAAACAAAAGTCAACCAAGATTAGTTTAGCCAAGCATGGCTAAACACAAAGAAACAAAGTTAGAGAAATTTGTACCAAACATTAAGCAAGAATCAAGAGGTAAAAATATGATGTTCTTCAAGGGTTCTTGGCCTTCAAAAGTCTCCAAAACTCCAGAGAGAATCTCCAAAAATCGGATGTGCAAGTGTATCCAAAAGATAGGCACCAACCTTCCTCAAATAGCTCAAAAGAAGAATTCCCGAAATTGCCCCTGCAGTGCCTTGCGCGACCCGCGTGCTGCTGCGCGGGTGGGTTGCGCGGGTGGTGCCTGACATGGGCTTCTTTGAGATTTTGGGCCTCTAAAGCATATCCCACTAGCCCAGATCGAATCCAATCACCTCCTAGCCCATTTTCTTCAAGTTTTTCTTCATTTAAAGCCCAATTTGACCTCTCCAAATCCTCCAAAGCTCGTGAACTCGCCCGATTAATAATTTTCATACGCTTGAATGTTCCCCCGCATCTTTCAAATTTAAAGCTCAATTCTTCCAAGCCTTCAAGCAATTGACAAGTCCACCCCATGAATCACCTTCATAGCCATCAAGCATGAAATCTCCAATTCCCTTCAAGCCCAATCGCCTCGCAAGAGTGCCGCCCCGCTAGTTTCCAAGAAAATCTGCAATAATGCTCAAGAAACTAGAAAGTACCCCGAAATGGTCATAAAAACAACAAACGGGAAAATATGCATGAAAGTTAACTAAAATGCGAATGAAATGTACTAAAATAAACTATAAAAATAAGTAAATAAAATGAAGCTATCAATAATCATATAGCAATTCATCACTAATCAACCGATCTAGCAGATCCCATACATAGCACATTCTAACCAAGACACCGACCTAACCGTTCACTAACATAGCATCATCCTATATACCAGGATTCTGAACTTAACCAGGTCTCTAACATATACCAAGGCAATAACATAACAACTAACCAGATTTCCATCTGATAAAGGGCCGGCCTTGGTGCCTTAGACCCTGTCGATATAGTGAGGATAACTCACTTCACAACTGCTGACTGAAGAGATAAGATCATGCTGCTCCAACCTCCGACACGAACTCCACCACTAATCAATATCAGATGACTGAACTCAATAGATACCAATAATTACCAAAATACCCTTGGAAGTCAACTGGTCAACTCTTGGTCAAAGTCAAAGTCCTCAGTCAAAGTCCACCTTTCTGTGTGACCCTACTCGCCGAGTTTCCCCGTCGACTCGTCGAGTCCCACAATTCCGAGTCCCTTCTCGCTCAACTCACTGAGTCATCCCTCGACTCACCGATTCACTGTTCAAGCAGAAAAAGTTAGGACTCCACGACCAGACTCGCCGAGTCCAAGAACAGACTCGACGAGTCCAAGGCAATATTCAACGAACTCGCCGAGTTGTTCTTCCAACTCATCGAGTTCATGCACAAATTCATACTACTCGGCGAGTTCACCCATGTGACTCACCGAGTCCAGATGTGACATCTTTATCCAGACGATTTCAGGCCATTCCATTGCTTCCAAAACATTGATTTGGACCTCTAGTGCCAGATTCACACGTAACGTTTCCAACTTTACATGTATGCAAGGCTCAACAAGCTCTAACAAGCTAAAAATGAAGGTTAAAGGCAAGGGCACACTCAATCAAGCCCAAGGACTGATGATTTCTGCCCTTATGACTTCAATACAACCTAGATCTGAAGTTGCAACTTCATATCTAACCTTTAAACTTGAAATGGATCCAAACCAAGCTAAAGAACCCCGAAAAATAACCATTATGGATGAAAATAAGGAAAAAGGCTTAAGGCAGTGGCTTCTTACCCCAAAGATGAGTCTAAACTGATGTAGACTCAGATCTACAAGCCATCTTGATGCTATCCTCAATGTCCTCCAACTTCTCTACACGAATTTCTCCTTCCAAGCTTTAATCTTCTCAACAATGGAGCCTCTCACGATTTAGGGTTTTCTGGAACTAAAAGGGAAGGTAAAGAGGTTGAGGGTGGCTACAATGTGCTTTATATATGGCACAAACCCCAGATTAGGGTTTTTCTCCCTTCAGTACCAACTCGCCAAGTCCAACCGCCGACTCGCTGAGTTGGTCACTAAGCATGCGACCAAAATCACGACTCGACTCGCCGAGTCTATCCATGGACTTGCCGAGTCGATCCTCCTAAATTACACCAAGCACCCTGAACTTGCACTTCTGAACTTGGGATGTTACATTTATCAATAAGACTAACTATTAGGGTTAATAGGGTTTAAACTCTTTTTAATATTCATTGTGTCAAGTTGGGTTTTGGAAAGATGGAGGGTCTAATTTATAACATTGAGTATAGTAATGACAAAGGCCCCTAAATTTTTTTTTCGCTTATAGCACGAAAACTGGTTGAGCCGCCCCTGAAGGTAGTCGTTGATATTTTGTGATTTGTTTTTTCTTCTAAAAGTAGACTTTGGCAAATGGAAAATATGTAACATCCTGCTTCGGATTGTCTGTGATTGGGGTTTGTGAGCCGCGAGTCAGGCATGAGGAGGTTTCGGGTTGCAGCGAGTTGCCAAAGCGTAGGGTATCTCATCAGCTGTCCGTAGAAATGAGGATCTTAGGAATCTGAAGATATATCAAAGAAGCTATGATAGTTTAGAAGTTATGGCAAGTTGAGTCCTTATTGAGAAATGGGTGGCAACGGTTACGCTGGGGGTAAGTATGGTTACGCTTAGCATACCTATGAGCGTGGAATGGACATGAGGACCACCTAGTATGCTGGACGTACTAGGAACTGAAGGAAACCCCTAATTCAAGTAGTGTCCCTATTTAAAGAATGAGATAGCCTCATTTCTGGCCACCTTCCTCAGCCATTAAACCCTCTCAGACCCTAATAACCATTCTTGAGCTTGTGGGTGGCCATTTTGAGCTTATATGTGTTATTGTGGGCTCTTTAGAGTTAAAAAGGAGCATTGAAGAGAATGGAGTTGAAGTCCATGCCTTGGATCTGAGCTTTCTTGGGGCTAGAGCATCATTTGAAGGTAAAAAGCTCAAAGCTTTCCCATTTCTTTTGATCTATACTTAGTATGGTCCATTTTTAGGGTTTTATGTCCCAAGATTTGAACTTTGTGAGTTGCTAAACTCCAGAGCTAAATGACTTATCCTTTTAATCGTTTTTAGTGGTGGGGAACCATAAAAATGAGATCTTGATCATAAGAATCAACCCATGCATGAGCTATGTGCATTTTAGGTTAAGAAAGTAAGAGTTTCATGAGTTGTGACCTTATCAGCCATTCTAGGGCCTAAAGTCATTAACTTTATGGAGTAAGAGATGTTAGGAAGTCCAGATCTAAGAGATGAGTTAAGGTCTTAACGGATTAAGACCTAGAAACTTGGATAAGCAAAACTGACAGTACGCGCGGCGTAATTCCAATACGCTCCGCGTACTGGGTTGAGGTCCCTGACCAGTTCTTGCGTGCCTAAGTACGCTGAGCGTACCAAGGAGGTACGCCCCGTGTAACTCCTTTTGTGGGCTTTTGAGTTATGTTTTGGGCCTCTAGTGTTGGGTTTGGAGTTTAGGCTTCATGCAATAGAGTCTTGGACCAGAGAAGTGTATATATGTGCTTTGGGCTTTTGGGTTGGGCTTGCCTTTTTGTTTGGGTTTTAGGCCGTGTGTGGGCCCATATATTATTGGGCCTTGGTGGGACCAACGGGTTTAGGGCATTAATGGGCTGGTAGATAGCTATCTTTAGACCCAAATAAGTGAGAGGTTGGACTTAGCTTGTAACATCCCGAAATATCAAGAGTAGAGTTGAAGGGCTAAAAGAGTAAATTGGGAAAGAGCGACTCGGCGAGTCCATGTGTGGACTCCGCGAGTAGAGTCGCGACTTGGTCGCGTGTTAAGTGGCCGACTCGGCGAGTCAGTGTATTGGACTCGGCGAGTAGGCGCTGAGTGGAGAAAACCCTAATTCTCGGGGTTGAGCCTTATATAATGATCATTATGTCTCCCTCCCAGCCTCTTTATCACCCCATGAGCCCCAGAAAACCCTAAATCACGGAGAAGCACCATTTTTGAGTGGATTGGAGCTTGGAGAAGTAATGGTTGAAGGAATTTTGGGAAGATTGAAGGCTTGGAGCAAGGGGCTTTGCTTGGATTCGAATTGCATTGCAGTTGGGGCATCACTTAGAGGTAGTATCTCGTTTTTGACCTGTTGATTATGTTGTTTCTTCATTTTGGGGTTTGTGAGAAATTGTCTATGGATGAAATGGGAAGTCTAGAGGTTAGATCTGAGGTTGCTACCTCAGATCTGGAAGGGAGAAGAATCAGAGAGCATGAAAGTCCCTGTTTTGGAGTGTTTAGTGAAGCTTGCATGTCCCAAACCCTAGCCCTAATGTGCAAACGGCTTAGATCTCTTTGGATTCACGTAAAGTTTGCCACTTTACGTGATGGACGAGTGGTAGGAGGCTAGATCTATGTCTTGGAGCAGTTGCATGGCCTGGAATGCTTCGGAATGTATTCAGACGAGCGGTACTCGGCGAGTCACATGGGTGGACTCGACGAGTTGGATGAAGATGGCCTGGAACTCGGCGAGTTGTATGAACAACTCGGCGAGTAGGTTGAAGATAGCCATAGACTCGGCGAGTCTGTTCTTGGACTCGACGAGTCTTGACGAAGAGTCCCAAATATTTCCTGGTTGAGTCGAGAATTGGTGAGTCAAGGGATGACTCGGTGAGTTGGGTGTGAGCGGACTCAGAGTTGTGGGACTCGGCGAGTCTCGTGGTGACTCTACGAGTTGAGTCGCGATATGGGGAAGTTCTGATTATGGGAACTCGACGAGTCACAGGGTTGACTCGGCGAGTAGAGTCAGTCAAGGGTTGACCTAGACTGGGACTTTGATTTCGACCAAGGGTTGGCCGTTGAGTTTTAGGGTTTGGACAGCGATGTGGCCTTTGGGCCAAGAGAGAGGTAAAATAGTCTTTTACCCATAAGAGGATGTTATGAGAGGATTTATTCTAGCCTCGAGAGTTATATTCGTGAGAGTATTTGCCTTACGTGTTAGGCGGTGGCGAGTTCGAGATTCAAGTGTGGGGATATCTGCTTTCTGCTTGCCAGGTGAGTCTTCTCACTATACTTTACCTTGAGTAGGTAACCAGAGTTATGTGATTAGAGTATTTCTATGCTATATGTACGTGATGTGTTGTACTGCATTATTCTATGTGATTTATGTTGTGCATGTTTATAGAGTTGGAACCGGAAGGTTCCCAGAGTTAGAACCTGAGGGTTCACAGAGTTTGGGTGTACAGACCCACAGAGTTATAGCCTCGAGTGGCTAATATGTGTTATGTGTGGTATTTTGGGGAACTCACTAAGCTTCGTGCTTATAATGTTTTGTTTGACGTTTTACAGGTTTCTTTCAGTATCACGGGACGACACCGGCTTGATTGTACACACCAGAGAAAGAGTCATATTTTGGAGGATCTTGGTTTTCTATGCAAGTGAAAATGGAGTTATGTTTTGTAAATCGACTATGAATAAGATTTTAAACAAGTGTTTCTAAGAGTAAAATGATTATTTTAAATGAAAAATTTGTCTTGAAATTTACGGTGTTACAAGTTGGTATCAGAGCCTTGGTTTGAGGGATTCGGATGCGCCTTCGGGTAAATCTGGACTCAAACTGAGGAAGTACGAAAAGTTTTTAAAGAAATAATTTTCTAAAAGTGAATAAGAGTTCAAAGAGAAAGCAAGAAGGAGCAGTGTGTACAATCAGCCAGAGCCCGAACGGTGATTTCCCAAAATACCCTTATTTTTGTGTTATGAGATATGTATGATGCACTTTATGAGATATTATTGCATGCTAGAGACAGGCTAGGTATTTCATATGTTAGGACTAGAGTGGCCTGATTTGTGATGCCTTAGCCTAGGACTCATTGTTATATGTGTTATGATTTAAGTATGTGATGAGTGAGAGTATCCAGTTAGAACCCATGAGGGGTAGAGTTACAGAGCTCGGTGGTACTTTCGAGGATGAGCTGAGAAGGTGGAGTTATCACAGAGAGGGAGTCCTATGTATCCTTCGATGCTCGAATGCTGCTTGCTTTGTGCTTTGTGGAACTCTCGATGATGGGAATCAACTACCAAGTGAATATGATGATATTCAGGAGGCAGATGGCTGGCATCATTAGGAGCTCTTCAGCAGCTGATAGCAAAGAAGTGGGAGGACGACGGAAGAGCCTAGGGAATAATCCTATCCAGATGAGTGCGCTTGTAGAATAGAGAATTTCGCTGGGGAGCGAGCACGCGTAATGAGATTGGTGAAAGAGCAGGTCGAGCAGCTATTTAGAAGCTCTGGGATGGTCCGTGTGGAAAGTACGGGTAGATGTGGCAGGTAGTATGGGCCCGTACTACTGAAAGCAGAGGACCCATACTTGATACAGGGAGTATTCTGAAGGTTCTAAAGAGCAGATTGAGGAGTGATGTTATGGTTTGAGTACCATACATCGGAGCGGATCGAGGAGTGATGTTATGGTTCGGGTACCATACATCAGGGCAGGTTGAGGAGTGATGTTATGGTTCGAGTACCATACATCAGAGCAGATTGAGGAGCGATGTTATGGTTTGCGTACCATACATCGGAGCGGATCAAGGAGTGATGTTATGGTTCGGGTACCATACATCAGGGCAGATTGAGGAGTGATGTTATGGTTCGGGTACCATACATCAGAGCAGATTGAGGAGCGATGTCATGGTTTACGTACCATACATCAGAGCGGATCGAGGAGTGATGTTATGGTTCGGGTACCATACATCAGGGCGGATCGAGGAGTGATGTTATGGTTCGGGTACCATACATCAGGGCAGATTGAGGAGTGATGTTATGGTTTGAGTACCATACATCGGAGCGGATCGAGGAGTGATGTTATGGTTTGGGTACCATACATCAGGGCAGGTTGAGGAGTGATGTTATGGTTCGAGTACCATACATCAAAGCAGATTGAGGAGCGATGTTATGGTTTGCATACCATACATCGGAGCGGATCAAGGAGTGATGTTATGGTTCGGGTACCATACATTAGGGCAGATTGAGGAGTGATGTTATGGTTCGGGTACCATATATCAGAGCAGATTGAGGAGCGATGTAATGGTTTACGTACCATACATCAGAGCGGATCGAGGAGTGATGTTATGGTTCGGGTACCATACATCAGGGCGGATCGAGGAGTGATGTTATGGTTCGGGTACCATACATCAGGGCAGATTGAGGAGTGATGTTATGGTTCGGGTACCATACATCAGAGTAGATTGAGGAGTGATGTTATGGTCCGGGTACCATACATCGGAGCGAATTGGGGAGTGATGTCATGGTTAGGGTACCATACATCGGGGAATATTGAGAAGAGATGTCGTGGAAGGAGTACCATGGTTCGTAGTGAATGATGTTTGTGGTTCTCCGGTTATTCGATCACGAGTAAGTTCGAAGAGGCGTCCCTTGAGAGGGAGATTGAGAGTCCCTCAGAGTATTCTAGTAAGGAGTCAGTGGAAGGGAGAATTTCGATCTGAGTTGAGTGATCAGTCGATAAAGGAGATGTCACCTCCTATGATCGGGGAGGTACTAATTATGTAAGTGTGAGAATATGAGAAGCATGATGTTTTGGTTTTGGGTTTAGGGGGTAAACCCTGCAGGTCGTCATTGATGATGATTTCCCCCAGAGTATCAGGTAACATGTGTGCTACGAGGCAGTGATCTATCATGAGCAGATAGTCAGTTGGGACTAAGATAGTCGAGGGCCACGCTATACCTAATTGAGTATAGTCGGGTGTATGGTAGTGGTATCAGTGGGGAGTTCAGTCGAGTTTAGCGGTGCAGAGAGTTTTCTATCCATGGGGTGTTGAATATGGGAGTGGGTCCTTGTTCGTGGGGTGATCCCGGTGTTGGAGCGTTGGTTGATGAGTTGAGGTGAGGGGTACGGTGATTTTATGGTTCAGTCTATGAGCCAGGGATGTTATTGAGCAGTTGATTTGTTGGTACTAGATTGGTAAGATATTTGGAACGACTAGAGGCAGACGTGACGGGAAGTTCTTGAGGAGTTCATCAGAGGTTCAGAGTATATGAAGTCGATTCATTTCCGTAAGGGGGCAGGTGCGATTTTGCTGGAGAATATAGTTATGGAATAGTTGTGTGCTATTTGGTGACGGTTTGAACCTTAAGTGGGGGAGAACCGGGTGCCGTATGTAAGAAAGCAGAGATTTGTCAGGAGCAGTTATAAGTGGAGTATAGAGATATGCGGTAAGAAATCATGAGACCAGAGATGTCGGTGATCGAGGAAAGGGGTCGGAGTGAGTTAATGCGGGAAGTACTTGTTTGAGACGGATGAATGTCTCCACGACAGGTGTTTATTAGTCAGGAATCTGGTATTGGTCAGTGTTGGGGCAAGTAGATAAAGAATGATTGGGCAGCCAACTCCCAGGTCGGTATGCGTATCCTTGTTTGGGTTTTGAGTGGCGGGAAAAAGGGTTTCGGAGAATTATCAGCGTATTTCGTAGCATTAGCGTTTCTTCGTATTGCAGTTGGGAAATTGAATACACCGAAGTTGCAACTTGGGAAAAATGAAGATCTAGTTATGGGGTTCAGAGGGAATGTATTATTGCATCTATATGGTGCTTGGGGCAGGAAACCTGTGGTTGTGGCAGGATCTTGTGATGATCGGTAGGGGTGTTCCGAGGTATCCGGGTATTGATATCTTTATTTCGAAGTTATTCGTGAATCTTGAGTTGAGACGACTTGTGGTATATCAGGTATCTATGGAACTAGTGATAGCCCTTCGAGTATGGGCATCCAGGGAGATTACTTGGGAGAGTGGATCTTCGCAAGGGTGGGCATCTGTTATGACGATTGCCTCCAGAGTCTGTGATGAATATTCGAGACGGGTATGGGTAGCCGCCTATGATAGTCTGTGGAGCACGAGCTAGTGGAGTCAGAGGGTGTTGTGATACTGCGGGGAGCCGTAGTACTCACTAGTCAGAGGGTGTTGTGATACTGCGGAGAGCCGTAGTACTCACTAGTTAGAGGGTGTTGTGATACTGCGGAGAGCCGTAGTACTCACTAGTCAGAGGGTGTTGTGATACCGCGGGGAGCTGTAGTACTCACTAGTCAGAGGGTGTTTTGATACCGCGGGGAGTCGTAGTGCTCACTAGATGGCAAGAGAGTGTGATGATGGAATGTTCTCCGATCAGTGTATGATGTGGAAGAGTTTTGGGATTGAGTAGCCCTAGTATTGAGTTTTTGGAGCCTGGATGTTGGACCGGGGGCGGAACTGGGGTCCCCGTCTCTGTCGGGAATGTGGTGAGATGGCAAGGGATATGCGCAGCAGAAACCAGAGATCTGAGTGGAGACGATCCTCGGTTGGATTGTACTTTCTTGCATAAGGAAAAGAGAATTTTGTGACTTGCGTGTCACGGGGCCGGGATAGTGGTCACGGGGAGGAAGTTAGTGGGATATTTGGATCATGATTTGGGTGACCTCTGGAGGCTCAGCTGTGGAGTCAAAAGCTGACCTGGTGCTCAGTCTCGAAGAGGGATATGTGATGAGCTAGAGCTTATCCTGATGATGTCGGAGGACACCTCAGAGGGAGTGAACGATTCAGACGCTCAAAGACATGCTTCGGGCATATGTATTAGATTTCGGAGGGTGTTGCGGCACGTATTTATCCTTGGTTGAGTTATCCTATTTCAACAGCCATCATTAGTGCATTGGTATGCCACCCTTTGTGCTGTTGTATGGGAGGAAGTGTTGAATCCTCATTTACTGGGGAAAGTGTTGATTCGCGGAAGTGAAAGTTATAGTGAGAATGGATGATTTGGAGTATGGTGGTCGAACACTGTGTCTGTGACAGTGGTATGGAATGACATCATGATGGGATGTCTGCTGAGGACGCGGAAGGATTCCGCGGGTGTAGAGCCAAGAGTCTCAGGATGGATGTAGGGATGGAGTCTGGGACTCCCAACTTGATTCTGATCGAGGGCTGTGTGCGTAGTGGTGGTTTCCCCTGGGGATGTTAGAGATGTCATCATTGTGACGGGTTTTCCTAACCCGAGAGTGCGAAGGTTGGTGCGGCATGGGTGTGTGATTGCAAGAAGAGGACTCATGGGAGTTGCTCTGGGATTTAAGAGTGGGTATTTCCGTCGTCACGGAGTGGATAGAGAGGGATTCGAATCGGGGATCCGATGGTTCATGTCTTCTAACCCTTATGGGTCGAGTGATTGTTGAGATTTGGGGCAGTGATACTTCATGGGTAATTCTCGGATCGATGTGTGTGGTCATCAGAGGGTGCATCCGGTGCCCGGTTCGAGACAATGGTCAGGACACCGTAAGGAAAGGGAAAGTGTGTTCGAGTTTCGATGGGTATGCCTTGTGAGATCTGGTCCGATTAAGGCCAGGTGGCACGTTGTGGGAGTAATTCTGGAGTTGAGTTACTGTAGGCTTCGAGGGCGAAGCCTAATTTAAGTGGGGGAGAATTGTAACATCCCGAAATATCAAGAGTAGAGTTGAAGGGCTAAAAGAGTAAATTGGGAAAGAGCGACTCGGCGAGTCCATGTGTGGACTCGGCGACTAGAGTCGCGACTTGGTCGCGTGTTAAGTGGCCGACTCGGCGAGTCAGTGTATTGGACTTGGCGTGTAGGCGCTGAGTGGAGAAAACCCTAATTCTCGGGGTTGAGCCTTATATAATGATCATTATGTCTCCCTCCCAGCCTCTTTATCACCCCTTGAGCCCCACAAAACCCTAAATCGCGGAGAAGCACCATTTTTGAGTGGATTGGAGCTTGGAGAAGTAATGGTTGAAGGAATTTTGGGAAGATTGAAGGCTTGGAGCAAGGGGCTTTGCTTGGATTCGAATTGCATTGCAGTTGGGGCATCACTTAGAGGTAGTATCTCGTTTTTGACCTGTTGATTATGTTGTTTCTGCATTTTGGGGTTTGTGAGAAATTGTCTATGGATGAAATGGGAAGTCTAGAGGTTAGATCTGAGGTTGCTACCTCAGATCTGGAAGGGAGAAGAATCAGAGAGCATGAAAGTCCCTGTGTTGGAGTGTTTAGTGAAGCTTGCATGTCCCAAACCCTAGCCCCAATGTGCAAACGGCTTAGATCTCTTTGGATTCACGTAAAGTTTGCCACTTTACGTGATGGATGAGTGGTAGGAGGCTAGATCTATGTCTTGGAGCAGTTGCATGGCCTGGAATGCTTCGGAATGTATTCAGACCGGCGGTACTCGGCGAGTCACATGGGTGGACTCGACGAGTTGGATGAAGATGGCCTGGAACTCGGCGAGTTGTATGAACAACTCGGCGAGTAGGTTGAAGATAGCCGTAGACTCGGCGAGTCTGTTCTTGGACTCGACGAGTCTTGACGAAGAGTCCCAAATATTTCCTGGTTGAGTCGAGAATCGGTGAGTCAAGGGATGACTCGGTGAGTTGGGTGTGAGCGGACTCAGAGTTGTGGGACTCGGCGAGTCTCGTGGTGACTCGACGAGTTGAGTCGCGATATGGGGAAGTTCTGATTATGGGAACTCGACGAGTCACAGGGTTGACTCGGCGAGTAGAGTCAGTCAAGGGTTGACCTAGACTGGGACTTTGATTTCGACCAAGGGTTGGCCGTTGAGTTTTAGGGTTTGGACAGCGATGTGGCCTTTGGGCCAAGAGAGAGGTAAAATAGTCTTTTACCCATAAGAGGGTGTTATGAGAGGATTTATTCTAGCCTCGAGAGTTATATTCGTGAGAGTATTTGCCTTACGTGTTAGGCGGTGGCGAGTTCGAGATTCAAGTGTGGGGATATCTGCTTTCTGCTTGCCAGGTGAGTCTTCTCACTATACTTTACCTTGAGTAGGTAACCAGAGTTATGTGATTAGAGTATTTGTATGCTATATGTACGTGATGTGTTGTACTGCATTATTCTATGTAATTTATGTTGTGCATGTTTATAGAGTTGGAACCGGAAGGTTCCCAGAGTTAGAACCTGAGGGTTCATAGAGTTTGGGTGTACGGACCCACAGAGTTATAGCCTCGAGTGGCTAATATGTGTTATGTGTGGTATTTTGGGGAACTCACTAAGCTTCGTGCTTACAGTGTTTTGTTTGACGTTTTACAGGTTTCTTTCAGTATCACGGGACGACACCGGCTTGATTGTAAACACCAGAGAAAGAGTCATATTTTGGAGGATTTTGGTTTTCTATGCAAGTGAAAATGGAGTTATGTTTTGTAAATTGACTATGAATAAGATTTTAAACAAGTGTTTCTAAGAGTAAAATGATTATTTTAAATGAAAAATTTGTCTTGAAATTTACGGTGTTACATAGCTCCTAATTGAGATAATTGTGGGTTTGGCACAGATTTAGAGGCTGGTGCGTGGTAGTAGTGTTTATAGAAGCGATTCTTCATCCGAGGTGAGTCTTCTCACTATACTTTACCTTGAGTGGTAGTTGTGAGTGACCGGAAGGTCTTATGTGCTTACATTGAGTATTATGTTATCCTGTTGTATGTGACATGCTATGCATTATGTCTTTGTGATTTATGCTATGCGTAGTTTATAGACTGGACTGAAGGGTCCAATGATTTATGAGGCCCGAAAGCTTAAGCAGACCGGACCGGAGGGTCCAACGAGCTTAGGACCAGAGGGTCCACAAAGTTAGGGCCAGAGGGTCCACAGAGTTGGGACCAGAGGGTCGACAGAGTTATAGCCTTGAGTGGCTAATATGTGTTGTATGTGGTATTTTGGGGAACTCACTAAGTTTCGTGCTTACAGTGTTTTGTGTTATGTGTTTCATGTTTTTAGGTCACCGGGACGGCACCGGTTTGACTGTACACACCAGAGGAAGAGTTATGTTTGAGGATCCTGGATTATTAATTTTTCAATTATGGAGTTATGTTTTGAAAATTGAATAAATGAGATTGTTTTACAAGTTTCATGAAAAATATTCATTTTGAAAATGAAAAATTTGTTTTAAATTTTCACGGTGTTACAAAATAACTGTTCATATATATATATATATATATATATATATATATATATATATATATATATATATATATATATATATATATATATATATATATATATATATGTGTGTGTGTAATCGTGAATCCTTTATTTTGTCATATGTTTTTCTAGCTCACGTGTGATCATAGGTTCTCTCATTTTAGTTATCATACGCCTATACATCGACATTTAATGGCCATAGTTATGTACCAACCGGAAAAGTACGGCCATATCATATAAAAGTATAGTTAATGGGTGCTAATATTTTTTTTGTTGTAATCAAGCGTTCCTCAATTAATTATGTCAATAAACAGTTTGTAAACATCCAATCATTTTTTAATAGTGATTAATGTTCATCCAACCACCACATGAACTTATTGTTAGAGTAGAAAAAAATTATTTATTGAATCTTCAGTCACATCAATATAATAAAATTATAGAAAAAATGGTCCAATAATTGTGGCTATAAACTCTTTCGATAGACTTGCTTTTTTTTTAATAGTTACTATTGTTCATGACTATGTTGCAGTCAAGAGTATAATGATTCTAATATAAAAACATGAATATAAGGAACAATGTAACATCCGGAATTTAGAAGGATAATTGTGGAAATAAATCTGGGGACTAACACGGCGAGTTGGTGGTGGGAAACTCGATGTGTTGGAGGCTTTTGGGAAACGCTTTTTTATTGACCAACTCGGCGAGTTGGGCGCTGATTGAGAAACCTTAATTTATTGGGGGTTGTACCCTATTTAAAGACATTAAGTTCCTTTGGTTGGCCTCCTTATCAGCCTGGATTCTTAGCAAAACCCTAAATCGAGTTGTATCCTCCATTGTCAAGCATTTGAGCTGTAACGCCCGTAGATCAGGGCTAGTCAATTTAGAGATAATAAGCATCAAAAATGATTTTTTGATAGAAGATTATTTAGGATGAATAATCCTAACCAAGTTGTAGTATATGTTACAAGGTTTCCATGCATATAAAGAACGCCAAAATTCGAGTTATAACGAAGAAGTTATGACTTGTTAAAGTTTCGCGACAGAACCGGTACAACGCTGAATGACGTAAAAAGTGAATTTACGTTAGAGTGATATTTAGCCTTAGCGATCTAAACGAGAATCGAAGATCTCGTTGGTAGTAGCGAAACGACGAAAAGTTAGGCAAGAACGGACGTCGGACGAAGAAGTTATGATTTTATAACGAAATTTTCTGTCCCGAACTATTAAAAATAAATAATAAAAATAAAAGTCAAAATTAGCCGACGAAATCTAAACGAAAGTTGTAGAGCGTAGTCTCACCTTCACGTGGATATAAAGAACGTCGAAAACAGAGTTCGTATGAAGGAGATATGAATTTTCGAAGTTTATTAAACAATTAATAATTAAAATTAATTATTAAACCCCGACATTATCCGAAGAGGAGTCAGCGGTCCGATCCGAAGTACGCCCCGCGTACAGCGAAGATGTCGACACTCGCACTCGAGGACTTCGGATGACGAACGCAGTGACGATTTCGGACCAGTACGCCCCGCGTACTCTGAGGCTCGAGCCTCCTATAAATAGGATGCGAGGGCAGCCGGCTTCTTTGCTATTTTTCTCCATTCTCTCTCCCGTTGCGCATCGATTTGCGTGCCAGAAATACCCCAAAGCCCCGGTATTATACTCGAGCCCCGAAGCAAGTCCCGAGATCCCGAAGATCCCGAGAAGTGCGGTTCCCGAGCCAAAGCTCTGCCCGTGAGAAGTTCGATTTTTGTGGAGATCTTCCAGATCTACCGAAGAATACTACTTCTGCAAGTCGTAGTGCTGTCCGATCATCTTCTGATCAAGTGAGTGTATACTACCTTTCATAAACACGATAATAATACAAGTATGGTTTGAGCGTATTAAGTTTATTGTTGTTTATATGTGTGAGTGTGTAGTTAGTTTCTTCTAACACATAAATATGACATATTTGCTATGAGATACGTGCTATGTGTTTATATGTTATTTGTCTATTTGAGATGGGCATGGAAATTGAAGTTTTATACAGGGGTTAAATGATTTAAACTGTGTAAGTATTTATATCTACAAAATTGTTGAGTAGAACATAGGTAGATGGAATAGTTGGTGACTATGGAGTTAGCACTTATTGTATAAACCTTGGCGACTATGGAGTTAGCGCACATTGAGTAAACCTTGGCGACTATGGAGTTAGTGCACGTTGAGTAAACTTTGGCGACTATGGAGTTAGCGCTTGTTGAGTAAGCCTTGGCGACTATGGAGTTAGCGCTTGTTAAGTGAACCTTGGTGACTATGGAGTTAGCGCCAGATAACTATGGATTTAGTACTTGATAAATAAGCTTTGGCAGCAATGGAATTCGTGCCAAATTCCTTACGCATAAATGAATGAAGGATAGTTGGTTCTTAGGGTAAAACCTTAAGGAGATAATGGGGATGGGTAATTGGGTTGATTGTTTGCTGATTACATATAATAATTATATTATTGTGGGTTGAAAACCCTATATGCTCACCAGGCTCCCGAGCCTGACCCACTCAGTTTTCTTTTCATTACAGGTAATGGCACAAGGGTATAAGTTGGTGGACTTGACGAGAGATTTTGGATTATAGATCAGTAGTTGAATAACTATTGTAAGGTCTATTTTATATTGTTTATGCTTTTGGTCTGTATCGAACATGACATCCCAAGATTTTATTATTTAATGAAAATACATTATTTTCGAGAAATGTTTTGATAAATGGTTATCATATTTTATTTTGGGAACAAATTCCGCAACTCTTTTAATCAAAAGATTACTCTGATTTTATAAAACAAAGCATAAACAAATCGGTCTTTTCTGGCCGTGAAAATGGGGATGTCACATGAGCCGTGGGAGGAAGTTTAGTGTCTATTTTGGTGCTTTGTGATGGAGTTAGAAGACCTTGAAGTTTCTAAGATTGGAGGAGAGGCCTTGGATCCATAATCATTATCCTTTTTGCATGGAGTTTGAGGTATCAAGTTCCTATCTTGATGGCTAGATCTTTAGATCTTTCTTTTTGGGTTAATTGTTATGTTTGAATCATGGGTTGTATAGATGTTGAGATTAGGACGTCCCATAGCCTTGTTCTTTCATATCTATGGTTTCCATGGACTCTTTTGGCATAACGGTGCCAACTTTATAGATTTGATGGCTTCATGCATTCTTTAAGTCATTATTAAGCCCTTTTTGAGCATTTAAGCTTGTCCTAGTCATGGGTGAGCGTAAAGTTGGAAACTTTACGTGGTCTTCCAGCTCTAGAGTATCACATCTGCAATTAGGGGATTTATCTTTAAGTATTAAGTCTTAATGGTTAAGCCCTCATTCTTTCAAGACTAAGGTTTAGGTGTGGACCCATTTTGTTGGTTCCTAAGGGTAAAGTTGGAAACTTTACCCTTCTAGATCTCATATTGGTCGAGATTTGAGGTATAGAGTTCTTGGAGTGGATAATGTTGACTTAATGTATTAAGATGTGAGTTTTTGGCAAACTCGGTGTGTTTAACGATAAAATCAGCGATTTGGCTTGATTTTTCCCCGACTTTTAAGTTGTTAAAGGAACTCGACGAGTTGGATCAACTCAGGCTGTTGACTTTGACTTTTGACTGTGACTTTGACCAAGTTATTCTAAGGGGTACTTTTGGTAAGCAAAATTATAAATAAGGGAATTATAGGCTTAGGATAAGGCCCATATGCGGTTGGGCCCAATTTGGAAAATTGGGCCATTAGTGGGCCTTTGTGGATCTTTTGGATATGGGCTTCAGTTGTGATGCATGTTAGGTTAGGGGGTAAAAGGGTCATTTAACCCCAAGTATGAATGGTAGGCCTTAAAATGGAACCCAATTGCTAATTAGGTGTTATTTTGAAAATGATAGCTCAGAGGTGTTGTTAGGACAACAGTTTGGGATTTCTTTTAATAAGCTTTTGCATTCGAGGTGAGTCTTCTCACCATATCCATGGTTTGAAGGCACCAATGTCGGCCCATTATATGTTACGTGGTATGCTAGTTGTCTCTGTGATACTTGCATGGAAGACCCTAGGGGGAGCCTATGTCAATTGGATGTCAAACCAAGAGGGGAAAGCCCATGGCATTCCAAGTAAAGACCATGGGGGGAGACTATGACATAGTAGATAAAGACCATTGGGGAGCCCATGGCACGTATATGCATGTATGTGATAAACTGTAATTATATGTGGTATGGTATTTTGGGGAACTCACTATGCTTTGTGCTTACAAGTTTTGTTTATGATTTTAGGTATTTCCGATTTGAAAAGGAAGGGCCAGGTCTGATCGAAAGGCATCCACCCGTACTTTCCGCAATGTGTGATCTTTGGGAATGAACTCTTATAACTATCTTATTTTTGAAATGCTTGAAAGTGTTTGGATAAAATTACGATGGTGTTTTGATTATAATAAAAATGCAATTTTTACCCTTGGTTTTGGGATGTTACAAGTTGGTATCAAATCCTTGGTTTGAGGGATTCAAACATACTCTCTGGTATGTCTGAACTCAAACTGAGGATTGGTAAAGTTTTCAGAAGAAAATATTTTCAAGAAAAGAGTTTTATAAGAAAAGAGAAGGGTGTGGTGCATGCAGTCAGCCTTGCTCAAATAAGTTTTCTCAAAATACCTATACATGTTATCTATTATGATATGAATTATGAATTTTGTTAATCACATGCTAGTTAGGGCTAAGGATATGCTCAGTTCTTGCATGATAGAATGCTAAGAGAGATGCCTTTGTATGTATATTGTATAAGTTGGTAGACTTGTATGCTAGTGTTGAATATTTAGTGGTAGTTTGATATGATATGTGATACCATGTGGCGTTGGGCAAATTAGATGATTTGCTGAGATGTGGATATCTATTGGAATTAGTAATTGCTAAGTGTATGCTTTAAAAGATGTATACAGTTAGGATATTATAGCTCTAGAATCATTGATTTGTCTTTATTTCCTGTTCCTTTTCTGGTTGTGATTCTAGGGCGGAGTCTATTATTCGACTGTCTACTTGATCATATTCTGTGTATAATTTGCATGCATAAGGCATCCGCCAGGAAGGATGGAATTCCTAGCATGAGTGATGGTGTGTGGGTTGAACGTTATACGGATGGGAGCCTTATTACACGAATGTTGATTGCTTTGTACTTTGTGGAACTGTTAGATGATGGGAGTCAGTTACATGTCAATATGTTGGTATTCATGAGGTAGATGCATCACTGGCATTATCAGGAGTTCTTTAGCAATTGATGGTAGAGTGAGGTCGGGAGCCTAGGAGAGCTTAGGGATTGCTTCAGTAGGTTTGTTGTATTGTATAGTGAGCTTTGGTGCATTAGTAGAGTGGGTGACTTAGAGGATTCAGGAGGATTCTTGAGGAAAGTATGGACAGGTGTGGAAGAAAGTATTGGTCCCGTAAAACTAGAAGCACAGGATCCATACTCAAATCGAGGAGAGTCTTGAAGAATCAAAGAGGCTTGGAGAAGAGGATTCTTGAGTATGTTTTGATATTCTACCTGATTGTATTCTAGTTTGGTGATGAGCTTCCAGGAAGGAGGTTTAGGTTTTGGTTCCGGTTTAGATAAGGGTACTGAGCCGATTAGCGAGTAGATGCCGGCGAAATTCATCTCTTCAGAGACTATCTGTGGTGTTTTAAAGAAGACTCCTGTGAATTTTGGTTTGATCAAGGAGGAGTTTTTGGAGATTGTGGATGAGCGTTTGGAAGCATTTTGTGCTAAGGTTATGACTATCATTGGAGTTTGCACTCTTTCTTTCCGTGAATTTCGTGCTTCAAGAGCTCCTGCGTTCCATGGGGAGAGGGACCCCATTATCAGTAGCAGATGGTTAGTGGGTATGGCTAACGCGTTCAGGACGAGTTTCTAGCCCAAGGAGGTGAGGTCAGATATGATTCCTACTTGATGAAGGACAAGGCGGAATATTGGTGGGAAGAGGTGGGTAGTGAGTTGGGTGGTGATGTTGTTGATGCCATGTCATGGGATGACTTCTCGATCAGGTTCTATGATGAATTTGCTCCAGCGATTGATGTGTAGCAGTTGGAGGGAGAGTCTCTGGATCTCCTCTAGACTACCGAGACTGTGGTAAAGACCACTGGCAAGTTCCGGGAGACGACTTTATTGGTATCGCAGTATGCAATATATGAGGAAATGAAGAAGGTGAGGTATCATGCTATGTTGCGGAATGACATTAGGGAGTTTGTGAGTAATTCAGGGTGCGAGACACTAAATGATATAATTTCTAGAGTCGAGAGCTGGAGATCGATTTAGAGCACCTTGGGAAGAGGAGGATCATATCAGGTGCATGTAGTGGAGGCTCTCGAGAAGAAACCCAAGACTTCAGAACAACATTTGAGAGGCCAACAGGGCTGGGGTCTCTACAGAATGTGCGGGAAACTGCACGATGGAGTTTGTCGTTCCAGGGGTTTAGGATGCTACAAGTATGGCATGGTTAGTCATGTTAGTAGGTATTGTCCTCAGGGAGCAAGCCCATTATGTTTTCTATGCGCTTAAGTGGGACACAAGAGGGTTCTCTGTCTCAGAAGAAAGGGAGAAGCAGTGAGTGCGCCTGCTCCGACTATTTTGCTGATTCCTAATAGTCGTGTGGATAGGATAGGAGCCCCAACAGAGAAGAGTCGATCATTGCAGTGTCAGATAGGAGAGGTCCATGTTTCGTCAAGTGATTTTGCATGAATATTTTCTTTTTCATTCTTTTTGGTTATTATCAGTTTTCATGTTAATTGGGATTTGATATTGAATTGGGTATGTGATATCTTCGGTACCCGGTTATTGTTGGGGTATAATTTCGAGAGTTTTTATATGACATTGGCATGCCATGAATCATTAGTGGTTTAGTGCAGGGTTGTTTCCCTTCTAGAGAGATTGGAATGTTTAGTGTTATCTTGGTTGGTAGTCAAGATCAGTTTGAGGGCAATGTGTGGAAGGTTTATGATAAGAATACATTGAGTTAATTATCCAGTGTTGCCAGGATCTGGTGGTCTTGCTTTGATGCGTAGATTGGATTTTGAGGTTGCCAAGGGAAGTGGTTTGTTGGTGCAGTTTAGATTGGAGCATTCGTCCTTAGGACTTCAAGATTTTAGTGATATCATTTTGAGCATCTGGGATTATCAGTAATGTTGGAATTCGGGAAGTGTTCAGCTGGTATTCGAGGGTTGTTTGGTCTTCGAAAGTGTCAGAGGAGCTTTATAATCGTCTGTGTTGCAGTAAGTCGGAATCTGATAATTATTTGGTATTGGAAGGGGGATAAGATCTGTCGGTCAAGGAAAGGGTTATAGTTTTAGTCGACAGTGTAAGAGATCAGGGAGTTGGTATAGTATCGTGGGAGGTGATCTGGATTATCGGGTAGGTTAAGATTCCAAGGGTATCTGTCAGGGTTTCAGGAATCAGATCATCAACGAATTTGGTTAGCAAGGGAATGCTATTATTTTTCAGCAGGGTATGGACGGTTCATGCCAGTTAAGAAAGATGGATTGGAATTTCATAGTGATTAAAAGGTGGGAAACCTTCATAAAAATCAAGTGGGGGAGAGTTAAGTAGTTGTTCATATTGAGGTTGTGTTAGAAAGGGTTCAGAAAATTCCTGAGCGTAGGTCGGCATCATCATTGTTATTCATGTTAGGCTATGGGATTCGAATACGTGACCCGAACTCCTTATCGGTTGCAGGATTTGGCTCAGGATGCATGGTATTGTGTCGGTTTGAGTATGGTAATACCATGACGGGTAACCATAATTGGTTGAAGGTATTGTGTGACAACCGTCAAATTCTGGTCAATTCAAAGTCAAATAAAGTCAACAAGTCAAACCGGTCAGCTCAACTAACCCTTGTGTACTTGGACTTACGTTCAGTATTTACTAAACAACTCGCTATTCTAATAAGAAAACATGAATCGAAAAGTACGTACAATTAGATCTCTTTAACCTAAAAACTGTAGTACGTGGAGAGCCAAACTGATAAAACAATGATGCATACTCATCGGGAGTGTGTAAGATCCTTAAACAAGGCTTAACAGGGTTTACGAACCATGCATTGCGATGCCGGACACTCACAATTGTCACACATGGATCCTCTCTCAATCGTTTTCACTCTATCTCTCTCTATGTCAAATCTCTCCCAAATCTCTCCAAGTATGTGAAATCTCTCTCAAATATCTCTCTGTATGAGAAATCTCTCCAAGAATGTCAAATCTCTCCCAAATCTCTCCAAGTATGTGAAACCTCTCTCAAATATCTCTTTGTATGAGGAATCTCTCCAAGAATGTCAAATCTCTCCCAAATCTCTCCAAGTGTGAGAAATCTCTCCCAAATCTCTCTCAAAAGTTTCCCGTAACTTTTTGGAATCATTCGGGTCATTCCGACCCTTAACCGGGTCAAAAACGGCTCAAAACGAGGCGAAAACGAGAAAAATAGGCTTTAGGAACCGAAACCAAGAGAGAAGCCTCTTAGGACCCGAAGGTCCTCTTAGGGACCAAGAGCAAGGAGGAGCCGAACCCTCCTGAGCCGAAGGTCCTCTCAGGACCGAACCTCGCCCAGGAGGAACCGAAACCGAGAGCAAGAACCGAACCCGAGAGCAACGAATCGAAAGTACTGTTCATCAACCGAACCGAAGGTACTGTTCACTACTGTTCACTACAGTTCGTTCGGTTCTGACCTTCTCGCCTTCTATCTCCGAACCGAGCCTCGGTTCTCGGTCACCTTATCTGTTCCGCCTCTCTGTCTCTTCCCTTCTCTCGCCCTGTCTCGCGCCTCTCTGTTCTCTCCTTCCCCCTCTCGGTTCCTTCCCTCTTCCTTCTTCCCTCTCGGTTCTGCCTCCCTCTCTCTCTCGGTTCAGCACCAGAAGGCCGAGCCTCGGCCAGAAATTCGCATATTTGTCATTTTTAGCCCATTTTTGATATTTTTAACATTTTAGGCCCGTTTTTCGTGATTTTAAAGCGGGATTTTCTCCAGAAATTATATTTTAATATAATAAACTCTAAATATTCATAATTTAAACATATTTTGATGAAAATCATTATTTAAATAATAAAAATCAAATGGGTGAATTATTAAAGGTGGAGTGTTGACTTTGCCTTATCCAATATCACAAGCAACCACCCCACACCCACTCTTTGACTAACCACACCTCTCCACATTACCTAGGTCACATCAAAGTCCTTTCCACCCAATTTACACTCATTCCCACGTTTTTAGAGCTGGAACAAACATCCTCTCTCCTCATTTTCTCTCATTTGCCCTCATTTCACTAAGTATCAAACACCACTTTCTCTCAAACTTTTCCCACTCCAAACTCGAGATTCAAGGCTGATCTTCACGTGTTCTTCCACTCTTAGTAAGTAAAATTCATCCTCCTTATGATTGTTTCACTTCATTCTACTCAAATCATGAATATCTTACACAAACTCCATCATATTAGCGTTAGAGCTTCGAATCTTCAAGTGATTCTTCAAGTGTTCTTGGGTTGAACACTTCTCTTCTTCAACACTTATCTACTGAAATCACTCAAGGTGAGTTCATACCCCTACATTTTCATGTTTTCTCAAGTTTTCAGGGGGGGAATACAAGTTAAAATACTAAGAACATAACTAAAATTTTCTAACAGCCTTCATCAGAAAAGTTCAACTCCATTCACGGACTGTTTTGGGCATCTTAAACATTTTTGTTTTAAAAACTGTACAAGGTGCAAATAGTTCAAGTTTTTAGCTTTAAAATGGCTACTTGCACATCTCCATACGATTTTGCTACAATTTATGGTGATTTTTACAAAACTGCCTATCATTTCAAACAACAATCCGGACCAGTCTGTGATTTTGGACTTTTTCACCCAAGTTGGAGGTCATTAAAAATTGTGATAAAAATTATGAGTAAACTAGACACATTTTGTGAACTCTCAGAATTTACGGATCTAGTTTTCGACTTCGTATGATTTTTCTATGATTTTTCCAAAAACATGGCAGAATGGCTAAAGTTAGCCAACAGGATGTAAATATCATAACACTTTGTATTATGTTGAGCAAAGTGTATAATCATAAGTTCAAATATTTGAATGTGTTTCCTTATTAGTTTATCATTATGAGCTGAAACTAAGACATTCATATTAAATATTATTCATCCATTTTGGAACACGTATTATTTAACTATAAAAAGTATAGTTTGAATATATTTATAACACTAATACGTTTCCATAAAAGGGTTCATACATATTACATACATTTTAGATAAACTATAATAGGTATAGTTTATGATACATCACTCTACGCACTCGTACAAGAAGGGTACATTCATACAAGAAATATTTATATTCACACACATTTCACATAAATTTGTTAATCTATGGCTTGATGAATTCACAACACTAATACATTTCCATAAAAGAGTTCATACATATTACATACATTTTAGATAAACTATAATAGGTATAGTTTATGATACATCACTCTACGCACTCGTACAAGAAGGGTACATTCATACAAGAAATATTTATATTCACACACATTTCACGTAAACTTGTTACCCTATATTGTGAGACTCTCTCTCTCTCTCTCTCTCCCCGTACGTCCGAGTGCGGGATATAATTCCTGGTAGTTATAATCAGAATCTCCTTGAGGGAGAACGTGATACTTGTATATAGATCTATATTGGGATTGACACCCCACATCTTGCTGCTAGCTACAGTTGGACCTGTAGGTCTACGGGTGACAAATGTCATTTCATTTTTCGCGACACTGAGAACGTCGTGGCAGGTTCGCATAGTCATAGTATGATTATAACGACTCACATAGGGATATAAAAATCCATAAGTTTACGGGATTTTATTTTTAAAAACTAAATGAGTTTTACGTCGATTTAAAATCACCTATTTATCTCTATGGGTACAAATACAAAGTGTCGGGTCTCTATACAAAGTTATTATGATATTAAAACTGTACTTCCTCTAGAATTGTTAGACTTCAACTATAGTCGCTGAGTGTATATGTTTCAGTCCTATAAGAATTTAGTCTTGGTTGGCCTAGAATTGGTGGTGCCCGCCTCATCTCTTGTTCCTCGTTGGGTTGTGGACCTAGGGCAGACCCACTATATTCAACGTTTTATCTAATTTAAATCTTATATAACTTATATACACTGGACGATTATAGAGGAACTCTACGGGTCATTCTAGGGTTCATTAATGCATCATATAGGAATATTTCTATGCACACTTCACTAAGAAAATATTGGATTTTCTGGAAATCAAACTATATCGATCTTACAAGGAAAAACGGTTTCTACTTCAAACAAAACTCTTATGAACTCACCAACCTTTGTGTTGACACTTTTTAAAACTACTTGTATTCTCAGGGAATCAGTGAAACAGGAAAACTTCATCGCTTTGAGGATGGGACGTTAAACCGTCAACAATTTATTTTGTCATCATAATGTAATTGCTTTTGAAACATGTAAACATTTACTTTGGTGTAACTTTTGCAATTATATTTATGGTGGTTGTTTTTACTTTGAACACTATTATACACGTTGTTGTGATACTGTACATGAAGTCCTCCACCCCCAGACGTTTCCGCCATCCTTGGTTTGGGGGTGTGACATATTGTAAGACTACGCTGGGATCGTAGCAATCATCAGTTTGAGATAGACTATTTTTATAAATGGTCAAGTGTTATGGGGAATCAGTATGTGCCTTAGGCATGTTGGTCAGGGTTGTAAGAAGTATTTTCTGTTTTAGGTGGGGGACCATTGGGGTCTGGGTCGGAGTCGGCATGGATAACGTTAGATGAGTAGGACCCATGGGTGAGGCCCATGTGATGATGATAGATCAACGGGTCTTGGTAGAGACCATTGGGTTAAGGTATCAGATCATGGGTTGTAGGATCATATAGGGAATTAGTGTTTGGCGCAGAAAGGTTTTTAGGCTGGGTAGCTTTGCGGTTGGACTCTTGGGAACCTAGTGGTTGGACCAGGTGTAAGACTGGCAGTCTCAGAAATGGTTTAGGGTGATTATTTTTCGGCCAGGTGAGGGTTCATTAGGAATCGGAAGGTTGTGGTGTGAAATGAAAATGTAGATCTAAGAATCACGGGTTCTTAGTGGAGTATTTAACTGATTTCGGGTATGATCTCGATTCGGGTATCACACGTGTTTTGTGCAGGATTTCGTTTAAGTGGAATAAGGATTGGGGTATCGAAATGTCAAGGGCATCAATCACAAGGTTCAAGAGTAATGAATGGGTTTAGTTTTGATAGTAATCTAGCTATTGTGTTGTGTCTTGGGTTGGTTCTGTATGCAAAAGGGCCAAAGCATGTTTAGGATTAGGAGAAGGTAGGTTCTTGGAGACGGGTATGTTATGAGACTGCATTTGGTCTCATGGTATTCTTTTAGCAGTGGATTTGGCAACATTATGGATCGGGTAATTTTGATCAGTTGAGGCTTTCGTCCGGAAGTCACGTGGCGACTGTACGAGTGTCTTTTCACTTAGTCTCCTGACAGGAACCTTGTGTTTCAGTTAGTTGGCATATAAGTTGGGACCAAGGAGGTCTTGGTCATTTTTGGGAAGCATCTGGGGGGCATCGTGATGCTGAGGGGAGTATTAGTGATTCGGTCTTCATTTATTTAGATTAGCATGTTGTGCGGGAAACGGTATGTCACTTGCAGTAGATTAAATTATCTCGGAGTTGTTGATTTCACCTTGTTGCACAGCCCTCATCTAAGTATAACCATTGCAGGGATAAATCTTTTACTTAAAGGTTTATCTGAGCCTTCTGTCAAGTATAAGTGTGATGTAGTTGTTTACGGTCAGTGGCTTTGTTTTAGTAAGGTGCATTAAAATAATCAAGGTTAGAAGTGATAAGTTTGATCTGTTATTTGACAACATTTTGGCATGGTAATGTTTCAGTGTAGGAGGTCTGTCGAGGAGACAGATCATTATAGATTTTAGGTCTCAGAAAGGTAGAAGTGGTTTCTAGGGGCAAAAAGGTTTGTTTTCTTCGGGATGGAAGTTTCGGTTTCCATGGGAAGGTTATTTTATCTACAAAATTTTCGGTTGTATATGATCAACGATTTTGTTCCATTAAGCATTAAGAGAATCTGGGTTGGAAGTATTTATTTAGTCTGGGCTTCTTATGGAATTGGTTGGATAGTGATTCTGAGTGGGTGGGCGGTTATTCGAGCGAGGTGACTTCCCTAGTCCTTTTTAGGGTTCAGGGGGGTTCAATCAGGATCGTCATTTTGGTAGGTAAGATAGTAAGGAATGATTTCGAGGATGCAATCTAATTTAAGTGGGGAGTCTTGTAACATCCGGAGTCTACAAGGCTAATTGCGGATATAAATCCCCTTTTTTAGGGACCAACATGGCAAGTTGGTGGTGGGAAAGTCGACTTGTTGGAGGCTTTTGGGACACCCATATTTATGAACCAACTCGGCGAGTTGGGTGCTGATTAAGAAACCCTAAATTTTAGGGTGTTATACCATATTTAAATACATTATGTTCCTTTAGATGGCCTCCTTATCAGCCTCCATTCTTAGCAAAACCTTAAATCGAGTTGTTGCCTCCATTATCAAGCATTTCAGCCTTGGGAGGAAGTTCGGTGTCCATTTGGTTTCTTTGTTATGGAGTTAGAAGACCTTGAAGTTTCTAAGCTTGGAGGAGAGGCCTTAGATCCAGAATCATTATCCTTTTTGCAAGGAGTTTGAGGTATCAAGTTCCTATCTTGATGGCTAGATGTTTAGATTTTTCTTTTTGGGTTGGATGGATGTTAGGATTAGTACGTCCCATGGCCTTGCTTAAAATTATATAATTTGTTTTGTCGCCTCAAGCAAAGCTAGAACTAGATCTTCATATAATTTTTTTAAAATCATAAATGCATCTTCTTGCTCTTGACCACAAACAAACTTCATCTCTTCTCTGGTTAAATGGGTAAGGCAACTACCAATAGAAGAGAAATCTTGGATAAAGCGACGGTAATATCCGCCAAGATGAAGAAAATTGCGCACTATCTCCGGACACTTCGGTGCTTTTCACTTCATGATCACTTCAATCATAACAAGCTCTACCAAAATTATGCCACGGGATACGATGTTCCCAAGAAACTGAACCTCCTGCAACCAAAATTCACACATCAAAAACATAACATACAACTTCACTGATAGATCGGTTATCGATTAAATGAGATTGTCGTTAATGAAATGATAACCGATATATCCATAAAGGATCTAAAAACTCTATTCACGAGATCTATAATTATTGTGCGGGCATTTGTAATATCAAATTGCATCACTAAAAGTTCATATTAACCATATCGGGTTCTAAACGTCATCTTTTGAACATCACTTTCTTTCACCCAAACTTGATGATATCCGAAACAGAGATCGATCTCTGAGTTATATTTTTCTCCTTGAAATTGATCAAATAGATCATCATTCATTGGCAATCAGTAGAAATTCTTTATTTTAATTTTATTGAGCTCCTGGTAATCAATACGCATTTTCATCGAACCGTCTTTCTTCTTCACAGAAAACACTAGAGCACCCCAAGGTGATCAACTCGAACGGATAAAACCTTTATCTAACATTAATTAAAGTTGAGACATCAACTCTTGTACTTTTGAAGGAGTGAATCTATATGGAAATTTGGTAGTTGTAGGCCATGTTTATCGCTAAAATCATCTATGAATAAATAAAAGTAAATTATTGATGTATTTATGTGAAATTTTATAGATATTAGGTGTATATACTAATTGTGTACAAACTTACATCGAGACATAATACATAAGGCTAAAATATAAATTAAAAATAAAAGATTATGTTGGATAAATAATCAAAAAAAGAATCATAGTAATAAAAAAAGCGAATCCGCACATATGAACAATGCCCAAATCTAACATCATTAGAGGAAGCTATGATTTTTCGTTGTTTTAGCGTAGCAGTGTGCGAAACCGAAATTGAAATCCGTCGGTTGTTAGGAAAAACAATCTAAGCAACAGTTGAAGATCTTGTCAATATCTATCTATCGATATAAATACAGTCGATAACGAATATCGTATGAGAGTTATGATTTTTGTATGGACTTTAGCAATCTAAACCTATTAAAAATATAACTTTAAAAATAAAATGAGACTTATCCAACATAGTCTAAATACAAGTTGTAGATCTCGTCAATAGCTAGGCATGGACATAAAGAACGTCAAAATTGACCGCGTATGAAGTAGATCTGAATTTTTGAAAATTTGTTAAAATTGTACGCGCATGGATACGTATGGAGAAGGTGAGCGACGCACACCGATAACTCATCAGAATTTGCCATGTGTCGACGTCTGATAGGAGCCACACCAACGCCATTTACAAAAGGTGTGGCATGCCTATGAAGGTTGTGCTCAGAGCCCTCTTACAACTCCTATAAATAGTTTCGTAGGCATCCATTTTCGTCATCCCTTTAGTCCAGAATCCTATGGAATCTGTTCCACTCCCTATCTCATTCACTCCCTAGTTCCGGACTACTTTAGCGAGGCCCAACAATGTTAAAGTGCTGGAGAATTAGAAGCTTTTAAGTAAGAGTTATTCACACATAATTATAGGTTCTTGTTAGAAAGCTATGTAAGTTAAGGTGCACTTATCCTAATTTAAGTATAACTTTTATTTATAGTCATAGTCGCTATTTTGATCCTATAAATAATACTTATTAGTGATTCCAAATCAAAATGGAGGTGATGTGTAGGATTATTTAGCGAGGTGTTCAAAGTGGGATTTCCAAACAATATACTATGTATACCAAAAGGGCCCTACCTCTGATATGATCCTACCTGGTTATTCATTATTTAATAGGTCTTGATGTATATATTGGGATTATTGAGGAATCTAGACTAATATTATTATAGTAAGAAGGAATGTGAAACTAGACTAAGACATATTGTTATATACTTCTAGGTCTTTTTAAAAGGTTGTAAGGTGAAGTACTCTCCTAACCTCGAATCACCCGCTTTTGTTAGGTGAGTGCATAGTTACTTTCAAGAGCATAATTAATAAAAGTATTTATTAAATGTTAATTGTATTAATTATACTTTGGGTTACTTGTATAACTATAAAATTACTGCTTGATTGGGACACATTTAGCAATAGTGTTGTTTAGTTATGAAATTAAGGCTTAAGAAGGATTGTCTAACTCAAATTAAGTTGAATGTTGTCTAGGTCTCATACTAGGGTAGAATGTGAGATCAAAACAAAGTGTAGTAATACCTCCTCTTTTTAGATAACTAGAAAAGGAGGGTCCAGATCAGATAACTGGCAATTATGTATGGGTTATCTACCGGAGTAGATGACATCACCTAACCATTCTAGGCATTCTACTGAATTACGTTGCTAGTGTGGACTTATGACCCACAGACGTAGATAAAATAGGATACCATATTTATCAAATACTCTGAACATTGGTTACCTTTAATATTAATTACACTGGCCAGGGAATCCCTTACTTGTGTAGTCAAATAGTTGCTCAAACGATTCATCAGGTAAGGTGATTCTTCCATATGATCATCGAACAAGGACTTGTGAGAATCGATTAGGCAGGGTAAAATGTCTTACATAAAATTTTATATACCTATATGATATGATAATGGTTGTTTTTGCATTAATGTTATTATGAAATATTATCATTAAAATATTATGGGCATGAAAACACTATGCATCTCACCATGTTATCCCAATCCTTACCCACTAAATTTGCATGCATCACAGGTAGCGAAACTAAGGTTGCTAGACACTAATAGGATGTCAAGTGAAATAAGAGATGTGCATGTAATAGTATTTCAGGACCTTTTAGTATTTACATTGTAATCTATGTTTGGATATTAATGGTGACATCCATGGTATTCTAATCATATGAAATAACTTATGTTATCTCAAACTATGTTAAATAAACTGGGATTTTCCGCAACAAAGCAAATTAAAGAAAAAAAAGTTTTAATTGGTTATGAAAATATGGGGATTTCACAGAATTCGGACTAACACTTGGTACTAAATCAATGCTAAACTCAACTTGTCTTTCTGGTGGCAAGCTGGGAAACTCATTTAGGAAAACTTTTATTAAATCTTTGACTAAATTTACATCTTCTCATTTCTTATTTTCTTTTTTTAAATCAAGAACATATGCCAAACAAAATTAACGAACCTTGCTTATACACTTCTAGGTTTCTACTATTGTGATAATAATTTACATTATAGAATTCTTTTCCACGTAAATCACTAACTTGTTTCCTCCCAAAGTTCTCAAGGACACTATCTTACTATCACAAGAAATCTTCTCATGATATTTTGATAGCTAGTCTATCTGAAGCACTACATCAAAGCATCTCACTCCTATGCACCATAGCCTAGCTTCAAACTTTTCTCTCTCTATTTCTATAAAACAAATCAGGTAACCTTAGCATATCGTAATATGCTCTCCGGTTGCTACCTCCACTATATAGATCTCACTAACGGATACTAAAGCCATATCAAAATTATTTCATAAATTATGAGACATAAAAGAAATATCTACACTTGAGTCATATAAAGCACTTTCAATTAGGGAGTTTACAATTTTTGTACATAACATCACATCATGTGCCTTCTTTTGTTGTTAACTGGAATGTACGAGCTCTAACCTTCCTCGTCTTTGACTTCTTGCTAGCACTTGGGGCTACCATTTCACTCACCATAATAAAACTTTCCAGACTTCCTGTAACTCGGAATATCCCCCTTCCTTTAGCTACCACTACAAAATCAAGTCTTCTTCTTAGAACCACCTTTCTCCAATTGAGATCTTTTCTCTTACACTCTTTGCTTTTCTTTAGTCTTCCTAACAATCATATCCTTTATGTTTTGGGTAGCCACTGTCTCATCATCCAAAGTATCAACCTTCCTCCTTATAACTTCATAATCTACATGTAAAGTATTCACAAAGTGACTAATATATACGACCCCTTTCAGTCGGAAGGATATGCCCAATAAACAACATCCAATCTGAATACTCCTTTGCATATTGATCCATGGTTAACTCTACCTTTTTCAAGTCAAACAACTTATCCACCATCTTCTCAATGTCACTAGGAGCAAAATACTTTGGGTTGATACGCTTGAAAAAATCTTCCCAAGACATATTAGCCATCGCGCCATCTCCCAAGGTCCGACATATTCTTTCCCAACAAATAAGGTCTTGGCCCTTAAGCACTTGAGAAGCATAAATCAATTTATAGTCATCACGAAAACCACTAGCTCTGGGAATTCAATTAGATTCAATGATTCACTTCATAGTTACCTTTGGATCACAACGTTCTTCATACACGCTTGGTTTGCATGCCATAAACGACTTAAAAGAATATCTCTTCTTTGAACCTCCTTGAGGGCGAGCACAATGAGATGACTATTGATTTCAGGAAACATCCATAACATATTGTACACCAATAATAGTTTGTGCACCCCCGACAAATGGTACACCCATAGTAAACGATGATACCTCAAGGTGTCTGGAGGTGATTGAACATGTGTTCTGAACCTTTCATTAACCAGTCAGTTCATTTCATGAAGGTTCTCCTATTCCATCTCTTCAAGAATCCTCCTCATGGATTCCATAGTAACTTGTTGGGGATTCCTTCTCGATATGGGTGCCCCTTCACCCTTTTGCAGGTCAACACCAATTATAGTTTGAATTATTACTAAAAACATAAACCACTAACATGAATAATCTAATTAATGCAAACCTAACAAACAAAGTTCATATTAATATTCAAGGTAATGATCCAAAGCACTCTTGGTCTTTCTTTATCCCACATAGTTTAAGCCTAGGTAAGGACAGTCCAACCTAATTCGATCAAACTATTACTCTAATACTAATTTTAGGGAACCATATTTTTCACAAAATACTAACATTAAATTTCTAGAAAACATCAGAGAACTTCACAATCTTTACAAAAACCAAAGTTTCAAAAATCTTCAAAAACATTTCCATAAATCATATATGGGTGTACTAACCATCTCCTTACCACGATTAAAATAACAGGAAACAAAGCATGAAACAAAAATCCAGTCGATGTTCTTAATGCTTCTAAGTCAACTCTGTCTAGGGCTTGCTACCAGAACCTTTATACATGGAAAAAACATATATCATACAAAAAGTCTAGTGAGTTATAAAATAACGTAAAATACATAAAGCAGTTTCTTATTTCACACATTTCCTATATCTAACTAGTCACATAAGTGATCATGTATCATTACTCTTACTGGTAAAAGATTAACCGGTCTCTATTATCTCTATAGTTTTCATGCTAAACTCTAGACATTCTTCATTCTCATGATCCCTATATTTTAGTCAATCTATACATGTACATATCATAAAAAACATAACAGTCACATAACACATTTTATCCAATGTGTCACTATGTAAAAAATATATCTCACAATATCATATGCTAAAGGATGTTATAACTCACCTCTTTGAAGAGAATAACAACCAATTTCCAAGCTTCTTCAATCCTTCTTTTAAAGAACTCTGACTCTTCCTTGTCCACGACCTGTATCATTACCACATTAAGCTCCTTGAAACATATCTTAAACATTAAGAGCTTAATAGAGATTTAAGCCAAAAATCTCATACTTTAGGTAAACTGCATATTAACAATCGTTTGCGAATAAAGTTTCTATACTACTCAAATGTGACACTTAATCTACAAAGTTATTAACACATATCAACCATTTCATGATTTTCCAAAACTAGTGTTCGAAACCCTAACAATCAACACATGGATTCAACTAAGGAATCCTTACAAAAAGAATGTATTAAGCTTTTAAACAACTGAGTAAACATCACTATCAAGATAGCTTAGAGTAATCGGTCATATTTAACTCAAACCCCAAAAAAACCATTAAATCTTCAAAATCTTGAATGACGTTGAAATAGGTACCTTAGGAGTTTTAGTCACCAATATTTGTCACTTCCCACTTCCACCATACACTGCCACTAGAACTACTTTCTTCTTCCAAATTATTGGATGTTTTATCTCAAAGGTATTAGGGGTGTTTTGATTCGAGAATGATCCTTAACTGATGTTTATCCTACTCTCGAAACTATGACGTGACATTTTTTTACCGCACCTTGGTGCCTTAAGTTACTTGCGGTCTCTCCAATTCACATTGCAATGACAATTCCAAAATGTCATCCTACTTTCGCTACCACGATACATTAACCATATATGATGTTGTAGTTCAATGTACATTTACCTTGACATACGTCAAAAACCATACCTCCTGGGTATGAACACATTTGTGTTTAGAAATTATCTCCTGAATTTGTATCCACACATTGTAGCCATATTTAACCAATTTTGTGTATCTAAACTCAGAATTTTTCCTTACCAGATGCAATTTGAGAGATTCATTCTTGAGTTTGGTGCATCTAAATTTGATGATGGGATCATGTTGGTATCTTTGACCTAAAACATTCCTAAATTTCCTCCGATTGGTTCGATCATCCAACTTAGAGACTCTGTTTTGTTTGGCCAAATCAATATTGAAATGTTGAGTATTGGTCTTTTGAGCATCAGCTAATGCAAGGTTCTGAGCAAGCTTGATAGATTGACATTCATCATTTCTTGTTTGAACCTAAGCATTGTGTTCCAACATAATTTCTCTAACCTCCTTAATAATCATTTTCCATTCTTCATCTAAATCTTAAGATTAACTATTAATTTGCATTTAATGGGAGGAGGGGCTGAAGAACCACCAGCGGTAGAGGAACTTCCAAGTTCAACATCATTTGCTCCCCCTGAGAAGGAAGCCTTACTTTTTCTAGGATTGAGCTGGTCATCATTAGACTCAATGTCACTATTGGTTCCTTGAGGAATCTCCCCCTTGGAAGATGCATTAGGATAAACAATACTAAGAGGAATAGCATGCATACAATTTCTTTTTTGAAGTCAATTTCGAGAAATCCTTCATAATCACCACAATCAATCTCAGACAGATCATTATCAGCTTCTAGAATGGGCTGATCACTAAACAATTTCTTTTTTATTATCATCCCTTCCCGATTTATAAATTTCAGGTTGAGACGGATTTGTTGCAGTCATCATTAGTTCTTGATTATTCTCCCCTTTTTGGCATTATCAAGTTAGTGATAGGAGTCATGAGGTGGAGAGGGAGTGCAAGGAGGCAGATTTGATGTATGATGTGGATTTAATGATGGAAGAGGAGGAGGTGGATTAACTCCTGGATAGCTAGGAGGAGTATCTACAATCATCACATCATCATCATCAACCAAATTCATTGAGCATTTGATGTCAGCCACATATTTCTCTACTTTGGAAAGTCTTTCTCCACGAAATTGAGTCATCTGAACCAATAGGGAGAGCTAGGAGAGCATAACAGTTTCACTGTTTTAACTAGACCCCCCCCCCCTTTAAAATTAGAAGTTTATGTAGAGGAGTTGGCATTTAAGGAACAATTGTAGCTTGCGGAGAAGTATACATTGATCTTCGAAAATCCACATCTTAAATCAGTGGATTAGTAGTTTCCACTTGAGTAGGGGTTGATCCACGTTTTACAAATTCTTCTGCAGACGAAGTTGTGGAACAAGTTGAGGTTGAGGAGAAGTAAATATGTTGGTTCAATCTTGGAGGGGAATTAATCATTCCTTTAGTAGAGGCTTCTCATATATTAGCATCTAATTCATCTTTTTCATCATCATCATTTTCTTCTTCATCGATGTCTACTTCTTCATCAACACCTTCTTCATTATTGCCCTCCTCGTCGTCTTCTTTAGAGTTAGAGGTTTCAAGAAAATAAGGATTTTCAACCCACCTTTCCATACTTTTGGTAAGATTCATATCGCTATCAGATGGACCAACATTGATGATCTTCGATGCGAGAGTTGGAATTGGAATGATGACTCAATGATTGACATTATAACTCTCTTCATTACGATCCAGAATAAGTCCAAGCCAATGAGGATAAGGACCATATGGTGACTTCTTGTTCCCAATGACACAGTCAACTAATTGATTGAAGAAGAGTTGAGAAAAATCCAATCTTTTGTTGCAAGTCATAGCGTACAAGATTCTTTGCTTAAAAAGGTTTAACTTATCTAAGCTTCCAATCTTATATCAAACACATTTACCAATCATCCCAGATAGGTACTTCCACCCTACACAACAACATTAATAGAAAGTGTATTTGGTTAGGTCACGAGTGGTGCCCTGAAGACAAAATTTATACCCTAATCTTGAACGAATAGACTTGCATTTTTCTTCAGAAGGGGTTTCATAATAGTTTTCTGATTGGGGAAGACGAAGAGCAATTCGAAAAGATTAAGCATTGATAGTAGTCCTAGATTAATGATCTACAATGGTTCCAGTTATGGTTTGAGCATTAGAGTCAACAGAGAAAGAATAGTAGAATTCACATACTTGCTTAGGATAGAATGGCTCTGGGAAGTTGTAAAAGCCATATTAAAGAGGGCGACTTTTGACATAGTTGATGAAGTCTTCAATCCCAAATTTGGGATAACATCAGAGAATACCACATGGTTTTCTTGAATGACAATGGGAGAATTAGGAGTATGGGGCCTTTGATTACATTGGTATTAAGAGCAAACATATAAAGAACCTTTGAAATGATGAGAAATTGAGAAAGATGATGGTTGAGAGAGCCTTATCGAGAGAGAGAAAATCAACTGCTTGAATGAATTGTGAAAGTTACCTAGGAGAGAGAGTTTTCCAAATTTATCCATAAATTTTCTTCTCATCTAAGTAATCATGATTGGACAAAGTGGCATCGTAAAAATCTTGTATTCCAAGATATTGTTACATCTTTTAATTGTCATCCAAAAGTAACTGTTGAGATAAAGTAATAGTGTATCAGTGAGACATAGCATTAGTGGCAAAAATTATCATCGGAAGAAATCAGTGTAATAAGATTATCCTATCAACGTGTTAGAGTTGCAGCTGGTAATCAAGTGAGATTGTGATG